>NC_136070.1:1207033918-1208233918 GCF_964261635.1 Lissotriton helveticus
AAGTGCCGGAGACGTATCCACATCTACAATGCTCCACACTGGTTAGGGTGTCAAAGCATTAAGCCAACGACCACTTCCTACTGTACTGGCAAGTGCCCATATGCATCTAAATAAGAGCGTGTAATGTACAAAAAATTTTAAAATGTAAAGCAAGAAAAGGAGGGCTAATGAGGCTGGTACACACGTATCCCAAAATACACCTTCACACACTCCAATGGAAAAAGAAAGCAGTCCTTCTAACACATTCAATGCATCACCGTGTTCACACTCAAAGCTATCTGTGCTGTCAAAACATGTTTCGTCGCAGTGCTCATAAAAAAACAGGAAAGAGAAAAAGGGTAGGAAGCCTGTGTGAAGTGAGTGCTGGTGACATTGAGCCCCTTCCTTTCCTCCTGTAAAATAAAAGAAACAAGATAAGAATGAAAAACATAAGATCCACTGACCTTATGTTACATCATAACATCAAAATAGTAGATCACATTTCTGGTCTCTTGGGCACAAAAACGATTCATGGATTGCAGAAGATGAGTGAAAGAAACTGTAAAACTAGTAATAATATTTAATTAATGTTTTTAACATATAATGTTAGCACAAGCTAGGAAACAAAAGGGCAAATGCAGTAACATAAATATAAGCTGATTATTCATTAGGATCTACCGATAATTCCTCTTCCTGATTCAGACCTTTAGGTGTTTTGGTTTGGAAGTCAATAATAAGTTTAGACTCTCTCTGACGTAATTTAAGGACCCCATTTCCACCTCTGGGATTACGTTGAACATGTTCAAGAATGATGTAACTAAGTTCCTTTGTGTTAGAAAAATGCTTCTCTCTAAAATGCCGGGCCACCGGGTATTTAGGATCATCGTTGGGGATAGCGCGGCTGTGCTCCAAAATCCTCTTTTTGCCCATGCATGTGGTGCTTCCTATATACCACAGTTCGCAGGGGCAAACTATGGCATACACGACGAAAGTAGAACTGCATGTCAAAAACTGAGTGATGTTCTTCTGAACACCATTGTGGATCACTTGTTTGTGATATTGAAATTGCAGAACAACCTGTCTAATGTATATTATTTAGGCAGGTCTATTGGTGACTGCTTGTGAGTGAGTACAAACACAGGTATATTGAAACAGCAGACCACTGTCTATGTGTTTGCATTCCCAAACAGGAAACATTTATTCTTTAAGAGCAGTCCCTATTTTGTAAAGGATCTGTTGCAGCTGAAAAAAAAGTGTTTCATTTTAGAAAACAATGGGGAGTTTAGGCAGTGGTCCATTCAATTTTTATGGCACTGGTACTCCCGTTGAAGCTATGACGTGATTCATAAAGAGGAAGGTTTCCGAAAGGGAACCCCTTCCCCTTCCTGAATCAATTCCTACCACCGCTCAGGGATTTGAAACTTGTCAATGGCGTGGAACCATAAGTACAAGAGACCAAGAACCCGGAAACACTAGTGCAGTCTAGGCTGCGAGGATGCATCCAACTTCCCCTGAAATCAGTAAGAGGGAAGAACCAGGCCAAGAAAACCACAACAATCCAAATGAAAGTGAACAATGAATGCAGCACACATTAGGGAGCAAATGCTTTGCGAAGTATCATCCTCTGTGCTTGGTTCCTCTGTATATGATTCAAACAGGCTCTGACAAGACATGGAGGACTCATGCATCATCTGTGAAGGCGAGATTAGTGGTGTGGCAGTGGTGTTTTGGTTGCTGGTGATATTGTTGTGGTGGTGTGGTATTTGGGGTGTGATACATGAGAAGCAAGCATGAGCTCTTGTTAGGGTTAGACTTGCACTATAGTCATGACAATAGAACTCAATGAAGCTGCTGAAACAAAAATTGGATTGCTATCTGTATACAGTGGATGAATGAGACAAATAATTAAATGTGGCAAGAAGTGTGATGGCTTTGTGTCTTTTTAACATGTAAAATAGTCTTTCATAATGCAAGCACGCCATATAAGGCAGTTTGATACCCAAGCATATAATGGAATGAAACGAGATAGAAACCCTCCTTTGGGCTGATCTATGATGTGATTGCCAAAGCTACAAGGGAATGGCTGAAAGAGGCTGAACCAAGGTCTAGCAGACACCTGCATTGTCAAGGCAGACCTAATGATATCAGAGAGAAATACCCTTGTGTCAAATATGATTGACAATGCCTCAAGTTAATGGCTTAAAAAGGCTGGTCCAAATAGGTCTCTATATATATTTGGTAAGCCTTAGGTCATGAAGGCATTTTGCTGTCAATGTAGACCTAAGAAGGCAATTTCCAGTCGATAGAATTAAAAAAAACATCAGGAACCTATCTCAGTGTATTTAGTTTATAAAATGCAAAGCCATCCTTCTGATATCCAGCGGCAGGCCACAAATTCGATTTCTTGAGTAAACAAATTAATTAAAATGTACAATTTCCAATTAATTTAATTAAAGCTCAGTTATTTCACTTTGTACGAAACAGAACATTTGACCCATTCAAATCATGATTAAGTTGTTGCTTTATTTTTATTCTCCGCTTTATTAACAAGCATTTTCCTCTGCTGGTAAAGCATTTTGCAAATCATTAAAGTGACAGTAACTGCAATGAAAACTGGGATACAGTCGTCCATAAGGAGCGAGGTGGTGTTAGTACACTGCTTTCCCATGGCTTTGGTGTGAGAGATACATGCTTTATATGTTTTACTGTGCTGCCTTTTAAAATTTAACTTGCTGCTAAATGTGTTTTAAAATGCTTTTATAAACGGGAAATGAACGTTCACTTACTCCCACTCACCACGCATTCATGGGGAATCCCGGTGGGACAATCTAGGCCGCCATTTTGCTGAGGGTGCGCTCTAGTTGTTGGGGGCATTCAGACATAAATTATGCGTGCTGCGCGGGTGCCAGCGCCTTAAAGAGCTAGGTGGTGTTAATACACTGCGTTCCCCTGGCTTGGGTGTGAGAGATACATGCTTTATATGTTTTACTGTGCTGCCTTTTCAAATTTAACTTGCTGCTAAATATGTTTTAAAATGCTTTTAAAAACGGGAAATGAACGTTCGCTTACTCCCACTCACCACACATTCACGGGGAATCCCGGTGGGACAATCTAGGCCGCCATTTTGCCGAAGACACGCTCTAGTTGTTGGGGGAAATCAGACATAAATTATTCGCGCTGCGCGGACGCGCCAAAGGAGCGCCCACGGCAAGCCTGTCTGCGCCAGTCAGCATCTCAGAAGCGGCCAGCGCCAATCATGCTGCCCGTTTTTCGCGGGAGCCACCGAACGATTGCCTGGCTTTTAGCCGTGCAGAAACCATGACCATTGGCTCTCACATGGGTAAGTGTGGGCAACAATGGAAGGTTCTGGACAATACTGTCACCATATGCCAGCAGTGCAACTTCTGTTTTAGGAAGGACTTAGGTACTAGCATTCCCACCAAACACGTCCCTTCTGCTCCACAGAACTCCCAGTGCATATGTGCTGCCCTAATTAATGCCCCCTCCATGGTGAAACACGCCCTGGATATCTTTGAGCTCTTGTCAGATAATCAGTTGGATATATTATTTATATCAGAGATATGGCTCAACGACTTCTCAGCCCCGGCTATTGCTTTGGCCATCCCAATGGGATATAAAATAGCAAGGGCAGACGGCAAAATAGGCAGAGGAGGAGGGGTTGTGGTAGTGTTCAGGGAAACCTGGGTTTTTACGCAGGCGGTGACCCAAGACATTGGTGAGGGGGAAGCCCTTCACTTCTCATTCCTCATATCCCCTCACTGTACGTTGTGAGGCACCCTGATATATCGCCCCCTGGTCCCTCTGTCACCTTTTTGAAGGCCTTTTGAAGGCTGTAGATGAAGCTATTGTGCCAAGAGCGCTGAACTACGCAAATTTCTTACTTTTAGGGGACTTCAATATCCATTTGGATTGTGTGGAGGCCACCGACACAAGGGAATTTAGTGACTCTTTGAAACTTGCCCAACTGACCCAAGGGATTAGCTCCCCATCCCATAGAGGGGGGTATATTTTAGATGTAGTCTGCTCCAACTTTCCTGTAGCCATCCAGGAATCACTTCCCGTTTCCTGGTCTGATCATTTTTTAATCCAATTTTCATGGACTATCCAGATACCCTATCCGACCATGAGCTCACCTGAGGACAGACCTCCCCAAAGAATTGAGCCTGCTGCCCTGTGCAGAGTCCTGTCAGACACCCGCGCTCCCGCCTCTAAGGTCTTGACGGTCGCTGTGGGGGAGTTTCAATAACTGGATCTCACAGGCTGGGGAACACCTTTCCCTACCTTTGTTCAACAAGAGAGTAAGAAACACTCAGTCCAAACCATGGTTCTCTGATGAGCTCAAAGGGCTAAAGAAATCATGTATGTTGCTGGAGCGCAATTGGAGACAGGCCTACTGCCCATTGGCAAAAATAACACTAAGAAAATCCCAGAAAGATTATTGCTGGATGTTTGTTCTCGTTGGCCACATCTGCAAAGATGCTGCCAACCACTGAAATTCCTCATGGAAAACTCCCATTGGATATATTAACCTTTCCAACAAAACCAAATGATCAAGGGCCAGATGTAGGTAGGGTTTTACCGGTCGGTAACGGCCGAATTCGGCCGTTACCGACCGGTAAAAGGAATTTGAGATGTAGGGGGCAGAATCGGTAAATTTACCGTTCGGTAATTTTACCGAATCTGTAAATATACCGGTCGGTAAATTTACCGACCGGTATATTTACAGAATCTGTAAAATCGATATGTAGGTGGGACTCTTATGAGTCCCACAAGGCCTAAGAAATCGGTATTTTACCATCAAATTCAATTTGATGGTGAAATACCGATTCAGGTGTGCATGCACATGTGTGCATGCACACCTGTGCCATATGACAGGCAGACCTGCCCTTAGGGCAGGTATGCCTGCCATATGGCCCCCGAACCTTTTTTGGGGGTGCTAGAGGGTGTCAAAGTGACACCCCCTGCACCCTTGCCAAAAATCGGTATTTACCGATCGGTAAATACCGACCGGTAATGCCCCATTCATTCCTATGGGCTTCAAAGCCCATAGGAATGAATGGAGCATTACCGGTCGGTATTTACCGAATCGGTAAATACCGACTTTTAAAGAATCGGTAAATCCACATCTGGATTTACCTACATCTCGGTACTTCATATTTACCGACTCTTAAATACCGAATCGGTAAAATTCGGTATTTAAGAGTCGGTAAATATGATTTACCTACATCTGGCCCCTAATGCAGTTGGCAAGTCAAGCATCTCAGCTAACAACGCTTTTCATTTGTTAGCATCCAACAACACATGGTCTTTCACGTTTAGTAAAGTCAGTGATTGGTGAGGACCCCGTTACAGTTTCTTATCCAAATGTTTTACCAATTGGGAGGTCACTTCTTTTGCAATAAAATAGTGGCACATTCCAATGGAACTGTAACTAATCATATTTATCTTCAAGAATACCATGTCCAGTGGTATTCTCTCTGCAAAATACTATATTTGGACAATTCTGAATTGCTAAAATCAAACAACGGTCTGCTGACAGTCAATAAGAAATGGTAAAAATAAATTTGAAGGTACTAAGGGGTGAGGTTTCGAGTGAACGAATAAAATGTGAGGCATTAAAATAACTCAGAACTCATAAGGTACAGGGTCGGTTTAAACACAGGGACACATTTACAAGGGCATTTCGCCACCGGAGTGTCACTTTGTACAATGCTCCGGTGGCACAATGCATTGCTCCATTTTTGCAATGCAACACTAAATCACTTTGCGTGGCTTAGCAACGCATTGTAGATATTGTACACTTTGGTGCAGTCTTCTGCATCAAAGGAGTGTGTATTGGGTGTTGCTGTGGGTGTACCCACGCAACACCCTTTGCCTTCTGAAACTGCCCCAGATTCACAAGGATGTGTATATCTGAGGAAGCTCCAAAAACGGGTGCCATTCCGAAAGAGGTGTTAAAGTAGCGCAGCGAGGAGAAATAATTTAATTTCTCCTCATTTTTTGCTCTCAGAATGCAGCACACATAGGAGGAGCAAATTGTCATTATTGATTGTTTATGTGCAGGAACAAAAGTATGTCTGGTATCTAGGGAGAACAGAAGAAGGCAGCAGGGAGAATCGGGGTCTCCAGGAAAGAGTGCTTCTTTAAGGACAAGATCCCTCACTCACCCAAGGGTGACTTGCTTCCTCATTGGTTTCCCTCCTCAGACCAGCACCACAAGGTACCTGGTGTGGGCTACAACTCCCCGATTGGGAGGAGCCGAGGTCTTTTCGATCAGATGAGCAGAGATTGAGAGGAACCGAATGCAAGAAGAAATCAAGATAAAGATAAAACTATCCCCAAAAGGCCTGGACTCAATTCATTTGGATGCCCTCTGAGAAAGGGTTGAAAATACTACTGCTGGCTGGAGCTCTATGCTCTTCAGCTGGTGTGCAAGAACCTCTTGTGGTTGTTTATATGGTTGCATTTCGTGGGCGAAAAATGATAAAAGACTCGGAGACATGTTGACAATATTTCAGCCCACAAAATGCAATCATAAAAACTATGTTAATAGAAAGACACGCAGACATGTTGATTTCATTTCTTTTAATTAAATCTTTACTAAACATTTTTATAATATTCCGATTGCACTGTTTGAATTACTGAAATGTCCATTTGATTAAAAATATTGGTGAATTTTGGACAAAGATGATAGATCTGCTTTATATATATTGATATGCTCACCCAACAGGCCCACTTTTTATGTTTTGGTGCTCTGAATCTTTTACAAAGTCAGTAAGTTGCGATGGGTGTAGCCAGGACATGCGGTACCAACATTATGCTGCACATTCCAAAAAGCTGTGCTCTGCAGGAGGTAGGACCCTTGCAAGAAGATTGGGTGCAGGATTTAGCCTCAGACCAACTCCATGCTGTGCATGGCTGAAGGCTGTGCGCTGTGTGGGGGTTGGCTTCTATGGGGATTTGGCTGCGGGACCTGGTCAAGCATTACTATAATCCCCTTGCCATGAAAAGCTGAAGGCCATTTGCGGTGTGGAGTTAGCGTTACATTTAGTAATAAAATATTATCTTACATTAAGAAAACACTAGACATTCACTGAACAAACCAAAGGCTAAAATTACGTTATTGTTGGGAATTGTAATTATATCTTACTTTACATTTAAAAAAAACCTTCGAAATTCACTTAAAGAAATAAACGTTGAAGTAACTTTATAGTTAAGTGAACATTTTAGTGATAATGTAACGCTCTAAACTCAAAATCCACAGGAATTCACTAATTATGGTAATCTTAAGTAAGTGTATCTCCTGCTCTACAGTAACTAAAACTAGTGCCCTTGCCATGCACTGCTTATGACCTCACATATTCCAACGCTCTTGACATGTTCATGATTGATAACATAATTGCAACAGCATAGATGACATAATCGTTGACAACACTACGCATGGTGGAGCGCAAGTTATAGTTAAATTAGGAGGCCACAAGTTATAGTTAACCATACCTGGTGAATTTTAGTGTTTTGTTTTAGTTTAATGCATTACATTGTCACATAAACATTTGACTGACTGTGTGTGTGTGTGTGTGAATATATAATTAATATTTTTGTATGTAAAAGCTGTGTAGACAAGGTCCCCACAGTTGTTTGTAGTTCTAATCCCTTAAGTGAGACATACAGAGCACCTTGTCAAGAAGGATCTTGTGTAGTGCTGCAGAGAGCCAAGATCAATATCTGGACAGCGAACAGAAACAATCAATGTCTGGGAACCACCTCAAGGCACACAAGCAGAATAAAATCCGCCAGTGGCCGGCTGATGAAAATGATTGCAAGCCTACACTGTACAATTATATCATTGCTTGGGTGAAATGTTATATAAATGTTTTCTCTAATGGAGTCATTGTTTCTTCCACAATTTACTACTGGGGCAGAAAAGTTCCATGTTTGGTGGGGGTAAATTAGTGGAGACACTTGTCCTTTCATAGGCTGATGAGTGCTTTAATTAGTCGCATACTGGGATACTGATAGATATATTAACTGCTGGTGCAATGGTTCAGGGTAATAGTCCACTGTTAGGATATTGATTGCTAATATTCCTAGCTGAGGCAATGATTAAGGAAGCGCAGCCCTGCAAGGCAATTATTGCTGCCATGTGTTCACAGAAAAGACAATTATTGACTTGAGGCATCAATTCCCAGTTGGAACAATCATTGCTGCATCAATGACTATGGCACTGGGTCATTATTGGCAGGCATTAATTATTTGTTTGGATGATAAGCTTTGACATGCCATCACTAGTCGGAAAATGGTTAAATACAATACATGCATACACTGTTACAGCTTCAGAGGCAAACCAGGGTATACTAATACCTTTACCAGTGATATGACTTTCTTTGTTTGTTAGATGTTTCAGACTACCAACAGACATACATTGCCTGGTGATTTAATAGGGGTGTTGTTGATAAAACAGGCTCAATATAGCCAGAGTTGCATTAAGTCACATTGGTGAGTACAGTGGAAGGATCACATCTGCTGCAACCAACATAGTGAGAGTCGGTCACAGTTGCCATGCAGTGCATGCAGTAACATTGTCATATTTTCCTTAGGCCTCCTCTGGCTACTTGGCATTCTATTACTGGAGATGTAACTGCCGTAGAAATGTCTTGTGGTAGCTGTGAAACTGGTTGTGTGAGATGTGTGCTGTACTAGCAACCTTCACCATGAGAATGACAGAACCTGGCAAGCAGTAGTGGCCGACACAGGTAAGCGCGGTGGGGTAGGGGGCTGCAGGGGGAAAGCCGACAGACGACGGAATAGGTGATATTTATTTACTTAATTATTCCTATTCTGTCATCTGTCAACTTCCCCCGCTCCTACTCCGCCCCGACCCCACACCCTCGCACTGCGTTTACCTATGACGGCCGCCGCGCTAGCAAGCCACAAGCGAAAAATGCACAGGGTCATTTATACATGGAAGCGGGTGTTGAGAATTGAGATTTCTTGATGAAAGGCATTGAGAGAATCCTGATTTTAACCTGAACAGCCATCTTCACATAGCATGTAAGTGTTTGTATTTGTGAAGAGCTAAACCCAAAGTTTTTACAGGTAAATGTGTGGGGAACTTGAAAAACCTATGCAACTATCCTCACTCGTGCATGATGTCAGTCAGCAGTTCCTGTGTGTTCATCCATGAGGCCAGCACAGGATAACACTTAGATGAGCAGCATCACCACGTGACAGACTGTTCTAAGTGCGGTGTTGACAATTAAGTGTCATTGCCGAGCACTGGAAACCAGCTAAGTGCCGGTGCTGAGCACCGGAAACCATAGGCTCAAATTAGGCACTGATGCAAGGCCTCCTTGCATGGCCCTGCATGCCCTGATAAATATAGAGTAATCTAGATATTGACGCATTCCCAGACTTGCCATTAATGGTAGATCTGGGAATACGTCAAAATGCTATGCCTCCCCAGGTGACGCATATTTTCTCTTTCTGTGTGTGCTGCATCCGGCAATTAAAATGTCAGAGCGGTTTCTGCATGGAGTTATCACAATGCATATTGTGCCATTTTAAAAGGCCACAAAAGTCCCATGAAGAAAGTATATGTTATGATCCTTCCCACTTTTCCAGAGTTCGGGGTATATTCACAAGAACATGTGATAACTATCGAAAGAGTCGCGTAACGCAACTTTCAACATCGCAGAATATCGTGTGAAAATAACTCTGTGTCAAAGTGGAATTCACAACACGGCGGTAGCATGCAATAGTTTGCCGAAACTGTGGCCATTGCCCCTGACACAATCACCTTGATGGAGATAAAAACATAAACCCCTCACACGCAATGCAGGAAAAAGCACAAGAACAGCATACGGAAAATGCCACAGGACAATATTCATCAACAGCGGAGTACCACGGATGCACCCTGGCCAACTGCAGAGGACAACATGTACACCACAACATCCAAGCACCATGGAAGAACAGAACCAACAGGCACACCACATGAAAGAGACGAGTGGCAGACAAAACAAAGCCAATCAAGCAACACACCCACCGTGCCACATACACACATAAGCAGGAGTGCACCAAGACATTGACAATATCCCGGTACAAACAGCAACCCCTCCACAAATGAACACAGGACACAACTGGTTCCGCAAATGTGCACAACCTGGCAAATCACATCTGAAACCGCATGGAAATGTACCATGACAATGTACAATTACAACCTGTAAACGCAAATATGCGTTGGACATCTTCTACTGTCGCATGATTGCCATGGACGGCCACAATGTGACGTGCTCATGAGAAGTAAGTGTCAATGATGGTAATCCTACGGGCCATTCCTGCTGCAGCTGCAGTGGGATGTGGGCCTCCTGCCCCATCACCACCATCATCGTCCAGTACCTCTGGAACTGGGATCTATGGAGCCCTGATGCGAACACAGATTTTGTGCAACACACAACATGCATCGATCATCTTGCACACGATGTCCAGGCTGTACAGGAGCTTCCCACCTGTGCTGTCCAGGCACCTGAAACGTGACTTCAACACGCCAAATGTGCATTCAACGAGGCCCCTGGTGCGTATGTGGGCCGCATTGTACTGCCTCTGGGCACCTGTGACAGTGCAGGGAGAAAAGAGTCAATACTTGGTTCAGCAGGATGTGATGTCAGGTCCACCAATCCAGTGACGCCTGTGCTGGCTATGTGTGGGGTGAGTGTAAGCCAGCCCTTAGGGAGTTGCTTATGCTGGCAATTACAACAACAGTCATCAGGCACTCAGAAATCCAATGTCAGAACTACAAGGGGGGATGACTCAAGTCGCACAGGGCTAGAGGCCCCGTATGCACAGCGGCCGACATGGGCCCACTGACACGGGAGGCTGACCTGCGGGAGACGGGTAGGGGCATGTGGGCAGAGCAGTGCTTCAAATGTATCATGGCTGCAATCCGCATCTCCACACATTCAGCTGGTGTGTGGCTGTGGTGCCATGAAATGTATTGGGTGCAGGGGTAGCCCAGGATGATCATGGAGTGGTGTGGTCATGTCTGGTAGGTGGTCGTGTACTTTGACATGTTGAATGTGGTTTGGTCACATGTGCATCCCCACAGTTGTGCTTTGTGCGCTGAAGGCTTTTGGATTGTGTGGTGTATTGATTAGGTACTTACCAACTAGCAGTCCCGTTCCAGGTGTGCCATCCTGGAAGCGCTGGTTGATGATGGACTGTTAGAAGATGAAGGAATCATGCACACTGCCTGGGTAGATGGCAACTATATTGGTGATTAGTCCCCAGTGGTCCACTGTTGCCTGCACATTGGTGGAATGCGTGTGCTTTCTGTTTTGGTAGTGGTGTGCAGTATCCACAGGGGGCACTAGTGGGACATGTTTGCAGTCGATCGCCCCCAACGCGCCCGGGAATCCGGCTATGGCATTGAAGCCTTGCTTTTTCTCCAGATGTTCCTGTGCAGTGTTGGGGAAGTGAAGGTACTGGGGTATGAAGCTGAGGATGACATCCAGGACAAGTTTGATGAACTTTGATAGGGCTGGCTGTGAGACCCCTCTGACTCTGGCAGTTGTTGGTTGGAAGGTACCAGAGGCCAACAGGTGCAGCACAGCCAGCAGCTTTGTCTGCGAGGGATGTTGGTTCTCCGCCGTGTTGGGACCGCTAGCTTGTGGGCGATGTGGGTCATGATGCAGTGAATGGTTGTCCTCTTGAGCCTGTGGTGGCAATGACTTCCTCGGGCTTCAGGTCTGGGAGTGGTGCGTTTTCGGTAGGTCCGCTGTCTGACTCTGTGCTGCCTCTGTGGTGGTCCGGGGGGGCGGGTCCGGGTCCTGGGGGTGATGGCAGTGGGTGTTATGGCCCTGTTGGGGCTCCGAGCTGAATGATGAGACGCTCCATGACATTGTTTGTTCTTCGGGTGTGGCTGTGTGTGGGGCTCCATTGCCTACTGCAGGTAGTCATCCGTCTTTACACCTACTTGAGGCAGGTGTTAAATACCTGCGGCTATCGCGGCTTATCGCCTATTTTTGGCTCGCTTCGCGGATCTGTCATTTCGTTGTGAAAGTGGTGTTGTTTTTTCATGTGTTTCTGCACGGGAACGCCTACTCTGCATCTGATTACGGTTGGTTGGTGGTGTCCCCCGTGGTGTTAGGTTTTGGGGCAGTTATCGCGGGAATACTGGTGATGTCTGATGTTAACACCAGCTTGTGAATGGGGGGATAAATTTATCACGACTTTGGCTGCGATAAAGTGCGGTTAATTCGGCGATAGCTCCTTGTAAATATGCCCCATTAGTCTTTTCAGAGATTTACATGAATATGTACTGGCAAAACCAATAAGACTGGGCAAGGGTTAATAATAATTAGGCCACTCTATGTGTGGGGCCCTCTGGTATTCCAGAAAAAAAATCCCAAAATCCAAAAATGAAGCAATAGCTTTGGCGCCAACAGTATGGAACACGGGAACGGGGCCCTTTGCTGAACGGATTACATTAACAAAGATAAGCGATGTCCTTAAAGAAGAATGTTTTGAAAAGGGCAATGTATGTCACTTCTCCTACTCTCTGTGATTTATACCTGTTTGGGGGGTGGTGGCGATCATAGTTGAAGAAAAATTGTGTCAGGGTTTTTTTTCCCAAAAGAAAAGTATAAACCACCCACTGCAAATGTTATGGCTCCTTTTATATACTAGATATGCAAATTGAGGTGCCATGAGTTCAGCTGGGAACACTTATTTTTGCAAGCTAAATTGTCTAAAATCATGCAGGACAAAACGATAAAATCACCTTGTCACGCATAATGGACAAATGATGTTCAACAAAATACCCTTTGTCTTCCTCTCAGCTGGTCACGTAAGCCTCTGCATGACACAACAAAGCTTGCATTTAGCAAGAAGCACGACCTTGATGCAAATCCTAATGATATTCAGCGAATGTTAATGCTTTATTCAGTGCACATACCACTAAAGATAATTTCTCTTTGGAACCAACTTGCACTGTTGATTTCCATTGAGCATAATGTACTAGTTTCAAAGTACATCGAGTCTGCATTGCCACTTAAAATGTTCCCACAGAACGATGCGTGTGAAACTTTAAGGCTGCTCACATAGAAACTAGAGATATTTATTCCCCCAGTTTCAAAACAGTTTTTAGGTCTGGCTTACAGACAGCTACAGTCTCGTTTGCCTCATGTAATAAAACAACAAAAATAAAAAATGCATACGTATATACAAATGCACAGGAGGTTTGGGCCAGCCTTTTTATCTGTTGGTCTGTTCAACTGTCATTCACATTTGGATTCCGCCCAGCACACCATGTAGAATGGGACAACGGGTCAGCCTACTTCATCCTCAGCCGCAAGGCTTTTGATACCTTGGGGTTATTAGGATGTCGGGTGGAATGCCTCCGCCAGGCTGGCGGTGGCCACCGCCAGCCTGGCTGAGGCAATCAGCCCGACATCCTTCCCTGAATTCCGCCCGCCATATTAGTATGGCGGGGGGGACCACGGCGGAAGAAAATACCACCCGCCACTTTTCCGCCCCAGCCGCCTTGCGGCCGGGGCGGAAAATTTTGAATATGGTGGCGGTGTCTATGAGACACCGCCAGCCATATTACAATGGCAAGAGTGCAATGCCTACGGAAAGGCAGGCGGTCTTCACTCTGGGGGCCCCCTGCGGGCCCCCAGAGTGAAGGTGAGTGGGGGTGCACACGGGGGGTACCTGTGGTACCCCCCTTCATTTTCATTTCCAAAGCGGCAGGCACCACGCGGTGCCTGCCGCTTTGGAAATGAAAATGCTGTGATGTATTGTCAGCATTGTGGCGGGCGGTGCAGAGAGCACCGCCCGCCACAATGCTGAGAATACAGGATGTGCCCGCCACTGTGGCAGGCACAACCTAATGGCACCCCCGGGACCCCCGCCCTTAAGGTCGGGCGGTCCCGTTTTCCGATAGGGTGGTGGGCGGGCAAAGCCCACCCGCCATCCTAATGAGGCCCCAAGTTAGAAGATGGAATGATTAGATGAGCTTTCTTTCTCCACCTAAGAATGGAACACACTCCCTCTTTTTCTCAGATTAGAAATTAATCCTTCAACCTTTAAAAACACCTTGTAAGACTCTGCAATTTACCAAACAGTAATGTCTCTTCTAACTTTATTTGCCTTCTTGTCACCGCTGTTTAGTGTCAGAAAACCACCTGGAGTAACAATCAATCGTCACAAAAACACAGTACATCAACAAGAAGTGCACTTTAGTGCTAGAGTTGATGATCCAATTATGACTTTGTCAGTAATTATTCCATTCTATTTTCTATCCTTTTTTACTATTGTTGTATGTTTAAACTATGTCTTAAGCTACAGTAATTCAAAGTCAATAGCACCTTTTCTTGTTTGGTTTCTTTTTTACCAGAACAAGGATTAGCTTTGATGCTTTTCTTGACACTCGTAAGCTATTAAAGCATAGAACAGATTGTAGTCATAAGGTACAAACCAAAGAAGAATTTTGGTTTGTACCTTAAGCCTAGAGGTGCCCACAATACAGACGCCCAAAGATTATTTAGATTCAACATGAGATTTGGGATTGTTGTACACTTCCTTGCTAGCAGGTAGTGGACTTCAGGTTTATAAAATAGATCACATTCTTACAAATTGTAAAAGCATTGGTCACAAAAAGTGTTCAGTTATAATTGATTGTTCTTGTAGTCTTGAAGTGTCACTTTGGCATGATTTAGTTTTTTGCCGGGAGAGAGCAACAACGAAACAGTACACTATCTGCCAAAACTATGTTCAGCTCATCTCATTTAAGTCAGGTGGAACTTCAGTATGTAGACGATGGCCATTACTCTGTCTCCTACGTGTTGATACACCTTCAACGGCCCAATGGAGAACAAGCCGACAAAGGTTTTGCCATGCATCCGTGCACCCTATTTTGAGGACACATGGACAGTTTATGCTTTCACATGCCGCCATGCAAAACAATGTGATATGTGAACACAAGCACCTTTAAATAATACACACACAATTGGAAACATTCCCATGGTGAAGGGAGATAATATATATATTTTTTCAAAAGCAAAATCCCGCTTTGGGATTTAAAAAATAAAGTTGTAAGTGGACGTACGGCTCCATCAGCATGACAGACCAAGGGTGACAGTACATACTCTGTCCACTAAACTCAAAGTTAGGCCCTATATTCCCTTGGCAGCTGACACATGTTTTGCCATTGAGACTTTACCAAGTTAACAAAATCCTTGTAGTAGGTTAACCGACGGCAGCACTCCCTCCCCAGTGCTGCGAACGGCCAACGGCCATCGCAGCCCCGCCCACTCAATAGAACGCCCACACCGTGGCGGAATTGCCGCCGCGGTTAAGGCGTTAAAGAGTTCCCAGATTGGGAGGTGTTAGAAATGGGATTTCGGGTTGGATAAGGCTTGCGCCAAAGCTAGGCAGAAACCACCACTCTAGTCAGGGCAAGGGAGTTACACACTAAAGATAACCCCTGCTCACCCCCTTGGTAGCTTGGCCCTAGGAGTCTGACATATCCCAGAGGCAATGTGTAAAGCGTTTGCACAACACACACACACACACAGCAGCAACACACTAGGCAAACTACAAAAGAGACTCCACACAAGGTTATATAAAAAATAGCCTTTGTATTATCCAAAACACATTAGAATCATAATCACACAATACACACTGTGCCAACTGGCACTAGTCAATATTCTCAGGGGATTATATACAAAACAGGATCAATCGGGCCACTGTCAGAACCATCTCAAGCACAAGTAGGAAAAATAACACAACCAGTAACTACTGGCAAAATACTGTACTCAGCATTATCACCTGCATGTAAAACGCATAATGTCTGCATCACTTTGGGCAAAAATATCATAGCATGACATTTGCATTAGACATCACCACATTAGGCAATAACATTAGGCATAAAACACACTGTGCACAAATCACAAGCAAAAACACATTATGTACTCCTTGTAGAGCCTTGCACCCTACCATATCCCCAAAATGACTCAAGGCCAACTGGTCTTTTTGTGGGGCTCAAATGCCCTCTGTCCCAAATGTCAGGGCTTGGACTGGGGCCTTCCACTTGCCCGTCTGCTACCACTGCAGCCAAAACCACCGTGCACAATGCACTGGGGGTGTGTGGGGTGCATCTCTCCCCTTCCTAGTTATCAAATAGGAGCAACCCCCTTCATTGCAGCTGCCCGCGATGCAGCTGAGGAATCATCTTGGCACTACTGTGCCTCCTTAGCTCCCACTGGGGCTCTGAAAATAAGTTGCCCCACTTTGCAGCTGCCCACTCTCCTGCGGTGCAGCTGAGTGCATCAAGCACGGGCACCAACAGTGCCTTAGGGAGCCCCTTCCAATGGGACTCTTCTGGTGGTTCTTCTCAGCACCTACAGGGCAGCCAAGAACAAACTCTGCATTGGCACTCTCCATGCCTCTCAAGTCCCTCTCAGGGGACCAACTGGCCCTCAAAACAAATCTGTTAGGGCACTACTAGTGCCTTGGCATCAGCCCCACTCACCGGGCTCTTCGGGGACTCCTCCGGTCACCGTGGGGGCTGCGCTCATGTAGCCCAGCCGCTCCGTCCTCACAACATGCAGGATCTCTGGCATCGACAGGGTGCTTCAGCAGACCCCACCCACGAGACCGTTCCTCCTTTCACTCGGTCCGGGCACTGGTGACGCGGGACTTTGGCAGGGAGCTCGCCAGGTTCTGGTCCTTCACCTGTGAGCCTGCAAGACTCCAACTTCGGCTTGGGAAGGCGGGATAGGCTCCTGTTCACCCTCAGGTACCATTCTGCCTGCGTTGTGCTGCCTCTTCTTCAGACGGCCGGCGGTCTACTTCCCGATCCTGGCCCCGCCCATCGTCAGGCAGCAGGCACCCGGCTTCCGGGTCGCTGGTGGCGGCGGCCTCTTCTCCATAAGGCACAAATGATGGGTGGGCTCCTGCTCTGTTTTCAAGCATAAATGAGGGGTGGACTCCCGCTATTAACCACACAAATGTAGGGTGGGCACCCACTCCATAAAAAACGGCACCGGCATGCGGGTGGGCTCCCGCTAGACAAACAAAGGCACCAACATGCGGGGTGGACTCCTGCTTCTCTTCCAGCAATGCAGGGGAATCCCCATGTCAGGATTCCCTCTGACAATGTCTCAGCTTAGAGCTGCAGAGCCCTTGCACTCCTCTTTCCCTGGCAAGGCTGGAGTCCTTCTCCTTGGGGATTCCAGCAATCAAGATATAGCGCTCACAAGGCGCTAGAGAAATGTTTCTGGGGCACAAGGCTGGGCCCAGGCAGGCCAGTTCAAAGGGCCCTCCAGCAGGGAGGCAGTCCCTTGTGGCAGTTCCTCCTGGGGCCCAGCAGCAGCAAGTGTGCCCCTAAGTCACAAGGAAGCACCACTCATGGGGTCACCGCCCCAGTACTTATAAACCATTTCCCTTTGTTCTGCCCTTGGCACAGGGCTTGGGGAACCAGCATGAACTGGTTCTGGGGGGTTTTGGGGCACTCTGATTACAGGGTTCCCCTTCCCCATTTTCAGGTGGGGGATCGGTCATCAGACCACCACAGGGGGGCCAGCCAGCATTCACACAGGCAGGCACAGACCTATTCAGTGTAAGGGGATTACTCCTCCCACTACTCCAAATGCAGATCTCCCATTCAGCCAACTGCTGACTCACCCTGCCCTCCCTGGAGCCACACACACCTCACCAACCCCTGTAACTCCAGAGCCAGACATGCAATACACATCTGGCAGGCAGACACATAGCACACAGAAATGCCAACTTCTAAAAGTGGCATGTGTAAAATAGGTATAATAAATCTGTGCACATATCAGGAATTACCACTGAAACACTTATCAGGGAATCCCCAATGCATTCCTATGAGAGGGCAGCCTTACAGCAGTGAGAAACCCAAATTACAGTTTGTCACTACCAGGACATGTCACACACTTAAGGTACATGTCCTACCTTTTATCTACAATGCACCCTGCCCATAGGGCTAGTTAGGGCCAACCTTAGGGGTGACTAAGATGCAGTTAAAAGGGGGGTCATAGACCCTCTTTAAGTGTCACGTCTGCACAAATGTTGGGAGGGCTCCTGCTCTGTTTTCAAGCATAAATGCGGGGGTGGACTCACGCCATTAACCACACAAATGTAGGGTGGGCACCCACTCCATAAAAAATGCCACCGGCATGGGGGTGGGCTCCCGCTAGACAAACAAAGGCACCAACATGCGGGGTGGACTCCCGCTTCTCTTCCAGCAATGCGGGGGAATCCCCAAGTCAGGATTCCCTCTGACAATGTCTCAGCTTAGAGCTACAGAGCCCTTGCACTCCTCTTTCCCTGGCAAGGCTGGAGTCCTTCTCCTTGGGAATCCAGCAATCCAGATATAGCGCTCACAAGGCGCAAGAGAAACGTTTCTGGGGCACAAGGCTGGGCCCAGGCAGGCCAGCTCAAAGGGCCCTGCAGCAGGGAGGCAGTCACTTGTGGCAGTACCTCCAGGGCCCAGCTGCAACAAGTGTGCCCCCAAGTCACAAGGAAGCACCACTCATGGGGTCACCGCCCCAGTACTTATACACCATTTTCCTTTGTTCTGCCCTTGGCACAGTGCTTGGGGAACCAGCATGAACTGGTTCTGGGGGGTTTTGGGGCACTCTGATTACAGGGAATCACAGCGACAGTAACACTGTGCGCACAGGGCCTGCAATAGCAGAGGCCTGAGACAGATTTGAAAGGCTACTTTGGGGCTTCTCAACAGAACTATGAGGCAAGAGATCACTCCGGTTTGCCAGAACAACCATCTTCTGTGATAGGCTGCTACAGGAGCAGTGCAAAGTAGTTGCTTTCAGCTCAGCCCTATTTATCATTTCCTGGAAAGAGCTGTGATTCAGAATAGCTAATTATTTCAGAGAGATAGAGTGCTATGTGATGTACAGGGTTGCACAACTCTTTCATTCCACCAGGCATTTTTTCTGGTAAGCTGGATTCCCTGGAGTTTGGTTTTGAAAGCCCGTGGCCACTTCTGTTACCATTGTCACTTTCCCCAGCTCCCAGAGGTTAATTGCAGCTGGCTTGGGGAAGCTTCAAGAGCGAGAGAGGGGGAGGGGTATATTAGTAGGTCGGGTGAAATTCTTAATTATGCCAGAGTAATGGGAGTGATTTCAGTAATTACACATTACTCTTGTAAGCAATTAAGAGTCATTGGGGCACAAATCCTACTGCAGGAGCACAGGAGCAACAAACTAAGATAGAATGTGCGGCTGCGGCTACTGCTGTTTGCCTGTTGTAGCATTTAGTGCTCTTTTATTAGCGCAAAATGTATCCTCTGATTCACAGCCTGGCTTTTTTCTGCTTCTTCTGAATTTTACGGATCACTGAAACAATATCGATGACAAAAATATAGAACTACCATAATATCAAGTAAAAAACTATAGAATGCCAGAATATCGAATTCCTATCTCCAAACAGGTAAGTACAAAAATATTGAATCAAAAATATCGTTGTAAAAAATATAGTTAGTCAAAATATCGAATTTTTTTAAATGCCTTAAAGTAATTAAAAATTAAGGAAATAATAAATATAAATAACTTAAACATACTTAAAATACTTAAATAACCTTAAAATTAACAAATAATTAATTTAGGTTAAAATAAAAATACAAATTGATTTGTTAATACATATATATATATATATATGAACGTAATATTAATAAACATTATACAATATTTTTACCATAGGATAGCGGAAAGGGTAAAATTTACTATTACCACTCCAGTGAGTGCAAAAGTAGAGAAAGCGTTGGAAAGCGTAGGGGTAAAAATTACTATTCGCACTCCAGTGAGTGCAACAGTAGGGAAAGCATTGGATAGCGGGAGGGTAAAAATTACTATTTCCATTCCAGAGAGTGCAACAGTAGGGAAAGCGTTGGATAGCATAGGGGTAAAAATTACTATTCCCACTCCAGAGAGTGCAACAGTAGGGAAAGCGTTGGATAGCGTAGGGGTAAAAATTATTATTCCCTCTCCAGTGAGTGCAACATTAGGAAAAGCGTTGGATAGCGGGAGGGTAAAAATTACTATTCCCACTCCAGAGAGTGCAACAGTAGGGAAAGTGTTGGATAGTGTAGGGGTAGGTAAAAATTACTATTCCCACTCCAGAGAGTGCAACTGTAGGGAAAGCGTTGGATAGCGGGAGGGTAAAAATTACTATTCCCACTCCAGAGAGTGCAACAGTAGGGAAAGCGTTGGATAGCGGGAGGTTAAAATTACTATTCCCACTATAGAGAGTGCAACAGTAGGGAAAGCACTGGATAGCGTAGGGGTACAAATTACTATTCCCACTCCTGAGAGTACAACAGTAGGGAAAGCATTGGATAGCGTAGGAGTAAAAATTACTATTCCCACTCCAGTGAGTGCAACAGTAGGGAAAGTAAATACTTCATATATTAATTTAAAACAAATATTAATACCAATTATAAATTAATTACAAATAATGACCAATTTATTATAATATAATAATTAATCAATTAAAAATACAAATAAAAAATATTTATTAAAAATCATTACCTATTAATACAAATGAATTACCAATTTACAATTAACCAATTAGCAATTGAAAAATAATTAACAATTAATTAAAAATAAATACCAATAAATAAATTTAAAAATGTATTTAATTACAATTAAATTACTTCCCACCCTATTCCCCTATAAACCCACAACCCGCTGCAGTAAATAAATAACAAAATTAACATAATTATCAATTAATCAATTAATAAAAATGAATTACCAATTATAATTTAATTAATTACCAATTAAAAATTAATTACCAATTAATTGAAGATAAATACTAATAAATAAATTAAAACATTTAATCAATTATAATTAAATTACTTCCCACCCTATTCCCCTATAAACCCACAACCCGCTACAGAATTAAATTACGGAAAAATGAAATACCATAAAATTCATTACTTAAAATATTTTATAAAATAAATATACACTTTTCACACATATACTAACATAAAAAAAACTTTAAAAAAAATTTATATTATTAATAAATCGATATATTTAACATCTATATTATATACTTCGATATTTTGACTTTCTATATTCATGTAAATCGATATTAACTTACTTACCTCAAAATCGATATTTTTGTTGTCTATATTCTGTCCATTCGATATTTAGTCCATTCTATATTTTTTACTCGATATTAATGTAATTCTATACTTTTAACTCGATATTTTGACTGTATACCGAATTTTACTACAGCACTTAGAAGTAGCAATAGGGTGTTTTGATGCTAGGAATGTACTGACTTGGGGGTCGATTAGGATCTGTCCACAGCTTTTCCGCCGCGGTCGCCTTCCGACCGCGGCGGAAAAGCTTTAACATGGCTGGCGGTGTCTATCAGACACCGCCAGCCGTATTAGGATGGTGTAAGATGTATGCTTTCCCGCGGCGGTTTTTCCGCCGTGGAAAAGCATACGGACCTTCACTTCGGGGGCCCGTTGCGGGCCCCCTGGGTGAAGGGGGGGTGGGGGATGCACATGGGGGGTACCTATGGTACCCCCCTGCATTTGCGTGAACAAAGCAGCAGGCACCGCGCGGTGCCTGCCGCTTTGTGCAGGCAAATGCGATGCATGCATCTTTAACATTGCGGCGGGTGCAGCTTGAAGCTGCACCCGCCGCAATGTTAAAGATGGAGGATGTGACCGCCACCCTGGCGGTCACATCCTAATCTGCACGGAGGGAACGCCGCAGCCCATGCGGACGTTCCCTCCTATCCTATCCTAATCGACCCCTATGTTAGGAATGTTCATAATGTTACCTCTGGTCATGTCATGCATTGATACATTTATTTTCACAATCTGTGTGGTTATTGTTCATAGTTACTAGACTTGGGTTTTAGAAATAAACATTTCAATGTCTTATCCCCTTTCTCTAAGTGCTATTCTGAGTTTATTATTCATTTACAACAGATGGTTTGGAGATCTACTTTGTTCCTGAACTGAAATAGAGGGGCTAATCATAGACAGAATGCACCACCTGTACAGTATTGCTTAATAGGCTGTGTATAGGTTGCAGAATAACAGAATGTTTAATTTTTGTTTGTTCTTTGAACTAAGTCCTTCAACAGGGGAATTAGAAATATGATCCCTGCAGCTATGGGTGACAGATTGTGACACTAGTGATCTTGTTGTACCCGGGGCTTAGGCAGAGGAGGCACCCGGCTGGGCCTGGTTTCAAAAAGGTGCTGAAACATTTGTAGGAATTACTTTTCAATTTATGGGACTACAAACTGCTGACCGTGTCAGCCATTATACATTTCTCTTTAGGTGTATAGAGCACAAAGCTGGTTCAACTGAGGCATCCTAGCTGTACCACTGAGGTGTCCTTGGATGGGTCCTGGCAGTAAGAGTCACCCTACTCAAGACAGCATGCATGTTATTGAAAAGATTCTTAAGGAGGCTAGAGGTGTCTTCGCTACCCCCTGCTTCTGGACATCCTTGGTAAATCAGAATGAGCAATGTAGACAGGTGAAAATTGCAACATATGTGAAAACACTATGGTAAAAAATATGGTATTAAAACAATTTATTGAGCATACATTACAACAAATTAAAAGCTAAAAATTGGGAAACACATACAGGGCAGTACAATAATCAATAAGAACCAGATTCCAATAAAAAGGAGTACACAGGGGAAAAGGAATAGACTCAAACGAAAACCATTAGTTTTGAATTCCTCCTTAATTTATAATCCCAGATTCAGCAACGGTCCTCTGGACTGGAGAGTTGCAATTTGCCTTTGAGTTTAAGTTTGATTGTTTAAGGGATTATTATCTCTGATGGATAAAATTAAAACATTCGGTTTTAGCGAAGATCAACTTCACCGTATTATAAGTACCAAGAGTGGGAATAGAATCACAGTAGCCTCCGGTAAAGGGGAAAACTGGGGTAAACTTGTGAATCTAAAGAAAAAACTTATCCGGACTGAAGCCCATGCTGACTTCTTAGTAGAATATCTAACATCTGGTATTATTCCCATTGGGTTACAGGTTCGGAATGAACCAGGAGTATTCACAGAGAACAGGAAGTTCCTGGAAACTTGGGCATTAATCTCGAATAGATGTAGTAGGGACTGGATGCTTTTAATCATTGAAACAGCGCAGGGTTTACTTATTTTAGAAAAGGAGGAAATTGACAAGTTGGAGGATGAACTTAAGAACTGTCCGGCTCTTGAAGAAGCTAAGAAAAAGCTGGCAGACATAAATAGAGATGTTGAGGGGTATAGTACCTATTTGATAAACAAAAAAACTAATAAACTGAAAAAAGATATCGAGCTATATGCAGAAGATAAAACCTACCCCTTTCTTAAAGAAAACTATTTCCAGAATAAATATAATGGGAGCTGGGAACGTCCCCCTAATAGACAAGTTTACTCTAGAGGGGGGAATAAGCAAGTGACTTTCTCCTACTCATCATGCTCTGGCTCCGAGGAAGAAGAGATCAGTGAGGTCGGTGGAAATGGCTATGACCAAGGGTTTTTTTTAGAACCACGCCCAAGGAGGGGTCAGACTTACCATGGGAACCGAGGTCAGGGTCATTTCAGTCGAGGAAGACAACAATATCAAAACCAGGGACATCCCCAGCAAAATTACAACCAAGGACCTCCCCAACAGAACTACAATCAGGGACCTCCCCAGCAGAGCTACAACCAAGCACCTCCTCAACAGGAGTACTTAAGTACCTGGAACAAGAAGTACTGGAAACAACCAAACTACCAGTAATCAACCTATCTAATAAAACCTTGAGTAAGATAGAGATAGGGATCCTTAGTAAAGGCTTCAGTTTTGTTCCCTCAACTCACCTGGACAGATTCCAGTTTGAAAAGGATTTACGTTCCTTCTTCAGAAAGATCAGATTAAAAAGATTTTTTGAAAATAGGGAATATAGAGAAAAAATAAACATTTCTGGTTTGAAACCCAAATCTAAATTTACCCCTACCCTTAGTATGGTGAATAAAAACATTGAAGCCTTCGAAACAGCTGTCGAAAGTGGTATTCATAAACTCTTTGAAAAAGAGAATCTGTGTTATAATCACAACATCTCAGCTAGCGAAAGAGAGGCCCTCAATTGTCTGAGAGATGATAGTTCTCTAACTATCAAGCCCGCTGATAAAGGGGGCGGGGTGGTGGTCTTTGACACTGGAGACTACGAGCAGCGTATGCTTGGGTTACTAGGAGTTGGTGAACACTACACCCGAACCACTGCAGCTAGTCTCAAGAAAGTAGCGAATGATTGTTTGGCTTTGCTTACAGAAGCTAAGGAGGCTGGACATATTTGCGAAGAAGAATTCTGTTTTTTGAATAACCTTGAGCCTAGAACACCGGCCATTTATGGCCTGCCTAAAGTGCACAAGGATAAATTGAATCCACCTATGCGTCCAATAGTGAGCAGTATTGACTCACTATTGGAACCAGTCAGCAAATATGTTGACCATTTTTTGAGACCCATTGTTTGCAAGCTTAAGTCTTATGTGCGAGACTCAGCGCACATTATCTCTTTGGTTGAGGGCATCCCGTTCTGTGAAGAGACTCAGTGTCTAGTAACCCTAGACATTGAGTCTTTATACACGAATATCCCGCAGACGGCCACCATAGAAGTCATTGATGAAATCTTGTCTGGAGAAGATCTTGGTGGGGCCAACAAAGATTTTTTTGTTGAATGTGTCAGACTCATCCTCACTAACAATGTGTTTCTCTTTAAGAATGAGTACTACAAACAGCTCAAGGGGACCAGCATGGGGGCCACTTGTGCCCCGAGTCTGGCCTGTTTGTACGTAGGTAATTTTGAAAATACACACATTAACAACGAACTGGCCCCTTTTTCGAAAATGTAGCGGGCTGGTACCGCTACATAGACGATATTTTCTTTATTTGGGAAGGGCCAACTGAATTACTTGATGAATTCCTTCTCTGGATAAATCTAGGAGATCCAAACCTTAAATTCACCTCATCCTATAGTACCAGCAAGGTTGAATTTCTTGATATTTGTATCAAGAACTGTAATGGAACCTTGGCAGTGGAATTATTTACTAAGCCAATGGCCAAGAACACACTGCTGGAGTTCTCTAGCTTCCACCCAAAATCACAAAGGGAAAGTATACCTTTTAGCCAGTTCCTTCGTCTCCGAAGGAACTGTTCTGACTTAAATGATTACTATAAACATGCTGAAGATCTCAGACTGAAATTCAAAGACAGGGGATACCCAAAAAAACTCCTCTCAAATTCCATGAAAAGAGCACGGTTTTATGACCGGGATGCTTTGATTCGCAATACTCCTAAGGAGAAGGAGCCCCTTAACAAAGTTGTCTTTGTCAGCAAGTTTTCGAATATGAGTAATCAAATAAAAAACATTGTTAACAGGCACTGGCACATCTTGAACCATGAAGAAGAGTTAGCACTAGAGAAACCTCTATTTGCTTTAAAAAAAAAAAAAAACCTTCGTGATCTGCTGGTGCATACTTACAAAGATGAACCAATGGACAAACAACGAACAATTGATGGCATTAAGATTACTGGTACAACCAAATGTGGTAACTGTAACATCTGTATCCAATGTATTGTGGGGTCTGAGATTGTATGTAACTCTAAGAAAATAACATGTAAAACCCACAATAATTGTAAAAGTAAAAATGTCATTTATTTGCTTCAGTGCCCTTGCGGCCTTTGTTATGTTGGAGAAACTGGGAGAGAGGTACGAACCAGACTCCAGGAACATAGATCAGCCATTAAAACTAAAAAAATAACTGCTCCTGTTGTTGCCCACTTCTTAGAAAAGGGCCATAAAGAATCTGAATTTGGCTGGTTTGTGATGGAAAAAATTAAAATAGGCAAAAGAGGTGGCAATATGGTCTCTAGGAGAAAAGAAAGAGAGCAGTGGTATATCTCCTACCTTGACACAGTCAGGAGGGGCTTAAACTCGAGAGAGGAATGGGATCGCATTATTGGAGCTATATAGAATATCTGTATGCCCCTAGTTTTAATGCTTTACCTATATCTGCCTAAACTGCTAGAACCAGATCCAGTACATAATCATCTGAACAGTGCTGAGAACTATGCTCACAGTGACTAGATTATAGAGGTTTTTAGAAAGGTATTCGATATAGGGGGTTGCTTGATAGGGGAAATAAACTTCCCTGAGAACAACCGTACTATGAACAGATAGGACGTCGTTGAATGACTGAGTGACCATTCATGAGGAATATATGCCACCGATGGAATATTAATATTTGTTGACATTGTAAAGTTAATGTAACTTTCTCTGGGCCATCTGTGTATATTGTGGCTAGTAATGAGTTATCCTGTGGTATTAGTATCTAGATTATATCGACCCTCGGATTTAAGTGAGTTTGATGTATATATAACAATCTGTCCGATGGTTAATATTAACAAATCTTATTGTGTAGAATAAATACATCCACAAAGTAGAGCACTATTCAGCGCTAATTTAGTGCACTATGATATCTTCTATATCAGGCTTTAAAGATTCATGGTTGCTTAGTTCTTTTACTAATTATGCGGTTAATAGTACGGGTAGTCTTTTCACCCGCTCTACTATTTCCGTAATCGTCATCAAAAGAAACCCGCGGCTTGCTGGTATTTAAAACCGCGCGTCTCCCAGGTAGTTGATTTGCCGGGAAGACGAGAGGATCAGTACGCGGGACGTGCGTGACCGGGATACGAAAGGTAACTGAATGAAATGGGGGTAGTTATTGAGATGCACCGTTACGAGAAGGGCACGTTCGTGACGAAGCCCTTTTTATTTATCATACTATGCAGGGTCAACATTGAGGAAATTCCCTCGGGTAGTGAGTATCCTTGGAGCGGAACTCTTAACCTCTACCTGCATGGTTACCGTTCCTCGAAAATGCTCTAATGAGAAGCGAAAGTCGGAACCTAACATATAATCACCGCGTACTTCTGAGGCAGCCCTTTATTTTTATGTGAGTATGCCGAGTGATATGTGGATACTAGCAGTCACCATCCGGGTGGGAATCAGTAAATAATGGCATAATGTTTATTTTCAGCTTCCAGTCATCAAGCTGGATGCTTTTTATGGACATTAAAACGATTTTAAGTGCGTCCTGTTATGGAATCTGAATAGTAAGTATACATAGGAATATCTTACTTGGTAAATTAGATTGCCATGCTTTTCGCTACACCTGGGCCTTGTGGTAAATAAATAAATAATACCCTATTTTTGAATGAATAAATGAATAATAGATAGCTCAATAAATAAGAGTCAAGATTCGAGGTAGTAGGAGTTTTTGCAGGTTTAATACAGCAAATACAGGAATAGGATGGCAAGGCCCAGCAGCGCTGCTGGGGTCAGGATCGGGACAAGGGAATAACTTTTTAATAACAGTGCATGAGCATATATACATAACGCAAACACATAGCATTACATTGCAATAGGCGTAGCAGTGGGTGGAGCAATAGGCGTGACGCGTAGCAGTCGCGAAAGATAAGGGTGAAAAGAGGCGTAACAGGGCGTATACATAGACATGTGATGCAAACGTAACAGAATATGTCATGAATGGGGCGGAAACCATGGAGGGGGCTACCTGAGGAGCCGGGACCTCTAACCTGATGGTGCGCGCAAACTAGCAATGACGTGTTACTAGGAGAAGCTGGGGGCTATGAACTCTGTGCTAGGAGCAGAGACTGAAGTCTGGAGAGTCAGGGCGACTTGTACCTAAACAGTATCTAGTATCTGATGTTTGGAGAACATGTTGATATAAACTAGAAGTCAGGAGGGGAAAGGCTAACTTGATTCTAAGACTGGACCATGCATTATTCTACATGTAGTACGTGATGAAGAATATTAAATGACCATTAAATGCAGTATTTCTCTTACATGGAGACGTAAAGGCTAGACAATGATGGAAACTATTGATGCAATTCAGTAGCTTTAGGAATGCAGAGAAGGAGGACTGAACTGATAACTGGAATCATAACATATTCTTGGCAGACTCAGAGGCAGAGCCAGGGTGAGCCGGGCACTGCGAGGCAGGAAGTAAGTAAAGGGTCGAGGATACAGGTGGGGGCTGTATCGCTCCTCAGCGAGGCTTCAGGAGACAGGAGCTGAATCTGGTGTTCGGGCCCTTTTGAGGCCTAGAAACGGGGACTTTATAATGGAATAACGTGCACACTGAGAAACGTGGCAACGTAACTTTACATAGGCCTGATATTCGTAGTATTCACGAGAACTGGAAACTGGCATACTAGAGGTGGACACAACTGTAATTGCGTCATTAATCGAACATAGGGAATGCATATGCATATTTAATCATGCACACATAACATATGATGGATGACACGTAGGGACACAGAACATGGCAAAATTTACTTTTCCACATTCCCTCCTTGTCACTACGTTTCCATCAGGAAACATCAATATTCATGATACCATCTATCATTTCATACAGTATCATTTGCTCGTCTCGAATTATCCTGGAACGGGATTTAGAACGGGGCTTGGGACTAGGAATACAAGAGGTAGCACAAATGCCGCAAATCGCAGGGCCACATTGTATACAGAGGCAGCAGCTAAATATGATCGCTACTGCAATACCCAGAAAGGACAAGACTTTCCATCCCCAGGCAGAAATTATATTCCAGAACCAACCGGACCATGTCCAGGTGCCTGGATCTTGGTGTAACAGATGGGCAATTTTATGGAGTCTGGTTATAGCTGAATAAACAGACGGCGCGTTATTTGGAATGAAAATGCAGCAACTAGATCCGATGACTCTACAGGCCCCGCCCCTATCGGCCAGTATGACGTCAAGGACGAGACGATTCTGTAAAACGACAAATCTCATAGCAGATTGCTCTTCAGTTAAGTTACCTAGAGCAGAGGCAGTCTCATTTACTACAGCTTCGAGGGTTCTGGTTAACCTACGGATTAGCTTACTATTCTGGATGGGTCCTATAAAGAAAAAGAAACCTCTGTTGAAATCTGTATACTGTTCTAGAGCAGTTTCAGTATAATCGACAATTGGGGACTCCCTTCTATGTCTAATGTGTACTAGATGTGTGTTTCTATGATAATCAGGTGGGGCTAGGAAAACTGGTGGCAGTAGGAAGGCAATATAACAGGTTCCCTCCCAATCGAGGGGCAGACGAACATATGCAGTTTGACCACAAATAAAATAAGAATGACGTGAAGCTTTGAAAATGGATTTCCCACTGTCACTATACTTGACAATAGTAGTACAATCACTATGTCCTACGTGTACGGAACCATTATTTCGGACACATAATTCGCCTTTAACTGGTAGTACTGAAATAGCAGGTAAGTCTGGAGTAGTATCAGACTGAACATTCAGGACCATGAAATTCGAAGAATAGTTACCTAAATTATACACTTCATTTTCTAGATCTAACCCGGTTCTGTGGGGAAGACCTTGCTTGTCTGGGAAACATGTACTGTTAAGAAAAGACATATCTGTTGAGGATGACGTTAACGTGGACCATGCTCCACACGAACCATTATGTGAAAAAGGATAAGGAAAAAGTGGCAGAACTCCCTTCGGTATCTGGAAAGGGGGGAGTCGACCACACACCCAACAATTAGTGGCATTGCTGGTCTGATGTGAGTAATGTAACATGCGGATGAAAGAATTATTTTTCATAGCGAGGCGGTAAGAGAGTTCATGAGGAGGCAGATCACTAAACGTGTGCTCTACTGTAGCATTAGCAGACTTATTTACATGAAGAACTGGGAAATACAAGAAAAATGCATAACTGGTGCAGGAAATCATAATGCTGAGAAATAATATGAAACATAGAAAAACGATACATCGAATTGAGTTTTGACTAACTCTCTCACTATGGGGGTCTATTTTATACATGTCAGAAACAGTCTAACCGTTTCACCTAGGGGAGGACTTAGACAATCAAACTGGCTGACTTATTTTACTAGACCGGAGTTTCAACTTATACTCCTGTTGCGGAGTTTTCTCTAACAGGGGAGGGTTTGTAGCAATGTCTTTTGCGGGACAGTCCTTGAGAACAATATTTTGGCAATCCTTCAAATCCTGGGAAATGTTCTTTGCGACGGGTTTCAGTCCATAAAACTTCTTTATATGTGAAAGGTGCACCCAGCCTTTGCGACCCTCCAACTTCACGGCTGTACGGGTGGCGAGAAGGACCTGTCGGGGCTCCTTCCAGCGTGGCTCCAGCGGACTTGAGCGGTCAAAATTGCGGACCAAGACCATGGATCCTGGAACGATTTCATGCGGTGCCACCTCGGTATTGTCTGGGAATGCGGCGGCAACCTGTGAACGACAAGAGTTGAGGGCAGACATCAAGGAAGCTAGGTAATCTGTCAGCATATTACTTGAAACATCGGTAATACTTCGGGGTCTAGGAGTACCCCACATGTTAGGGGGGCGGCCGAAAACGACCTCATACGGGGACAGACCTGATCTGGAATGTGCGACCATGCGCATATAAAATAAAGCGACTGGCAGAGCTACTAGCCAGTCCACACCTTTCTCTTTACATACTTTGGCGATTCGGATTTTCAGAGTCTGGTTATGTCTCTCTACGAGACCGGCTGCTTCAGGATGGCGTACACAATGAAACTTCCACTGGTACCCCAACAAAAGGGAAACATGCTTCATTAACTCAGATGAGAATGGCTGGCCGTTGTCAGAATATACGACTCTAGGGAGTCCATAACGGGGGAAGAACTCACGAACCAACTGCTTGGCAGTGGTCGCGGCTGTGTAATCTGGGACTGGATATGCTTCTGTCCACCTGGACAAAGCGCATACAACTACAAGGACATACTTGAAACCTCGACATCGTTCCATCTGAATATAATCCATCTGGAGGACTTCAAAAGGGTGGTCAGGAGGTTGGAATCCACCTTGTTCCACCGGGACACTTTTACCTGGATTAAACTGACAACATATCATACAGGTACGGACTTTCTGCTTGGCTGCAGCTCGTAAATGCTTGTTGAACCAGATGTTCTGGATACTGTCTAACATAGCTTTTTCTCCTAAATGTGCTGGACTATGTGCGGTATTAATAATGACTTGAACCATAGAGTCGGGGAGAAACCATGTGGCTCTACCCTTCGTTAACCATCCTTGATCTGTCTGGACCCCTCCTTGTTCGGACCATTTCTTGATTTCTTCGGGAGTAGCATGTAACTGGATATCTATGACATCTTGTGTAGGGTCCTTAACTGTCATGCATGTAGTCGGATCTGGAGTGTGTGTCATGTTAACTGGAATGTCTAGAGTCTGTGCTGTAAGCTTGGCTGTGCGATCTGCTAAATCGTTACCTTGAGAAATAATGTCAGTAACTTTCGTATGTGCTTTGCACTTCATGATAGCGATAGATGTCGGTAAATGTATGGCATCTAACAGAGCTTGAATAAGGAGACCATGCTGAATCTTGGTTCCATGAGAAGTCATGAAACCTCTCTCCTGCCAGAGCACTCCGAAGTCGTGTACAACTCCAAATGCGTAGCGTGAATCTGTGTAAACATTAACTTTCAAGTTCTTGGCGTGTATGCAGGCTTGGGTCAGAGCGACTAGCTCTGCTGCTTGAGCGGACAGGGTGTCAATACGGTGTGTTTCAATAACTTCAGTGTCAGTAGTCACTGCATACGCGGTGACTAGTTCTCCTGTACTTGTTCTCATACATGAACCATCCACATAAAGTGTCAGGTCGGGGTCTGGTAACGGAATATCTGTCAGATCTTGTCTTGGCTTGGTCATAATGTTAACTACTTCCACGCAGTCATGTGTGGCAGAATTCGGAGTAACTGATGGTAACAGTGTAGCAGGGTTCAGGATGTTGCAGCGTCTGATTTCTATGTGTGGCTGGAACAGTGTCAATTCATAACCTGTTAAACGTGCAATTGTCAAGTGCTGAGTTTGTGTTCGGTTTAAAAGAACTTCCACGGAATGTGGAACTTGTACTGTCAAGGAGTGTCCTAAGACTATGGAATCACTTTGTCTGATAGCTAGTGCTGTGGCTGCAACTGACTTAAGGCACGCAGGCAGAGCCTGGGCTACAGGATCTAATGTGCTCGAAAAATAAGCACAGGGCTTGTATTGTCCTGCTTGATCTTGTGTGAGAACAGATAATGCTGTACCTTCGCGTTCAGTGACGAAAAGTGTAAAAGGCTTACTGTAGTTCGGTGTCGCTAAAACTGGAGCTTGGCATAGGGCTTTCTTTAACTCATTGAAACTAAGTGTATGTTCAGATGTCCAAGGGAGGACAGTCGATACGGCTGCCTCCTGTGTCGTTAACTGTATCAGTGGCTTGGCTAGAAATGCATACTGAGGAATCCATTGTCTGCAGTAAGAAGTAAGGCCGATAAAAGCACGTACCTCCTTCTGGGTCTTGGGCTGAGGAAAACTCGCTATTAACTGGATACGATCTGGTGTCAACTGGCTACCCCTCTTGGACAGTAAGTGTCCTAAGTAGACCACTTGCTGGACACAGAATTGAAGCTTAGAAGGGGACACCTTGTGCCCCATCTCGGCTAGGAAATACAAGACTGTAAGGGATGCTCGCTCGCAAGCACGTTCAGAACGGGCTGTGATCAGTAGATCATCGACATACTGGAGCAGGGCAGTGTCAGTTGGCATGTGAATGTTGTCTAGTTGTCTTTTAAGTGCTTGACTGTAAATGCTAGGGCTTTCTGTGAAACCTTGAGGAGCGCGTGTGAACATATAGCTCCTTCCATTTAAACAAAATCCGAAAAGGAACTGGCTGTCTGGATGAATAGGGACACTGAAAAACGCGTTCTTGAGGTCGATTACAGTAAAGAACGTGGCTTCGGAATCAATGGCTGTCAATAGGGAAGAGATATCTGGAACGACTGGGTACTGAGGAATAATACATTTATTAAGTTCTCGTAGGTCAATCACTAATCGATATACTGGGGGTGCATTTGGATCAGTACGTATCATGACTGGAATGATCGGGGAATTGCATACATTGGAGTCAGTTTCTACAACCACTCCTTGAGCCATGAGCTCGTCAATAATTTTGGATAAGGCTGCTACAGCCTCAGGTGGCAATCTGTACTGTCTGATTCGTGGTAACACTACACCTGGCTTGAGAGTCACACGATAGGGTGTGATTTGCATATAACCAACATCAGTTGGACCTTGCGCCCATAGATGTTGCGGGACATTAGACAATCTGGGATCAAAATCTCGTAATACATAGTGACCCTTAAAGTCACGTAGGAACAATCGTATTCCCTCTGGGGAACAGCATATAACTGCACCTAACTCTTTCAGTGTTTTAATACCTAATAAATTCTCTGGACATGACTTAGTAAGTAACAGATCAGTAGTGCGGGACAATGGACCTACTTCTAGAGTAACTGGCTTTGATATTTCATTTACAATGGGTTTTCCTGAAAATCCAAGGGAAACATTTCTTGAGCCTGAGAGCGGAGCCCCTGGAACTTCGGCGTGACTAATTGTGGTCCTACTTGCCCCTGTATCAATCAAAAACTTTCTGTCTTTCCCTAATACTTGACTGTGAACATAGGGACCTTCTTGATCTACAGGTATCTCGATGAGAGGCAAGCCTACCTCCCTCTCTAGGCTGTTTCATGAATACTGCTGGTACTCTGGATACTCAGACTGTGCATACTGATACATCTGCTGTGTGACGTGCTGTGTTGCAGCGATAGGCTGCGGTGCTGTAACTGTCTGAGGTGCATTCTGTGGCTGAGGAGTCTGTGAAACTTGTTCTTGTCTAGGCGGACGTGGTCTTTCTTTAGTTTTACCAGTAGCTATGTTGTGTTTCAGAACTGCACACTCGTTTATAAAATGACCTGGCTGTTTACAATAATTGCAGTTCCCTTTAACGGGAGCTGCAGGATGACTGGCTTGATTCGGACCCCTCTTCTGACTGTCTTGAGGAACAGATTGTGCAACTAGTACTTTCATTTTCCTGTCTTTCATACGTTTTCTCTCGTGTTCTTGTTCTTCCCTGATCCTATTCTGGTGGTATTGGAGCATCTGCAGCATCTGGGACGGGGTATTAGCTTGCCAGGTACTTTCGACTTTCAAAACTCGATTTTTAATTTGTGGACTTGAATTCTCGACTAATTTAGTAACAAAAAGGTGAGGGTATGACTCACTACTTGTCTTGAGGCCACTGTTGATGCTAAAACATTTCTCAAATCTGGAATAAAAATCACTAATATCTTCGTCTTGTTTCTGTTTACATGCTGAGATTGCATCCCAGTCTTCTTTTCTAGTTGTCAATAATCTAGGTAAAACTTGTATTAATAATTCTGGTAATTCTTTACATTTCGCTCCAAGACCGGTACCTGGTACTCGTGCCTTGTCTTCAGCTTCTAGAACTGCCCAATCGATCTTTTTCTCTCCCACCTCCCATTCCTTTTCCTTGAGCTTTTCATACACCCCTGCGGGCAGCAGAACCTTTAACATTTTAATTATATCTGGATACGTGTATTCTCCCATACGGAGCATGTCTTTTAATTCTCTATGGAACCCTGCTGGATCTTTATCATGACAGGGAATTAATTTCTTCATCTCTAGGAGTTCCATCTTTGTAATCGGAGTGTAAACAAACACTCGTTCTAGTTCGCCACCCGTTCCTCTAACTGGGTGGACTTCTCGTAACGGATTCTGTCTCTCTATGTAAAATGGTTTACTTTCTGGGGGTGAGACATGAACAAAATGCGGATTCAAAAACGTTCTATATTTGTGACGCTGTTCTAGAATGACACTAATTAAATCGGTACCTAAACCTTTCCATCTATACTGGAGTAACTCGTTCAGGATATCATGTAACGGGCCTGGATCAGAGTGTTGACCCTCATACAATGTAATGAGGTGCTGAATCATATACATACCCGCCAGTCGTTGTTCGGCTGGGGGCATTTTCAGAAACATTTGTGCCACTATTTCGTCTGGAAAAGTGGTAGAATCAGTAATCCATCGGACTGCTGATCGGACTAGTTTTTGTTCATGCATGGTACTCAACTCGCTGTAACCGATTCGTGATTTCAGAATGTGATCGGTAGCTTGAAACACTTGTTCTAGAGAACCTTGTTCTGGTGCTGGATGATGAAAAATAGACTTGAGTTCTAGGCGTAAATGGCGATCTGAAAATCTAGATTTTCCTACATACGCTATTCTGTCGGGATTCTCGTCGTCTAACTCTTCAGGATCAGAGTTACTTTCTTTCTCGCTTACTTGTGCTGCTTTACGCTGTTCGTGTAACTTTATTATTTCTTTACGGATTTTCTTGTACATACTCTCCATAGCACCGACGGTCTTGTGCTTACCCTCGGCTATATTATCACTCCACCTTGTCAGGGTTTTCATTTCAGCCGGATCTTTAGACGGGTAATCTTGTTCTCTTATTAGACAATTGATCAGAAACTTTAATATCATGAGCTGGGTCTCAGCTTTCCTTTGAGACATGGCCTCGCCAATGCTTTCTGGATCATCCCCTGTACGGATGAAACGATATATTCTGTCTAGATCTTCTTTCATATTCGGTAGGGTGACTAGATACTCGGCCACCTTTCTTACGCGGAATGAATATAAAACCATATTATCCTCGCCTGGGACTGGATCATAGCCGCATTCGGCAAGGGATTTTCTTATTTCTGCTACAGTCTGATGTCTGGGCGTACGCTGTGACGCTTGCATATGTAATTCGGCTGTCGTTAAACGCTTGTGTGGCGGCGGGGTTTGAGGAGTACCTCCCCCTGCGGCCCCTAAACTAGAGTCGTCTACTGAGGCTTTTCGTCCTGGCAGAGTGGGAAATGGAAATGTAGGCTGGACTTGTATGGCGGGCTGGACCGGGGGTACCGTAACAGGTACTCCGGTGTCTGGAGGAGCGGGAAGTGCCTGATTTACAGGGACTGGCGGAGCGCGAACAGGATTTGCATATTCTGGGACTGTGTCGTCCAAATAGGACGAAATAAAAATATCAGCTGCGGTCGGTTTGTGACGTAGCTTGGTCGGAACTAATGGTGGCGGGAAATTACTGGATGCCTCTGGGGTCGCTTTTGGCAAGCCCTCGGCAAGGAGAGGATAAGGGCATGCCTCTGTCTGTCTGACTGTTCGGCTTTGACTTGTTCACCTATCTCGATTAGTTCTTTTTCTTGTGCTCGTTCTAAGGATTCTCTACTTAATTCTGACTTTCTGATTTCTTTTTCAGTTCTTTTATGAGCTTCTTTGTGCCATAACTCGATGGCATCTTTCTGTGACTGTCTGGCTTTCTTTTTCCATAATGCCTCTTCTACTCGCATGATGCACTCGGCATCCCATGTACCCGATACGGGCCATCTATACTTTTCTTCTAACTGTTTGGTATAATCTACCCATAAGTCTAGATACAAAACGGCGCTTATGCCATGCTTCTGATACATAAAATGACCTGGACTGTCCCTAGGCGGAACTGGAACTGCTGCTTCCAGCAGACCCTTTCTAGTTTTTAACTGACGTAACTTAGAAAACAAGGGCATGACTGGACTGTAATCTAGACACAATACAATACACAATGAACACGATACTTATTCCCCATTCATACCACGACATTAAAATACATGAAGAACATTTAAAAATAACAGTTCGAACAGAATACTACCTGGAATACGGAACACAGAATACATGAATTTCCTCGAGAACAGAACTGACTGGAACAGAAACTAGGTGCACTGCTGAAACAGTACGAAACTTACCGGTCTCATAAAGAGACACGTCAGGACCCGCATCCACCGAAGTGGACACTTCGTTTGTGGGTCTGTGTACCACCAACCCACGGACCAGAGTCAATTAAATTGACCCTGTCTAGATACTACCCCAGTAACGGTACTCACCGGGCAGCAAGAACGGAAGGCCTCAGACTGGACGGGACTGCCTCGACGTCGGACGGACGAACTTCGGACTTCTGTTACGGGTGGGCCTCCGGATACCTCGGACCTTGGACTCTCGGCTTGGGCTCTGGTCGGGACTCGCCGCGTTCCTCCACCGTCTCGTCTGGATGCTGGACCGCCTCCTCCGTCTCCTCCGTGGGCCTGAGGGATACTTGAAGCAGAAATATCTGCCGGTGCGCAGAAGAGTTCCGTCACGACTGCAGAGGGTCAGGGGGTCGGCGTGGCTTCACCGACGCGTGGGGAAAGGGCAAGTCCCTGTTCGGGCGCCATTATGTGGTAAATAAATAAATAATACCCTATTTTTGAATGAATAAATGAATAATAGATAGCTCAATAAATAAGAGTCAAGATTCGAGGTAGTAGGAGTTTTTGCAGGTTTAATACAGCAAATACAGGAATAGGATGGCAAGGCCCAGCAGCGCTGCTGGGGTCAGGATCGGGACAAGGGAATAACTTTTTAATAACAGTGCATGAGCATATATACATAACGCAAACACATAGCATTACATTGCAATAGGCGTAGCAGTGGGTGGAGCAATAGGCGTGACGCGTAGCAGTCGCGAAAGATAAGGGTGAAAAGAGGCGTAACAGGGCGTATACATAGACATGTGATGCAAACGTAACAGAATATGTCATGAATGGGGCGGAAACCATGGAGGGGGCTACCTGAGGAGCCGGAACCTCTAACCTGATGGTGCGCGCAAACTAGCAATGACGTGTTACTAGGAGAAGCTGGGGGCTATGAACTCTGTGCTAGGAGCAGAGACTGAAGTCTGGAGAGTCAGGGCGACTTGTACCTAAACAGTATCTAGTATCTGATGTTTGGAGAACATGTTGATATAAACTAGAAGTCAGGAGGGGAAAGGCTAACTTGATTCTAAGACTGGACCATGCATTATTCTACATGTAGTACGTGATGAAGAATATTAAATGACCATTAAATGCAGTATTTCTCTTACATGGAGACGTAAAGGCTAGACAATGACGGAAACTATTGATGCAATTCAGTAGCTTTAGGAATGCAGAGAAGGAGGACTGAACTGATAACTGGAATCATAACATATTCTTGGCAGACTCAGAGGCAGAGCCAGGGTGAGCCGGGCACTGCGAGGCAGGAAGTAAGTAAAGGGTCGAGGATACAGGTGGGGGCTGTATCGCTCCTCAGCGAGGCTTCAGGAGACAGGAGCTGAATCTGGTGTTCGGGCCCTTTTGAGGCCTAGAAACGGGGACTTTATAATGGAATAACGTGCACACTGAGAAACGTGGCAACGTAACTTTACATAGGCCTGATATTCGTAGTATTCACGAGAACTGGAAACTGGCATACTAGAGGTGGACACAACTGTAATTGCGTCATTAATCGAACATAGGGAATGCATATGCATATTTAATCATGCACACATAACATATGATGGATGACACGTAGGGACACAGAACATGGCAAAATTTACTTTTCCACAGCCTAATTGGCTGGCGGGAATAGTATTGGTACGTTCCCCGTTTGTGCCTTGAGTTGAACGATAAGCACTGCCTTTATGCCTCTATTTTTATCAGTCAGAATACAAATAGGCTCACCTAAATGATATGTAATAAATATAACATGGAAGATAAGAGAGACTGTTTGTTCGCTGTTTTAACTACTTTGTAGACTAGATAACTGCCACTGTGGTATATGGATTAACCAATTGCTGTGGATAAAAAACAGGCATATTTAACCTTGAAACAAATCAAATAGTATGTTCATCCCTTTTATAAATAGGTACTTTGGACATTTATAGAAGGCTATTCGTTGGACGAAAGCTCCCATTTAGAGATAAGGAGGCTGAACACCCCTTATGACACACCGGTGTGTGTGTGTATATATCTTTTGCATGAGGTAGGTGATTTATTACTGCTCGCCGTATATGCCACCTCTGGTTGACTATGATCGGGCATTCAAACTAATTAATGGAAAATCATATGTTCCTGATCCCCAATCTGGGTAATTATAGATGGGTTTCTGACAATATTCTTAAATATGAGGTACCTATTTCCATAATGCAATGAACTTATAGGACTGGGCTACAAATTTAGTAACCTAATATGTATATGATTATGTAGTATTTTTGTGACTATGTTATATGTTTTTCTATGTATTGGAAGCAATGTGTATATGTGTGCCTATATAGTGAGAGTTGGAAACATTACGTTTTTAAGAAATTTTGGTTTTAAATCACTGTCATTTAACTAGATCTATTGTGCTTATGAACAATGCCTAAGACTGATCTTATTTAAATTTCAGAAAATTTGGGAAACATTGTTTATACATTGTCCTGAAGAAGGCGGATTAAATTGAATGTACCGCCGAAACGCGTCGACGCCCTAGGAGTTTATCTGGGATTATAAATTAAGGAGGAATTCAAAACTAATGGTTTTCGTTTGAGTCTATTCCTTTTCCCCTGTGTACTCCTTTTTATTGGAATGTGGTTCTTATTGATTATTGTACTGCCCTGTATGTGTTTCCCAATTTTTAGCTTTTAATTTGTTGTAATGTATGCTCAATAAATTGTTTTAATACCATATTTTTTACCATAGTGTTTTCACATATGTTGCAATTTTCACCTGTCTACATTGCTTCCTTGTGATATATGAGATGTTGGTAGTTTTTTGTATGTTTGTGAGTATTTATGTACCATTGTAAATTCGCCCAAAGGGAATTTCTTTCTGACTTGCGTCAATTGTGGAACCCTATCCCTTTGGCTTTGGGGTCCCTCTCTCTTTTATTAGAGTAAATCAGAATGAGACCAGACCATTCTCTGGGTAAGGGCATATTTACTCCATAATTCTTCATTATTGTTTCAGCAGAATGTTACTCAAAGGGTACAAGGGACCTTGAGTGGCTTTAAACACTAAGGGGCTCATTAGGATCGCGGACGGACTTCAGTCCGTCCGCGACCCTTGAGGAGGAGGGAACGTCCACATGGAATGCGGCGTTCCCTCCTCTGCAATTAGGATGTGACCGCCACCCTGGCGGTCACATCCTCTATGTTTAACATTGCGGCGGGTGCGGCTTCAAGCTGCGCCCGCCGCAATGGTAAAAAAGCACGCATTGCATTTACATGCAGAAAGCTGCAGGCACCGCGCGGTGCCTGCCGCTGTCTGCCTGTGCACCCCCCACCCCCCACCTTCACCCTGGGGGCCCACAACGGGCCCCCGAAGTGCACATCCGTATGCTTTTCCACGGCGGAGAACCCGCCGCGGAAAAGCATTTCAGATACGCAATCCTAATATGGCTGGCGGTGTCTGAGAGACACTGCCACCATATAAGAGCTTTTCCGCCGCGGTTGTAAGCCGACCACGGCGGAAGAGCGGCGGACATAAACCAAGACCCACCAGCCATCCTAATTTGGCGGTGGGTCTATGGAGGCTCCGCGGCGGTTTTCCCGCATCCTCCGGGCCGGCGGTGGCTTCCGCCGGCTCGAAGGATGCGGGAAAACCGCGATCCTAATGAGCCCCTTAGTACATTTGGGTTATCAAACCCTTATTCGGAATCAAGTGGAAAAATGCTTTTAGTTCTCACACTCTATTCAGTGTCATCATGTTGGAAAAACTGATTACTTGCAGAAACTATGAATCTGAATCAAACCATGAATGTGAGGAAATAGTTTCGGTAAACTTGTGAGAGATTGTGAATGTAGAATTATATAAACTATAAAACTCAATTTTAGAGCTCACATGGAGAATCAACATTTTTCATCAAGAAATATTGTTGCATGCTAATTACTATTTCCATACCAGGGTGTGGAAACCACTGCTTAGAATAAATGCAATATTCAAGATTCCTGAAAAACTGCTTGTGGTATGCACTTTATTATATAGTTTATGCCATATATTTGGTAGCTTGGATTTGTGAGTAACTGAATATCTAACCAGTACTTTGTTTGAACAGTCCTGATTGAAATATGTTCCTTGGAATTCAGATAATACACAACAGAGAATAATCGGGAACAAGTCACAATAGGATTGGTACAATTTAGCACATTCGAGAATGGGTTAAATAAGAACTGAGTAATAATGGCATCCATTTTTCCTCTTACATATCTCATTCCTTTCCATTCCCTACCGAAAACCCCTTCCCTCACCTGGCCACAACAATATTCTATTCTAAATAGGTGATAAGAATTGGTGATGCCTGGAAGTTGACCATAGTTGTTAATGTGATGTCCCTGGGTCCATGGGATCATTGGACTAGACAATATGTCACTGTAACTACAAGTGGATGTGAGAATATCAAACATTATACCTGATAAGCAGAGTTTAAGTTATAGACATTCTAGAATCAAAGTTTGTCTGAAGTGTTGTGATTGACATCTCGAAGAGAAGGGTTCATTGAAAGAGATCCAACAAAATGTATTTTACTATTTAATTCAGGTCTAATGGTCTCCGTTCACAGGTGAGCTAGATCACTGTTCAGTGATTCTGCAATCTGGTGTAGACCTACTTTGTCAGAATGCCTAGTGGATAATCCATATTGTGTGGTCTGGGTTAGAAGTTAAGTCACAATTGTAGTCGCGGTTGCTGTATTGTCTCTTAGTGAGTGGTTGGAAGATTCGCTTTAGTCTTCATTGGAGTTTTGTCTATTGAGTCAAAAAATCCTCAAGGTTAAATATTTCTATGTATTTGGTAGCTTCATTATCTAGTGTGATCATCATGACTGTGAGTCTAACAATTCATATGTGGTGTTCCCTTTTTGTAGCTGTGAGGTAAGAATTTCTTTCATTTGATGTTTGCCTCTGAAGAGAAGTCCACCGATGTGATCATTGATTGACCCTCAATTGTAAACGGTCTGCTCTTTTTCTATGCCAATTTGAGAACTTCTCCAGTCTGCTGGTGTTGCAAGAATCAGCCTATGATGGGTTAAGATCACTCTTCATTGTTTGATTCAGCATTTGAATTTCAAGGGCTATTCAAAGCACTCATTAAGAAGGTGTGAGCTCAGGTCTGCCAGAAAGCCAATCATCTTGCCTTTTTGACTTTTTCAGTAAGTGGCACCATATATATCTATATACTCATGTCTCAAGAAATCATACATATCAGTGGCGTTCCCTCTGAGGATGTCAGACATTTTAGTATCCGTACTGGAGACCATTGATCCTATTACAAAAATGTTCTAATTCAGGAAGTTCAATGTCACTTTTGTGGTATTTTGTTTCTGTGCTGACTGTCCTCCAGAAAGTGCCTCTGAAATTAATAACTGGTGTACCAGGAGGAATGAAGATTTGACAATCAAGGTAAAAGATGGTACTGTTCCTTGTTGTGGTAAGTTCTCGGTAGACAAAGAAGGATAACTCAAAGGGAAGTATTTAGATTTTAGAGATGCCCACGGTCCTGAAATGGTTAATTAGCCTTTATTAGGTGTGAGTTAAAAAGAGGTAGCACCATCTGTGTAGCAGTAATGGCCGAGGTGTGCTCTCCACAAATCTAGTGTCCGTGTCCCTCTTCACGTGTTGTCCAACTAAGACTTAGAGGTAAAAATATTATATAATGTCACTTAAGGTAGGTGTGTAATTCAGGGGTGATATACCATGTGGTTCTTGTATTGTCGGGGCTTTGCAGTTGTAGTACTGCATATCATATATAAGAAGGCATTTCAGTTGACAACATTAAGATCAATCATACCATTTTAGCATTGGCCAATATCAACCACACATCTCACATCAACAAGATTGTAATTGAGAACAATTTTAGTAGAAAAGGGTACTACTTCGGACTACAGTGCCCCAAGAGTGATGAGAACCATCTCTCATAACATGAATAAAGGTTATCAGGAGCACACCAAGCATTTCCTCTACAGATAGAAATGTTATTTCTAGCATTTGCAAATAATGATATTCAATATTCAAGAAAGGTCAATTTATTGCGTCAGAGCAGGTTTTCAAAATAGTCACAATGGATATAGTGGTACAGTTTGGTAATATAGGTGTGGTCAGCCATGGCTCGTGCAGGGCGTTACACCCGGCGGTGACGTCAGGCAGAGGAGGGGCAGGGTGGGGGGTTGTAAAATGTGGGATATGGACGATGTCAGGTAAGTAACGAAAAAAAAACAAAAAATGAATTTCGTTACCCGCGCTGCATCGCCAAATGTGATGCTGCGCACGCAACGAAATTTGTTTTATTCATTTTTTTCGGTACTTACCTGACATCGTCTATATCCCGCATTTTACAACCCCCCACCCTGCCCCTCCTCTGCCTGACGTCACCGCCCGGTGTAACGCCCTACACGAGCCGTGGCTGGGTGTGGTCATTACAGAAACAAATGTTTGGTCAATATATTCAGTTACACTAGAGACAAGGAAGTGGCATGTTTGGTTTCCAAAGAATGTTCTAGTCAAGAGGATAACCATCAACAATAGAAGACTTCTGATCATACCAGCTAAACTACATCATATAGATCCCACTATTCTCTCTACCTGTTGGTCTTGCCCGGCCCCTGTAGCAGATCTTAAACATATGCTATTTATTTGTCCGTCTATTCATAATTTCTGGACCTGAGTGTGGCAACAAATTAACAATATTTTTAGTTTCCATACCCATATTCCTTTCTCTTTTTCACATATTTTTCTAGGTAGCATCTCGGATGTATGGTCCTCTTCCAATACTAACATCTCCATTGTTGATTTACTCATAACTGTAGCATTTCAGCAAATTACTAAGTCATGGAAAAATGCTTCAAATGTTTCATTTCAAGCCTTGTGGTATGGAATTTGCTATAACCATTGATTAGATAGGGTTTACGTTCACCCAATTAGACTTGCTATTAAACGAGACTTATTGTGGTTGCCTATTACTGATTTCCTAAATGCGTCTGCTCAATCATTACGTTTGCATAATCCTTGCCATGAAGAAGTATCCAAACCCCCTTGAATGTAATGGTTATTATCTTTGTCTAATCTGTTTTACCTCTCAGTCATAGAATAAGTTAATATTATAGGAATTACTGTAATTCAATTGTTGTATTTTAATTATAAGACCAGTTGTGCCATTTCATATCTCCTCCTCCCTCCCTTTCTAACCCCTCTCCTTTCTCCTGTTCTTTCTCCCATATGAAGTATTTGTATTATATTATATTTATATACTGTATTTTTATTGTTGTTCTATCTTTATCTTCCTATCAATTAAACTTTCTTTTAAATATCAAAAAGAATACACATATTTCATTACAAAGAACTTGTTCAAGCTAATTGTCTTGATATGGTAAAAAGTACTGCCCAAGTCATAATTGAGAGTATTCTGAATGGTATTGCGTAGTAAAAATATACTGAAGAGTATTAGCAGATGTACAAAATGTCCATTAGCTTGAGTAAGTGGTGAAAAAAAGAATATTTGCTGATATTCATGGTGTAAGACATAGCTATAGTGTCAGAGACTGCTGATATGTACATTGGATAGTGACTTATCAGGCCTACCTCTCTCAAAGGCTAACAAAGGGTGACCTTATTTCTATTAATAAGTGCTAACTTCAGATTGGGAACAGAGAGAGAAATTATGTTTACACTAGATATTAATGGAAATTCAAAATCCTCTTTAGAGATAAAGTCAGATATTACACTTTTATTTTGAAAATGCCCCTTTTCGAACGTTTTCATTTTTCTGCTCAAAGTTTCTGAGACCTTTCTAGGAGTTTCCAGTTGCCTTGGCTGATACTGGGGTTCCCCCATCAAGAATGTGCATTGGGTGCAGACTGTGAACAATGGGATTTAGGCGTAGCTTGTAGATGGTCTTCCTGTCAGGATGACTGGGGAGGAGCCCTACACTGCTAAGATAATATTTCTACAGAACTTGTCAAACACAGACACAAATGAACCTGGCAGCAGGCCTGCCCTTGCCTTTGTCACCTTGGACAGTTTGGGAACAGGACTAAGTGAAAAGGAACAACTGACTAGAAACGGTTTTGGACTTTGTCAGGGAATTCCCCTCACAAAGACTGGCACCAAATATAAACATGAGTCCCTCAGAATCACTCATCAGAACAAAACTGGACCTGTGGAAGAATCAGATAAATGACTGCCCTGCTGCTGGAAAGACCGCCCTGCTGCTGGAAGGACTCCCTTGCTGTCTGAAGAAGAACATTTCGGCCTGCTTACATTGATCCCAAGCTACCCAGAGGGCATCCAAGGGTCAGCTGACTGACCTCCTGTGTGAGCTAAATGGGCACACAAGCTTCCAGAGGCCTCAAAGCACCTGCCCAGCTGCAAAACCAACTGGACCTGCCTGGACATCCCTGGGCCATGCTGCTGGCCTCTGCTGGAGTGAGTCACTATCCTCAAGAGGTGCAACAGGTCCAGGACCTTTGGCTGATATCAGTGAGAGCTCTTCCTAAGAAAAAGGTGAAAATCCTGAAGTCTGAACTCCTTGTGACCAAGAACGTGCCTGTTCAAGCCCAAATCCTGCCGCCTGCAATGCCTACCAATTCAAGATTCCAGAAAGATCTGTTACTCGCACCGACAGTAACCATCCGTGACGACCAGCAATGCAGTACCTGTCCTGCACTTTACGCCCACATCGACCGTCCATAACGGGAATCATCATTTAGAACGTATGCGATACTTTGCATGCCATTACAATGCAAGTTGTTACAACAACGCATTGCTACATCGTGTGTCATTACACAGCAAGTCGTTACAACAAATTGCTGTAGGGGGCAGAAGTTGTTGGATTTGTTGGATTTTCAAACCAATACCTTTCCTACTGTTGCACACACTGGATTTGGAATAGTAAATGATACTATTCCAAACTCCAGTGCCCCCCCTACAGCAAGCCATTGTAACGACTTGCATTGTAATGGCATGCGATGTAACAACGTGTCGTCGTAACGACTTGCATTGTAATGGCATAGATAGAAAATGCATGCATTGTAACAGGTGCTATTTCTCCATTACCCTCTACAAACGTGAAGCTCCAAAAGCCTCCTCCTTGCTTCCCTGCTGCCCACTCCAACCTGAACTGAACTCTTTTTGCCAGACTTGTGAAGGTAACTTTTCAGCGGGACTAATCTGGTCTCTGTTCCTGGCCCATGCTTCTATGGTCAGCTGGAACTTGTGGCTTTCCCCTGGTTCTGAGTGACCAGATAACCGTGAGTGCCGCATTCTGCTTCTTGGTGCTATTTTCACTAAAAACTTTGAAATTCAATATCTCTGGTTCTACCGATTAGTCTTTTGTTGCTCTGGTATGAAAATGTACTCTGTTTTACTTTATTAGTTTGGGCTTTTTCTTGTGTTGTGTTTTCACTTCATTGCTGTTTGTGTACTGTGTAAATACTTTATACATTGCCTCTAAGTTAAGCTTGACTGCTTTTGTGCAAAGCTACCAGAGGGGTAAGCACAGGTTAATTTAGTGACCTTTGTGGCTCACCCTGACAAAGATTGTCGTTGTTGCATGAGTGGGGCTTTCACCCCTCTCAACCAATATCCCTATTTCTCACACATTCATAACTCCTAACTTTCAGTTTCTTATTTAAGCACTCCGTACAACCTTATAAATTCCTGTGCAGTCTACCCACACAGAGCCCAACCTGCATCCTCTCTCACGCATTGCTAGGTTCCACATACCTTCTTTATTTCGCACCGTTGCAAGAACCCCCTTGTGACCTATCTGTTTCCAGCTCAGCCTACAACAGTGTGAACCAAGTTCGGAAGTGGTCTTTCAACACACAGGGGAATAAATTCCCTCAAGAGGGTACTGCAATGACATTACAGCACCCGTGCTGTGTTTGTCTCCCAATTACCCGCATGGAGGGGGCGATTCCATCCCTTCTATGCAGTGCCAGCCTACTTTTATCACTGCTTATGAAATAATGATGGTCAAAATAGAAGCAGGTCTAATGAAGCTGTTATTAATTGCAAAATATATCAGACAACATGTGTGAACTTCATAAAATGTATGCATTTTAAAGGATTCTCAACATATGTAGTTAATCTGCTGTACTAAAACCAAACAAAACAAAATGTGCTACCATATTCGGTGTATCCACTGCTCCTGCTTCCTCTAAGGTGTCTTACCTGGAAGTTATATTTGACTATGCTCGTGTGTGTAAGGGTTCACATGAGTGCTTGCTGATGCGGGTGCTTGCCACAAATAGTCACGTTTTTCCGGCATCCAGTCCGGATTTTTTTCTCCATGTGTTTCTTTCTATATCATTCCTCAACATTGCTATTTACTCAGACCACTTCTACATAGGGAATGCCCACTGTACAATTCTAATGGAAACATGTGGTTTCAGTTGGTGCTGCTCACTCTTCATATCTGTTTTTTCACACAGCTATTTGAGGTCACTATACCCTCGAGGGCTTGTTTCTTGTCATGCAAGTTAGTCTACTATACTCTTCTAAGTAGTAGGCATCTCACCACAGAAGGAGAGCATCAAACACTGTGTCTTCCTTCTCTTACTGGAACTAGTTAGGCTATTATATTGTGATTATTTTACTTTGTGATTTATCGATACTGGGATTCTATCATTCTACTTGATGGTAATCACTTTATTTAGCAGAGACTTTGTTTTGAGTTCAGAATGTGGACGATGGGATATGTTTTATTATATTTCTGGCTGGTTTTATGACTCTGGGGAATATTCTCAAGGAGCTATCACTGAGTTAACAACACTTTATCGCAGCCGAAGTAGCGATAAGGTTTTCGCCCCAATCACAAGCCGGTGCTAACAGCCGACATCACCAGTTTACCCGCTATAGCAGCTGCAAAAAACATCGCTACAGACGACCCTGGCAACTATCGCTAATGATATGTAGAGTAAGCGTTCCCGTGCAAAAGGCAGCGACAACACCACTTCCCAACATTCTCAACAACCAGCCAGATCGGCGATACAACCACAAAACATGCGATAAGGCGCATTAGCAGCAGGAAATTAACACCTGCTCTGACCTGGTGCAAAGTCAGACCACAGCCTGCACCTCAAAAGGGAGCCCAGCCCAGAGCCACACCTGAAGGGCAACAGATGCCATGGAGCCACTGAAGATGCGGGCCAGACACCCGGGTGGGCCACAACACCCACGACCACCACCCCAGGACACCCCACGGACCAACACTGAAGGAGCACAGACAAACACATCGACCCCAGAAAATGCACCAACCTCACAGACCCACCAACAGAGAATGTCATTGCCCACTACAGGCTCAAAGGGACAACCCACCACCGCATCCTGCCCACCATTTGCCTCCAGCTGCTGGTACCAACGCAGCTGATAACCAACATTCCACGTAAGACAAAGCAGCTGGTTGTGATGCACCTGTTGGCCTCTGGTTCCCTCCAACCAACAACCGCCAGAGTCGGCAGAGTCGCACAGCCAGGCCTGTCCAAGTCCCTCACAACGGTCATGGATGACACCATCAGCTTGGAACCCCAGTACCAATAATTCCCCCACACTGCGCAGGAACAGCCGGAGACCAAGCAAGGGGTGTACGCCACAGCTGGCTTCCCCCACTGTTCAGGGGGCAATTGACTGCACACATGTCCCGCTTGTGCCCCCTGGCAACACTGCACACAAGAAATGCAACAGAAAGCGCACGTATCCCTCCAATGTGCAGGCACTAGTGGACCACCGGGGAATCTCCGCCAACGTCGCGGCCAACCACCCAGGCAGTGTGCATGATGCAAAAACCTCTGACAGTCCATCCTCAACCTGCGCTACCAGGATGGCAATCATGGAAATGCACTGCTCCTTGGCCACTACCTAATGCACATACCACACACCTCAACTCAACACCCATGCAACTCGTAACACAGGAAATGTACATGTTACAAGCTCACATACAACATGCACACCCACCAGACACGACAGCCCCACTCATTGCTGGAACGTGGACCAGCCATGTACATTAGCCATCAACGGCATGGCACCTCAGCCACACAATAGCAGAATGTCAGAAGAGGTGGGGACCAGGCATTTGAGAAGGAGGCAACTGATCGATGAATGAGAATGTACACAATGCCAAGTGTGGCGTGGATGAGAAGGCCAGACTGCGATATGCAGACCACACACACATAACCATGTCGACACACACCAATGGAGTTTGGAGTGTTGTGGACAGTGGACGCAACCATGTCACCCCAGCCAGTGGGGAAGATCGTGGGAATGTAGCTTGTTACATTCCCCCCTGTAAGTGTGAGCAGAGTGGGCCGGCCCGGCATACGCCAGCCTTGCATAGGGCTGTGAATAAAAGGCATGTAACTCTGGGCGTGGTCCTCTTCCGGAATGCCCAACGTCTCTGCAAGGGTTGCACCTCTCACCCCGCCATGAGGCCGACGCCGACGCCGTGAGCGGGGTTGCCTGCAATCCTGTGGACCTGCTACACCCCAGGACGCTGGTCCCCAAACCTGTCTTACCCGCCCATGCACACCCAGGCCTCAATGCCCACCTGCTGGCACCGGCGTGTGTCAAAGAGGGCTCACCACGTGCGGATGCATGCTCCAAGCCCGATGACCGTGACCCTGGCAATCTGCTACGACCGTCACAGCCTCCGGGAGCAAGATGCGCAGTACTCCTTTCTCGTTTGCGTACTCTACCGGCTGACACAGCGGACTAGTAGGTCACACATTTGGAACTAAGTCTTGATTACACCATGGCAGAGGACAATGTTTATGGCTGACTGGAAATCACAATACTCCCTTCGATGTGGTGCCACCAAGTCTGTGCATAGCATCACAACCACACGTGTTTGTGGGCCCACGTGGACTACTGCCCACGGCTGTGCTCGAATAGGTCACAGAATTAGAACTAGACATCGATTATTCAAAGGCAGAGTACATATCATTGCACGCAAGTAGAGGCGTAAGAGGGTGATGCATTGCAGTAAAGAGGGGAAAAGGATCATCGTTACGAGGTGATCGAACACTACCGACAACTGCCCTGGTGTCACTTACTCTGTGCATCGCGAGCCCACGACACGTGGCTGTGGGCCACTGCTGACTGCTGCCTCCGGCCTACACTGCAGTCCAGTAGGTCACAGAGTCTTGTTATAGCAATGGCGGAGTTCGTATCAGTGTACCGGCATCATCGCAGACTGCATCCCCCTCAGCCCCGGTGCCACAAAGTCTGTTCCCCGACATTCATGGACACTCTCTGGTAGTACATTGGTGGCGTCTGAGTCTATGGATTTGGGGGTAGCTTTCATCCTCATGTAGCTGATACCGAATTGGTGGTGGCAACGAGGCTGTCGCTTTCCACTCCCCCATTTGCTGTTTCTGGATAAGATCAGACCTCTGCATCATGCCCTGGAGGACACCTTCCAATGTTCACCGCAACCCTCCGCCACAATCACCTTGGACCTCGACGAGGATCCGCTCAGTCTGTGTGGTCTTACCTCAGTGGACCGCAAGTCACTGTCCCATGGTGGGGTGCCTGTGGTGGCCGCTGTGCATCCACGGCCACTAACTCTGTGCTGGTCAGGTCCGGGACTCCTTCTTCTGAGATATTGGATGGCCTCCGAGGCGATGGTCTTGGGGCCATGTGTCTGTGGCCCTGCGCCGTCCACTGCCTTTGGCTACAAATGCGGCCCACCAGGGCTCATACATCAAATCGAGTCCAGACCGGCCCGGATGTGGCATCACCGCAGGAGGCACATACCACCAGCGCCAGGACCACCTCCAACCACCATCTGCCAGAGTCAAAACGGTGGCCTGCCTTGAAGACTGACAGATTTGCTCACATCTTTCATGGATGCCATCATCTGTCTGGTCCCCTGCTCAGCACTCCAGGTGCCACTAACTCAGTGCACCACGAATCATCGTCCATTACAGCTTTGGTTATGTGCTGTGGAGAGCTCACGCAGCAATGTTACCTCAAGCAGAGTGTGTGACCTGGGAGGACGATGGTGAAGATGATGCAGGTGTGACACCCCCCCCATGCAACTGCTTCAGGAATGTTCAGGAGGACGCTATCCTAGACATTTTCTATGCCTGAGCGCGCTCAGCTCTAGTGCCCCAACCTCAGCACACTGAAACTCTCAGGCACTTCTGTTTGTATGTTGGATGACCTCGGTACTTGCTCCGGCTCCCTTCATGTTGCTCAGCATTTGACTCTGTTATGCAGGTGTTGTCTGTTTCCATTGCACTGGTGTCCACTGTTCATGTTTTTGCCGGCACCAAGCACTCCATGCAGGCTGGATCATACTCACCCCACACACATCCAGCACAGGCATCACTGTACATGTGGCCCTGCCAATAACTGCCAATAAAGGGGCCGGGCGCACGTGCCCGTAGCCAGTTCAACTTAATATCTGCCTGTGTCCCTGTGGTCTTGTTATATGCATGAGGGTCCTATGCCCTTCGACATTACATTGGGCTGTCTACAGCAGACGCAGACATGTCACCCCAGGCATCAGGTTAGTGCTTGGACATGTAGCTTTGTGGTCACCCACTCAATTCGTAAGGGAGGTGGACTGGGCTGTCGTACGCAGAGCCAACTTGGGTGTGTGACTGATATGTGCCTGCCCTTGCGTGTGGTTCTGTACTGGAAATGTGCATCTGCATGTGTCTCTATGGCAGTGTGGGTCTCCTTTGTGGGGTGTAGGTGGTTCCTGAAGGGTAATGGACACCCACGTATTTGAACTAGTTTGCCTTCCATGGGTTCTGACCCCACCCGCACCTGTTTTTGGGCGTTCTGCCACCTGGCATTGGGATGCCATGTGTTGGTTGGTGAAGTGTTGTGGTCCTGCTGTGTGCCTCATGATGTGTGGTCTGTTGCAGTGGCTGGGTTCTTCCCTAAGTAGCTTGGCTGCCCTCGTCCTGGTGGTGGGTTGCATGGGATGTCCACGGGCTGTTGTTGGGCGTTGGTGTCATAGGTGTGGTGGTCCTCTCCGGCATCACTGATGAGTTGTCTGGTCTGCTCTGCTGGAGGTGTTGTGTGTCCCTCTACTATGTGAAGGGGAGATGCATGTTGAAATTGTGTTGACATATATTTTGGCGTAGTGTTCTTGTTTACATGTAGACTGTATGATGATGCACATTGTGACTGTTTTGGAGGTGCAGGATTTAGATGCGGGTCAGTGTACATTTTGACTACATGACGGATGTGAGGTTGTACGCGCACATTTCCATTTCACAGTTTCCATCTCTGTCAGATGTAGTAGGCCTGTTTCTGCGCATGTGCGGAGCCAGTTGTGTTATCTGTTCTGCAGTGTCGGGTCTTCACATTGTACCACATTGTTGTCAATGTGGATGTGCTGTTATTGCTATGTGTGTGTGCTTCAGTGTGCCACGGGGATGAGGGACATGATCAAGGGTCATTGTGGGTGTGCAGTGTGCTGCACATCGTTGTGCATGTGTGCCATTGTGCCCATCTCCCACCAGTCCCTGGCCGTTACTCACCCTGTTGTTGTGTCAGGTCCTATCGAACTGTGTCCTAACTCCCAACTCCTTGCACCGCCTACACACTGTTGACTGTGGCCTCCGTTTCCTCCACCTCCTCCTGTGGCGTAGGACTCCCACCTTTTGTCACCGTTGCTGCCTTCATGTTGGCAGCGCCTTTGTGCATGGTGTAGATTTTCACATCATGCCAGCGCCTCTATTGTCTTCCTCGACACTCCGACTGCATTCCTGGTGGTGTCATTGTGGGTCAGTTGAGGGTTGTCTTCTGTGACCTCTGTGATGCTGATCTGGTTTTCCGACGGACTGCACCCCGTCTTCCTATCCCTCTTCTCCTTGACCTTCCCCGACCCCATTGTTCCTTGCTGGTGTTGGGCTTGTGGGGTTTGCGCCATCCTCTGCGCTCAGTCAGGGTGCATCCATGTCGCTACGTGCTTTGGATTGTTTCTGCTGTGTTGTTTTTGTAGCTGTAATAGTGTATTTTCCAACCAGATGCGTGGGATTTGCAGGCCTGTCGCTGGTTTTCGCTGCTTTTTGTACCACGATTACACTCATCGCAGGATTTTTTGCCTTCGCGTTTTGCGCCGTGGGGTTGGTTTTAACTTGGACATTTGACGCGTTATCTGTAGTCTATCGCATGGTACAGCCGTGTTGAGAATGCTTCGTTAACACAGTGTAATTTTCCTGCGATAGACTGCGATGTTGGAAGTTGCGTTAAGGTACTTTTGCAATGGTTATGACACGTTCTTGAGAATATGCCTCTCAGTGTATTCACGTATTCACTATAGTAATGGTGGCTTTAAATATATTCTTTTGCAGCCTTGATAAAGTGCATTGGGACGAAACAGTTGTTGGCTGTATAGACATGTTCTCAACTGAATTATTGTTGCATTTTGAACTTTATTGTAATTCTATACTTTCTTGTGTTTTCTTGCCATTCTTTGTTTATTCTAAAAAAAGATGTAGTAATGATAATTTATACACGGATGCAAATACATACAATATGAACTACTCTAAAGGATTGCAATATTTTCTTTTAATTTTTGTGCCATTCTGTGTTTTTGTTGATGACAAAATACATTGAAAAAAGAACAATTGATGGACAGAATGCAGAACAATGTCATATATTCACCCCTCTACAGAGATGTGGTCCTAAATACATTGTTTTTTTGCTCCCCATGCCAATCCGGTTTGAACCGAACCATATACAAAATAAATTGTTCATATTTTTCCATGCAAAAATGATTCTCATTAATAATGTAACTGGGTGCCTGACATGTTTGACAAGACTGCCGTATGTCCTTAGTGCTGAAGCTGCAATTCCAGACTAATAAGAGAAACATAAGAAAAGGAGGTTAAACAAGCTTATGACAACTTTTAGAGTTTGACAGAGGAGTAGCACTGACCCCAATAAACCTGTGGTTGCCCTACTCTATTAGGATATAGGAAGTGCTAGGCTTCCTCACATGGATTCTCAGCTCTCCCCATTGCTGATGCCCCTTCCGCCACAGGACCATAAGGTCAAAGAGATAGCAGCTTCAGCCTGTGTGTAGAAGGGAAACCACCACTTGTTTTCTCTACCTGGAACAGCCATGTCAGGCGTGGTGCCTCTGGGTGAATAAAATACGCACAGGTAGAAAGCTCCCTGTGATTCAGGGCCCTTGTTTTTCTTGCTTTGGGAGTTTGCTTCAAGAAAACAAAAGCACTTTGCTGAACAGGTGCATCAAACATGGTGCCAGCTTAACAAAGCTGCACAGACTTCAGTGGAGTTGAGTCAGTTGTGGTCCACTGAAGTCAAAGAATACCCATCTTCCTAGCGAAGATCTGTTAATACGGTGGGTGGTCCTCTGTCATCTGCTGACAGGCATTCCAGAGGGATCTCTGCAATCAGCTCAATGATCCTTGTAGTGGGAACAGGAACACCTCTTAGAAAACATTGTTATGTTATGTTATGTTATCGGGAGTTTTATTAAGCGCTCAGCTACTCAAGCAGAGTGTCCCAGCGCTGACAGACCAAACATAGCATAACATTCTCAGGAAAGGTGGTAAAACAACTAAAGCCCATGGATGTGGACCTTTAAGGGGCGGCCACCCAAGAGAACCATAAATAGGACTCTATTGGGTGTATGTGAAAGTTAGTTTTCCAGACAATCAAGCCACATCAAAAGACTCATTTAGAGTACAGCAGCAGCTCACTAGGCCTGCCAGACTTACTGACCCAAGCTGTACAATGGGCGCCTGTGAATCTTAAGTGCATCTAGACTTTATTTTTGCACTGTTGTCTCTGTCTTCATGAATGCAGTACCTTTGTATATGGCAGCCTCTGGGTTTTACTCTCACCACTTTCTTCAGCCCCTCAAGTGACTCTTACCTTTTGTCATTCCGCCTCCTTGCCACAACCCTTTCACTTTATCTTCCTGCTGCTGACATGTTGGGAGATTTCTCCAAGCTCACAAGGGACATTTTCAATGTTTTCGGTGTGAGATTACCATGATTCACATGGTAGCCACATGGGGATCTTGCTCAGATGTCACACCACTGGAAATCATATTGAAAGGTCACCCTAAATAGAATGGGTGGAATGACACCATTCTTGCTCATGTCAAGCCCACCATAACAGTCCTCACCACTGAAGAGTTGATTGTGAATCTGCCACCTAGAAGATCATCTCCCTCCCAAATCATTGTAAAGTGAGTTAAAAAGGAGGAAGGTAAACAGAACTTCAGAGTTTTTGTGGCAGCCTAATTGATGCTATCCTCTGAAAAAGGACAGAAGTCCTCTGAGTAGCCTGTCATTGGAGTGAAGTAAGCAGAGACAGTCCTGTCCGAGCACCCCACCAGGGCCACTTCAAATTAGTGCTTCAAGATTGAGACATTTTCATTAATCACTGTTTTCATCATTTTAAAGGATTTAATATAACTGACCTATTCCAAGTACTTGCTGGGGCAGTGGAAGTAGGGATGCATACGTGCTGCAGCACCACCAGATTACCTATAGTGATTTCAGCAGGAAAAGGGATAATATTGAGAGCCTTTAAAGGTTTTCTATTGCAGACTTTGATCTGTGTTGCATTGCAGTCAAGGGTTAGGTGAAATTAAACTCAGAACACTCTGGGCCTCATTTATGAGGCCCCTTGCGCCAACAGAACGTCACTTTTTGTGACGTTCTGTGGGGCAGAAGCCTGAGTGATATTTATCAGGCAGCACTAAGACACTTATTTTGGCTTAATGCTGCCTGATAAATATCAGTCCCTTTAACGCAGTGTTCTGCGTTAAAGAGACGTGCAATGGGTGTTGCTGGGGGGCGTTCCCAGCAACATCCATGGCCTTTTGACACTGCCGCAGATTTATGAGAAATCGTAAATCTGAGGCAGTGCCAAAAGCGTACGCCTCCCCAGGGGAGGCGTAAGGAAGACGTACGCTTCTGCAGCACACATAAAAAGAGGAAAAGCCTCTTGTGATTATTTTTGTACAGAGAGGTTTCCCTTCTTGTACCAAAATAATCATCCCCGCAAGGCAGGCACCCTTCCACCATTGTGCAATGGGGCCTGCGTTGGTGCTCGGCAGCCCAGTGTGCGCCGGCGCAGGGGAAAAGGACAGGAATGCTCCGTATCTTATAGATACGGCACATTCCTGCCCTTTTCTTTTGCCGTAGGGAAGCGCAGCAGGAAGTCCTGCTGCGCTTCCCTACGGCAAAACCTCATCAATGAGGCCCTTTGACTTTTGCAAATTAAGAAATTCCTTTTTTGTACATATATGTGTCTGGGTGTAAAGTAAGGGCATTTCATAGCCTGACTCTCAGGGACACATGCTGGAAAACAGAAGAGAGTGAAAGCAAACATCACATGATACGTTTGTATAAATGTCCAATGTCGGTCAGGGAGCTGGAGGGCATTACATCTAAGCATGGGCGGATTTTGCGGATTGGCAATCCGCGAACTTGCGTATTTACGGATTCGCAATCCGCGAAGATCCGCGAACTCTAGCGGATTTGCGGATTTTTCCGTTTTTTGTGTTGGCGCATGTTCGCGCCGATTTTGGGACAAGTTCGCAATTGCGAACTTACTTTTCGGCTTGCAACGGCCGCGACTATGTTGTTTCTACGTCTGGTTTATCATCACAGGTTCACAGCACCCTCTGTTTCACCACTGCCACCCTCTGGGACACCCATGCCACCCTCTAGTACATCCTCACTGGCACCTATTAGGTTTATTTATCACTGTAGATTATGGTGGTTGAAAAAAGCAAGCACACCTGCCCTTCTTCAACTGCCATCAATTAATTTGTGTTTCATTAATGTGTCAGTAATTTTGAAAGTTCCAGTCTGGCTGGCACCTGCTTCCTTCCTTATCTGTAATTTGCTTTTTGTTGCAGTGAAATTTTTTTTTCACAGGACCTTTATGGTGCTATTCTATGAGCCTGCTGTTTGGGTCATAGCAGGGTCATAGAATAGTTGCAAACTCTGGAGGGGCCCATCAGGAAGCACTACCTTGAATGTTACTAATGCTAAGTTTGAACTTTTGCACCTGCTCATTGCTTTCATTTTAGCTAAAATCGTTTTTTCTGCAATTTCGCGTGTTTTTTGGGGCGCGAATCCGTGCGAGATCGATTTCGGAAGCCGCGAATACGTGCGAATACAAAATTGTTTTTGTTGCGACGTGTATGTTCGCGTGATCTTGCGCGTGTTCGCGAGGCGCTTCTAGCTATTCGTTTGCCAAGTTACCCTATCGGTCGTACACGGGCGCGGCCATCTTGTTGGCGTGACGTAATTCCGTTTCCGCCCGCTATGTGTAATCTCGCAAAGTGTGCTGCTCGCTAGTACAATTTCGCGCGTACTCGCAAGGAAAATCTCGCGCGAACTTACCCACGCGGTCGTGAACGGGCGCGGCCATCTTGTTTCTCATTCATTGCTATGGTTCTGGGCATGCTTTCTCTATCCTCTCTCAATCTCTGCCATCCTTTGCTTGTTTGAAGTTTTTTTGATCTAATTTTACTTATTATCTAACCCTCTATTTTTCTAGCTCTATATTTTTGTGTTTTCTGCAGCTTTTAGTTACTTTTAAACTACTTTTTTAAACTCTTTTCTTTTCTTCTTCACTATTCTATTTCTTCTTTATCATTTAAGTTTATTTCTGCCCAGACCATGGTAAAGGGAGCCGGGAAGCACCCTGAGAAGGGGAAGGGTCCCGCACCCCGTGCCCGGCTCCCGTGCGGGCGTTTAAGGGGGGAGCAAGTGGTCCCGAGGGAGATCTTCAGCGCGGAGGAAGTGGCGGCACTGATCTTCCACGTCCAGCGCCGCCTCCCCAAGACGATCCTGGGAGGCGGCAAGATCGCGACCGGCTATGGCATCCGGGAGCGCCGCCAGCGGTGGGAGAAGGTGTGCCGGGCCATGTACAAGATCTCTGGGGTCCGGCGCACATATAACCAGGCCACCCACCGCTGGACCGATGTCATGGACCGGGAGCGGGACTTGCTGGACGCGCTCGGCGTAGAGGTCCCCGGGCTTGGTGAGTAGTAGTAGTAGTACATTTACTACTCTGTTTTATCCTGCTCTGTTATTTGCAAATCTTTGTTCTTTACCAAGAGCAATAATGCTGCCGATTACATTGAGGTAAATTATATTTCAAAATCTTCTATGCATTTCATTTTCAGGTGCACTGCTCTCCTTCTCAGTAGCCTTGCTTGCTACTATGCTTATTTGTTTTGTATGTTGTGTTCAGAAGCATTTCATTGGCCTGAGAAATTATGTATGAGTGTACTGTAAAGAAAAGAACTGCGTAATGCTAGACAGTAAGGGTCATATTTTCAATTACCGGCGCATCCCTGCAAAGTAGCAGGGATGCGGCAGTAATTGTGTGCCATGCCACCACCACCCATTGGCCCAAAACGTCACAGAAGCCTTACGCATCTGTGCCGTAAAGGCAGCGCATTGCTGGAGTTGCGTGCCAAAGATGGCGCAGCTCCAGCAATGCTCTGGGGTACCCTATCTCCCCAATGCTGCATCAAGCCGTACGTCGGCTTCAAGCGCGCAGGGTTTGAGTCATGCATCATTGTCCTAAAAGTGACTGATTGACATCTTGTAGATTTCCCTCAGCCACTTTTAGGATTCGTTCCTGCGCAGGTACGCCCTCCCTTGCGCCGGAACGCCCCCTGATGGCGCAGGGCTTTACAACGTGATGCATCGCCCATATGCCCATATGTGTTTTTTTTTTTAATATATACGCCGCACCAACACCATGGCGAGTCTTTTGTTCTGCCGCTGCGTCAGAAAAGGCACGCAACAATGGAGGAAAATCAGCCGCAACTTCCGCAAGGGACTTATAAATCAGCCCCAACAGACTGAAGTCCAGTCCTTCCTTTAGACAGTCACATGGCTATCAGAAGAAATAGTGGCGGTGGTGGCGGGTGGATTGATAGTTTGAGTATTCACTGATCTGCAAGCAGGATGGACTTTGTCTGTCACGTGTTGCGCACTGCTGCCTGCAGTGCCAGGCCCAGGCAAACCTCTTTAGTAGTCTGTTTATTGAGTTACATAGGAACTTTCTAAGTCAACGTTCCGCAAATCAGGCAATACGAATAACGTAGTATACCACATGAGATAGATCCCGTGGAATAGTTGTCTATCTATTTGCTATTTTTCCAAAATATGTTGTTATTGTTCTTTTGAAATGTTTGATTTGGTTGAAAAATCTCATCCATGTTTTCTGGTTTTTCTTTCTTTCATGTTGTACATCAGCTCCCCCCAAGGGCAAGAGGACACAGGAGGAGGGTGCTGAGGATGCAGGCCAGGATCGGGCAGGCGAGGGCTCCTTTGCTGGCCCCAGTAAGTTTACATTTTAATAAACAGTACATATTTTTTCCTAGCGTTCCTCATTCGATTTTTTCTAAATCGTCTTTAATCTTCTTGTAGACTGGATATAAATTCTTATCCTGCCTCGAATATGACTCCCTGTGGTATTACTAGACTATTCTTATTAGTCTGTCTGTGTAGCTAACTAAGATTGGACATTTGGCAATTCCATTGGACTCCCATTATATTCAGCAATACCTCTATGCACTGTCTCCTTACTGACTAGATAGTGTGGCAGAGTCATTCAGCTCCCGAAGTCACCGATTATAGATCCCCAATGATCTCTAGATTATCGTACGCAGGACAAGAGAGTAGTACGGAGTCACAGCACAGTCAAGAAGTGTCAGAGGCACTCATGCTTGCAAAAATTCCAAAACCTTTAGCTCATCCACTCTAGTCTAGAGGAACAAAAACCACAGAGTCTATTTAAGATTAAAAGCTTTATTAAAAGTAAACACATTTATTAAAATCTACTTTGTCATAAAACTATTTAACTGTAAACGGAAAAGTGGTTAGTGCTGACGATTAATTGGACACATTTCTTGTGGTCGAGCCGAACTCTCACCTAGTTTGAACTTGATCCTGGTCGTGTTCTTAGGACTCAGGAGTCAAGCTTCTGTCTGTTAGGAGAAAAAGTGGTGCGTGTTAAAAATCATAAGCAAGCATTCATCAGTTGTGCATAAAAGTGCAGCAAGACAACAGCCTTCCCTGGAAAATGGGACATTTTTACTATGGAGTAGACAGTCACAAATTATTACATTGTATTCTGTTTTTTTAACATTTCTCCTAGACCAAATATTATATAGTAGTGAGTGGTGAATTCTAACATTCTTAAATGTACTTTGTAGGTGTAACATCTGGTGACGGGGCCAGCGCGGAGGTGGCTGTGTTGGACTTGGACTCGGAGGCCTCTGGGGAGGAGGCGGCGTTAGAAGAGCTGGTGGCCGTTCCTGTGGGGGATCAAACGGTGGTGGCGGAAACAGGTAAGCTATATATTCCTTACTTATTGAGATTGAAGACTGCATAGTGTGCTTTCTGCACGGGTGTATTACAATAACAAATCAACCAGGTAGTAGCCTCCTCGAAATGTACTTCGACTTAGCTGTGAAGTTTTTGGTGAGAAGAATCCCAATAAGTTCTTAGACGAACGTGATGGATGGGATGAACGAAAAGCGAAAGAAGGGTGTAAGTAAGTGGGACGCGAACTTGTATGATGGCTGGCAAAGAAGAACGATATGTGTTTGCTTGGACCCAGAGGTGGCTGGGAAGGAAAGAATATGGTATGGTGCATGGCTGGGTCAATGATGAAGCAAGGATGGGTGGAAGGACAGCAGCCTGGGTGGGTGAAACAGAAACTGTATGTGTGCGTATACTTTGACTGAATGGATGCCTGGAGCATGGTATTCTCTGACTCTTACATAGCACATGTGTATCTAGAGAGAGTAGATGGTCGCCAGGTGAAGTAAGTGTTACCTTGAAGAGCATGTACCACCGCACCCGCACGTCCGTCCCAGTGCAGGGAAGGCAAGGAAAAGAAATTGTAAATGTGTCCAATACTACCATGAATAGTAGCAGTACTTTGTATTGCGTTTGCATTCACAGCATATATCTGGTTATTACGGTGGACACTCCGTACCTCTCTTAATAACTTTAGTTTACTTGTAGTACGTCATTCATGTGTGGGTGTATCACTGTTCACTCAATATTAAGCAAAGCACCTAAAGTCATCTCATCTGTCATTAAATACGTCCCATGTGAAGTGATAGATAATCAAATTAGTTAGCTTCTTCAGTTTCCTTTTCTAGTACTCATTTGCACTGTAGGGTGAAAGGTAAATTAATTAAGCAGTAGCCCTTGTAACAGAGTATTCTCAGTGCCACCCGTAATAGAAAAGTAATAGCTTCACCACCTGCATGTACTGGACCGGTACAGTAACGCAAGTCTGTCTCCATCATCATGGTGTGCAACTTTTTTTCTCGGGTGCAACTTCACTGTGCTGTGTCCATGTCATTCTGCCGGCTTGCATAAGATAACGTACCCATTTCCCTAAACAAGAGAGAAGAAGAAGAATAAGACTGGTGTACTGTCATAGTCGACTGTAATGGAAGTCCATAGTGGTCGTAGAATTAGTTCATTAAACTACCACTACTGTTAGGGCAAGGATGCAGAAGTGGGAGGTTACATAGATACTGTCCTCAATAGTTATGTACTGTGCTTTCAATTTGCTACTTGTACTCTGTGACCCAACTTTCGGCTCAATCACTTTGTGTTATTAATAAGGAGCATTGGTTACAGACTATGTCTTTCTTTCTTCATATAGTTGCTCCTTCCAAATCAACAACAAGGAGGGAGCAGGCTAGATTGGCCCGGCAACGGAGGCTGGAGGCCACAGTCGCCGAGTATCGGCGGCTGGTGGCCCTGGAGGAGGAGGAGGACACGCAGTCGAGCGGGGCAACATCTTCGACTGTGACCACTGCATCCTCCTCCGTGACTAAGCCAGCGGGACCGAGCCGGGCTAAGAAAGCCGACCGCCACCGCCAAGCAACCGAAATACCAGCTGCCCCCCACAGGAGCTGCAAGGAACGCCAACGCCGCCTACGAGTCCGCATGTCCAACCTGGAGCAGGAGGTCCTGAGGTATAAGACCTTGGTTAAGGGCCTCCGCTCCGAGCTTGCCACCCTCCGCAAGGAGTATGATGCCCATGCCGCATCATGCACCAGCACCAGCACCCTCCAGTAGTGGAGTGTCCCTTGCCCTTTTTTTATAGACTTTTGGGGGGTGGGATTTGGGAGTTGGGATCGTTTTGGGACGTTTCAGAGACAATCGTTGGGGTTAGGGTGGGTGAGGGAGATTATTTTGTTAGGGATAAATAAATATATTTTTCAACTTTATCTGACCATACCTGTTTTTTACTGCTTTTCAGTCTGGTGGGTGGGGGGCGGGGGTGTAACAGTAACTTTGTTTTCCTGAACAGTCGTAGGACTTTAGTAGTACAACCGTCAATCTCTTGTCTACTCCGAAATAATACTCCATTATACTACCTCCCACCAAACGCTTATCTTACCTGTAATTTGTGTTAGAAATTAGGGCTAGGCCCAGGGCTGGCTCCAGGTGAAATGGGGATTAACGTTGTCATTCCTGGGCGGGTGACATTTCCTCATTGCGGTGGTACTAGTGGTGTGACACAGTGGCAGTTGCATGCCTATGGAAAAAAAGAAAACGAAACCTTGTTTGTACTCCTTACTGTAGCATTACAACGGTTACGGTACGATCGAGAAAATAGCAGGTGACAGTACACTAGAACAGTGCCATAATGTAGCCTAACAAATGGTAAAGTATTGCAAGTATAACTAGTACTTGCGTTGAATTTATTTGACATTGGCTACTACTACTAGAAGATATAGTACTGAAGCTGAGTAAGTCTAGAAGATATCCTCGTATTCCTTCACCAGCCTGTTGCTGCTATCACCTTATCCTCCCCAGCAAGTGTGTGGAATTATTGATGTCATTTTAGTCAGACATCAAGCAAAACAACACAGCCCGGGGGAAGAGGGTTAGGGTTTGTAAAATGGATGGGAATGGGGGTTTCTTTTTGGGTAGGTTTTGTTGAGAGAAGAAAAAAAAAGCAGAGCATGGACAAACAATAATTGAAGATACAGAGTTTACAGACAATCTTTGGTTACAAACTAAAGGTAAGCACATGCAGTCACACTCATAGAATAAAAGACAACAATGGATACTGTATCTGTATTGCGTATGTTGTTGGAGTTGTCCTGTTGAAATTGGTAAGTAAGTTGCATGCAGCAAACAATTCCTCTTATTGGCGGCACTCCTCCATTCCAGCTGACGCTTCGTCCATCAATGTGGTGGTGACCACTGACAGAAGAGACACCCTGTCCACTGCCTGCCTGGCGGATGTTGACTGAAACCCGGCCTGTAATTATTGAACGGAAAACAGGAAGTGCTATTACAATACCACTGATAAATAAATAAAAGGTATGTACGCTGTGTGGTTCAAAAAGTGACACTTTGATTTCCCTAATAGACAGTACAATATTTTTGAAATTGCGTGCTCTGTCTGAGTCACCTTTTTAAGGATCAATAAGTATGGCCAAAATATTATAGCGGATCTTTCCCCTCAAGGTGGGTGTACTACTGTGTTTTAGAACAAAATTTGACCTTCCCAGCAATGCTCCCACCAAGACCCTTACTAAAGCCAGTCGCAAAAATGTAGAAGAACCCAATCATATCTCCAAAAACGATGCCTAGCAGAAAAATGGTTACAAAACGTACTTTGAAAGTAACAGTAGACCCAAATACAGACCGTGGATTGTATTCAAACCACTTGCCTGCAAGCAAAAGTATCCATAGCCAGCATCGCTCCAACAGTGCTCTACAACAACAGAACCGCGTTGCAATAGAACCCCCCTAAACACATGCAATCCTGCTGCTAGGGCTAACCCTAACGAACCCTAACTTACAAAAAGTGCCAAAACTGGTGTTTCCTTATGGATTTTGTCCAAAACATTTGTATCCGGTATTAGACCTTCCCAGGAATGCCCCAGGCAAGACCCGCCAACCCACCCGCAAAAAAACACCCGACACAACACCACCAAACAGCGAAAAAGCTAAATCTCATACTTACAATGTCTCTCGGCCTTCGGTCCAAACGCGGCGCTGTGCAGCTAGGTCGTCATCATCATCAATCATCATAACTCCTGTTTTCCACCACGGATTTCCTGAAAAGCAAATGCAATCAAGATTAGACTGTCGCAGCAGTGCTTCGACAGAGACCCCGGCCGCAACCCACCCACGAACAGCAGGAAGCCCCCCAAAACGCTACATTGAGCAAGATGTCTGAAGAAATGGCAAAAAAAAGGCTTTTCCTTAAGGATTTTGTCCAAAACACTTCTATCCGGCATTAGACCTTCCCAGGAATGCCCCAGCCAAGACCCGCCAACCCACCCGCAAAAAAACACGCGACAACACCCCCAAACAGCGAAAAAGCTAAATCTCATACTTACAATATCTCTCGGCCTTCGGTCCAAAGTAACGCGCTGTGCAGCTAGGTCATCATCAATCATCATAACTCCTGTTTTCCACCACGGATTTCCTGAAAAGCAAATGCAATCAAGATTAGACTGTCGCAGCAGTGCTTCGACAGAGACCCCGGCCGCAACCCACCCACGAACAGCAGGAAGCCCCCCAAAACGCTACATTGAGCAAGATGTCTGGAGAAATGGCAAAAAAAAGGCTGTTCCTTATGGATTTTGTCCAAAACACTTGTATCCGGTATTAGACCTTCCCAGGAATGCCCCAGGCAAGACCCGCCAACCCACCCGCAAAAAAACACCCGACACAACACCCCCAAACAGCGGAAAAGCTAAATCTCATACTTACAATGTCTCTCGGCCTTCGGTCCAAACGCGGCGCTGTGCAGCTAGGTCGTCATCATCATCAATCATCATAACTCCTGTTTTCCACCACGGATTTCCTGAAAAGCAAATGCAATCAAGATTAGACTGTCGCAGCAGTGCTTCGACAGAGACCCCGGCCGCAACCCACCCACGAACAGCAGGAAGCCCCCCAAAACGCTACATTGAGCAAGATGTCTGAAGAAATGGCAAAAAAAAGGCTTTTCCTTAAGGATTTTGTCCAAAACACTTCTATCCGGCATTAGACCTTCCCAGGAATGCCCCAGCCAAGACCCGCCAACCCACCCGCAAAAAAACACGCGACAACACCCCCAAACAGCGAAAAAGCTAAATCTCATACTTACAATATCTCTCGGCCTTCGGTCCAAAGTAACGCGCTGTGCAGCTAGGTCATCATCAATCATCATAACTCCTGTTTTCCACCACGGATTTCCTGAAAAGCAAATGCAATCAAGATTAGACTGTCGCAGCAGTGCTTCGACAGAGACCCCGGCCGCAACCCACCCACGAACAGCAGGAAGCCCCCCAAAACGCTACATTGAGCAAGATGTCTGAAGAAATGGCAAAAAAAAGGCTGTTCCTTATGGATTTTGTCCAAAACACTTGTATCCGGTATTAGACCTTCCCAGGAATGCCCCAGGCAAGACCCGCCAACCCACCCGCAAAAAAACACCCGACACAACACCCCCAAACAGCGGAAAAGCTAAATCTCATACTTACAATGTCTCTCGGCCTTCGGTCCAAACGCGGCGCTGTGCAGCTAGGTCGTCATCATCATCAATCATCATAACTCCTGTTTTCCACCACGGATTTCCTGAAAAGCAAATGCAATCAAGATTAGACTGTCGCAGCAGTGCTTCGACAGAGACCCCGGCCGCAACCCACCCACGAACAGCAGGAAGCCCCCCAAAACGCTACATTGAGCAAGATGTCTGAAGAAATGGCAAAAAAAAGGCTTTTCCTTAAGGATTTTGTCCAAAACACTTCTATCCGGCATTAGACCTTCCCAGGAATGCCCCAGCCAAGACCCGCCAACCCACCCGCAAAAAAACACGCGACAACACCCCCAAACAGCGAAAAAGCTAAATCTCATACTTACAATATCTCTCGGCCTTCGGTCCAAAGTAACGCGCTGTGCAGCTAGGTCATCATCAATCATCATAACTCCTGTTTTCCACCACGGATTTCCTGAAAAGCAAATGCAATCAAGATTAGACTGTCGCAGCAGTGCTTCGACAGAGACCCCGGCCGCAACCCACCCACGAACAGCAGGAAGCCCCCCAAAACGCTACATTGAGCAAGATGTCTGAAGAAATGGCAAAAAAAAGGCTGTTCCTTATGGATTTTGTCCAAAACACTTGTATCCGGTATTAGACCTTCCCAGGAATGCCCCAGGCAAGACCCGCCAACCCACCCGCAAAAAAACACCCGACACAACACCCCCAAACAGCGGAAAAGCTAAATCTCATACTTACAATGTCTCTCGGCCTTCGGTCCAAACGCGGCGCTGTGCAGCTAGGTCGTCATCATCATCAATCATCATAACTCCTGTTTTCCACCACGGATTTCCTGAAAAGCAAATGCAATCAAGATTAGACTGTCGCAGCAGTGCTTCGACAGACACCAAAAATTACACACAAACCCCCGGAACCCCGCCAAAGAGCACCTCAAAGGCAAGCAAGTCAGCAAAAACGGCAAGAAATTTCCACCTCATATTTGGTCCAAAACACTTTTGTCCATTATTAGAGCTTCACAGCAATGGGCCCAAAACCGTCAACTCACCCGCAAAGAAGTACAACACCCCCACAAGTGCTGAGTCTTTCTTCATTGTGCGTAATCCAGCACTCTGCTTGGAGGGAAATCGCAGTCTGGAGGAGGAGGATAGAGGAGCATGTTCTTCAGAACTTGTGAACCTGAGGAATGTAGACTGCGGCACCTTCAAATCAATAAGCAAACAAGTGAAGACAGTTCTGATGATGGTCTTGTTTTTGGGATTAGGTGATTAAAGTTTGAATTAAATTAACTGTGCAAAACAAAGAAAGAGAGACACAAAGCACACAGGAATAAAAGTGAATAAGGACGAAAAAGAAAGTTCTTGATTGATTGTCTCATTTTCAGGGCTCGGTGTCAGGGAATAAGAACAAGATTTCGTCATCAAACTCTGCGAATTCAGGCTGGATGAGGTCAGTGGCACCGAACAGAGAAAAAATCCCCTCATCTACGTTGCTGTCCTCCTCGTCTTCATGCGGCGTGCTTTCTCGTACTTTGTAATCTGGTGGTATGAGGTGCTGATTCATCTTGATCATTGTCAGCCGCTCCACATTTTTGGGCGAGAGGCGGCTCCGTTTGGGAGTTACAATGCCACCAGCAGCACTGAAAACACGTTCAGAAGACACACTTGCGAGTGGGCAAGACAAATAGTTTATAGCCAGGTTGAAGAGCTGTGGCCACAATTGTTTTTTGCCATGCCAATACTGCAATGGCTCATCATTAAGGAAGACCTCTGTTGAGTCATTCAGATAGTCCTGCACCATCGACTCAAGGTCATCAACTGTTCCTCCACTTTGCTTACTTTTTGCTGTGCCTGTGACATTTTTTCGAGAACCATACCCCATCAAACTTAGCCAATCCTCCTCCCCAGCCACTGTTAGTGTTGTCATTGTGTGTGGTGCAGATGATCCAGTTGCCGGTGTCTTTAACGGCTGAGAGGTCACTTGTGCCCCAGCCACAGGTGCAGAAGTAGATTCTTGTGACTGCGGATGGCCTGCTGATGCTGATGTACTGGCTTCTCCTTCAATAACCTGCCGTTCTTTTTCAAACCTCTTGGCTGACCAGGCTAACCAATGTTTGTACTTTTGAACATCTGCATCAGCGAAAGGAAAGAATGCGTTGTCTGCCAGCGCCTTTTTGTAGCGTGGATCCAGAATAGTAGCACAAATGTAATGCTGATCTGAGTTGATGTTTTTAAGACGTTCATCACCACGTAGGCGATGTAATAATTTCTCAGACAAAATGAAATGTTTTTTTTTTTTTTTCATCTTTTTGAAACTCAGAAGAAACCGCCATCAGTTGGTGCTCCAGTATGCACAACAATGGGATAGCTTTTCCCAAATTACAGTCCTCCTGGCTGACTGCACGCGTGAAGAACTCAAAAGGACGAAGCATGTCTGTCAGGCTTTTAACTATGGCCCATTGCGCCTTACTCATCCGCAGGTCCTCCTTCTGAGATGTAGCCTCTGTCAAGAAATAGTGATCGAGTACCGTATACTGCTCATACAGACGCTCAAGCATGTAGAAGGTTGAGTTCCAACGTGTTGCCACCTCCTGGATGAGTGCTTTCACTGGCATTCCACGTTCAAGTAGCAGTCTCCGCAGATGCTTCCGGGCCTTAAAAGAATGGCTGAAATGGTTGCACATTTTGCGGCAGGTGGCCATTACCTCGAACGCTGGACTCTCTTTATCACTCAAGAATTTTTGAACTACCAGGTTGATACAGTGCGCCAAACACGGCACTCTAACATGGTCACCCTTCAACATGGCCTTAACTACATTGGCGCCATTATCCGTGGAAACATAACCAATCTTGCGTTTTAGGGGGGATAGCATTGTCAAGACCTTTTTGTCAAACTCTTCCAAAAGGTTTTCTGCTGTGTGACTTTTCTTCAAGCCAAACATGGCTAGTGTTGCATGTTTCCGAGCAGCTTTGAAAACTTGGTCCGGGTCAACACCTGCGTTTAGCTTTGCTATAACACCTGAAAAAGAGACCCAGTGTGCAGTGATGCACATGTAATCATCGCCTGGGCCACTGGTCCACATGTCTGTTGTCAGATGTATTGTGTGAACAGCACTCTTCTGCAAAGCTGCCCCAATCGCCTGCAGCACATCTTCATGTAGTGCTGGAACCGCAACTCTGGCAAAATAGAACCGGCTCGGAACCTTCCATTTAGGGCAGAGCGTTGCAACTAATTCAAGAAAACCTACCGCTTCTACAAAAGAAAAAGGTAGAAGGTCCACAGCTAGCATTTTAGCCAGCTTAGTGTTATACAGACGCGTCAGTGGGTGGTTGCGTTCATATGGCACGTCTGAAGTAAGCATTGTTCTAATGTTGCCCTGGACCAAGCATTTACGGGCTGATAATGACTTCGTTGACCCAATTTTGCTCGCTGGTGAACTTTTGTGCGTTGGTGTCTCACTCGCTCCAACACTCTTAGTGTGCCTCACATTGGGTGTGCTGCTGACAGGGGTACTGGGTGTAAGGGAAGTGTTTGACACGTCTTCTTCCTGCTCGTCAACATCAGATGAAACATCAACGTTTCCTTGATTTTGGCCTTTCTTGATCGCAGCTAGGTGCGCAAACCATTGGACAGCGTGCTTTCTCTCAAGATGACCACTCTGGCCGCCGGTACCATAGTTGCTACCTGACTTACCACGACTAACTGCAAGCTTACAAAGGGTACAAATGGCAAACTTTGGATTTTTGGGACAAACAGTAAAGAAGTCCCAAACTGGGGACTTGAAGTGTCTGTGGGACCTGGAGGAGGCGGCGATACTGGTGGTGGTGGTCATGAAGCTAATGCCAGATGAAGTGGAGGATCTGGATTGGCCAACTTTTGTACGTTTTCCACTTTCACCGCCACTAATTAAGGTCGAGGTTGACGCAGGTCTCTTCTTGCCAGAAAGAAATATGGAAGCGGGACGAGTTGGTGTACTACTTAACTCCAATGATTGTGGTGTTTCCACTGCCTCCTCATCGACAACATCATCATCATCATCATCACGCGCAGCAGCTCTTCGGGCTAGGGTCAAAATGTCTGTTTGCTGCATGCCCGCTGGGGCTGCAGTGACCTTTATGATGACTGGGTCGTCGTTGGCAGAGTCTTCATCAGCAGCAGTATCCGCCACTTCTTGTTGAGCCTCATCACACTCCATAAGTCTGAGACTTTGGACGAGCTTCCTTTTACGCTTAAGTACCTTTGTTGGATCATGGTGTGCCTCACTCTCAGACGGCTGTGGTGCTGGTTCCCAAGTTTGATCCGTATCATCAGAAGGAGGTGTGCTTGAAGAGGATGTAGACACCACCCTTGATCTCTTCCTTGCTAGGGTTGTGGAAGACAATGAAGGATCAGCAGGAGGAGTGGCTTCCTCAAATGATACCTCGCCTTGATTGTCGATTTCCTGATGTGCCCCTACTTCGGGAGGAACAACTATTGTGGGCACTTGTGACCCTCCATGCACCTCTGCTTGCGCATCTCCTTGCGCTGCCTCTCCTTCCACATGTACTTGGGCTTGTACTTGCACATGTGATTGTTGTTGCGGCTGTGGTTGTTCAACACTCGTCAGATGAGCTACAACAACCTGTGTTGATTGAGGGACATTGCTGCTGCTTTCTTGCGATGAGCCAACATCACTGGTCGATGGTGATTGAAGAACTATACTGGCTGCCTCTGCAGCACTCAAGGGCTTGGACTTAAGTCGGCGTGGTGGTGGTGGTGGCACTGAGCCCAATGGAGCGGGGGGGTGCTGCCAGCTTGGTCCCCAGCAGATCCCGCTGCTGCTGCTGCAGGCATACTTTTTTTTTTACTCCCAAAAAAAGGGGCGGGCGGCACACCAGTCTCCTTGGTAACTTGCTTCTTCTGCTCCTTACTGGCACCTTTCTTGCTAGAGGAGCTACGGGTTACTTTTTTTGGGGCCATCCTCTTCAGAGCAGGTCAGCAGGCAGCAGTTGCACGAGTTGCAGAGGGTTCTGTGTCCAGACGTGACGTCGCGTGACGTTATGCTGCACACACCGCTGCAGGACTTCTTCCTGGCACTGGTGGTTCTCTTGAGTCTTCTTGTGCACCTAAAAGCAATGGAAGACAGAGGAACATCAGTTCAGTTATACACCACAAAAATTCGACAAAACACAGAAAAATGAGCACAATCCCATGCCATCCTTGATGTTTACATTGAAGACACCCCACAGAAAGACTACGGACATGCAAGTATGCAACACTCACTACCCCTGGGCATAATGGATGAAAAGTAGGCAAAATAAGTGCAGGCCTCAGACACTGCCTCTCCTCAAAATGGCCCCTTACACCCCAGGCACATGTTGCCTGTACCAGCCAGCACTCAAGATGGCCACCACCACCACCCACATGGCCAGTCCACATCAACAGTACACCCCCAAAAAACAGAAAAACAGCCAGAAATCACCACAATCCAACGCCATCCATGATGTTTACATTAAAGAGAGTGAGACCACACCACAGGCACACTCAGTCCATGCACCACCATCCACCCCTGGGCAAAGGGCCCCACCAGCAGCCCCCCAAAAACGACAAAAAACAATAAAATAAGCACAATCCCAGCCCATCCATGGCCTCAATTATGTTTAAATTCAAGAAGACACCCCACAGAAAGACTAGGCCCATGCAACACTCACCACCCCTGGGCAAAGGGCCCCACCAGCAGGCCCAAAAAAACGACAAAAAACAATAAAATCAGCACAATCCCAGCCCATCCATGGCCTCAATGGTGTTTAAATTCAAGAAGACACCCCTCAGAAACACTAGGCCCATGCAACACTCACTACCCCTGGGCATAATGGATGAAAAGTAGGCAAAATAAGTGCAGGCCTCAGACACTGCCTCTCCTCAAAATGGCCCCTTACACCCCAGGCACATGTTGCCTGTACCAGCCAGCACTCAAGATGGCCACCACCACCACCCACATGGCCAGTCCACATCAACAGTACACCCCCAAAAAACAGAAAAACAGCCAGAAATCACCACAATCCAACGCCATCCATGATGTTTACATTAAAGAGAGTGAGACCACACCACAGGCACACTCAGTCCATGCACCACCCACCACCCCTGGGCAAAAGGCCACACCAGCAGCCCCCCAAAAACGACAAAAAACAATAAAATAAGCACAATCCCAGCCCATCCATGGCCTCAATTATGTTTAAATTCAAGAAGACACCCCACAGAAAGACTAGGCCCATGCAACACTCACCACCCCTGGGCAAAGGGCCCCACCAGCAGGCCCAAAAAAACGACAAAAAACAATAAAATCAGCACAATCCCAGCCCATCCATGGCCTCAATGGTGTTTAAATTCAAGAAGACACCCCTCAGAAACACTAGGCCCATGCAACACTCACTACCCCTGGGCATAATGGATGAAAAGTAGGCAAAATAAGTGCAGGCCTCAGACACTGCCTCTCCTCAAAATGGCCCCTTACACCCCAGGCACATGTTGCCTGTACCAGCCAGCACTCAAGATGGCCACCACCACCACCCACATGACCAGTCCACATCAACAGTACACCCCCAAAAAACAGAAAAACAGCCAGAAATCACCACAATCCAATGACATCCATGATGTTTACATTAAAGAGAGTGAGACCACACCACAGGCACACTCAGTCCATGCACCACCACCCCTGGGCAAAAGGCCACACCAGCAGCCCCCCAAAAACGACAAAAAACAATAAAATAAGCACAATCCCAGCCCATCCATGGCCTCTATTATGTTTAAATTCAAGAAGACACCCCACAGAAAGACTAGGCCCATGCAACACTCACCACCCCTGGGCAAAGGGCCCCACCAGCAGGCCCAAAAAAACGACAAAAAACAATAAAATCAGCACAATCCCAGCCCATCCATGGCCTCAATGGTGTTTAAATTCAAGAAGACACCCCTCAAAAACACACTAGGCCCATGCAACACTCACTACCCCTGGGCATAATGGATGAAAAGTAGGCAAAATAAGTGCAGGCCTCAGACACTGCCTCTCCTCAAAATGGCCCCTTACACCCCAAGCACATGTTGCCTGTAGCAGCCAGCACTCAAGATGGCCACCACCACCACCCACATGGCCAGTCCACATCAACAGTACACCCCCAAAAAACAGAAAAACAGCCAGAAATCACCACAATCCAATGCCATCCATGATGTTTACATTAAAGAGAGTGAGACCACACCACAGGCACACTCAGTCCATGCACCACCCACCACCCCTGGGCAAAAGGCCACACCAGCAGCCCCCCAAAAACGACAAAAAACAATAAAATAAGCACAATCCCAGCCCATCCATGGCCTCAATTATGTTTAAATTTAAGAAGACACCCCACAGAAAGACTAGGCCCATGCAACACTCACCACCCCTGGGCAAAGGGCCCCACCAGCAGTCCCAAAAAAAAGACAAAAATCAGCACAATCCCAGCCCATCCATGGCCTAAATGGTGTTTAAATTCAACAAAACAGTTGTATCATGCACCCCTAACCAACCCTGGTCCTACTGGATACTGTGGCTACCCACAATATAATTTATTTAATGTTCTGAAAAAGTTCCAAAATTTTACTTGCAGCAACTGTAATGCCCCAAACAAACTTACTTGTGAAAGTTGATTTCTAATCCAAAAGTGATCCAAAGACAGTCAAAAAGGCCTCAAATCCAAATATCCAGCAGCACCCACAAAAAGTAATCCTTCCAGCTCCAGATCCAAATGAAAGTGACCAGGAGATGGACAAAGCACTGGGAGGAGCCTGCTGGACAGGAACAGGAAGTTGGAGACTGTGGGGCACTTCCTTCCTCCCCCCCCCTAAAATGGACTCCTTGCAAAAAAAAAAAGCCATGCAAATGTCAACCTGAGGAGTGATTCTGATAAAAATCATAATTTTCTGAAGGTTTATCCTGTTTGCTGGTGATTTTCTTGTGCGAAATTGCAAAATCTCTATTTCGCAAGTGCGAGATTGTTCCTTTCCGCCGCAACTACGTGTTCGCAATTGCGAACTCTCGCGAGGTGTGCTGTGCAAGGTGGCAAGCCGCGAGTACGTATTCGCGGGCGACAAACTCCCGCGGGAACACGCAGCAAGATCTAAAATGGCGCGTCACTCGCAAAGAAAAACAACTCGGCAAACGCTAAAATGACGGAAAGTGAACGCCGTGCACCACGCCGCGCGCCGCAACCAAGCAAAAAATCCGCCGCGAGCGGATTCACGGATTTTCGACAAATTCGCGAGCGTTCGCGGATTGCGGATTTGCCGAAAATCCGAAAAATCCGCGAGCGGAGCGGATTTTACGCCCATGCTTAATTACATCCAGCACCCTAAGAGACTACCATCTCCCAATGTACAGATCACTGCAGGCCCAGTATTGATCTCTGTATCTTGACAGGAGCTGCCACTGTAGAGGCTCCTGTGAAGGTACACAATGTTTAATACCGGCATCGATTTTCATGGACATCACTAACTTTTTCCAAGTTTTTACTTATCACAAGAAAACTCCTAAAGTGTGAGTTTGTTTCTTAGTATAAAATATATATCTAATGACCCTCACACCCAAGTTTTTTGTTTCACGCTGTGCCAGTCATTATTATGTTTTCTGTCTCTCACCAGACAGAAAGCAAATTACAAAGTCCACCTTAAATAAGATGGAAGGTGTAATGCCCTTTCTCCGAAGGTCTGTACCCTGTTGGGCTGTTAGAGTAAACTTTCAGCTGCCTATCCTCCTGAAAGGGCTGGACCATCACATGTTCTATATCACAATCAATTGGCCATTAATTCTCATGGACACATAGTAACCACGGACAACTACTTACGGTTAGTTAGATTTATTACAAAGCCAAAAATAACAAGACATAGAGAAACCTCAACACGAGCCCAATTCTGCGCATCCAGTTTAGACGATGCAACATAAACAATACAATTAGTTTAAGAAGTAAGATACAAAAGATCACGAAGCCTGAGTCTAAGTTCCCCTGCATCGAGAGTTGGTGAGTGAAAAGCATTAAATCTATCCCTATGCTAACACTAAGATGACATCCCTACTTAAGCATTTTCAGAAGGAAGAATAAAAGTTGTCGGCACGTGAAATCGTCCTAAGAAGTATCTCCACAATCAATGGGTGTTGTAGCATAAAGCTACCAAGACAGAGCTTGTTCTAAGATGCTCTCTCTCTGTAGGAAAAGAAGAAGTGGGGCAATATCCGTATCCCCAACAACAAGTTATCCGTAGGTAGCTTTCGCAGGGTGCAATGTGAATCACTATTCAGCCTGCATGCTATGGATCTCAGACTCCGTAACTCGAGGGGCCATACCTTATATTGGCTCACCAAACGGCCAGATCAAGCCGATGCTGCGTTACAGGTCCGGACATGCCTTAAGACATAAAAACAATGATGTGCACAGAGTACAACACATAAAGAAAATATGTGTGAGAGCAAGGAAAGTACCTCACGGACGTGACACCCGAGGGGGTTCCCGGTCTATAAATGATCGGTCTACCCACTTCTCATCATCGGTTACTTTCCTTGCTAGGAGGATGAAAAGAAGTGTGCAAGAAATAAGTGCACAAAACAGAATAGAGAGATGAAAGAGGGAGTGTACAATTACACTACCTAGTAGGATAGAAAAAGTGTTCAGAAAAAGATTGACAAGTACCTACACCCAACACCAACAAACATAAATGTAAAATAGTAAGGTTTGGCTGGCTGAATCGATTTTATTCTGGTGCTGCCAAACTTCACTTTTTTTTAAAAATGGTTAAATTGATACCATTCAATGTTGTAACTGGACCAACATGTTTCATTGCCTTTCCATTGGCAATTTCATCAGGGCAAATGGTTGGGTCTCTTATTCTTTATCCTCCATAATTCATATGGGAACCTGTGCACACACATACAATTAAAACAACAGAACACAGCAGTGGTTATATAGTGAGTCAATCAAGGTCAATAAATGCAGCACACTCAAGCCAGTGGCAACAACTCGCCGCTATTACCTTGTGCTCGCAATTACTCGGTATACCGTCGAGCATCACAAGGACGGCGTGTCAAAAGATCACGGATCCGTCTTGGAACCCAAGAACTCACCAGTACCATTAAAAACCTGGTGGCGGATGCGGTATCCAAGAAATGGGTAACCAGCAAGGAGGCGGATTTCATTATTAATGTCAACCCACGCGTCCCGGCCTTCTACATCTTGCCTAAGATTCATAAGCCACAGCGCCCCCCACCAGGACGCCCAATCGTATCTGGTATACAATCTATCCTCGAACCCCTGTCTCAATTTTCCGATTTTTTTCTCAGAGAAGCAGTCATCACCCAAAAATCATATGTGCAGGACACCACAGATATACTAAACATCTTGAAGGATATGACTTTTGACCCTTCAAAACAACTATTGGTTACGATTGATATCGAATCATTGTATACCAGTATCCCCCAGGGCGCGACGCTGGTGGCAGCAGCTAGAGCCCTGGAGGTGATGGAATGGTTCTATGACACACCTGTGTCATTTGTTCTCCAGTGTATAGAGTTAGCTCTCACGAGGAATTTTTTTGAGTACAAAGGACAACTGTACTTACAGACGTCTGGGACATCTATGGGGGCTACATTTGCCCCGAGCCTGGCCTGCATTTATGTGTGCCAGTTTGAGGAGAATATGATTTACCATCCCTCCAATCCGTTCCTGAGTAACATCCAGGAATGGAGACGTTACATAGATGATGTCCTCTGTATCTGGACAGGTACAGAGGACCGATTACATCTATTCCTCGACTGGCTGAATCAAGCTGATGAAAGCCTACGCTTTACATGGTCAATCAGTAACTGTAAAGCAGTATACCTTGATGTGGATATATCAGTGGAGGATAATAAATTGGCAACCACAGTCCACCAGAAAGACACGGATAGAAATTCTCTTCTACATTACCACTCGTTCCATCCGCGCTCTCTCAGAGACAATCTGCCGGTGGGTCAGTTTCTGCGATACCGCAGGAACTGCTCCACAACTGCGGCATATGTAGATCAGTCTGCTGGCCTTGTCGACAGACTTAAGCAGAGGCAGTACCCAAGCAGGGTTATTAAACATGCACGCAAGAGGGCTTTAAATACCCCCCGCGATGCCCTGCTTGAACGCAATGTAAAAACCAATCAGCCTTGCCTACCTGTGGTGACCACTTTCGACCCACTGTCTACAAAAATCAGACAGATTATCCGTAAACATTGGACCTTACTGGATACTCCTAATGATAAGATGCCAGTCCCTCGTTTCGCATTCAAAAGGGCAGCCAACCTGCGCGACAAGTTGGTACATACGAGGATCACGACTATCAATCCAGAAATCAGGTCCATTCCGGCGGGTCATTACCCTTGTGGTGGGTGCTCTGTGTGCCCATTGACCACCGCCACCAAAGAAGTCACACTACACAATGGCAAGACATGGTACCTGACCAAATTCAGTAACTGCAACACCACACATGTTATCTATAGAATCACTTGCAGCTGCGGGTTACAGTATATAGGTCTCACAACACGTAAGGTGAAAGTGCGCATTCAGGAACACCTAAGCACCATTCGAGCAAGGAAACTGACAACCCGGCTGGTTCAGCACTTTATTGAAAAAAATCATGGGCAGAGTGATCTACAATGGACAGTATTGGAGAAGGTTGTGGGCAATACGCACAACCTAGATGCAATACTTGCGAGAAAAGAAGCACGATGGATCTATCTAGAGAAGGCAGATAAAGAGGGTCTTAACGACTCCATTGAGTGGAACAAAGTGAGCCGACGGTAGATACCTGAGCTACCCTGCCGACGGCCTCTTTGTGGCCACTCGTGACAAGTTTTCCAACAGTCTGTGAGTTGAGATCTGGCAATGATATGCTGTTTTGGGCAATCATCCCCAAGAAATCTGCATTGTAACTAAGCTGGCTGTCAGCGGTAGCCACTGTAGGATCTAGATATACAGCCTCGATTCAGGCCTCGTCATGATCTTAGTCTGCTTCGACACCACTTCTTCTCGGTTTTTATGCCGGCTCATCCGGTGCGTGTCCTACTGATCGCTGGCACACCCGATTGGCTTGAATACATTAGGACTTCTCACAATACTTGCATATAAGGTCCCGTGCTGATAGCTTTCATTTTCATGTTAACAAAATCACGGGAATATAAAAGAGGGCCGTTACGCTACTACACATATGACCCTGTGTCCAGTGTTTAGCCCCCGACTGAATAAAGTTCTTTGGTTACTGAGCCTGACTTCACTCCTTTCTCAAGATGGCCGCCACGTTGGGCATTTCCCAGAGCGGCGAGTTTTTCTCTCCTTATAATCACTGCATACATCTGGCAGGCATGCGGCACCCCCGTGTGAGCATTGGTTATAGGAGCAGTTAAAGACTTTAGTTGAGTCATCTCCCTACCGAATGTACATTTTTACATTTATATTTTATTGTTCATCGACTTGATGACGCTAGCAACGCCCCGTCATCTGTTGAACTTATTTGAGACAATCGTTACCGTTGGGTAACCTGGTGGCAGACTTTAGGTGTCCCCTGGGCACCACGAATGTTTTGTAAATAGCGAACAATACTGTGGCCATCACGATGCATGAAATCGGTGTGTTATATGTTTTTATACAGGTGACTCACATTGAGGAGTCTCCAAGACGGATCCGTGATCTTTTGACACGCCGTCCTTGTGATGCTCGACGGTATACCGAGTAATTGCGAGCACAAGGTAATAGCGGCGAGTTGTTGCCACTGGCTTGAGTGTGCTGCATTTATTGACCTTGATTGACTCACTATATAACCACTGCTGTGTTCTGTTGTTTTAATTGTATGTGTGTGCACAGGTTCCCATATGAATTATGGAGGATAAAGAATAAGAGACCCAACCATTTGCCCTGATGAAATTGCCAATGGAAAGGCAATGAAACATGTTGGTCCAGTTACAACATTGAATGGTATCAATTTAACAATTTTTTTTAAAAAGTGAAGTTTGGCAGCACCAGAATAAAATCGATTCAGCCAGCCAAACCTTACTATTTTACATTTATGTTTGTTGGTGTTGGGTGTAGGTACTTGTCAATCTTTTTCTGAACACTTTTTCTATCCTACTAGGTAGTGTAATTGTACACTCCCTCTTTCATCTCTCTATTCTGTTTTGTGCACTTATTTCTTGCACACTTCTTTTCATCCTCCTAGCAAGGAAAGTAACCGATGATGAGATGTGGGTAGACCGATCATTTATAGACCGGGAACCCCCTCGGGTGTCACGTCCATGAGGTACTTTCCTTGCTCTCACACATATTTTCTTTATGTGTTGTACTCTGTGCACATCATTGTTTTTATGTCTTAAGGCATGTCCGGACCTGTAACGCAGCATCGGCTTGATCTGGCCGTTTGGTGAGCCAATATAAGGTATGGCCCCTCGAGTTACGGAGACTGAGATCCATAGCATGCAGGCTGAATAGGGCTTCTTGTTTGAGATTCGTTGAGTGGGGGACTGCCCTACATAGCCTCCTTTTCCCCTTGTATCCCTTTTGACTGATTGCAATGTGAATCACGCCATCTGCTCTGGGTGCAGCCCTGAAGGTAATTTTCCATGGTGGAGATGGTGTACCTTCCTTGTTATAATTTGTTCTTGGTTCCCAGGTCTACTGTGTGAAACACACGACCATCCTTTATCGACTCAAGCCAAACGGTTGTAAATTCTTCTATCCTTGCCTGACTAGTAAAACAAATATATTATTTATCTAACAAGAGCACTTCTTCACCTGCAATACAAAATGTGATTCCACAGCACACATGAAATTCAAACTGTTAATTCTAAAGCAAGAGTTTTCCAATGAACTGCATTTTAGGCCTACAAAATTCAGCTAACATAAGGAAATATCATAGAAGCTTTACAAATTCACATAACAATAATGCAAATTCAACTAATGCATTTACCTACATATGAAATGACATAATTAATAAGCACATTTAATACATAAACATTGGTCAATTGCACCACACAGGTTTTCATGTTAATGGTTTCAGATAGTTGCATTCATTTTCTATATTAATTCTCCATGCTACTTTTCGATGGCCTAAAATACGTCACATTTCCATATTAATACATTTCACAATACTAATACTTTATGTTAATACAACGGAGGATTATATTCGGGTGTGATCTACACGTGATTATGTTGCACCTCTACAAATAAAATGCGGTTTAGTCTCTGTCACTCCCAACCCTAAATGGGGAGGGCAGACAATAAGTTTGGCAGACAGCGTACTCCATCACATTTGCGACGGAGCACACTGTGCAGAGAGATACTTCATCGCATTTTGAGGGAGTCCCCTGTCAGACAACTTCTAAATCAAACCCTAGTGTTTAAAGTTGGGTCAGAAAAGGATACATGATGTATGCAAGACTGAAAACACTGATTTAGATCTATTTTAAAGTAACTTTCAGTTAGATCCCCACAAAGCACCATACTTTATGACACCATTTGTTAATATAAGGCTTGATTGTTCGACATTAGGTGACTTTTTCTGTATTAATAAACTACTCAGCTGGGTTTTTCCGAAAGGCACATGAGCACATTAAGCTGCCATTGCATTATTAGGAGCTAAGTTTTGCTGAGGTTTCTTTACGTGACATTGCACCATGTTAGTAGCTACTAACATGGGGCAATGTCACGTAAAGAAAGCACAGCAAGAGCTAAGTTAAAAATTTACCTATTAAATATTTTAAACATAAAAAAAAACATGGTCTCGGCCACAGTTTTGGGCTGACTTGTCTCTTTAGTGGTTGAAGGCCTGGAAAAATTGTATTTCATCACCTTCAGAGGTAGTAAGTGGTTGGGCGTCTTTAAGACATTAACGGATTGTGCTGCTTTTGGCTGGAAACATAGTAGCATTTGTGAAATATCTAAAGTAATTGCAGAATACAGCAGAACAAAACACACAAGATAACACAAGGCAAAATATCAACATTATAAAACACATAACAGGGCATAACACACCAGACAGTCAATACTGACCACAATGCAACAACAGTATAACACTTCAAGAACTCAAAGCAAAAATGTAGCACAGAAACTCAACTGTAGCAACAACAATACAGCACATAACCTCACAATAAAATGCAGCATAACAAACCTGCACATATATTGTTGTGACAGATCATACTTCAGTTTTCAGAACACAGAATAAGAGGTGGTTGCACCATTCACTTTCTTTCTTTGCTCCAAATATCACAATTGAAGATGTTTAGTAATCTGGTCCCTAGTAGTTACTTCCGGTGCTCTCATATCAACTAAGTACTTTTATATAGTTCACTTTACCACATTAATTGTCGTTATATTGTTAAAACTACCTGAACTGGTATAAGATACCTTTCAGAAATATAGACCCACAATTCACAAAAAAGTTTTGCTTATGCAACTTTAATTTGTATTTAATTCTTCAAATGCGTGGAAATTCAGACATCAAAAGAGAGCCATAGCAAATGATTCCATGTGAGTTGCAGGGCAGTAGTATTGCAAATCGGAATACCTGTAGAGTGTCAACTTTCTGGTTTATTTTAAGCATTTACAATGCCTGTCCACACGAATGTGACATTTAAAATTAAATCCAAATCAAAACCAGTAGAACGTGATGTAGTAAATGTAGGAACATGCACCTGAATTCCTCCATTTCACCATGGGTGTGGCATAAGGAAATATGTTTCGCTGGAAAAGGGAGCAAAATATATATTCTCTAGATCTATTCAAGTTTCCCACCTTTCCCTAAAGGACAGATACATTTCTAAACAAGTTTATTTTTACTTGTCATGGAAAATGTTAAGAGAGAGTGCTAGCCATTCCTAATGGGATTGCAAATTTCACTTGCCTCATGAATATTAATGAGGCAGGCAATTTGCGACCCGATTAGAAATAGCAAACAGTGTCTGAGACACTGTTGTACATTCCTATTTGCGAGTCGCAAAATGACTCAATTTGCGACTCGCAGATTGGTAGGGTCGTGCATCTGGCCCTAAGTGATTTACCAACAAATATAGGATGTAGAGCTGACTCAGAGCCTCGAACCTGGCCCCCCATCGCCAAAGCCGGCAGCTCTGGCCATTATGCCACATCCTCTCTCCACAATACCCTGTGGACAGTTCACAGTTATGTCAAGTGTCACACGCATACACCAGGGAATAATATAATCATCATGAGTGTAATATACCTGAGATATATGGGAATCAGTTTCGAGGTTGTAAATCTTATTATGACTTGGCACTGGCCTACCCTTGGTGAGATTCATGGGCTTTGCGAATGAGGCACACAGTGTTTACCCAGCTCAACGCACTTTTAGGAGCTACAAAACGAAACAAATTAGAATTAAATAATTGTTTAGAGAATCAATAGTATTGGTGTTTTTCTCGGTTTGACATTTTATGCGTTCCCACTTCACTGCCCTGATCCTGTTGTCCTAGCGGGTTGACTGCCGACTGACCTTCTAATAATATTTGCATAGCACACGCCACTACAAAAGCTCTCTTTACATGGTTTTGACAGCTTGAACTGATAATGTGGGGCTTTCAAGAAACCAGAACTTACAAAGTGCACCACACTTTTAGGCACTACAAAAAGGCAACATACATTTGTTTCTCTAATCTGAAATGTGCTTTACAAACTTTCAGACAGGTTTTTAACATTCAGGGCCTGATTACGAGTGGGTTGTTGTTTTGTGACCAGTGCATAAAACCCTGTTTGAGTGGGCATTATTTATTTATTTATTTATGCGTTTTTATATAGCGCAGACTTTACCCGAAGGTGTCAGAGCGCTTCACAATAGGAACAGAACTGATACAAGAGAACATTACAAGTGAACAAATTACAAAAGCAAATGTTACATTACATGAGGCAAAAGTGAGGAATTACGAGTTTGGTTGTATTTACCGCATACAATAATTATCAGCTACAAAATACCTCAACCATCATTGTATTTCAGCAGGTCAAACCTGCGAAACTTTAACCATACGATATTTACCATATCATGCGGATTATGGCACATTAGACACCTTTCAAAGGGGCCCAATGCCACCCAAGACCAATGAATACCTCTGTGAGATGGAAGACTCGAGGGCCCCTCTTCACATTCCGCAGACCGGTCCCATCATTTTACTTTACACTTTGAAGGATGTGCTATCCTTCCTTATATGAAGTTCACAGCAAAACTGAAAATCTTTGGACAGCTACTACTGCACACCATGCTCTACAGAGATGGTAGTACAATTCCCTTCATCATGAATGTAATCAAATAGTGATTTCTACAGTCAAATGTATAAGTGTGTCATAATCAATGGCAAAGTAATAATGGCTGTAAAACCTGCTGCCTTTTTGGCCATATCAACCTTATGCTTGATCACACACAGAACACAGGACATGACCAGACTGTGGGAGTTAGTAACAAGATGGGTGTGGACTTCAGCAGCACAAGAGCAGTGCTCTCTTATTGTCTATGCCATTCACCTTTCCACTCGTATGACGTTCACCTCCTGAGTTGTCGCGGAATTCACCAGTGAGTGAGTGGTGGATCCACACTGATCTTGTACATTCAACACTGACCCCATATAGATTAGTGCATGTTGCCCTAAGATGGGGTTCACTGGTGGTAAGCCTGGAAATATGCTTTTAGAATCATCTGCTCAGCTGAATACAGCAGAAAAATAGATTAATTATTTTGTGGAAGTAGCAAGTTGTGATGCAACCAGCTGCTTCCTGGCGCCAGCGCATCTCCAATTCCATGCCAATACTATGGTTTCCTGGCATGAGCTTGCTACTGCACCAACAAATAACAAGGATTAACTCAAAAATATAACAGGTATTCAGAGACCACATGTGCGCTTTTACTTGTCCCCGGAACAACATGTAGTGAAATTTAGAGCAATCAAGAATCCAAGTTGGAAGGGCTGATGTCATGTTCCTAAGACTCTCCGGGGTATATTCACAAGAGCGTCTGATAATTACCGCAAAAGTAGCGTAACACAACTTTCAACATAGCAGCCCATCGTAGGAAAATACCCCTGTGTCAACGTACAAATCACAACACAGCGGTACCATACGTTAGTCTGCAGAAACCGCGGACAATGTCTGCGATACAATCACCTCGATGGAGACAAAAACACAAACCAAAACACCAAAAAACCTGCGATGGGCCCAAGCGCGATGAGGAAACCAGTGATACGCAGCACCAGGCCTGCAACATTACCTGGCAGGTGGGAAAAATCACCATGAAAGTAGAAAAAAACACCCAAACACAAACTGAGCAACACCCAAGCACCATGGAGGCAGCCGGAGCAGGTGCAGAGGACGAGCGCAACCCCACAAGCACCTTGGACAACCAGCCCAGGACCTCGGGCCAGATAAGGGCAAGGGCAAGAAGAAGAGGAAGACGAAGTTCAGTCCACAGGCGAACAGGATCATAGTCACAAAGGTGATGGAACACCATCAACAACTGTTCGTCACCTCTAACGTGTCATTGGGCACCAAAAATGGAATAGGGTGGGTGTTAGAAGGTGGTACTGACACTATGGGCCGCCCGGACTTTTCGCTTTTTGAGCACCTAATTGTTGAGCTTTTAATATGGGGGAGCCTCATAAGTTGGGGCTCACCCACAGTGAACTCAGGATGAAAGAGACTGCATGGGGATTTTACTGGTGTCCCCCTGGCTTGACCAGGCCACTGCACAGCATCTGGAGTAAGGGACACCGGGCTGGTTACATGCAAACACAGGTGTACATGCGTGTGCACACATGTAGGGGCTACGTAGGGGAGATTCCTAGCGTGCACAGTCCAGGAGCAGCTACAGAGTGAATGGTGTGGCAGGACGTATGCAGAATTGGATGGTGACATGAATAGGCTTTATACACTGGGAAGGAACATGCCAGGGAAAGTCAGTGTGTTCTACTGTTTTTCACTTCATTATTCCCCTATGGGGGTGTGGAGCCCATGGGCTAGAGTAACTTTCATAATGCCTACAGATTCCAGACACACACTAAAGTCCACTGTAACAGATGTGAGAAAGAGTATTCTGCAGAGTCCAAAGTCATATTTGTACTGCTTTTGGGTCATCCAGAACTGTCTTATTTCTCTGAGCCAGCCATAACCAGACCCTGTTTGAGGGCTGACCTCAGCAGGAGGGATTGATAACCTTTCTTCCACAAGCTAAAGCCTCCTCTCCATGAAGAGAAGATGGGAGGAGCTACAGGCTCCTCCATCGGCAGCTATCACTGGGTTCCAGACACCAGGCTGCAGCAAGGAGGGAAGGCAGCGAGGGGGAAAGGGGCTTTTTCAGAGACCATGTGGCCAGAGACCCTGGACCACGCCATTTTGAACAAACCCAGAGACTGGAAAAGAAAGAGGGAGCAGGGTCAGGGAAGTGATGTGTCGCTGTTTGATAGGACAAACAGAGACTTCCTGCCAGCCCCCTACTCAACTTTTAAAAAGTTCTTGCACAGGAAGAGAAGCTCTCTGGGGTGTTGGCTGCGGAGGCAGAGGGTGCTGGAACCTGGCGCTATGGGCGGTTGGAAGGAGGAACCCCCTGATTGTCCCAGAAGGCAGAATGGTGCCAGGAGAAGAGCCCAGGACCAGTGAGCAGCAGCCTGGGCCTCTGCCCAAGTAGAAGAGAGGCACAGGGGGAGAGACAGGCGAAAGGCTAGTGCAGGGAGCCAGTGAAGACAGTTCCCTGCTGAATACCCCTATGAGAGCCCCAGAGGATGAAGGAGAGTTTTTCCAGCAAGAAGAAGCAAAAAGGGAGAAGATCGGACCCCCTAGGGCTGAAATATGGCCCCCGGAAGGTAGGCGACCTTTGACCTTTCATGAAACCGATGACGAAGCACGTGGGGCTCCGCTGCTGGACTGTAATAGGTCCCTGGGGTGGGTAAGGACCCGGTTGCTGCCCCCAAAAGAAGTAAAGCGGGGGTGCGCCGTTGCCCACCACGTGAAGGTGCTCCCACGGGGTGCCAAGAACCCATCCTGGCCCCTGCTGAAAACTAAGCTGGGGAGCGCCGTCGCGCTCCCCGTGAAGAGTTGCAGGGGGAGGGGGAGGGGCCCGGGATCCCAACTCCGGGTCCCGTGTGTGATGGAGGCTGGGAGCACCGTCACGCCTCCGCGAAGTTGACCGTCAGGAAGCGCCATCGCGCTCCTCGTGAATATGCCTGAGGGGCCCGGGACCCCATCTCCGGGCCACTGAAGAAGTGGAGGAGGTTCGCGCTGGGTGCCAGGAGCCCACCCTGGTCCTCGCAGAAGTGGCAAGTCGGGGAGAGCCGGCGCGCTGCCTGTGAAGATGGAGAGGGGGCCCCGGACCCCATCCCGGGGCTCTGAAGTGCAGGAAGGTGGGGGGGGGTGCCGTCGCACTCCCCCGAAGACCCGCCGGTCCCGCTGAAGCGGCTGGGTCTGCCCACTTGGAGCAGGCAGACCAGAAAAGCCGCTCTGGCACCCCCGGCCGCACACAAGAGTGCGGGCCAGGCCGGGAGCCAGCCAGAGCAGCTGGGGGTGGGCTCCCCAGGATGCACTCCATTCTACAATTTGCCATAGCTGCGGAGTGCCTGGGTGGGACCGGGCCCCCGTGAAGAGGACGAGGAGGAGGAGCCCTGAAAATCGGAGAGAAGCGGCCGGGGGTGGGCTCCCCGAGCCGCATACACTTACCTGGGGTCCGGGCCCCCCAATGAGCGAGGAGATGTGGGAGGGCCCGGGTGGGATTGGGCCCCTGCAAAAGGAAGCAGGCTGCGCAGCTCTCCCTGGCACAGAGTAAGAGCCGCTGTTCTAGTATGCACTGGGCTGACTGAAAATCAACCAGGCCGGACTGGCCTTCCTGAAAACCTGCCAGTTTCTCTGCTTGTGGTTAAGCATGGGCGGAAAATCCGTTCCGCTCGCGGATTTTGCGGATTTTGCGGATTTTCGGTAAGTTCGCAATCCGCGAGATTCGCGAATTTCCCGCAAAATCCGCGAGCGGAACGGATTGGGTCAAAAGTTCAAGCTGACTTTTTGTAACTATTTTAGAATGGCGCCGGCAAGCTGCCAGAGCCTCTAAAATAGTTACAAAAGGCAGCTTCAACAGGAAGCACTAATAGATAAAGTAAAGCAGGTGCTAGAGTTGAAGCTCAAATTCAGTTACACAATCATTAATCACCCCAAACTTGGGGTGATTAATGATTGTGTAACTTAATTTGACCTTCAACTCGAGCACCTGCTTTACTTTATCTATTAGTGCTTCCTGTTGAAGCTGACTTATGGCTGAGGGCAGAAGGGCACAAAGTGGGACAGAGGGCATGAGTTAGGCAGAGGGCAGAAGGGCACAGAAACCAGTGGGGCAGAGGGCAAAAGGGCACAAACAAGAGTGGGGCAGAGGGCAGAAAAGCACAAAAACAAGTGGTACAGAGGGCAGAAGGGCATAAAAAACGAGAGGGTGGCAGTGATGAACCAGGCAAAAAAAAACGCGAACACGCAAAGCGCCCCGCGAACACCCACGAACACGTAAAAATAAAAAATCCGCAAAATTCGCAAGAGTTCGCAAATTTTGCGGATTGCGAATCCATAAATATGCAATTTTGCGGATTGCGAATTCGCAAAATTCGCCATGTGGTGGTGGCCCCAGGAGGACAGGGTCACCACCACATGAATGCCAATGTGCAGGGGGAGCTGCAGGAGCAATGCAGTCTCTCCCAGCACGAAGAAGAAAAGTCCCACCCTAAGTGTCCTGGGGGCGTCAAAGAAATAACCCCTCAAAGGATCAGCAAGGAGTCATCTGCATCCCCATGGCTGGAACTTTTGTTCTACAGCTGGGTGTGCGCAAGGGACTGCCTCAAGGAGTGAACCGGTACAAAAGAGGGTGGTGATCGATGGAGCATCTGAACCAATCAAACACTCACACCCAGTCAACAGATCTGGGCTTGATCCATCACCGTTTTTTAGCCCACTCTGTCACCCCAGTTCAGACATGGCCATATGCAAATCAGTCTGACCCTGTGCCTCATGGGAACAGTCCAGCCCGAACTGCCAAGCCATGCCTTCCCTGGACCGGATTCAAGCTTCCTAGGACCGGTTTGTGGCATTACAGCGGTCTTCAGCCAGGCTTGCTTGAATCCAGTGGCAAAGTGAGCAAGGGACTCAGGTCTGAGCATACCCTGCCACATTATGGCGAACAAAGCGGTACAAAAGGGGGTGGTGATGGACGGAGCATCTGAACCAATCAAACACTCACACCCAGTCAACAGATCTGGGTTTGATCCATCACCGTTCTTTAGCCCACTCTGCCTCCCCAGTTCAGACATGGTCATATGCAAATCAGTCTGGCCCTGTGCCTCATGGGAACAGTCCAGCCTGAACTGCCAAGTCATGCCTTCCCCGGACCGGATTCAAGCTTCCTAGGACCAGTTTCTGGCAATTCATCCGTCCATCACCACCCCCTTTTGTACCGCTTTCAAGGAGTGAAGGGCTGAGTTAGGGATGTCTGGAGAAGGGCATACCCTAGAGGAGACGAGATGTAATTGCACCAGAAATGCATTTACTAACAGTTATTTCTTTCAGAGGGACTGAAGTTCCCATGTGCAACGTGAAGTACCTGTGTAAGGTGATGTCATAAGTAAAGTGAGGTTATGTTGCCAGACATTCCTGTTAGGGTGTCTGGCTGTACATGCGTAATCCTGTGACTTCATCTATGATGCCTTTAGGGGCTGTAATTACAATTCATTCTAATGATACACAAATGTGATGAGTACCCTCATTCTAAAATGATGCTTGAATATGTATTCTTGCTGCTGCGCATAGGTGAAGAAACCAGACTGCTAGCCCTTAAGATGTAGAGGTGTATACTTCATGGTCAGTAGGAAATGCTCAGTCTGGGTTGTGTGTCACCAAGGCAGGGTTACCTATTATAAATGCTTGTTAAGATAATGGGGAGGGGGTAGCCTCTGGGATGGTGCCAGTGCGCAGGGCCCTCGCTCCAGGTTATGTTCAACTAACTGCATTGGGGGCAAGATGATGTGCATACATGGGAGTGGCGGTACTAGACCCCATCCACCTGTGGGAGGGTTGGAGATGTTATGCAATGTCACAAAGTAATTCCAACAGCTTATGTATATTTCTAAATTGGTGCATAGTATTGAGTAGTGTGTGTGTTTAATAAATGTACTCTTACTTTTATAAAGCCAAGTACAGACTGGACAATCAATTATTGAGTGTTATTTTTGCGCACCTGCAAATGGCAATTACTAGCCCACACCACCTCCCTTGAGTAAGCCGCAGACTGCTCTGCAACGCTACCCTCTGAGGGTCAAGCGCTACAATTGGGTGTTTGGTTCACAGTGAAGGACAAATGTAGTCATGTTATTGGTGCAGGCCTCACAGATGCTGCCTCGTTTTCCAACAGCAGGATGTTGTGGACAAGGTGAATGCCGTCGGGGAGCACAAGAGGACAATGGACGAGGTCAAGAGGCGATGGAATGACATCAAGAGGCGGACCAAGGAGAAACTCTCCGCCAACCGGAAGGCAGCAACGCAGACTGGAGGTGGGGGCCCAGCGCCACAGCTCAAGCTGGATGACATGGAGGAGCTGGTGTAAACAGTCATCAGTGTGTCGACTGTGGCCGGAGTCGGGGGATCAGACACTGCTCGACATGACGCAACACAACTGCAACAGGGTGAGTGACCACCAGGTTCTGGGGGGACGGGTGGAGATGGGCACAATGGCACACTTGCACAATCAAGCAGAGCACAGTGCACACCCACAATGACTCTGGGTCCTCCCCCAGATCTACAGACTGTCACAATGCACAATGCCATGCTGTCTGAATGTCAACATGTACCATGCGGCTATATACATGTGGACACATTGTAATACACCATCTCCCCTTCACATAGCAGGGGCACCGTCAACACCTCCTGCAAAGCAGTCCCAGCCACTCTTCACTGATGACGAGGAGGACAACACCAGCATTGACACCCAAGCCATCCAAGACATCATTGACTTCATCTGCAACTCACCTCCAGGATCAGGGTAGGCCAGCTGCATCGAGGAGACCCCATCCACTACCCAAATTACCCAGCAGGAGGCACCCACAGCCCCGGCACCCCCCAATACCCCCAGAAACAACACATGGCCTTCCAACTCCGTGTGCTGGAGTGCCAGAGGGAGACCGCAGAGCAGGAGCGGTTGGGCTTTGGCAGCATGGTAACCAAACTTGTTGCCATTCTTGAGTGTGCCCCGCTACATGGTCTCCAATGAGCCCTGACTGACATCGCTGGAGTCCTGAGGCGGAGAGAAGAACACCTGTCCGCTCAGAGTGGCTCCAGCGATACCAGCCATGAGCTGCCACAGATGCGGCGGCTCATGGAGGACATGGTGTGGATGGAGGCGGAAAGGTTGGAAGCCACCGCTGAACATCAGCGGAATGTAGCTGGGATATACCATGCCCTGCAGATCCTCATCATGACATTGCCGCCACAAGGCGTGGCGGTGTTGAATGCTGCTCCCCCCACACCATTCACATCTCCGCCTGCTGGTGTGGCTATGCCTCCCTTTGCGGCAGGCCTAACCACTCAGGCACCTGAGGTGTCAGTGCCACACAGTGCGGCCAACAGACCACCTCCGGCACCTGAGGTGTCAGTGGCCCACAGTGCCGCAGCCGGTACAGCAACACCCACAGGTGGGGCAGGGCACATATCCGGGGACGAGGACGTGGATGGGCTTGTGATCAGAAGGGCTCAGTAGCATTCATTTCTGCCACCGGGCCTGTTCCTGGTTGGTCCTGCACATGGCCTCATTACCTTCCACTGACCCCCAATTCACTCATATGCACTCACCTTGGACAGAGACATGGACCACCACATCCTGTTTGATGACCAATGACACAGCGACCAGACTGCGGACTGCACTCCTCCTCTTCCGCAGAACTTATCTTCCATGGGTGGGCTCTGGCTGGCCCTCCACGGGCCCATATAGTGGGGTGTATTCAGCAGTGCCCTGTACCACTCCAGCTGTGGAAAAGCACTGGATGTGCAATAAACATCCAGTGACGTACTGCTGGGTCATGTCTTTCATGATTCAAGTATGTCTTTGGGGATGAATGTATGGACAGTGATTTCCCTTGCGTCAATGATGCTCATCCTGTGGGATGCCAGTCAGAGGGTGCTACATAGCAAATTGTGTCACAGGTTCCATGGACACCACAACAGGGACACACGCACCAGCCAATTTCTTGTCCGGACGTGGACTGAACTACGCCCAGTGCCCACGAGTCATTTTTGCAAGCCCTGCCCTGTTTCAGCGTACGGCAGGCCAGACCACTCCACTCACGCTCCCGGGGGGGGGGCCTCATTGCTACCCATCGCAGGCGTACTTGCTGGTGGTGTGCAGGTCACTGGTCTAGTTGTCAGCATGTCACAGCCACTTCCTGAGGGCAGTTTTGCACGCACACCACACCCACCCGGCACAGGCATCACAGGCCATGTGACCCTGCAAATATAAGAGGCCGACAACGTCACATACTTCTCTGCCAGTGGTGACTGGATGACGCGCCGAGGCCTTGAGGCCGGCATGGGCCTACTACCATGTGGCGCTGACTGGGGTTCAACAAGGTTTGTGGCATACACAGCTTTGCGGCCGGCACGGGCCTCCCACCACGTGGCGCTAACTGGGGTTGGACAGGGTTTGTCGCAGACGCTGCATTGTGGCCGGCACAGGAACCCCACCACGGGATGGTGACTTAGGGTGCACTGAGTCATTGGCACCTTGAGCTGCTGAGCGGGTGTGCAGCCTGCGATGATGGCCCGTCCTGGGGGCTGGACTGCTCAGGATTTGTGTGCATTGCTGGACCACAGAGTATGCCGCGTCAGCGGCCTGCGCAGGCCTACCGCCATGAGGTCCCGCTTCCTTGGTCACAGAGTTAGTGGCACCCATTGGGCTGAGTGGGCGGTGGGAGGGGCTGGGATGCCTCCGCCTGGGTGTGCATGGGCGGGCGGGCGGGAGATGTTGTCTTGTTCAAGTGTGTGTACTGTGCCAATAATGTCTCTGGACTCTAATTTATGGTTTAAATATTTAAATATTTTTATCAAAACAGGAAAAACAAAGAGACCACATTCGTCATTCGGTACATCAGTGCTGAGCCACTTGCAAGGAACCCCCATCAAGTGTGAGGCAGTAGAAATATGATCAGTGTCTGTTGGATAGGATTCCAGCCGCGGGGAATATAGGTCTCGAATTCTCCCCCCCTCCTCCCCCTCCCCGTCCCCCCCTCGCCCCCTCCTTGTCCATTTAAGCAAAGCAAGAAGAAAGAAAAACAAAGTGTGATAAGACAGCCCTCGGTCCCAGATGTGAGGATGCACGTTAAACCTCAGTTTGGGTCTTTCGCTTGCGCGGCTGAGCTTTGGGTTCTTCAATTGGGGTGTCTGCTAGACGCAGTAAGCGCAGGTACCGGGGGCAGCTTAGTTCCCTGAATTCTCCCATGAGTAGGGTCAGAAACGACCGCCAAAGTGCAGCAAACTGCTCTCCTCATCCCGCCTTTGCCAGTGATAACTTCTCCATCCCTAGTATCATCCACAATCTGTGTAACCAGCCAGAGTATGGGGGGGGGGGCTGCGTGGTCCTCCAGTGCGCCACAATGTTCTGGACAGCTGCCCCTAATGCTATCGCTATAAGTCTTCCCCTCCTGGATTTTAAGGGATACATTAGTGTGTTGGGAAGCCCGAGGAGAACATAGGCTGGGAATCTTGGAAGTTGAGTGTCTAAATGGGAGTCTATCTCATCCAGGATGGAATTCCAGTAGGGCTGCAGGCGGGCACAACTCCATAACAAGTGTTCTAACGTGTCGAGTTCTCCACAGCCCCTCCAGCAGCGGTCACTGACGCGGGGATCCCAGTGGTGTAAGCGTTCTGGTGTGTGGTACCAGTAGGTGGCCACCTTGGTCAAGGTCTCGGTGAGCCCGGTGTGATAGGCCGAGTGCCTGGCCCTGTGGTATATGCCTCCCCATTCTTTATGTGTAAGTTGTCTCCCCAAGTCTCTCTCCCACCTGACCCTCCCTGCGTTGTATGTGTATTTATTGGTGAGGAGGAGTTGTTGGTATAAATCTGAAATCAGTTTCTTATCTGAGGTGCGCGTCAATAACCACTTTTCGTATGAGGTGAGAAAGCGTTGTGCGCCTGGTCTGATTGTTGGATGTAAAGCCCAGTGTCGAGCTTGCAGGTAGGGTAGGCGATCTGCTTCTGATATGCCATAGTTCTCCTTCACTTTCTGAAAGGGAAGGATCCCGTTCAGGTCGAACAGGTGCCCCAAGTCCCTGCAGGGCGTGCGCCTGCAGGCTGCAAACGCCTTAGGGTCCTGGCCTGGGGAAAAATCGGGGTTATCGAAGAGCGGGGATATCGGGGAGGGGAACGAAGTAAGGCCATGTTTGACCGCCACCTTGTCCCACACCTCCAGGACCGTGCTTGTGATTTGTGACGCGTATAGGTTGGGGGGCCTATGGCAATGAGGCAGGAATGGAATTCCCTGGAGGGGTCTGGCAGCCACTGCCTGGTCCTGAAAGAGCCAATTTTTACCTGACTCTAGTTGGTGCCATTCCACCAGGGTGCGAAGTTGCGTTGCTTGGTAATATAAAGTAAGATCAGGTACCCCTACCCCGCCATGTTCGGGGGGAGTATTGCGATCGCATGCCTGACGCGCGGACGGAGACCATACCAGACGAAGCGTGCCAAATCAGACTGCGCTCGTTGGAGCCAACCCATTGGGGGGCGTAGCGGGAGGGTCTGGAACGCGTAAGGGAATTGCGGCAGCAGGGTCATCTTGACGGCAGCAATCCGCCCCAGCCAGGAGAGCGAGTGCCGCTTCCATCTCCTGAGATCCTCGTTGAGGCGGGAGCGGAGCCTGGTATAGTTGGCGTTTGCGGTAGCCTGCAAGGTCGGGGCTAATAGGACTTCCAGGTATGGGATCGTGGAGTCGGACCATTTCAGATCAAACTCACCCTTGGCTTCGGCGAGCACCTCCGCTGACAAAGATAGGTTCAGGGCCTCTGATTTCTCTATATTAATTTTAAACCTGGATGCAGTCGCGAAGGTACGGAGCTCAATCAAGAGGGCCCTAAGGGATTGCATCAGTTCTGTCAGGGAGAGCAGAATGCCATCTGCATACAAGCTAATCTTGTGTATGTCTCCTCCGAATTTGATCCCTTTAATGAGGTCATGCTGCCGGATCCGCTGCGCCAACGGCTCCATGTAGAGCGCAAACAAGATTGGGGAGAGAGGACACCCTTGTCTGGTGCCCCTGCCCATTGGAAAATGCGGGGAGGTGTGCCCGTTAACCCGAACCGTAGCATTAGGCTGGCGATAGCAATTCAATATGCGCTTGCAGAGAGTCTCCCCTATACCGAATCGCCGCAGCAGGAGTTCTAGATAGGGCCAGTGTACCCTATCGAAGGCCTTCTCGGCGTCGATGGTGAGCAACATGCAGCCTGGCCTCGTCCGAGACCTTACCTCTATGAGATGGAGGACTCGTTTGGTGTTGTCGCTGGTCTGTCGTTGGGGGATGAAGCCCGCCTGGTCAGGTTCCACTAACTGCTGCATGTACGATGCCAATCTGTTCGCCAGAATTCCAGTATAGAGCTTAAGATCAATATTTAGAAGAGAGATCGGTCTGTAGGAGCTACACTGGGTGTGGTCACGGCCCGGTTTAGGTAGAACCGATATCGCCACTTCCAATAGGTCTGCAGGGATTGCACCTGGTTGGTCAAAGGTGTTGAAGAGGTCTCGTAGAATCGGGGCCACCTGGTGGCAGAAGGTTTTGTAGAAGGCCGCTGAGTAGCCATCAGGGCCTGGCAATTTCCCTAGTTTGAGGCGAGATATCGCCAATATCACCTCATCTAGCCCAATAGGCCGATCGAGGAACTCTGCTTGTGCCTCGTTTAGGGACGGGAGGGGCGCACTCTCCAAATATGCCTGGCTTGCTAGTACGTCAAGAGTGTCTGCCGCATATAAGTTGGCGTAGAAGTCTCCGAATGACGCGGCAATAGCCGCATCATCCTTGATCTGCTCACCGCGATTGGACCTAATATGCGAATGCCCTGCCTTTGGCGTTGCTCACGTAGTTTACTCGCCAAAAGCTTCCCGCACCGATCTCCCCAGGTATAGTAGGCATGCCAGAGACGTATGGCGGCGTACTCCGCCACATCCTGGTCTATGGCTGCCAGCATTTTCCTCTCTGTGCAGAGTTGGCGCCATGCTCATGACGCTCCCGTGCGCTGGTGCATCTGCTCGAGCTCTGTGACATGTTGGGCTATTTCTGCTCTTCTCTGAGCACGTTCTCTGTTATTTGCCGACGCTATGGAGATGAATTCTCCCCGGAGGACTGCCTTGAGTGCGGCCCATTGGGTGGCCTTAGTAGTATCCGTATTGGCGTTGTGAGTGAGAAATTGAGTGATGGCGGTACCAATCCACGCCACTATAGTAGGGCTCTGGAGCAGAGTGTCTCGTAAGCGCCAATGCCGTTGCGGACCAGGCATACTCGGGAAGAGGAAAGATGCCAGCATCGGGGAATGATCCGACAGGGAGGTTGGGAGGATGTCCACATAGTGTGCGTGGAGGACTAGCTGCGGAGAGCATAGAAAATAATCAAGCCGCGCATAAGACTTATGTGCTGCCGAGTAGTGGGTGTACGTTGTGGCTTGTGGATGAAGATGTCTCCATAGGTCAGCCAGGCCTAGGTCTGAGAGATGAGTTTGACCTGCCTTAGAAAGTGCCCCTACTTGCCCGTAACGTTGGTTATTGCGATCTGCCGTGTTGTGGAACACTATGTTGAGATCCCCTCCCAGGAGCAGGTGTGGGTGCGTGTTGGCTGTGGCTGTCTCTAGTGCTGTGTGAAGGAATTTCTCCTGCCTCTCATTAGGTGCGTAAATGGAACCCACTAGTAATGTGTGTCCCCCAACCATGAAGCGGTGTACGAGTAGCCTGCCTTTAATCTCTGCTTCCTTCTGTAGGACCTGTCCCTGAAAGGATTTGGATACTAAGATTGCTACTCCTGCCACCTTCTTAGCTGCCGAGGAAAAAAATTGCAGGGGGAAGGACCAAGATTTAAGGCGGTGATGATCCTTTGGCAGCAAATGCGTCTCCTGTAGGAGGCATATATCAGCTGCGGTGTGTTCCAGGAGGGAGAGTATCGCCCTGCGCTTATTGGGATTGTTAAGCCCTCGTACATTGAGGGAAAGAATTTTCAGTGGACGGGACATCTTAAGTGGGTAGTCGGGCCTGTGCTACGCGGCGCTTCTAGTGTGGCAGTACGTAGAACTTCAAAAGAAAAGGACCTTGGACAAGGAGGGCCCCCCTACCCCCTCCCTCCCACCCCTCCCGGATCCCTCCCCGACCCGAACCTCAAAGCTCACAACCATCCCCCCATCCCCAACTTGTCCCTTCCAAACCCCCTTCCCCAATCCCCCCAACAAGAAACCCCAATTGCAAACCATAGTCTGGGGCTTGTCGAAACACAGTGCAGATCCCCCAGCTCCCCTCCCCCACCCACTCCCCAACTTGAAAACCCCAAATGCAAACCATAGTCTCTGGCCTGTCGAAACAGAGTTCAGGTCCGTAGAAAGTTAACATAGTGGGAATCGTGGCAGCGGCAACCATTCTGGCCCCCCGCCCCTCCCCCCGGATAAAGCAAGCCGTGATGAGTCTCTCCCCCTTATTGGTCTTCACAGGACGGATCCGTAGCATCTCTAGCCACCACCTGGACGGCCGCTGCTCTTTCCTGGGCTATTGTTGCCGCGTCCGGTTTGAGGTGCCCCTTTGTCGCCGAACCCTCTGCCATTCGTCCCTGGAGCGCTGTGTAGGTCCATCCTGCGATCCACTCAGTGAGGCCCCTCCTGATTCCCCGTCATCCGGCGGATGGATTCCCAGCAGAGCACATGTATCGCTGAGAGAGCGGAGCTGATGCAGTTTCCCTTGCCATTTAAAGATGATGCGGAATGGGTGGCCCCATGAGTACGGCACTCCCTTGTCGCGCAGGAACGTCGTGGCCACTTTGAAGTCTCGCCTCTTCTGCAGCGTGATTGCCGATAAGTCCTGGAATAGGGCGATAGAGTCGCCCCTAAACTGCAAAGGCTGCTTCTGGCGGGCCATCTGTAGGATCCGCTCCTTCAGGGGGAAGTCAGGGAGGAATGTTAGAATGTCTGGTGGCGGTGCTGGTGCACGTCTCGCCAGGCCCACTCTATGTGCACGATCAATGCGAAGCCAGGGGGTTCCCCAAGAATGTCTCTGAAGAGGTCCTGGAGGTAGCAGGTGACGCTATTCCCCTCCGCCTTCATTGGCACATTCCAGACTCGGATGTTGTTCCTTCGGGAACGATTCTCAAGGTCCTCCGCATGAGCCTGGAGGTCTACCTGCTGTTCCTAAAGGCGGAGAACCTCTTGCTGTAGATGAACTAGCTACTCGCTGCGGGCATGACCGGCGTCTTCCACGGCTGCTACTCGCTCCCCCAGGCCGTCAATGTCTCGTCGGAGCTCTCGCTGCTCCCCTGCTAAGTCCTGCTTCAAAGCCTGAAAGTCATCCCGTAAAGTATTAAAGAGGGATTCAAGGAAAGTCCTCGTGATGGGCGCCTCTCCTTCCTCCCGTTGCTGGTCAGTGGTATTGGTCGTGGGCAAGGGGGCCACCTGTGCTTTCCCCCCCTCTGAGGTGGTCCTACCGAGCATGTCCGTGATGGTGCGGTTGCCCCTGTGGCTCGTGTTAGCCATGCCGCCACCAATTCTAGGGCTCGTGCGGGTTGCTAGTCCCAGGTCTACGACTCGCCTCCGCAGCGTTGTCCAGCCGCTGTAGGGACCTGTGCAGTCCGGGAGGTGGCGGCCCGCCTCTGTGAAGAACCAGCAACTGCCTCCCCTTGGCCCAGGCCTCCAAATCCCGGGTTACCGTAGAGAGTCCCGTGAGTAGCTCAGGGGTCAGCCAGCGACGGGGCTCGCCCACAAGCCAGGGCTATGGTGACTCCCAGGTCCCCACCGTGTGCTCGGAGTGTAAGTTCAGGTCCGTTCGGAGAGGGTTGACCACCCCCTGCAGAGGGCTCCCCAGAGTCTCCTCCAGGCCCAAGCCGCTGGGTCCGCCGCCACCGCAGCGTGCTTTGCAAAAGCTGCAAGAGCCCGTCCGTGTTGGGGCCGGGTCAGTTGAGTGCATCAGGTGCCACCAGATAGCGTGTGGTCCCTCCTCCGCTTCCTCCGCGCGGCGCAGCCTTCAAGCTCAGTCAGGCCCTGCCCCGGGGGCTCAACAATGCCCCCTGAGTTTCCCCTGCGGGACTCCAGGAGTCCTGTGCCTGTCCCTCGATATCGCCGACCTTCTTTCAGTGGGGGACCTCCTGTGTGCGCGATTGTTAAGCGCCCCGTCCGCCCACTCCTCTCTTTCGCTATGTTGGCCTCCGACGGGGCTCGGCCGCGGCTGGGACCAATGCTGTGGTCTCCCCTCGGGCTCCACGTGGCCCAATCCGCTGATCGCTATATGCTGGGGCACAGCGTCGATGTGCACAACCCGTGTCAGCGCCCCTCACCTCCGGCGGGCGGCGTCGGAGGCCCCCAAGGTTCACCAAGCACTGGGGGCTCGATGATTGCCCCCCAAGAGGGGCCCTGCCAGCTCGGTCTCCGTGTGACGTGTCCGCTAGGCCCACCCCAGGGGCCCAGCGTATGGTTACTGGTGCCGGCGGCCCAAGTGATAGCTAGGCCTTCCAAATCCGTGGCGGCCCCGGGACCCGTCACGCCTCTGTGTTCCTGCTCGCTTGTGGATTCCACCGGGGGCCCGATTCCCTGCCCCCGAGTCCCGATTCAGGTCGCCTCCCCAACCGCCTCTCACCTCTGGTCCCGCTCCCGGCACCGTCCATCTAGGCCCAAGCCGGGGCCTCAAGTGACGCCTCCTGTCTGCTCCGCTGCGCCTCGGCTCCGTGATCGTCTTCAGCTGGACATCGGCGGGCCTCAGGCGTCTCACCCCCCGGCTCAGTGCTCGCGGGGCCAGTCGGGTTTCGCTGCTTTGTCGCCGCTGGGATGTCTTGTGGTCTGCACCTCGCCCCTGGGCTCGCCTCCGGGGAGGGGGGGGTGCCCCGGAGCCAGTCACCTAGGCCCAAGCCGGGGCCTCGAGTGCCGCACCTCGCCCTGTCTGCTGCACCCCGGTCCAGTGATCGCCCTCGACCGGGCAACGGCGGGGCCCCGACGTCACGGCCTCAGGCCTGCACCGGCGGAGGGCCCGTCGTGCCCCACCTCCGCCGCGGGCGTCTCCCCAGAGCCTCCGCTCGCCGACTGCTCTTGGCAGCCTGCTGTGCCAGAACTCGTCGCGGCCGGGCGCCGCGCTCCAGACCGCTCCTCGAATCGCCCCCAAAACAGGCAAAGTCGGCCTCAGTCGGACCCGGGCAGCTGTCCCACGGGCATCCGACGAATATTGCCGCGCACAGGGGGTCGAGAAGCAAATTATGTGTGATTACGGGGGTTGGGAACGGGGAGCTACTGCCGAACACGTCCACTCAGGCCGCCATCTTGGCCACGTCCCCTGGACTCTAATTTAGATGATGGCTCTGTCTCAGATGTGTGACCTGGTGTGCTGCTATATATATACCGGCAAGTAGTTGTAGACACACCAGCGGCAGCTGTTGAGCAGTGTGGCCTGGGTGCGCAGGGTCGTCTCTCTCTCTCTCCCCCTCTCTTCTTCTCTCTCTCTCTCTCTCCCCCTCTCTTCTTCTCTCTCTCTCTCTCTCTCTCTCTCTCCCCCTCTCTTCTTCTCTCTCTCTCCCTCTCCCCTCTCTTCTTCTCTCTCTGTCTCCCCTTCTCTTCTTCTCTCTCTCTCCCCCTCTCTTCTTCTCTCTCTGTCCATTGATGTGTGCAGGAAACACCTTCTCATCATATTTTTTGTCTTGCAGGCTGTGACCTATGGATTGTGTCGAGGGGAGTCGCCATGAGCCTTCATTTAATTTCTATGTTGTTTCAATAAAGTTTCATTGTTTGCTTAGAAAGTGAATGTGTGATGCTAATTTCTGTGATGACACATGCATGTCACCTGTTGTGTTTGTGCGACATCAGGCAGATTATTTCGTACATATTTAGGTGTAGCTGATGTGGCATGTCTTTGCCTGGGAGAGCCGGGGGTGGGGTGGGGGGGGTCCTGGGGGTGGCGGCGTGGGTGTTGTGGCCCTCTTGGGTGTCCGGCCTGCATAATCAGTTACTCCATGGCATCTGTTGCCCTCCCGATGACGCCCTGGGCTGTGCTCCCTATTGTGGTGCAGGCTGCCATTCGACTTCACACCAGGTCAGAGCAGGTGTAAATTTCCTGCTGCTAATGCACCTTATCGCGTGTTTTGTGTTCTTATCGCTGATCTGTCTGGTCGTTGTGAATGTTGAGGTGTGGTGTTGTTGCGGCTTTTTGCCAGGGAACGCCTACTCTGCATCTCATTAGCAATAGTTGCAGGGGTCCTCTGTGGTGAAGTTTTTTGCGGCGGCTATCATGGGAAAACTGGTGTTGTGGGCTGTTAGCACCTGCTTGTGAATGGTGGGGTAAATTTATCACGACTTTGGCTGCGATAAAGTGCCGTTAATTCGGCGATGGCTCCTTGTGAATATGCCCCTACGATTTGTATTAAGCTCAAACCTATCAGAAAAAAATGTAAAGCAGATCACTGAATATAGAGACTTCCAGCAGATGAGAGAGGTGAGATAGCCAGGACAATTCTGGCACGGATTACAGGATGAATGTCAAAATCTCAGGGTGTGTGAGTGTGGACAGGCAAGAGATGGATCATGGAGATGTCACAGATGGAGGAAGGAACTCCCAACACACGTCTATGTATTGTTTCATTACAACATCAAAAATACCATTTGCTATAATGGGTCTGGGCTTTTAAAGTAGTTGAGAAAAAGAAAAGCAAAATCAGTTACTTATTTTATTTCTTTAAACAATCACATTTATCATTCTTCAAAAGTAAATTGTCCTCACACATAGTTTTTGAGTCTATATTCACAGTTTTTAGATGTGACATCATTAGATGAAAAAGAATAATTTACCTGTACAATGATACTTCCTATTAAGCATACAACTTTAAAAAGCCTGTTATTTTATTTGAACTTTTATTGAATCAACACATGGATTCAACAGCTTGAAACCTTCTCCTGCTGCCATAAAAATGTGCAAATATATACACATTCCCAAAAAGTTCTACTAGTGGAAAATGACTAATGACTCATTCTCTCATCTACCACTTGGTACGACAAATCTTAATAAACGTCGTTGCTAGGCAAAAGGACAGTTACTATTAACATCCCTTGCGAGATTGCACACTCTACCACCAAACTTTTCAAATTCATCTCAAAATAGATTCACAAAAGGTCCAATATGCATTTCAGTTAATCCCCAGTTAATCCCCAAAACACAAAGTAAGAGTCCTTGGGTCATTGAACCAAGCACTGGTCGCAAAACACTGGTAGCAATTTGCAATCATTATTTTTGCGACCAGTTTGGTATTTGCAAAATGGCCTATATTCTAATAGGTCAGTTCGCAAAGTGCTGATTCCTAGTGGTTCTCAATTTAATGACACCTCATTAATCCTAATGAAGAAAGTCACAAATTGCTACCAGTAGGAATCGCAGCCATCACAGGGATGATGACATGCTAACGTTAGTAGACCACTTTTTCTGGGATAATTACGTGTAAATAAAGCACTAGTTTTGTTAAGTCGAGCCTGGGCTGCGCATGTGCCACTCTGTGAGGCATGCTGTAAAGATGTAGCTCCACCCACTCTCCTCCCACATTTTTAATTGGCTTGTGGCATTGTCCACTGTAAACTGTGGCTATTCATTGGTCAAAAGGCTTAGTAGTACCACCTTAGTACTGCCTTGTCTCATTTTGTGACATATGTTGTTGGTCAGTAGGCTTTAATTACAGCCTCCAAGCTCTTTATTTTCTCAAATAGCTCTGTCCTGCCTGTAACAGCAGGCAAGACACGCTATCGCCTAACGCTTTTTTAAATTTTCATAGCACGCACTTGCATTGCAATAGGTCTCGCATTTGCGAGAGTTTAAGCTAGTAGCATTGTAAATGACAAAGCCATTTATTTATCTGTTTTATAAACAACATATAAATAAATGGCATTGTCATTTACAATGCCAATAGCTCAAACTCTCATAAATACGAGACCTATTGCATTGCAAATGCTTGTTTTAAATACATTTGTTTTCTTTAAAGGAAACCTTGATGCTTTAAAAGAAATGTGGCTGACATTTTTTAAGAGTAGGCATTTGTCCCTGGGACCACTGCCTACTCTTCAGAAATATTTTTTAACATTCTCAAAATGGACGAGGGACCTTGGGGGCCTCTTCCCATTCGTGAATGCTTTACCACTTTCTTTCAGTAGTTTGTAAAAGATTCATGTTTTGTAACCAAAATTCTATGGCAAAACATTAATACAAACCAATCCAATTTGGTATTTGGAAGGAACACCCTAAACATGCCCCTTCCAAGGACTGAATCTGTATTTGGAATCCAATTTGGTATTTGGAAGGCACACCCTAAACATGCCCCTTCCAAAGACCGAAACAGTATTTGGTTGCACACCTAAATTTTAATTTGGTGTTGTGTTACTGGATCACAATTTTGTTTTGTACATACCAAAATTCAATTTTGCGGTTGTAAATGGCCTGATTCTGTGAATCAGACCCTATGCGACCACTAAAAGGCGGAGCATACCTGGCCTCTTGTCTACTGTCCTGGAGACCAAACTCTAATAAGGAAAAGGCAATGGCGGACATACCCTCCACCTTACATGGACACATTTTATGAGGTGATGAAGACCCATAGCCTTCTCGTCCCATATTAAGTTGCATTTTCAGTCAATCAATACTTGTAGCTTATCACCCTTGAGGGTATCCTGACGCTGAGTTGCTGGGCTTAGTTGATGAGCCAGGTCTTGAGTCTCTTCCTTAAGTCAGTCAGCGAGGAAGTTTTTCTTGTTCTTATGGGGAGCCATTTGAAGATTCTTTGGAACATGCGGAGAATGTGGACACAGATAGAGAAGACTAAGAGACTGAGTTGATCTGTTGCTTCATGATGAGTCTGCTGTCTAGGATGATGCTGAGGTTGCGGGCATGATCATTTGGTGTGGGGGTGGGTTGGAGTTCAGCTAGCCATCAGATGCTGTTCCAGAGGGAGGCATGGTTGCCAAAGATCAGCACTTTTTGTCTGTGTTGAGCTTCAGACAGTTGTCCTTCATTCAGGCTGCAACATTTGTCATGCAGTTGTGGAAGTTGGTCTTTGTGGTGGCAGGGACTGCTGAGAGTTAGAGGATGAGCTGGGTGTTGTCGGCATAGGATATGATGTTGATGTTGTGGGTTCTGATGATGTCGACTAGAGGCATCATGTAGGTGTTGAAGAGGGTGGTTCTGAGGGATGTTCCTTGAGGTACACCACAGATGGTGCTCGTGGGTTCTGAGGTGAAGGGGGGTAGGCAGACTCTCTGTGTGCATCCTGTGAGAAATGATGCAATCTATCTGTGTATGTCTCCCTTGATTCCAACATGGTGCAGTTTCTTGATGTGTATGTGGTAGGAAATGGTGTTGAATGGTTGTGAAGGATCAGGGCTGCCGATTTTCCTCTGTCAAGTAGGGTGCGGATGTCGTCCATGGCGGCAATCAGGCCAGTCCCGGCGCTGGGGTTGGCTTGGAAACCTGATTGGGGGGCGTCTAGCAGTTTTTTTTGTCTCCTGTTATTCAGTGAGCTGCTGGTTGATGGCCTTCTCCAGAACTTTTGTGGGAAATGGGAACAGCAAGATGGGCGGAAGTTCTGGAGTTCCCAGGGGTCTGCCAGGGGGTTTGTGAGGAGACGTCTGACTTCTGAGTGTTTCCATGCACCAGGAAAGGTGGCTGTGGCGAGGGATGCATTGAGGATGGTGGAGAGTTGGTGGCTGATCTAGTTGCTTCCTAGGTTGAAGAAGCTGTGGGGATAGGGAGGCGGTGGGTGCTCCTAAGTGAAGGGATTTCCTGATAGCTTTGATGTCTGGTGCGGTGAGCTGTTCCAATACAATGAGATGTTGGTCAGGGGAGGTTTCCATTGGAGTGATGAGGCTGAGGAGGTCTGTTGGTTGCGGCTTGACGTTCCTGAAGACGGTGCTTGGAAGTGATTCCCTAGCACATCGCAGAGTGCTTGTGAGGGAGGGATCCTGTTCCTGTGACTATTGGCCAGGAGAACTCTCTGACGACGTTGAAGAGATCCTGGATGTGGTTGGCGCTAGCTTTGATGTGGTCCGCAAGGGTGTCCTCTTTCGCATCTTTGAATCATTGGTGGTATTTGTTGAGGGCTGTTTTGAAGGTGGCTCAGACTGCATCATCTCTGCTGGTGGGCCATCTTCTCTTCAGTTGCTTCAGCTCCATTTCATTGAGCAAAGTTCTGGTGTGTACCACCTGGATTATTTGGTGGATCTTCAGGTTTTGGCTGGCTTGATGGGGGCAACTCGGTCAACTGTGTGGTGATCCAGGTATCAAAGTTCTTGACCACCTGTTTCAGGTTGGTTGCGGCATCGGGTTGGGTAGTATTGACGGTGATTCTGTACTGGTGAAGTGGACGATGGAATGGATGGGCCAGGTCGCTTTTGTGGTGTCGCTGGATTTGACTCTGTTGCTGGACATGAAGATAGGGTCCAGTGTGTGTCCTGCTCTGTGAGTGGGATCTGTAACCAACTGGGTGAGGCTGATGTTGTCTATTAGTTCCAAGAGGTTGGCAAAGTTTGAGTCTGTGGGGTCATCCAGTGGAAGCTCCAAGGTCAACAAGGAAGATTTAGTGCTCGGATTCGATGGTGAATGAGTGAATGAAGTCTGGGATGGGGTCGCAAAAGCTAGTTCATGGTCCTGGGGGTCTGTAGGCGAGGATGCCTCTGATGGACATTTTTTCATCAGTGTGGAGTTGGAAATTTTAGGTGTTCCATGATCGGTGCGGTCTCATATTCAGTGGTGGTGCAACGGGTAAATTCTTTGTGGATGACGGCGATGCCACCTTTGCTTATATTGGTGTGGTCTTGGTGTGTCCTCTTATAGCTATTAGGCATCGCAGTGGTGATGTCGGGGCAGAGTTTTAGTTGAGTCAGATCTCTGTGATGAAGGTTATGTCGGGCGAGGGTGGAGCTGGTGTCCCAGGCTTTGGTGGCGTGTTTACAAAGCGATCTAGCATTGATCAGGAGGCATCAGAGAGTTTCCAGGGTAGACCTGACATTGGTTTCTGTGAAGGCAGGTGGTCCTAGGTTGCAGGTGAAGAGACAGCAGAGTCAGGTAAAGGGTCCTCCTTTGCAGCGGGGAGATGCGATGCAGCAGTTGTTGCAGCATCCGGGGTCCAAGGCTCAGAGATCTGCGGTATAGTACCACTGTGCGGCCATGATGCAGCCTCCATTAAGTAGGTCCTGGGGGGGCGCTGAGGAGGTGGGTGAAGGCAAAATTGGAGAAAACGGTGCAAATATCCAAGGCTGGCAGGAGCCGAAACCTAAAAAGAATTGCAGGGAATAAATTAAGAATGAGCTAAAGTTAACCTATGGTGCAGGCTGCCTACCTAGGACTGACCCACGCAAAACAGGAACAGTCTTAGCATCAGTGCAAAGGAAGGAGGCACTGATTGCAGCAAGGGAGAAGCTGGTGAGGGCTTGCTCAATGGGGCCATGCTGCATCCTCCATTAAGTAGGTCCTGGAAGGTGTGCTGTGGAGGTGGGCAGTGGGAAGCAGGTGGCAGGAAAATCAGTGAAAACATTGCTGTAATGCCAAGGGCTGGCAGGAGCCCAAAACTAAATAGAATTGCAGGGGAATACATTAAGAATGAGCAGAAGCGAACTGACAGTGCAGGCACCTAGGACTGACCCGCACAGAGGATACAAGCACTGACTGCAACGAGGGGGGAGCTGGTAAGGACCTTTTAGTAAAATAAGTTTACTTGCTCTAAAGTAGCTAATTAGGAAGAAGCTCTTGTGGCCTAAATGCTGTTCCCCAGGAAATCAATTGATGAAAAATATTCTCAGCTGGACAGAACAAAATGATGCAGACTGCTGTCAAATCATGAACAGCCCTCACTGAAGCTGACCGATGTAGATACCTATATTGTTTTTTTTTTACAGTTACTGGTATACTTTATGCATATTTTATTTGCCCCATCTGAGCTGTTCACACAACCAATACTTGTTTGTTTTACATTTTAAATCAATTGCTTGGGGTGAGAAATTCAGTTTTGAGTTCCCATTGTAGTCGGAAATTAATGTGAATCAATTTCTCATTTCGAGTCGAGAGATTCCGGAAGGGGAACAAAATAGAATCCAACAGACGCCAAAACCCCCCAAAGACAAGGAGAGGCTACAACCGCTCCAGTAGGAAAAGGGACAGAGGGGTACAACACGAGGTCCAAGGCAGTGAACAAGTAGGAAGACAAGGGAGGATTACAAGTGAAAGTAGTGTTGAAAGTAGGACTCCAAACACTAATGATATTTCAGTTGTCAACCTATCAGATCATGTACTATGTGAAAATGAAATAAAATTGTTAACTAAAGGCTTCAATTTTGTCCAGCCTCTGAGCCCAATTTTGTGTTGATGCATGTTGATGTATTTAAATTTGTAAGAAATCTCAAACTAAAGAAGTATTTTGCACTGAATCCTAATGTTGAAAAATCTGATGTTGTTATGAATGTTGGTTGTAGTGGAAGAAGAATTGAGGATATACATAACATGCAAACATTACTCACAATTATTGAAGACAATCCTGAGACGACTTCTATTCCCCAGATTTTCCAAGATCTTGATATACAAATGGATCTTAGTATTAATAGTGGTTTCAAACCTAAATCCATTTTTCTTTCATCCCTGGGGAGTGAAAATGTAATGGATACCTTTCAACATCTAGTGACTAAGGATTTACACAAATGGGAAGATGATTATGTAAGGAATAAATCTAAATTGAGGGACAATTTAACCTGGGGTGAAAGGAAGGCGTTACGTGAACTCAGTCAACAACCTGGCCTAATTATGAAAAAGGCAGATAAAGGGGGAAACCTAGTATTGATGAAAACGGCTGACTACCTTGATGAGATTAACAGACAATTAGGAGATGTTAACTCTTATGCTGTATTACGAGATAACCCCCTGAAATCCATTACAACTACCATCGATCAAAAATTAAAGGGATGGAGGCAACAGGGACGTATAGACACTCTAGAATACAAATATTTGTTCGTTCCCAATCCAATATCACCCTGTATCTATACTCTCCCAAAAATTCATAAACCAGGGAGTTTTCCCCCTGGTAGGCCAAATATTTCTGGCATCGGTTCTCCAACCGACCACATCTCAGAATATATTGACCAGTTTCTTCAACCCTTTGTTAAAAATTTACCATCATTTATCCTTGACACAAAAGACCTTCTAAACAAATTACAAGATTTTACCTGGACTGATGAGTGTAGCTTTGTTACTTTGGACAGTAGCTCTTTATATACCTCTATTCCCACACAAGAAGGGCTTGAGGCAGCCAGATGCTATCTCTCTAAGAGGGATGCGACCCTTTGGGAACATACAGAAATGTTACTTGACATGGTCAGCTTTGTTTTGGGCAACAACGTATTTTTACACAATGGAGCCTGGTATAGACAACACCAAGGCGTGGCCATGGGGTCAAAACTTTCTCCAGCATATGCCAACCTCTTTGTAGGATGGCTAGAGAAATGTTACATTTGGGCAAAATGTCCTAACCATCTTATCAATCATGCTATATATTGGGGACGATATATAGATGATGTCCTGTTAATTTGGACAGGAGATGTGATTCAATTGGAACAATTTTGTACATTTTTGAATTCAAATACACATAATATTAGGTTTACGCATATGCATGACAAGTCCCAAATACACTTCCTTGATTTGAGATTGTATAGTTGTAATAACCGTATTATGTCAGCATTGTACAGAAAGGAGACAGCGTGTAATGCTGTTTTACATGCAGGAACAGCACACCCTAGATCGCAGGTCAACTCTATTCCCTTTGGAGAGCTTAACAGGGTGAGACGAAATTGCAGTGAGGACAGTGTTTTCAATCAAGAAATGACTAACACCCTGAAAAGATTTGAGTCTAGGGGGTATGATAGTTCAATTCTCAAAGAAGCAGGAAAGAAAGCACAGTCTCTGGATCGAAAAAAACTCGGCACATAAACAGAAGGGAAAGAAAATCAAAAAAGGAGCAAATAGGAGTGAGGTAGTGTTGGTAACAACATACAACACATACAGCCATAAACTATATAACATCATCAAGAAACACTGGCATGTATTGAGGGTAGACACGACCATCCAAGAATTGATAGGGACTAAACCATCAATTGTATACAGACAAGGTGTGACCTTGGGAAACAGACTAAGTCCCAGCTTTTTCAATCCAAAGAAAGGAAATGTGGAAAAACATAAAAGTTTTACGTGGCTAGGAGGGCCCCTCAATGGCTTTTACAAATGTGGCCACTGTTCTGTATGCCCACACTCACTAGATAAAATCAAAACCTTCCAGTACAATACATTAACCAAGTATGACATCAAATCTTTCATGAATTGCAACAGCAAATTCGAAATATACTGTATAATATGCGTATGCAAAAAGATTTACATAGGAAGCATAATCAGGCCAGTAAAAGAACGCATACAGGAGCATATACGAGCCATCAGAAACGGAAATGCTAATTACCCTTTAGCAGTTCACTTTAATGAAAACCATGGGACAGCAGACCTTTTACATCTGAAGTTACATGGTATTGATTCTCTACCTGACAATCCAAGAGGGGGGGATAAAATTCAAGGCCTGCGTAAATTAGAAGCCCTGTGGATATGTAGATTACGTGCTGTGGATTACGGGCTTAATTTTGATAGGGAGATGTTTGTTTTCCTGAAAGACTGAACTCATTTTTGATATCGGGTAGTACTATCTTGTTCAACTAGGGCTCTAGTTGCTGAGAATCCCAATACGTATTCACATCCCATGCTACACAGAAGAAGGCTGAGTGTGACATGAAGAGGCTCGTCTGAAACTGAGGGAATTCAATTGCTAGATCAATTTAGGAAGGGCATTATTCAAGATATTGATGTTTTCTACTCTGTATTATATATCTCCGCTAATAAATGGATTTTCCGTCTGGAATTTAAAATTATGTTTTGCTGCAAAACCCTGGAAGTGGGGCATGTTTTACTGGTACAGTGTATCTTTAAATTTGCAAGAAACTATGTCTAGATAGGCTGTTTTTGAGATGTACTGTTCAGGTATATGAGAATTAACTGTAATGTCGCTGGAGAAGATGTAAGGAAAAGACTACTGCATTTAAATTGTTGATAAACTGTGTACTTTAAATGCAGAACTGTATATATGAAAATGTGGAATGGCAAAAGACATGATGCTTACTCTTTTAAAAGTACTGCACTATAGGGGTGATCTTTAATGAGACGCTTATCTATATCTATGTATTTATACTCTTTCAACTAGACGAGTTTAGATTAATCGGTAGGGTTACAAATGACCAGGATCCTTTTGTGTATAAATTTTCGAGGTTTATGATCGCAAAAAAGGATTGTAACTCCGTCTATTTCTGCGAGGGACTATGCACCTGATTATGGTAAGGACTATTAACTCTGGGTCGATCTGATTCTATGATGAACGAACTATCACCTTATAAGTTTTCATTACTTCATTTTTTCTGCCAACCTGATCAACCAACTATGGCGTTAAACATTTATAAGAAAGGTCTCTGTAGTTGGCAAACATTTGTAACGAGAAATCGAACTACCAAAATGGCCGCGTTATTCAATGGTCTTACGCATTACGCGCAGGACGCAACGTTGAGTCAGAGGTTAATTGGAGGTTCCGTCGGAGGTGTAGATACATGACGGCAAACAGACGGCGTGTGGCGAAGATACGGACACGGATTCCACCGTAAGAGGACAATTGCCTTCTTATCAGAGAAGGTAAGCGTCTAGAGTATTTCTCGGCGAGCCGATATTTAAGGCAGAAATAAAATAGCAAGTTTTATTTGTAGATAGCAGCGCTGTATTACTTGAACTACATTGTGTTCTTCTTTTTCTGTTAGGCGATTTACAAATTGGAGGACCTGGGTAAACGGTACCCGCCCTCCTTATACAGATACTAGGACACGGCGTTAAGAGGATCTGTGCCTTCTTATCAAAGAAGGTAAGCGTAGAGTGGTTTTTCCTGACATGTGTCATTAAGATCATACAGATTTACAATGCTAACAGAGAGGTATGCAAGAAAGAAGCAGCGGCATTCTTTTCAGCTGCGGTGTGTCTTCCCTGTTGTTTTATTACAGTTGGGCTTTTCGCTATTATAACCGAGAGGCAGTGACTTGTGACACCCAATCTTCGGATTGAAAACTACTACATGTCTCCTTGAACTAAAGTTGAATACGACAGTCGAAGAAAGGTGAACAATATAGATTTGTTTTGTGTAATAATACATGCCTTTTTCTAAGCATTAAATGGTAAAGTCGAGGGATTAATGGGGCCAATTGCTGATAAGGCTGAGAGTACTTGCGGTCTATTCTCTCACAGTGTTTTTACGGCAAACTTCTCATTTATTTCCACTGAGTTGAAGCCACATTTGAAAGATTGTACCCATCTGGTTGTTGCCTGAATCTTTTGGTTTTAAAGTAAGTTTAGACCGAGAAGAGCAACTGAATAACGCTTTGTCTAAATTTTGTCTGTATGATGACCATAGTTTTCCATACTGTATTGATCTATACGTTAGTGCTTAGTGTTTCATGTTAAGTTGTGGTAGGTCTTTTTTCTATATTCGCGTGTGGAGGGCTAAGCTGGATGTCCTTTTCCACTCAGTTGTTTTAAGCCAAAAACTGGCTCAGTAGACAAACACTGGAAGAGTCTTTTTCGGATGAGACTCACTTAGTATTTTTGTGGTTATGTTTGGCCAACATTAGATTTCATCTTAATCTTGTAATCATTATTTTTTCATTAGTTATCAAGAGTAACGGACCTCGATACATGAACAGTCATTTCGTAATAAGGTAGTTTCTGGATTATCACGCCCGGTCGCTCCGTGTGTCGAGGTGTTCATTTGGATATCTACAATTCGCATATAGAATTTCACCTCTTGCAAAGGTATTCTTTGTCTTTTGACTGGGGTCATGGATCTCTTCTTTAACTATCAGCACGGGTGTCTCTATTTGGGTATTTTGGATGAACAGTCCACTTTCTTCTGTTCACAGACCACTTCCTTATATTTCCATGGACTTATAATTCTGTGTAGTTGCACACAAGAGTCACTATTTTAATTGATTACACTCTTTTAGAATGATTGGTGTCACATGTTTAAAATCTATGAGACTCCAATGTTGTGTCTATCTAGTTTTATAAACACTATAAATTAGAAAGAATGATCTGTAAAAGCATTGAAATCTCTACATTGGAATGTTTTATAATAAAATGATTTTATGTATGCTTTTGTTAACAGCCTTGAGAAAGTCGCGACTAGCGACGAAACACGTGTCGGCTCTAGCTGTAACAATCTGTATTCAAGAAATACTTTGATGAAGATTGCTTGCTGAACAAGAATCGACTTTATGAACATTACAAAATTTTGCTGATCAGGCTTAATCCGCTGTTTACATATGGACTGTTGTGCTCTGTCTTTGTTTTGTCTGCTAACCCCAGCAGGCCTCCATCGCTGGGAGTGCCAGCCATTCACAATGGGGTGCAAATTGCGACAGCCTCATTAATATTCATGAGGCATGCAATTTGCGACCCCATTCGGAATCGCAAACAATGTCTTAGACACTAAGGTTCAAAGTTCGGCGTAGGGTTGTTGTTCAGAAATAGCACGGCGCTCAACAGCTGGTAGGTTTGAGGTGGTTGTTATGATTGTTATTTGTTGGTGCAGCTTGATCAGAGATGACCCTATTCTCTGTGAGAGAAGGGAGAGAGGAGCTCTGCCTTCTATAAGTCTATGTACAGTGTCAAGCGCACACAACCTAAGTTCATTCGATAGTTTGTGATGTGTTCTTTGATGGAAGGACAAGACCAGACTTTTCTTTTTTATATTTGTTCCTTTCCTTATTTATTGTATCACAAAATGGTACTTGTATATATGAAAACCAGCCGACACGTGTTTCTTCAAAAACGGGGTAGACCCGTGACTCTTCAGGGCTGGGGAAACAATACAAAGTCAGAAACTATTTAATTTTTAATATATAGTGATTAAGGAGTGAGGAAAGATGGGTTTGTGTGTTGAAGTGAGAGAAAAGGGCCAAGGTGGAAGGGGATGTGATGGGGAGGAGAAAGATTGCTATGAGGGAGGTGTAGCCCTTAAGTAGTGCAGAGAACAGGGCAGAAAGTGCATACGTGTTGTTGTCAAAAGCCAAACGTGACATTTACTACAAGGTGAGTGAGATCAAAGAACACATCACAAACTATCGAATGAACTTAGGTTGTGTGCGCTTGACACTGTACAATGTCTTAGACACTGTTGTACATAACATTTTGCTACTTGCTAATTGCAACTCGCAATTTGTCGCCATTTGCCAATCGCAAAATGCTATGGTCGTACACCTGGCCCAAAGTTCTGAAAAGCCCTGAAATTAACAGTGAAGGCCTTTCCTGTTCTTCCAGCAGTCGCATCAGTTCATCTCTGAAGCAGTTGCTAGGCACCACAAGACAGAAAGACATAGTGATGAATCCTTGACTTTCAAAAGAATCTCGCAGTTTGGTTTTTCAATAGATCAAGATTCCAGGGTCATTTGACGCCAAGAAAGATGCCAATATGTTCTGAGTGCTCCCTTTGGGCATTAGAGCTGCGGGGCCCTGTAGCGGATTTCACAGATACCCCCAGAACAGCTCAATTGAACCGTTTGCATTCTTTCTCATTTCTGATCCACCCCCATGCCCAGCAATTGCCTTGAAGTGATTATATTCTCAGCATGTGTGAGAGAAGCAATCCTACTCACTCAGCAGCAACAAATGCTGTATGTTTCATATTACAAAGCAAATGATAATCTTTCTAATTGGAACAAATGTTTACAGCTGAGAGAGAAAGAGAGAGTGCCATATGTTCACAGGGATTCTGGTTTTAAAGCCAGTCTGTCAAAGAAACTACCATGACATTTTAAAGTTTATTTTTACCCCTCTTTGCAATTGCCGAGGATTAGGAATAATAGTTTTCTGCACATGGGATAAAAAGGGTTTTCAGTAGCTAGTTGTTCCATGCAGCATGTAGGGTATGGCTGGGTTTTCCTCTACTTTATCTGGATATCTGTGGTAATCCCATGCCAATGTTGTACTGGGGCCACTAAAACTAGATGCAGAGTGGTAGGGTAGGCCATACTTTGTGGAGGCCAAGCCTGTCCCCAAGATTACAAACCATGCTGGGGGGTGGGCATTCTGAAGACAATCTGCCCCGTTTAGCGTGCTAATTAGTTCATTATGACATCTCTAGGTTCAAATTAAACTACATAAAATGGAGCCATGGCCCTTACAGGTGATGGGTTTCAATGTTATTTTGTAAAGCACCTGACTGAATTTTTCCTTTACTGTGCCACAAACAACACCTTGAGGCAGTGTCAGGTTAACAGTGAGCACATGTGTGACATGTCTTTGGGCCCTCCAACCTTCACACCACCAACTATGAAAGAAGCACAGTTGACAAGTGTTGTGGTACAGAGGGCGTAGCTTAGATTTACTTCAAAGCAAGCAGTACAGATTGTTTGCAAATGCAGTGAATAACATAAATTATGTATCTTGACAACAAACATAATGCTGGCATAATATATCACACATGTAAAATATTTACATCCCTCTTCTAGATCAGGTTCCTGCCACCAGGATACTTTGCTTAAAAGTGGGCCTCAAGCAAGCACAATACCTGCATCTGAACAGAGTTGTATATTTACAGAACCAGTAACCAGAGAGTTGCTTACTGCACCGTCCCTGCTCGTGGTGCATCACTTAACAGACACTGGTCACACCCCATAAAGGATCATCCCCTGGGTAGGGCTAGAGGGTCTGGACAGCCAGCAGGTCACCCCTCTCTAGCTAATCCCTGTGCCTATCTCAAACCCTCATTCTTGAGATTAGGAAACATGCAGCTGCGCCAGAGGAAAAGAAGACACAGAAGGTTACCAGGAGGTTGGTGTGGTTTTTAAACCCCTTACCATCAAACCCATGTTCAATGCTCCAGCTCAATGCTCCCATTGTCAACAGGGCTAATTTGGATGGACTTCATAACCTGAGGCTCGAATTTGCAGAGGGGGCTTGCCACAAGTGGTGATTGATCATAAGTCTAGGCAAAAACGTGCAGCTACTAAATCTAGCAAAAACAACAGTTCTAGTCACATTTCAGAATACTGTGCTTCATATTTGCACTTGGAGACCAGATCAATGCACTCCACTAATAAAACAAGCAGAGGCAATTAGTATGTGTTTTAAAATCAAGTGCATTAATTCGCCATTGTGTACATCAAGAATACATTAGTGCATGGGATTCAGTGCAATTTGGAAATGACACTTTCTGATTGGCTGAGGTGTGGCCCCAGCCAGGCAGAACTTACCACTCCGGCCAGGGGTGGGTGATTAAACTCACTGTATATCCTGCTCTCACCCTTGGCTAGCTTGGCACTGAGCAGTCAGGCTTATTACAGAGGCAGTGTGTAAAGCATGGGCACAGCACTCACAATAAATACACTAAGCTTCACAAAAGAGATTTCACACGTGATGTATGTAAATATCATTTTTATTCAACAAACACAATAATCAAAAATTATGAACATCACGTATTAAGGGGCACAAATCACACTTGGAAATATTAGTAGCAGTACTAGGCCCAACCGTTTTGAAATGAAATCAATAATATGCACACTTGGGAAAGATCCTATTTTAACCACCCCCCAGCACCCTTATCGTACAACACATTGTCAGTCCCCAGTCCCAACCTAGCAATTCTTATAATTCTGTACCACACAGTTATAAGGTGCACCCCAGGTCACGATCAGAAATATATACATATAGAATTATAATGCTTTTTAGTAGCACCTTGGGCTGAGGTTGCAAGGGTAAAACCAATGTCAAACGTAGTGTTCTCCTGGCAAGAAATCAATGTATTAGGTAACATAGCCGGCCAGTGTCACGAATCACAGGCTGTCACTCCCACACAAAACTCACTTAGCACTGATACGCAGTATAACGTATATTTGGCAGGTTTGTATGGAAAGCTCTCGCACACATACACAAGGAGCAGCGTAATGTGGTGCAACTGATACCCAGCTGGTCAACTGATAGCACACTGGAGCACCCATGGCCCAAGCCTCCATCCACCGCCAGCTACCCCTGACTATCCTATGCCCACAGATTTAACATAACCAGCCCCCACCCCCCAGACACTAGGCCGCACCTGGCCAAATTGACACTCAGTCAGTGTCCCAGGGAAGTAGGTGCGGGTAGGTAGCAGAACTAATCAGGAGGGCAGCAATAAATGGGGGTTTGGCAGCCACTCGGGAAGTTCACCCACAGGATACAGAGCAGAAGCGGGCTGAGGGCAATAGTCAGTCACTCATAAAGGGTTCCACAAGGGCCTTCCGGCACCAACCCAGTTCTGTAAAGCACAGGGGGGGGGGGTCACATAGTCTCTTGATCCCCTTCCGATCGCTCTCGGAAGCGTTCCTTCAGCCCAGTCAATCACTCTCACCACCCTAGCCTATGCATGGCAATACTACCTTGCAAAAAAATGTCGTCGGGAGACGGGTGAGGAGAGGGCAGTTAGTCCGCCGCACTGAGGGCCTAAAAGAGAACAATCGATGATTGGGGAATTAAGCAGAGGAGCCTCTCAGAAGAAGGAGGCATCCTATTGATCAGAGTCAAAACCAGGCCATCAGGGCACAATGCCTGTTGTGCGTTGATATGGGTCACACCAGGCAAGCCCGGTCACACAAAACGAAGAGTCGCAAAATAGGCACCTCCCTGAAAATGAGGCACAACTCCTGGTCCGCGTTGATATTGGTCGCACCAGGCGATTTCAGTCGCACACGCAGGTGCAAGTTTAGCAATGCCACAGGAGGTAGAATGAGGAACTACTATAGTTACGCCCCCATCTCCAAGGACTGCAACCTGTGAATCAGACACTACACGAAATTAGCGTGCACTCCGCAAGTCACATGAGAGAGATGCAGCAGGATCGACAAAGTGGGCAATGCTGGATCCCACAACTGGCGAATCCGCTCACCACCAACAAGATGCTTATGTGTTACAAGGTCCCCGCAATTCAGGGGTTATACGCCTTAGATGCGGTCAAGACTTCTGAGAGTTCGCACAAGGTAATCCCGTCTCCAGGCACAATTCTTTGTTTCACGCTCACAGGGATCCATGAGACAATGTGGGCACTTCAGAAGGCACCACTCTCCAGATAACACAAGGAGCCGGTGAGGGTCCGTTGTAGGAGATCTTTGATGTCCCTGAGATCTCTGAAAGAACAGGGGGCAAGCCAAAAAGTCCTTGGAAAGCACATTTCTGAGTGCTACACTGAAACAGGTAGCCAGTACAGCACAGCCACTATTCAGGAAGGGCGCAGAGTGCTTTCAATGGCAGCAATCCTCTTGTACACAGCAGATTCCTCTGGCAGTGTGCACCACACAGTTCCACGTTTTCTGGTCCCATGTCCCCACAAGTATGTCCCAGCCCTGTTGAAGTATAGCACCAGTAGTTATACTGCAATACGCCTTTGAAGTGGAGGCAGTTCAGAGAGTCTCCCTTTAAACCACAGAGGTCTCCCCTAAATTTCAGTCCTGTCTGCCATGAGGCAGCGGAATGCTGATCTTAATCTTTAGTGGAGTCATGATCTTGCTCCTAGAGGCCAAGTGTCAAAATCTCTTCCTCCAATCTATCCAGCCAGGCCTCTCAAATGCCAAAAGTCTGTCTTTCTAGTTGCGTGCCCAATGTTTTTAGCTGTCACTGAGGAATGCCCAGATGTGCTCCCCCATCCTCCTGTGTGGACTGAAGTCAAGCTAAAAGGTACACAAAGAGTTTTAGAGCAGAGAAATGTCCACTTTCTAGGACTGACATTTCTAATATAGTAAAGACAAAATCACTTTTACCACAGGAAAGCGTTTGTCATTGTGAATCCAATGATAGGAAGTATGATGAGTCTGCTCCGCTGCAATCTATTATTGCAGCCTGAAGTAATATTAACTGTTTCCCCATGTTAGCCTATGGGAAGGCTAAACCTCATAGGCAGTGAAAACACACATGGGTATTCCTCACTATCTGGGCAGGGGACATATGTGCCCCTGCCCAGTCTTTCACCTAACACACACCCCTTAAGATGTACCCTAGGGGTGCTATAGTGGTAGTGAAAGGTCCTCGCAGGATGGTTTGTGAATTAGAAAGCAAACACAACAAGATGATGGACGGAGTGATGAAACTTTCAACCACTCACCCTCAGTCAAGAGATCAGGGTTTAATTCATTATTCTATTGCTCACTATGCCACCCCAGTTTGGACCCAGGTATATGCAAATCTGTCTTGACCCTGCTCCTCATGGGAAAATTCAAGCCCTAACTGCCAGGCCAGGTCCTCCCTGGACCAGAAATAAGCATCCTGGGACTGGTTTTGGGGCATTATCCCTCATCAGTCAGGCTAGCTTGAATCCAGTGGCACAACGAGCAAGGGATTTAGAAAGGTGTTTTAGAAAGGCCAGCCTGAGCAGAAGCGCAATTGCACACACACCCCTGCAATGGCAGGCTGGACACATGTTCAAGCACATCATTGGTTCAAGTGTGCAAACTACCCAGCAATGGCAGGGTGGACACGTGTTTAAGCACATCATTGGTGCAAGCACACACACAGGCCTGCAATGTCAGGCTGGATAAATGTTTTAAACCACCATAGGTGCAAGTACGCACATACCAACCTGCAATGGCAGACTGGTGACCTGTTATACAAACATCTGATAAGCACCACTTCATAACATGGGTAGGAAGGGTGCATACAAGTTCGGACTGCATTTACAATGGAAAAGTGCCCCAGGCCTATGGCCACAGCAGAATCACTGACATATTATCGCCTCCACTTCCGCTCGTTTACAGAGCCGAGGTACCGCCGGAGAGAGCGGGGCCTCATTCTCCCGAGCGGTTGCCGGGTGAGGTGAGGTCATCACCCACATAACGCTGGGAAGAAGAATCATTCCTCTCTCTCCAGTGGACATTTAAGTATTTAAATTCCTGGTATATATGTAACTTTTTTAGTACATGTTTGTTCATTTTTCACTAATACACTTTGTATGGAATTGCAGTAGCTATTTTTTGTCAACCGGTCCTGAAGAAAGCCGGGTCAGATGCCCCCATGGCTGAAACATGTTGACCATACTGCACAGCGCTAAAGGGTAGTCTTACTACCCAGCGTGTTTTTAATCTTTGACACCCATACTTCTGTTTAAACGCCCTCTTAAGTCCGGGTAGCCAATTTTACTATTATTATTTGAGCACTGCACTTATTCATTCACATCACCTGAGGATGTAGATTGTGATCATTACTTTTGACATCCATTCCCGCACCGGCATATTTTGGTCGGACTTGGGAAGGCATGACCAGCAATTCCCACGTGACTTAAACTCCACCACATGGGTGGTCTGATGGGAATTCCTTCAGCCTCCCGTCACCAATAGCCTATATCTCTGGCAGCCCTTGTTTCACGCATTCACCACCAGTACCGCACGGTTACTGTTGTAGGCACACACCCCTTTCTGACTTGATCTGCTCTCTTGTGTGTTATATATTATCGAAAGTCACAATATCGAGATACTAAAATATCGGAACAAATATATCGAAACCATTAATATCGACATCCTATACTTAACTATAAACATACAAAAATATCGGGAACACTATATCGACATACATAAACACAGATATCAATAATATCGACTACATATATATGGAAGAAAATAAATATCGACCACATTAAAATTTATACACCAATACAAAATTATCGATGTCACAAATATCGTGAACAATAATATCGTCAATTTAAAAATATCGATAAATTATATTATATATATGTAATTTTTTTCTTGCGATTGATATTATTATTAGCTATAAAATAAACACCTCATTTAATTCTAAATTTTTTAACATTTGCAAAAAAGTCTACAACATATAATAATAATAAATTATATTACCCAAATTTTTTATATTTAATTATATTCTTATCTTTTAAAAATAAATAAATAACATTAGCCTTATCTAACAACATGAAACTCCTAACAGAATTTCAAAAACACTAACTAACCAATAAACACACAGAAATACAAAACTAACCAATAGCAAACTAATTGGTAATTACAATACTCTATATAAACAACTATCCACTAAACACAAACCACATGCTAAAACTAACGAAAGCAGATACATCTATGGATGAATTGCACTACAACTACAAGAACATCAAAATTAGCTGGATAAATTAATGGATTTCAAGTAAGTAATTTGAATAAAATAAATATAAGTAACTGCTAAAATGTAAATTAATTATTAAATATCCACTTTTCCATTTCTCTATCAACTACAGATTAGTCTACTAAGATATACTACACAACTGATTTCTGTTAAAAAATATACGCAAATAAATGTGATTATATTCTCTTTATTTAATACATGTTTAAATCTTTGTAATAAAATACAAGCCATTATGTTAAAATCCTATGCTTTTTTATTTCTCTTCTAACGCTACAGAAAACTCTACTAACAAATACAAGATTACAGAACTCAAACATAAAGATAGAACTAACTAAGTAAGTATAATCAAACACTAAATAAAATGCTAAAATCGATTTCAATGAGCACATTTTGTAACTAATTCTACATATCTGCTTTTTATTTTCTACTACCAAAACAGACAATTCTACAGAGAACAAACAGAGAAAAATACTCAAAATCGAAGATACAACAAGCTAAGTAAGTATATTCAAAAAGTTAATTAACTGGTAACATGTTTAAAATAAAAACACTGATTTACATTTCTAATACATATCTAACTTGTGTTTTCAGATACCACTACAAAAGACTATACTACAAAAGAACTAACAACAAAACTACACATTCAAAAATAAAACTAAGTAAGTAAGTACATCCAAATACTAAACTTACTGTTAAAACGCCAAAAATAGCACATGTTCTAATTAAAAACAAATATCTACTTTTTATTTCCTCCTAAAACTACAGAAAACTCTACTGAAAAAATACTGAAATTAAGTAACCGAACACCAAAGATATAACTAACTAAGTAAGTACATTGAAGGAGTAAAGTAACTGGTAAAATGTTAAAAACAGAAATATATGTTAACATTTCTAACACATATGTAATTTTTATTTTCAGATACAACTACAGAATACTCTACTAACAAATAACAGACAACTCTACTCCAAAGTCCTATCTAAAAGTTACAAAGTAAGTATATTCACAATTTTTTTAAATGCTACAGTTATTAGCAGCCAATTTTATTGACAAAATTGGCACTGAAACTCATACAATATACAAAAGCAAATCATAATAATTACTCTGATTTTTTCCTGACAGATCAAAGACAATCAGAAAACACAGTCAACAACAGAAGAATAAAGCATATCAAAATAGTTCACAGATTTGTACAAATTGTAAGTATATACTAAACAATTGTTTAATTAATTAATTTTAAACACAAACATTACCATTTAAATAACTATTAAATATATCTCTTGTAGATTTACAAACAACACAATGACTGAGGGAGCAGAATTTGTGACCAGCCAGAAAGGAAAGCTATTACTCAGCTACATGGGTTACACTTATACCCAGGAGAAACAATATGGAATGCAAGTAAATTGGAAATGTTGCAAATATTATTCAAACAAGTGTTATAGAAGAGCAACAACTAGAGAAGCAACTGTACTTTATACTAGGGAACACAACCACCCACCAAACATAACAGAAATAGAAGTTAGAACAGCATTAGAAAACATAAAAGAGGCAAGCACAGGTTCCCAAAAACCAACCAGTGTCATATTAAAAGAAGAAATTCCCAAAATTCCCAAAATTCCCAAAACAGCAACAACACAGATGCCAAATATTCTTGCACTAAAAAGAACTATAGCACGAACAATAAAAACTAATACTACTACCACACCACCTCCAAGAACATATAGTGATATAAGTTTAAATTCCAACCAAACCATAACTCTAAACAAACAACCATGTATCATTTATGACAATGAAAGCAACGATAAAAGACTTATAATTTTTGGAACAAATCTTAACTTAATAAAACTTCAGCAAACTCAATATTGGATGATGGGCGGCACTTTTAACATCTGTCCCAAACCCTTTTTCCAATTATACACCATACATGGCCTATATAAAAACTGCAACATACCTTTACTTTATGCACTACTACCAAATAAAACTAATTCCACATATATGGAATTATTAAATATAATCAAACAAAAAACTAATGACTATTCCCCAGAAAAAATAATCCTAGATTTTGAGCAAGCAATGCTTTCAAGCATTTTGAAAATACACCCCCATTCCTGCATTCAAGGCTGCTACTACCATTTAAACCAGTGTCTATGGAGGCATCTACAAAAAACAACCTTAAGCATAGAATATGCAACAAATGCATCTTTTGCATATCAAATAAAAAAACTCATAGCACTGGCTTATGTTCCAGAAACAGACGTAGCAGAACACTACAACATTCTAATAGATAGCACCTTTAATAAACAAAATGAGGAAAACTGAGTCCATTTTTAGACTACTTTGAAGACACCTGGGTAGGCAGACTCCATAGATCTGGCCACAGAAGAAATCCCAAATTCCTAATACCCTGGTGGAACGTTTACAGAAGCACCTTAAATGGTGAATCAAAAACAAATAACGCAGTTGAAGGTTGGCACAATGCCTTTATACAATCAACTGGCAGAACTAAACCAACTTTTGAAAAATTCATTACATGCCTGCAAAAAAGAACAAAGCTACCAGGAGTTTAGAATGGAACAGTCCATTACTGAACTACTCCCTAAAACATCTAAACACACCAAACAAATCCACAAATACCTAGAACAACAAGTAAAGCTATACCCTAGTACTAAAGGCATAGAATACCGAAACATAATTGCCAAAACACTACTCTAAATAAATCTGAACACCAAACCACTACATAAAAAAGAAACCTAAACAATCAAAATAACATGTAAATCTTTATTTTCAATAATCTTTAATGTATGCAATATATATAAAAATATTTTACATATGTATGCACACATTACTTAAAATTAACAACAATAAAACAGACCAATAAAAATAATTACATTACCCACCCACAAACAATAAAAATAAATAACTTACCAACCATTTCGCTAATCCAGTAAAATCCTTCTCCATCAAAATAATCCAGTTAGTGAAAATTTGTCCCAAAAAAAAATGCAAAAATACAACTGTACCAAAAATCGATAATCCATCCTACGGAGATCCTTAGGAATACCATAAAAATCCAGAAAATTGGTCAAAAATAAAATAAACGCTCCAGGAAAACCGAAAAACTTAAAGAAGTGTTTGAAATCCATTAGTTAATAAAACTAACAAACACTTCCTTAAAAAAAAAACGTTCCTTCCGATATGGCGTACACCTAAAACAGAAACATATAAAACATACATTCCCACCCACATGAAATACACATAAACAACTACTAACATTAGTATTAACATTATATTCCTTTACATATACTTTAAACATGTACATAGTAACTTTCCAAACAAGCCTAAAACAAGGTAAAACTACGAGTACCTACCACACGTAAATAAACGATCTCAAACACTGTAATACAACTCACTTACATCTAACAACAATAAATAGCCCCACACTAGTCTCAAAAATATAATTAAACACACATAAAACATATAAAACAAACCTTACCTTAAACGACGTGAAGTCTCTCCCAACCGCGAGCTGTTCTCCATCAAAATGACACAAAACGACCTAACCCGGTTACAAAATAAAAGACCCAAAAGCAACAAAATAGTCCATTATAGCAAACATATTATTAATTCAGTATATATTTACCTACAATAATTTCTAAATCAGTACAATATTTTCCAAAAATTTTTCTTATTCCTTATATTAAATATTTGTGAAATATGTAATAAAACTGTACAAATAAATATTATTAAATAAATAATATTTATTTACAAATTATTAGAAATGTTATAAAAAATAACACATTTTTATGATTTCAATTTTCTATTTGTATATAAAAAAACTATGTTGAAAACAAAATGTATACAAATATATTATTTAAAATATTAATATTAATATTTTTTATATTAATATTAATACAAAAATTGTATTTACTAACTACAATTGTAACACTATAAAAATGTAATATTACATTAAACAATACTATATTTTCTTCTTCTCATTTAAAATGAAACTAACTTTTCAATAATGTTTCTGTTTCAAAAATATACATTTTTCAAAAATGTAAATAATATTATTTGAAAATAATTATCTGTTCAAAATATACAATACCTAATAAATTGATGTTGTTGAAAAAAAAGAAATATGTTTCTTTGTTTTTACTATAATTATCATAAAAAAAATTGATTTCCCATACACAAAAATAATATATAATTGAAGTAGGTGTTGGACACTAATTAAATATAATTTACTATTCCCACTCCAGTCTACATAAAATTGAAGTAGGTGCTGGACACTAATTAAATAGTATTTACTATTCCCACTCCAGTCTACATAAAATTGAAATAGTTGCTGGACACTAATTAAATATAATTTACTATTCCCACTACAGTCTACATACAATTAATATAAGTGCTGGACACTGATTAAATATTATTTACTATTACCACTCCAGTCTACATAAAATTGAAGTAGGTGCTGGACACTAATTAAATATTATTTACTATTCCCACTCCAGTCTACATAAAATTGAAGTATGTGCTGGACACTAATTAAATATTATTTACTATTCTCACTCCAATCTACATAAAACTGAAGTAGGTGTTGGACACTAATTAAATATTATTTACTATTCCCACTCCAGTCTACATAAAATTGAAGTAGGTGCTGGGCACTAATTAAATAAAATGTACTATTACCACTCCAGTCTACATATAATTGAAGTAGGTGCTGGACACTAATTAAATATAATTTACTATTCCCACTTCAATCTACATAAAATAGAAGTAGGTGCTGAACAATAATTACATATAATTTACAATTTCCACTCCAGTCTACATAAAATTAATATAAGTGCTGGAGACTAATTAAATATTATTTACTATTCCCACTCCAGTCTACATAAAATTGAAGTAGTTGCTGGACACCAATTAAATATTATTTACTATTCCCACTCCAGTCTACATAAAATTGAAGTAGGTGCTGGACACTAATTAAATATTATTTACTATTCCCACTACAGTCTACATAAAATTGAAGTAGGTGCTGGACACTAATTAAATATAATTTACTATTCCCACTCCAATCTACTTAAAATTGAAGTAGGTGTTGGACACTAATTAAATATAATTTACTATTCCCACTCCAGTCTACATAAAATTGAAGTAGGTGCTGGACACTAATTAAATAGTATTTAATATTCCCACTCCATTCTACATAAAATTGAAGTAGGTGCTGGACACTAAGGGCTCCATTAGGATATCGGGCGGATTGCCTCCGCCAGGGCGGCGGTGGCCATCGCCACCCAGGCGGAGGCAATCTGCCCGACAACCACTCTCGTTTTCCCCTCCGCCTGATTAGGATGGCGGAGGGGGCAATGGTGGACGGAAAGACCGTCCGCCGCTTTACCGCCGCGGTCGCCCTGCGACCGCGGTGGTAATAGATTAATATGGTGGCGGTGTCCAATGGACACCGCCAGCCATATTACGATGGCTTACATTAGGGGCCTTTCCGCGGCGGCAATGCCGCCACGGAAAGGCAGGCGGTGATTGCTGCGGGGGCCCCCTGTGGGCCCCCAGAGTGACGGCCAGAGGGGGGTGGCACACGGGGGGTACCTGTGGTACCCCCCTGCATTTGCATAATCGCAGCGGAAGGCACCGATTATGCAAATGCGTGCATTTGTTTTTCACATTGTGGCGGGCGTTGAAGTGAGCACCGCCCGCCACAATGTAAACTTGAGGAATGCGCCCACCACTGTGGCGGGCGCATCCTAATGCCAATGTCGGGACCCCCGCCCTTTAGGCGGGCGGTCCCGATCTCCGTTAGGGTGGCGGGCGTAATGGACCCCTAAGTAAATATTATTTACTATTCCCACTCCAGTCTACATAAAATTGAAGTAGGTGCTGGACACTAATGAAATATAATTTACTATTCCCACTCCAATCTACATAAAATTGAAGTAGGTGCTGAACACTAATTAAATATTATTTACTATTCCCACTCCAGTCTACATAAAATTGAAGTAGGTGCTGGACACTAATTAAATATAATTTACTATTCCCACTCCAGTCTACATAAAAGTGAAGTAGATGCTGGACACTAATTAAATAGAATTTACTATTCCCTCTCCAATCTACATAAAATTGAAGTAGGTGCTGGACACTAATTAAATATTATTTACTATTCACACTCCAGTCTACATAAAATTGAAATAAATGCTGAACACTAATTAAATATAATTTACTATTGCCACTCCAATCTACATAAAACTGAAGTAGGTGTTGGACACTAAATAAATATAATTAACTATTCCCACTCCAGTCTACATAAAATTGAAGTAGGTGCTGGACACTAATTAAATCAAATCTACTATTCCCACTCCATTCTACATATAATTGAAGTAGGTGCTGGACACTAATGAAATATAATTTACTATTCCCACTCCAGTCTACATAAAATAGAAGTAGGTGCTGGACACTAATTATATATTATTTACTATTCCCACTCCAGTCTACATAAAATTAATATAAGAGCTGGAGACTAATTAAATCTAATTTACTATTCCCACTCCAGTCTACATAAAATTGAATTAGTTGCTGGACACTAATTAAATCTAATTTACTATTCCCACTCCAGTCTACATAAAATTGAAGTAGGTGCTGGACACTAATTAAATATTATTTATTATTCCCACTCCAGTCTCCATAAAATTGAAGTGGGTGCTGGACACTAATTAAATATAATTTACTATTCCCACTCCAATCTACATAAAACTGAAGTAGGTGTTGGACACTAATTAAATATCATTTACTATTCCCACTCCAGTCTACATAAAATTGAAGTAGGTGCTGGACACTAATTAAATAAAATTTACTCTTCCCACTCCAGTCTACATAAAATTGAAGTAGGTGCTGGACTGAAATAGTTGTTAATAATTTAAATATATAAACAAATTATCCACAATAATCCCATATAAATGTTGAATATTGCTAAAGGTTTTACAATAAATATGTAGTTATTATATCATTTTTATACAAATTCTAATATTTTTAATATTAAAACATTTTGTAAATTTTTTAAATTTCGAAATTACAAATTTGTTTTTATAATTTTATAAATGTATAAATAATTTGTTGTTTATTAATAATATTTTATACATATATTTTTAAAACACTCCCCACCCTTATCCCCTATAAACTCAATAACCCACTCCTAAAAATAATATTATTGATATAATTATTAGATTATGATATGAATTTTTATAATTTTTGCTATATTATATTAACTAATTCCAATACAATACTAGCATAAATAATACGTATACTTTTGTTAAAATATCAATATAAAATTGTAATTTTCGGTTTTTGAAATTTTAAAATTTAAATTTTAATATTTTTAATAAACTTACTATTCAATATATATTTATTTGTAAATATATATACTATGTTTCTCATTAATATATTTTTATACATATATTTTTAAAAATACTCCCCACCCTTATCCCCTATGAACTCAATAACCCGCTCCTAAAAAAATATAATTTTTTTCAAATTAACAATTTATAATATTTATTTGTATAATTTTAGCAATATTATATTAACAGATTCCAATACAATACTAGCATAACTAATACAAATATATTTGTAAAAATATTAATTTTGTATTTAAATTTCAAATTTCGAATTTAAATTGATTATTTTTAATTTAATAATTTTAATAAAATGTATAATCATTATATATTTATTTTTAAATATATATACATTTTTTCTAATTATTAATTTTTTATACATATATTTTTAAAACACTCCCCACCCTTATCCCCTACAAACCCAATAACCCGCTACTAAAAATATATATTTTTTTTATTTTTTATTAAATTTGTATTTAAATTTCGATTTTCGAAATTACATTTTTAGTTACAAATTTAAAAATGTTAATAAAAATTCTAATCATTATATAATTTTTTGTAAATATATATAAATTTTTTCTAAATATTATTTTTTAATATATATATTTTTAAAACACTCCCCACCCTTATCCCCTATAAACCCAATAACCCGCTACTAAAAATATATATGTATTTTTATTTATTATTATATAAAAAAAAAAAAAATTTAATTTAAATAACATTAACAGATTACAATACAAAATTAGCTTACATTACATATTTTTAACTATTATTCACTATTATACGATATTTTTTATATTCAATATTTTATCTTCCGATGTAATTACTTTCGATATTATAATACACATACTATTTACGATATTTTTGTGCACAATATTTTGTTTTTTCGATATATTTTGCCTACGATATTTAAACTTCGATATTATGTCATATCGATATAAAATTTTCGATATTATGTCTGATTACCGCCACAGCAAGAGAATCAGCAAAACCCAGGAGGTTTCCCATGGGAAGAGCCGACCCCCTAGGTAGGGAAAACCCTATGGGGGTTCTTCAGTACCCAGAAAACACACATGTACCTACTTGGCCGCTCACCTACCCCCAAGATTCACACCCCAGGACTTACCCTAGGGCCGCTCTGATGGTAGTGAAAGGCCCCCTCGGGGTTTGCTAATGAGCGAGAAAGGCCAACCTGGACATGATACATGTTTGAAAGTCTATACCAGTGGGTGGCACAATCAATGCTATATCCAACTACTAGCAAGTGCAGTACCAGCCCTGGGTATGTGGTGTACATTTTTCTAGGGCCCTCACAGGAACAACAATTAAACCAATCAAGTAAGCACCCCTTACTGAACGCTTTAGGAAAGGTGTATACACGTTCCCACTGCAGTACAGACTGAAAGTGCCTGGAGTCACAAGGTCATGAAAAGAGAGTCATCAAAAACCAGGAGGACAAAAATCAAAAGGTTTTAGGGAAATGTCACTAAGAAGGGCCATGTCCAACAGTGCATGTATATGTGAATGTATATATGGACAGATTAAATGGATGAATGGATGAGTGTGTGCCCAGGCACATACAAGCACACATACACACGCCACATACTTAGGGCCCGATTCACAAAAGTAAAAGTACACTTTTGTGTAAGCTTACAATTTTTTCCTATTCACAAGGCAATTTTACTAGTAGTATCTTTATGACTGCCTATCATTTTATGTGCTATGTAGTCGTAAAGATATTACTCGTAAATATGCTTGTGAATTGCAAAAAATCAGAAGCTTACACAAAAGTGTAAGTTTACCTTCCTAAAGCAGGGCCTCAGTGAGAACAAGCACAGCAGGGTGTCAGCAGTGCAAGCTTCTTTCCCAAGAGAGCGGGTGTAGTACACGCAGCAGGTCAGCACACCTTACATATACAAAGAAAAGGCAAAGCAATGAAAACCGCGGTGAAATCCTTCCACATGAACACAAATGAGTTGCAGACACGGAATGAGAAGAGTAAACTTCTTTCACACACAGTGGCGGATGGCATGGATCGTGGGTGGCGGGTTGGCAGGCAGAGGTCAGGGGTTGTGGGGAGGAGGAAGGTAAAGAAAAAATAAATAAAATGTTCTTCCTCACCACATCTCTCTTCCATCGTCTCTCTGCATCTCTCTCCGCTGGAACAGGAAGCACCGGTGCTCCCCTGACCAATCACAACGCTGCAATGCAGTGTTGTGATTAGTCTGAGTGCAGTGGTTCGGTGCTCGGCCAGGTAATTCGAGCCTGGGCATGTACTCCACCCAGGCTGTAATGCAACCTTGGTGTAGAACATGCAAAGTTTGGATGACTGCTTGGCTGGCCTGAGAAGGCTGGCCAAACAGTCATGTTCACTTACAGAGTGCCCACAACTTCTCCCCCTACTCTGAGAGCTGAGCAGCCCCGCCCGGCTCCCACAAAGCTGCAGCAGCAGGAACAAATGAAACGATAATAACAATGAGTTATTATAATTTTATTTTTCCTTTATTTCCACTGCTTGTAATCAGTGGGGTGATGCCTCCGTTCACCCAGCGGGGTATATGTCCAACAACCAACAGCATTGCAAGCAACATTTTCAGTTTCTCTCACACATAATCACACCACAATTTTACACAAACTGCAGCAATCCAAGCTTCACTCGTACATAGAGAAAAAGAACAGACCTGACTATATAAAAGACGTGGAGCCTTTTTGCACTGTGACCTCGATGCAAGAAACATGTCAGGCATGCCTCTGGAAAGGCTGATAGGGCTGGGGACATGTTACTCATGTGTCAGGCAGAGATTCTGAATGTCCGATAGGGAAGACCAGAAGCATGGATGGGCGTTTAAGCAATTACAGGTAGAGGGGCATATTTCCCTTCAAGGACAGCCTTAGCGCTGGTGGCACCCCTCCCCCCATGACTGTCTTCATGGATTTCCTCACAATCACCCTCCAACAGTGCCCCACATCTCTCACATACATTTCATTTGCTTTATAGAGCTACTCAGACCATTATAGGGTGCCAGTACACTTTATATCACACACACATTATACAGAAACAGGATATGTAACAAAAAATCAATGAAGAGTACAAGGTGTCTGAGTCACATGTCATCCATACTAGTAGGCAGTATATTTTTAGAGTGTTTGGTCTGGAGAAGCACAAACACAAAATTTAAAACGTACCGCAGTGGGTGGGGTGGGGTTGGCTTTAGTAATAAGAATTATTTTTTTTCAAAACATTCTAACTTATACCATGCAGTTTACATGTATCTCTTTGACAACAGTTCATTGGACACTGTGCTATATTAGGATTGTAACTTATGAACTGTAAGTAACAAATGGTTCTATTTGAGAAAAGCAGTAACCCACTGGGCCATCCACATAAAATGCAGCTCTGTGATCCACACGGTGGAGGTTCTTTGCAGCAGGTACGTTAGCCCTCTGTGCTACATTATGATGAGTCAGAACTGCCACTTCACAAAACAGAATCTCTCTCCAGCAGGAACATGAATCACAAGTTACAATGACATTTTTATTGCTGCCTGAAAACTGTCCAGTACGTGAAAGAAATGGTCGTAGTAGTTCTTATAATAAACAAATATAAAATGAGAAAACAATTCACCACTAAGGATTTGGATCAGATTCAAGAAGCGGAAATTTTATTTCCATGATTAACTCAGGCATTAAATGCAATTTTAAATCAAAGCATTAATGGTTCGCGATGCAGTAGATCAAAACATTGGTAGTGCATATAGTATTTATAGTGCTCTCAATGTGAAAAGAAAAAAGGTGGGGGAAGGGTAATTGTAGTGAATTGGTGAGTGAGGGGCAGGGTAAAGGTTTAGTGACATGGACACAATTACAGTTATGTACAAGAAGACCTTTCCAGCCTATTACAGGTCAGTTGTTCCAATATATACATCACTCATAGATACATATTAATTCAATTATTTCATGCTATGAGCTTGTTGATGTGTGGTAGATGATCTGCGTTTCGACCCCTAGGAGATGGGGGGTGAGTAGTTTCTCACGTTGGGATCTTCGTCAGGACGGGTTAGGGTAGGGCACTTGTGGAGGGAAGGACGGACACCGCACGTTCCCTAATGGGCTCTCAAATGGCTCCTGAAAAGTTCTGCAGTTTAGCTGGCATGCGGCATTGTAAATCTGCTGATTCGCAAAAGAATCAATCAAGAACATGGTCTCCTCACAGTGGCTGAGCAGCTCAGGCAAAACTGTCCAACACACAAATAACTCTGCAGTAGGCGTTTTCGAAACCATACGTTTTTTCCTAACAGTTCACACAGGTCAGCGTCAGGTGTGGCTGCACCAGTCGCAACCCCTAGCTCCAGTCCTGTTACACTTGCCTCTGTTCTGAAGTCACCAGCTGCTTAGTTGGTTGAGCCATGTCGCTCTCGTCCGAATGCATACGCTGGGACTGTGTACAATAACCAGTACGCTGAATCCTTGCCCACCCGCGTGAGTTAGGGAAAACCCTTCGGCTTGGGCTTACAAACAGATGATACATTTCATGAAACAAAAAAGAGAAAACTTTAACTGTAGTGGCAAAACCACATTCATACTCAAACACTCCTTCCACCCCCCCTCCCCCCCTCCGTCCCCCTTCTCCTAGGCCCTCAACCCCCCCCCCCCCCCCCTACCTCCAGAGCATTCGTGCACCTACGGGCCTCAGCTATGCTTGCATGTTTGCCCTCGTGCCTCGTAGGTGCAAAAACTGTACATGCGAATTACCTCGGCAGTAGAACGACCTCTGGTATGCTCCCATCCCCATGCGCGTCCCCGGTTCCCTCCATGTCACCTGTGCCCCCCCCCCCCCCCCCCCCCCCCCCAGCAATCCGCTGCAGTGTAGTAAGCATGTGTTCCCATCGCTCCGTTGTGATACAGCTCTTTTGATACTGGAGAGGAAGTGGCATGCGCGGATAGAGGAAAATTCAGTCTGACTCTGTTGATAACACTGAGAGATTTGTCACCTTGTGCAGTTCCCTGTAGACTCCCTTTGGGTCTTGTTGAATTTTTAAATATGGAGCAAAAGTAATATAATTCTCAAATTTCTTAATATGCAAAATTTGCAAAATGTCTTCAACTTTCATATCATGCAATGTCTTGTTATTTTTACCCACGGAAGATTTTTTTTCATGCACAAACTATGCATTTGTGTGGACAAATTCTTACACATTGCAGTGCTGAAGGCATCATTTTGCATAATTTTGCAAATGTCCATGAAAAGTTTGCAATTTTGCACACACCTCTGAAAGCCATTTCCTATGCTCACAGTAAGATACACTAATGCCCTTACTCCTAGGGTATGCCTTATCCAAAGACGATAAGACAGTATCTAAAATTGCCACCATATCCATAACCATGAGGCAGACATCTAAGATGAGGGAATGATGTGCTTGCCTCTCTGTTTAGATTTTCTTCATGCTGTCTGTTGAGTTAATTTTTCCAATATCTTACAAAAAGATAGAGTGGGGTTTGCCTGAGCCCTTTGCTCATGATTTAATGATGTGGCTGTCTATCTCATTTGCCTTCCCTAATTTATTGGCTTTCCTCCCTATTCTTGTGTTTCTCCTACCCAAAAGCATCCCAGTCTAACATAGTTCTGGTTGGAAATTTAGCATGTCATAGTACAGAATGCCTCCATGCTCTCTCCCCTGCTTTTTATTCCCTGCATGCTCCTTTCATTTCAAACACTGCTCCCCAGTGCTCCCTGGCCCATATCGTTTCCCGTTATGTATTACATTTATTTCCTTCTCCCCTGTACATGCCCTTAATTCCCCTCCTTTCCCGTCTCCTCACCGCAATTTTCCCCACCCTATTCCCAGTCATTTATTTTATATTTTTTATTAAGAGCGTTGCGTGGCACCTCGCTCCCATTTTTGTGCAGGCACTCGCAGACTGAAGGGCATATTTATAATGGTTTTGTCAAGCAAGTAGGTGCAAGGGCGATGCAAAACCAAAATAGGGTTTATCAAGCCACACAAGGCCACCTTGCGTGGCCCTGCATGGCTTGATAAATCCAGAGTAACGCAATGCTGTGCAAATCGCTGTGTTGCATTACTCTGCGCCAGGGAGGCGGTCCATGGGTGGAGCGTGGGTGCTCGAATACCTTCCTGTACAAAAACAATCCAGTATGCAATACAATTAAACAAAAGGGCCAAAGCAGCAAACCAGGTCATGCACAACGATTCATATTGTTCCTAATATATAGTGGTGCAAACTCTTCCAACATCCGCTGCTCTGGGATGCGTGATTAAGGGAAATATAGAAACAAAGCAGAAGGTGCACTCTCAAAAAAAGTCAATATCAGAAATTTTTTCTTTTTTGCAAAAATTCTTCTTTATTCCAAAATTCTTTTTGACATCTTAGGCACAGCCAACGCGTTTCGTTCCTTTCTTGTTTTTTTGGAACTTCGTCAGGGCGAAAATTTTGATAAGCTCAAGACTCCAAAAGGGTAGATTCAAAGTGTCGAATGGATCCGAATAGTGATCTGTACAGGTCAAATATACGCCCTCAGGGGTAAGAGATGGCGTTTATCTGCCTATGGATCCTGGAGATAGCTGTTGTCTCAAGTTGAAAGATTAAAACCAATTTCTTATTTGGGCCAGCCTCTTAACTGTATGTATAACCTCAAGGTTTCCCAGAAGATAGTCCCTGCCCAAATACTTCAGCGCGATACCAGACAAATGCAAAACAAATCGCCGAACCTTTGATAGGGTGTCGGACGTCCAGCTCTCGGCATACGCGGCGTTCTGCAGAACAGGAATGCACCATATTATGCTAAATACTGAACATTCCTGCCCTTTCAAATAGCACAGCATAGCAAAGTGGCTTGCTGAACTGTGCTGCACTGTGTGAAAGTTAAATAAATCTGCCCCTATGTTTTTTATTTTTTACTTTTATATAATTAGGGCCAAATGCATCAAGCATTTTTCTACTCGCAAATGGGCCGATTAGCAGAATCGGACCGTTTGCGATCGCAAAATTTGCTTTTGTGATACACCAACCCCATTTTTCAATTCTGTAACCTGATACAGAATCGCAAAATGGGTTTGCGATTCGCTATTTGGAAGGGGCGTGTTTAGGGCGTCCCTTCCAAATAGCAAATCCTAACGGTATGCATGTTTTGTGACTGTGAATGCAGTCACAAAACACTTGCATTTTACCACCTACTTCAAGTAGGTGGTAACCCATTCCCATTTGTGAATGTTTGTAAAAGTATTTTTAAGAGCAGGCAGTGGTGCCACGGACCAAAATGAAGAGAAAACGTTTTATTTTTATTTTTGTAAAGCATCTCGTTTTCCTTTAAGGAAAACGGGCTGCTTCATAAAAAAAAAATTGCTTTATTTTAAGGCAATGACAGACATGGTGGTCTGCTGACCTCAGCAGGCCACCATCCCTGTAATGTGTGCGATTCCTAGAGGGTCGCCAATTGCGACCTACCTCATTAATATTCATGAGGTAGGTCATTTGCGACTCCTTAGGAATAGCAGAAAGTACACTGCACACTTTCATGCATGCCGATTTGCGATTCCCCAATTGTGAATCGCAAGGATTCGCAATTAGGGAATCGCAAAGCCTTTTTTTTATACATCTGTCCCTTACTATTCTAACATGGCCATAAGTAAAAAGAACAGTAAACAAATTGGCGGCTGTGAATCACCACACATGCACACACACGCACAGTGACAAGTGAGTCACAATACATATTCACTTATTTATCCTGACATATGTGGTGCTTGCACATAATGCCACAGCAGCAATCTTGGAGTTAGTTTTTACTAATGAAACAAATTGCTAAATTGGTGCCTGTGCATGCATGCATTTTGAAACTTGGGTTTGAGTACAAATGGATTGGAGCACTTTCAAAGCCTTATAAACATGAAGGATTCTTATTTTCCCAATGGCCCTTATTACGAGTTTGGTGGTCCAATAGCCCGCCGAACCTGTGGTGGCGGTCCGTGGACTGACAGACCTTTGGTCCACCCATTGCATTACGACTGTGGGGGTTGGACCACCATGGGACCACTGCTGCCGGCAGGGATCCACAATCTCTGGTGGTGGCGCAGAGGTCTGAGGCCCCTAATAAGATGGCTGTGTTTCTGAGGCACCATCAAGCATATTTGGAGTTTCCTCACCACCACACTTTCATGTCAGTGCCACTGCCATGAAAAGTGAGGCAGTGAGAAAACAAAGGGTAGGGCCCCCTGTTGCCTCTGCGCCATGGGGTGAATGCAGGGGGGCACATGTGGAGTCCCCCTGTATGCATGCACCCCCAGTTCCTGCTGGAAATGAACTTGACTGCCCATGCACTGAAGGAACGGCCTTTGAAGCTCCAACTGCTGTGCCTTTTTCAAGAGCACCACAGTGAGACTGCCAAAAACCGCTCGCCAGAGTAAAAATAAGTCACACTCTGGTGGGTGGTCTTTAATGTCTTTGGAGTTTCAGAGCAGGGCGGGAGTGTGGCGGCTCCGCTCCGGGACCACCAAAGCCATAATAAGACCCAATGCTTGTTTTGCACCAGTCAAACATGACACTAGGGGCCCGATGTAGGTAAATCTTTTTTACCACTTCTTAAATACCGATTCATACCGAATCGGTATTTAAGAAGTGGTAAAAAAGAGGAGGGGAGATGTAGGTATTTCAGATTCAGTAAATACCGAATCGTTAAGATTCGGTATTTACCGATTCTGTAAATACCGAATCGGTAATGCCCATTGATTCCTATGGGCATTGAAGCCCATAGGAATCAATGGGCATTACCGAATCGGTATTTACAGATTCGGTAAATACCGATTTCAGCAAGGGTGCAGGGGGTGTCACTTTTACACCCTATGGCACCCCAAAAATAGGCATGTGCGCCATGTGGCACACAGACATGCCCCAAGGGCATGTCTGTGTGTCACATGGCACAGGTGTGCATGCACACATGTGCATGCACACCTGGGGCCCGATTCACAGAATGAACTTAAGACTAAATCCTAAACTTACTACTATTTGGTATTCACAGAATGCACTTACTACTTTCGGATTCAAAGAATAAACTTACTACTTTCAGTATTCACAGAATAGATTTAAGACTACTAACTCTAAGTCCGGGCCGGAAGCTCCGCCTCCGGGCCGTAAGCTCCGCCTCCGGGCCGTAAGCTCCGCCTCCGGGCCGGAATTTACTCCCCGATTTCGGACTTAGATTTAGTAGTCTTAAATCTATTCTGTGAATACCGAAAGTAGTAAGTTTATTCTGTGAATCCCGAAAGTAGTAAGTTCACTCTGTGAATCCCGAAAGTAGTAAGTGCATTCTGTGAATACCAAATAGTAGTAAGTTTAGGATTTAGTCTTAAGTTCATTCTGTGAATCGGGCCCATTGATTCGGTATTTTACCACCCAATTGGATTGGGTGGTAAAATACCGATTCTTAAAGCCCTGTGGCACTCTGACATGTGCCAGCTACATCTGCATTTACAGAATCGGTATTTTACTGAGTCTGTATTTACCGATTCGGTAATTTTACCGAATCGGTAAAATACCGATTCTGTAAATGCATGCCCTACATCTGAGAACCCTAATACCGGTCGGAAACGGCCAAAATCGGCCGTTTCCGACCGGTATTAGGGCTCCTACATCTGGCCCTAGATCACAACTATTTGCTCAGTGTCTAGAAATGACCACAGTGAATAGTTTATTCTTTTTGTTCTGGAAGCTCCGCAAATGGGAAGAGAACAAAATGGCTCTGTGTCTCGAAGAGGCTCAAGCCACTCTCTTCTGCGAATAAATAGCTGGTTATCCGATAATCATCAAGGCCATTGCACTCTTTATCCTCTGGCCTTTATACTTAACCATTTTTTTCATATCTTCAGCCTATGTGGAAAGTTCATCTTTCTTGTGACACTACATGTCTAAATTCACAAGCTACATTTTATTTTTCAAATATTTTTAATTTCTATAATTTGCAAGTAGATTTCAAAGACTATTAAAGAAAAGCTTTAGCAAAGCCTATAAGTATCTCTTTGGGACCAATTGGCTTTGCCAATGGTTTTAGCTGTGGCTAAAGAATATTGGCGTTGCCAATAGTTTCAGCCATGGCTAAAGAATAAAAATAAAGGGGCAGATTTATGTTAACTGGCGCATCCCCAGGGATGCGCCAGTTAACATGCGCCACAGTGCGCCACTGCTCCGCCACCCATGGTGCGCCGCATTTATGATGCGGCGCACCATGGTGCAAGGCAGTGAGGATGCGTGACCCATCTCTCGGCGTACGTGCGGCGCATTGCAGGAGTCATGTCGCAAGTGCGACATGACTCCTGCAATGCACAGGAGAAACCTATACTATGCATGCTGCGTCACCCTTACGCCTGCTTCAAGCAGGCATAGGGAGTTGACGTAGAAAGTGACTGAGTGAAATCTCATAGATTTCACTCAGCCACTTTTAGGAGGCGTTCCTGCGCAGGAACGCCCCCCCCTGCGCAGGAACGCCTCCTTATGGCGCAGGGGTTTCCAACGTGACGCATCTCCTAGATGCGTCACGTTGTAAATAGGGCGCATTGTTTGCGCCGCCGTTGCGTCACATTACGTAATGCAATTGCGGCGCAAGGAGGCGCAAGAGCCTCATAAATCTGCCCCCAAATCTTTTGATTTGCCCAGCTGCGTCAATATGGAGGCATTCACACCACACATGTATGCACCTATAAAATGTTACTGCAACTTTTAAAAAAATATTTTTAGCTCTAAACGTGATTATTGCAATTTCATTTATCTTGGGATCCCAGCCTACTTTCTCTAGTGTCTTCAAGTCATTAAAAATGCAGATAATCAGTTCATTGTAGGTTTGCCTCTTTGATCTGACACATAGGCTCAACTTTAGACATCCATCTTCAAATTTCCCTGCTTAACTCCACCAGGTCATTAATCAAACAGTGGCCCGTTTATATGAGAAGCAAATTTCAGCAATGTCATCTTTACTGCACCTTGCACTCAGCTTGCTCGTCTTACCTTTTGTTAGGTGTATCTCTTCGGGTGACCATTAATTGTCGTGCCTCGCAGGCAAAAACTGAAATGCCCCCCCTCCTGAACTCTATTCTCCAACGACCACCTATCGTTCCCAAAATGTAAAACCTATCCTTTTTTTAGTTTCTTCTCTCAACTGGATCACTGTTTCTTTGCCGGGTCTTCAATGCCAGAATTAATTAATTAATTAATTAATTGACTTATTCAGGAAAAAATAAATACTTTACAATCAGAGCATAATAAAATACTACACAAAGTAACAGGTTCAGCTGCAGGGTTCTGCAACGCTGTGGCAAAAAACAATGCTTAACTGTCCCACGCGTTTCTACGGAGTCCTGATTCAATGGGGACAATTCCCTCCCCGCACAGAGGCTGCAACTCCCCTCCTCCTACAATAGCCTGGTAAACTGGTGAAGCTAACGCGAGAATGAGTTCAGGTGCAAATTCACTACTTGGTATTGAGTGAGCAATTTTGCAGCCAGGTTCTGTTAAGCATGCATTATGCCTCTCAGTGCGGTTTGAAAGCAAGGCAGAGTGTTACTTGCGGGTGACATCCTTTACCACAAACCCATTACAACGCGGTATGGTTACATCGCGGTTTTGACAACGCAAGTCGTTACATCGACTTGCACTGGAGGGCGCTCTAGACTAAGGAATAGTGTGAATTACTATTCCAACACCTTCCCTACTGTACGTAGACTGGAGTTGGAATAGTAATTCACACTATTCCTAAGTTCAGCGCCTTCCAGCGCAAGTCGATGTAACGACTTGCGTTGTCAAGACTGCGATGTAACGTACCGCGTTGTAATGGTACGTGTTGTATCATCATACATCTGTTACTTGCCTGTGCAAATGAAGTCCAGTGTTGCACTGGTTTTGGGCCTCCCTTTTCAGTCACACAGATGGTGTTTCTGTCGATGGGTGCGGGTCCTGGCCTCTCAGATTGCTTTGCTGAAGAAAACAGCAGCCTGGGTTCAGTGGTCATTTATCTTCGGTTAGTTGTGGTCTCCCGGATATCAGATGGCATTTATGTCTTTAGAGCAGACACAGCCTTTGTGAAAAGTGATGGCTCTCACAGCCAGTAGTGAAGTGCTGGCCCCAAGCAACAGGATCCCAAAACATGGACACAATGATGTGTGAAGACTCTGCACCTGGCCGTCATTATCATTCTTGAAGTAGCAAATATGGAAATACAAAGAAGCAAGCCCTGCCAAGAAATGTATGTGCCCTTAACAATAAATCTAGAGACTGATACTGCCTCCCTTACCATCCACCAATTGGAAGTGCTCAGGAAGGACTCATCAGCAACACCCGGAGGAAAGGACATCATCTAATTTCTATGAGTAGCACTGTCTCCTTCCTCTTTCACTTCATTCACATCCACTTCCCATCAGATCCAGGAATGTAGGCAATGCTATTCCATGTCTGCAGAAGCTGTATTCAATCCTCCGTCTTGTGCCATGCCAAGCCAGTGGCTATCCAAAATGGATCCCACTGGCATCAGCAATCAGATGCTCGCCACAACACAGAAACATGGTGAAATCTACACCACTCATACAAGCCCTCAACACACTCACAGGATGTCAGCACTCAGCACAAGGGTGTAAGCAGAACTTTACATAAGTCGTGCAGGTGGATGCAAACCTCCAGGAACAGAAACTATCAATGTACAAAAGTATTGATATGCTGCCACCACTGTCTTTTGTCAAAAACTCCAGGATACCGACAGTAGTTCTATGTAAAAAAAAAATGACATAATTGGTGCTGACGCGGGATTTCTGGTCTATTGTTACCTTACCAGATCCCAGCTCAGGTCGACTGAATCGTTGGTACCTGTCATTGAGTAAAAGGCAATCCACTCCTAGGTTAATCAAGAAAGAACGTACACCACTCTAAAGAACCACTTACTACTAGAAAAGGTTTAAAAGTTTATTGTAAAGCCAAAAGTATCTGGAGATACAAACATCTCAAAATAAGATTCAAAAGATATACAGGTATCAATATAAAAAGATATTCTCTAAATGCTCTTAATCGGCAAAAGGAAATTATCAAAAATATCTCAAATACCATGAGAGTTGCAAGAATCGCTATGAGTTGCAACTTGAGAGTCATTTACAGAAAGGAAAAGTTCAGGTTAGGCTGTCCCTACACTGGACTAAGTGACATCCCTACTTAACAAGATCTTTACCTAAAAAGGTGTCAGCCGTGGTGACTTCCAAAGAAGATCACACACTTCCCTTAGTCTATGTCTCAAAGTCGAAGTCTTGCAGTTCCCTAGCTGCCTACCCATCCGCTCTCTTAGGTTCCTCAGATCATCTGCTCTAGCTCCACCCCGGGGTGCTGTCCCTAATACAAAATCACATTTCCAATAGGAACGCCCCTGGAGACGCCTCTCACGTGGTGTAGTTTCTGGCGGCAAATTCCATGCTGGTGCTCCTCGGGACCCTTCATTAAAGTTGACCTTGCTTCCCAGGCTTCTCTCCGACCAGGCGGTACCCCCTAAAATTCCTGAAGACTCCTACAGGCCTGTGCCTGGCGTCTCTGAACAAAGTCTATTCATCATTTCTGATTAAGTCCCCCTCGCACCTGCGAACAGACACTTTCTCGGTAGGCCCCAAATTCCGGCCTCCACCATATCTTAGGTCGTAAACTATTTTTGGACAGGCTTTACATTCATGCTCTGTGCGACCTCTCCTTAACGAGCACATGCAGATCAAAGAAGCGACTTTATCTATTCAGGCCTACTTAGAATTACATGAAACGGGCCTCTGCAATATGCACATTTAATTTCTTTGTTTAAACAATATTCTAACTAACAGACATTACTATAATGTAACACATCTATTTAAAACATTATTTCAATTCTATGATTAACAATACTCTATAGTAAAATGACATTAGAATCCAAGTTACTTAAAAGTGTAGCAGCATCTTTCGTTTCTTGTGAAATGCCATGTGGCCTACACATTTCCATGGTTTGCAGAATTACATTTCTTTTTCACACAGCCCCATAACGTGAGACTCCAACATCATTCTAACATTTCTACATCTCTACATTAGTTTTTCACACTGATATATGTATCACTATTCTAATTAAACACTCATGTATATATTTTCTCTATATAAGTTTGACACTCCTGTATATTATCTATTAGACTAATACAACGTGCTTGTAAATATGGTGCACTTCTACATTTTTCAGAATTGTGCTCTCTCAATCCCCCCTTTGATGACTTACAGTAGTCATCATCATCACAACACCCTCTCTAAGGTATAGAGTATCAAACTGAAGTCGTTGCAACCTTCCCTCGTTTCATCTCCTCTAGAGCCCTCAGACTCCTGTACTGATTTTCCTGCATCGCAGCTAGTTTCCTCCCCTGCTCTCGCATGGATCTCTGCAATTTGTTTGCTCGATACCATTTGTACAGTCTCACCAATCCCCACAAAGTGATTATGCAAATCACTATTATGATGATAGGTTTCAGTATGTACCAAATGATATTCTTTCCCAGGTTGGCAAACCAACCTCCAACTTTACCCATTCCTTGACCTACTTTTTCCCACACTGTTACCTTAGTCAAATCTTCTATCTCATGGTGTATTTCAGTAATATTTCGAATGTACTTTTCTAGAGGTTTTGAATTGTCTGGAATGTAAGGCAACATTCCTGGACCTTCAAAGCCTTACAGACTCCGCCCTCTTTGGCCAACAGAACGTCTAGAGCAAGTCGGTTTTGAAGAAGCATTGCCGTTATCGATTGCATCTCTCCCTCCACCAGCATTAAAGATCTAGCAGTACTGACGGATAGTCTATCTACAACTGTTGCCAATCTTCTTATCTTAACATCATTTAGTGCTATCCCCAAAATAGGGAACATAGCACCAAATACATCTCCAACTACCTCCTCAGCGCTTACACCCCTCCTTCTCCTAGTTTGTTTTCCCCTCTTTTTGGTTTCTAAGTCCTCAGCATGGTAAATTTTGGGGAAGACTATAGCTAAATAACATGATCCATACCAATTATCTGGTAGTTTCACGTATGCATTTCTTTCACAAACAAAATACACATTCGGGATCGCCTGCCTTTCCTTCAGGAAATCCTTAGAATAGTACTCTAACTGGAAAGCATGTTCACAACTGACTTCTCCCACAAACACATTCTCATAATATGTTCGACTTCTGTGTATACATAGCTTTCCCCTTTTCTCTCGGTCTAAGGCTATTGGACCACTGCTACCCTTTCTTTGGTGTTCTCTTTCTTCCTTGGTCCAATCTGTTTTCCATTGTCCTGAAGCTTTTAGGATCTTTTGTCTTCTATATCGATCATCCACCTGCCCTATAAACTTTTTCTCAATTTCGGATACTTTACAAGTCAAATTATTTCTTCGGGCATGTGAAGTATCTAAAGTTCTCCATGGAAGGAAAAACTTCTGTAACCTGTCTTCACACTTATAATAATCCCACTTATTTAGGTGTTTATAATTCGGCACCTCTGGCAATACCGAATCGAAGTTTGAGAAGTAATACTCAAACCCCTCACGTTCATAAAATATGCTCAGCAATAAACTACATGATATTCCATAGGTCAATGGAAAATGGTGATATCTGATGCCCTCATCTACAGAAGCTGGCAACTGCATACAGACGTAGCAGTTCTTCGCCACCATGACATCAATATATTCATAAAGCAATTTGGCATAAGCATTTGTTTTAAAATTCCCCTGTGATTCATCTGCATGTAATCTTTTTATTTCAGCATCTAACAAAGCTTTCTCCTTCGCTGTGTTTTCCCCCTGTTTGCCAGCCGTAGGAGGCTTCTGTGTTGATGCACTTTTTGCTTCTTTTTCTGCTTTCACATCATTTTCATGTCCCACTACATATGATACAGTAACCACTAAAACTATAAGAGAAATCACTACCACTAAAAGTGTGCCTATTATGCATTTTGCCCTGCGGTTCGGGTTGCCAGCCTCCATGGTCTCAAAACAGTGTAGTTCTGTTTTCTTTCACAGTACAAGTCTCTTTTCTTTGCTTCTCCAATCTTACGAACCACACCTGGAAGCTGAAAAATCCCCTCCGCAAAACAGTCTCTGAGTTCTGTAGCAACAGGCAACCTTAGTCCTTCTCCATCCTCTATAATGGAAATCCCTAATTTCTTCTTCCTCTTCTTGGCACTAGGTTATCTCTCAATCTGTATTTACAAAGTTCTTTTCAAAGTCTTTAGTAATCCGAAACTATGCGTGTTCCAAGAACTTCCACCACTTGCTCGAATATTTCCATACGAAGAAGGATTCCCTCAAGTATTGGACACCTCGAACAACAACATGGACATTCAACTGTCTCTAGGATCAACTTTCCTATTCCGCTCAGAAGAGGAGGATAGACGATGTTAAGTGTCAGCAGTCTCTCGACCTCCACTCCTGGTACCACCAACTCTACTTCCACTGTTATGAAGGGGTCAGTTCTGGTCAGGGTCACTTTCCTCACCCTCCCAGTTCTGCGTCCCGCTGAGGACATCTGTAGCGAGGTAGGTCCACTCGGGAGTAGCGTATATTCTGCAAGGCAGTCGCACCCTCCTTGACCTTCTCGGACCTTCCTGCTCTTGTCCTTGTGCACTTTCTTCTGGATCTGAGTCTTCGGATATAGGAGCAAGAGTTTCCTCTCGAGCTGGCTTCAAGCTTGGCCTCCTTTTTCTTTCAGGCCAGGTAGCTGCTCCACGCCTTGTTCTCCTATCTCTTGTCCGTTCACTCAGTTCTTGATCACTCTGGATTTGTTCTGTCTCTGAGTTGGTTTCACAACAGCTTTCTCCTTCAGTGGCAACTTCGGTTTCACTGCCGTCCTGCCTTTCTTCGTCTTCTGTGACACTCCCAACTTCTTCAGACACCCCCACAGCTTGACCGATCCCCTCTTGTGACTCTTCTTCCACTACTGGATTTTCGTCTGTGAGAGGAGCTGTTTCTTCAAGAGGTGCTGGAACTCTTCGAGTATGGGAAGCGTGGATCCAATTTGGCAGCCCTATGCACTTCACGGCAGTGTTCGTCGTTAAGATTATCTGGTAAGGACCCTTCCAGCGCACGTCCAAGCAGTTCTTCCGGACGTGCTTCTTCACCAGCACCCAGTCTCCTGGGCACAGGTCGTGGCACTGATTTCTTGAAGGTGGAACTTCTGCGGCCTGTACCTGAAGAGACACAGAATGAATGGCGTCAGACAACCCCTTGCAATAATCCAGGATCAGGTCATCTGTAATGTTCAGTAATGCAGTTGTTGGGACAGTTGGAAGTCTCATTGCCCTCCCCATCAGCACCTCGTGTGGAGAGAGACCTGTCCTCCTGTCGGGTGTGCTACGCATACTCATAAGGACCAAAGGAAGAGCATCAGGCCAACTTAAGGAAGTTGATGAACACACTTTAGCCATTCGACATTTCAACGTCCCATTTATCTGCTCCACGATACCTGAAGCCTCTGGTCGATAGCTACAATGCAATTTCTGATCAATGTTCAATGCAGTGCAAAGCATCTTCACAACTTCGCTGTTAAAATGTGTCCCTCTGTCCGATTCCAGAGAGGCAGGCACCCCGAAGCGCGGTATCAACTCTCTAAGCAACAACTTTGCTACTGTGAGTGTATCGCACCTGCGTGTAGGGTATGCTTCAACCCATCTGGAAAATATGCATACTACCACCAGAACATACCTAAGGCGGTTGACTTTTGGCATTTCAATAAAATCCAATTGCATTCTGTTGAAAGGCCCCCCAGACCTCCCAATGTGACTCAGTGTAACTGGTGTTCTTTTCCCTATGTTCAACTGCTGACAGGTAACACATCGCTTACACACTGCTTCTGCTGCAATCCTAAATTTTGGGCAATACCAAGTCTGCCTAAACACCCTCAACATGGCATCTCTTCCTAAATGCACTGGACCATGTATCTGTCGTGCCATTGGGCTCGCTAACTCCTCAGGTAACACTGCCCTTCCATCTGCTGAAACCCAAAAGTCCATTTCGCTTCTCACACACCCTGCTGTTTCCCATGCCTGCTTCTCAGATTCAGGTGCATTGTCTTGCATTTGTTTCAAATCTTCCCAAGTATCGACCGTTTCTAACATCATGCTTAATTCTGTCCTTTCCTGAGCCCCACCTACTTCCACCTCCGTGAAAGAATAACCATGCTCCGCACAATAGCGGGCAACTTCGTCTGCATATCTATTTCCTTGTGACACAAAATCTGTATTTTTCGTATGAGCTACACATTTTACAACCGCGATTGCAGCTGGACCCTGTAATGCTTCTAACAACAGCCGCACAAATTCTCCATTTCTGATTGGCGAACCAGAGGAGGTCATGTAACCCCTCTGAGACCACAATTGCCCGAAATCATGAACTACACCGAAACCATATTGGCTATCAGTATATATGGTGACTCTAATTTTCTTGCCTGCTGTACAGGCACGTGTCAATGCAACGATTTCTGCTACCTGTGCGGAGTGTACTCCTTCCAGGCAAGCGGCTTCCACAACTCCTGTAATGGTGCAAACAGCATAAGCTGCTCTCAACCGACCAGTATCGTCTCTTAAACATGAACCATCGACAAAGTAAATTTCATCGGGGTCGATCAATGGTTCATCCACAATATCTGGTCTTGGCTTCGTACATAGTTCAGTCACATCAAGGCAATCGTGATCTTCACAGTCTTCGCTTTCAATGTCATTAGGGAGTGGCATCAGTGTAGCAGGATTCAAGACAGAGCACCTCTAAAGGGTCACGTTCTCCGCAGCAAGAATAACTTGCTCATAGCGCGTGAGCCTACTGTTAGTCAAGTGCTGGGTCTTGGTCCTGGTCATCAACAGTTCCACAGAATGAGGTACATACACCACTAACTGGTGTCCCATCACTATGCTTTCACAACGCTCAATGCTGACACCTGTTGCAGCAACGGATTTGAGACATCTGGGCAACGCTGCGGCTACTGGATCTAAGGTAGCCGAAAAGTAAGCAACTGGTCTACGGGCATTTCCATGGACTTGCACTAAAACTGACAAAGCACAGCCCTCCCTTTCGCAGCAATAGAGGGAAAATGGCCTCTCATAGTCCGGCATCCCCAGAGCCGGAGCACGACACAAGTCATCTCTCAGCTGTAGGAACGCCAACAAGCACTCATTGTCCCATGGTACCGGATCGCTCACCTCCTTGTGCGTCAGTTTCTGTAAGGGTTTTGCTTTCAGTGAAAAGTTAGCTATCCACTGTCGGCAATAACCAACCATTCCTAGAAACATCCTGACTTCTCTCTGTGTTGTAGGCGAGTTCATCTTCATAATTGCCTCTATTCTATCTGGTGACACCTTGCGCTTTCCTTTTTCTATCCGGTGACCCAAGTACTGTACTTCTGTCAGACAGTACTGCAATTTGCTCCGAGATACCTTGTGTCCATTTTCAGCTAAATGGTTCAGCAAGGCGATGGTATCTGTCTTACAAGCCTGTGGAAAATGAAATTTTGCCTGACCAAGATGCCCCCTACGTGTACCCTATGTTACATATATGTGCATGTCACCCATGCATATTTTCCCTTAAGTGGCCTGAACAAAGAGGCCTCTGCAATCACGTCCTGCATTAGGATGCCAGTCATCATGTCTCCCATGTAAGAAATATTAAGTTAGCATTTAAGGCCCATGTATTTGCATTGTGCACTTTTAAATAAATCACGACAAACCCTTTTTGTGGTTCAGTCTGAGCCACTTTCGGAATTAGGGTTTTCATGACTCCTGACACACTGCAAGCTGCAGTTACGTATCTCTGACCTCGCATACTTCTAGCTCAGCTGAAAGAAGCCCAGCAAAGGGTGCCAAGACAGTGTTTTGCAAAATAGTTATCTGCCTGCTGTACAGAGTCACATTCCTGCCCAGTGAGGAAGGTGAAGAAATCCCGTCCGCGAAAGATAGGGCCTAGCCTCTCTGTCTCCATTGAAGTAAATCACAGTGCTTGCATCCATAGAAAGCTCACAATGCACGAAGAAATATATGCTTTTCTGATTCTTAGCGATGAGCAACCTTTGCTTCAGATAATACATCCCCTGACTTAAGATATCAGTTAGTACCAGACGTGCTGGTCGCCTTGACACTAAAGATCTCTCTACTAGACTGAAAGTCAGCTCTCCTCCCAGTTACACGTCAATTGCACGTCATGCGCAAATTGCGTGCACAAGTAGGGCAAAGTTCCAGCCTGCCATGTAACTCCTCCTCTATGTAGCCACCCACCTATCACCCACCTGTGACTCATCAAGTGTACACCCTCATGCACGCCCACATGCTCTTATCTCTTTCTTTCATGCTCTGCCTGGAGCGCTCCTCCCTATGTATATATGTGTTGTTCTCTGTAAATAATGTTAGAAGACCCTTCCTGAACCTCAGTGGTGATGGAACAGATTCTCCCTTAACTCGAGTTATTGGAATAAAGCCCTTTTAACTTGGACACCACGGACTCTCTGCCTCTCATTTGATACATGCTAATTGTTAATGCCTAGAAATTATGCCAGGGTAATATTTTATTTACCACATTAATTTGGCGCCCGAACAGGAACATGATCCCTTTCCCCACACGCCGGAGTTGTAGGTCCAGCTTTGCCCCCTTCTACAGCCGTGACGGACTTTAAAGTGTACACGCCATCGGGATTTCCCGCTACTCCCTCAGGCCCAGGAGGAGGACGGACTGTGACCAGGCATCCATACGAGGCGGTGAGGATTGCGGATCGTCTCAACCAGAGCCCGACTTGTGAGAGAGCAAGGTCCGAGGTTTCCAGAGGCCCACCTGTTCCGAGGCGCATGCGCAGTATCAAGTTTCCGAGGCCTTCAAGTTCTGCTTCCCGGTGAGTACCACTATGGGGAATGCATAAAGTTCAAGACGGGTTCATTTTATATGAACACGGTAAAGACGGGTTCACGTTACACGTGAGCACGGTAAAGACGTGTCTCATTTCTATGAGCACGGTAAAGACGTGTCCATTCACATGTGCACGGTCAAGACGGGTCCATGGTAAACGTGGGCACGGTAAAGACGTGTCTCATTTTTGAGACCGGTATGGTTGTACTGTATTCCAGTGCATATAGTTTTTCAAGTACATGTTTAGTTCTCTGTATTGGTTTAGATCATGTTTGTTTTAATGTTATGATGTTTTAGTGTGAATGATTGTTGATTGTTTCAGTCTATTTTTGTGTATTGTATTTCCATTGTGTTGGTTTCAACATGCCACTGTTTTCAAAATTGCGTCAGATAGGGACCAGAAAAGGTATACTAGAAGAGTCAGTTAACATCCCGCCTAGAGACACACCTGGTCATTTTATGTATAATAAGCATGGGCTAGACGCCATCTTGTTTTTAGATTTATGGGTAGACTATACAAAGGACCTGGAGGAAAAGTATAGATGGCCTATCTCAGGAACATGGGATTCAGAATGCATTATGAGAGTAGAGGAAGCGCTATGGAAAAAGAAATCAAGACCCTCTCAGAAAGATGCCATTGAATTGTGGCGCAAAGAGTCACACAGGAGAATAGAGAAAGAATTCAATAAAGCAGAGAGAACTAAACAAGCAGAGGAAAAAGCCAAAGAAAAAGAACTACGAGAGGAGGGGAAACGGGTCAAAACAGAACAGGCTGATAGAGAAAGAAACACCGTCGTTACTGGCATTTATCCCGTCCTCTCAGAAGAACTAGCTAGAGTGACCACCTCAGAGAGACCCAGTAGGTCGCGAACGCCACCACCTGTACCATTTAGAGTATGTAGAAAGAAGCCGACAGCATCAGAGGCTCTTATTTCCTCCTATCTAGAAGAGCCCGCACCGGACTACGTTAATGCAGGTTTCCCTCCACCCCCACCAGCAGATCAGCTCCAGCAACTTCAGCAGCAGCTAGTAAAAGATGACGTAGGTCCCGGGGCAGTGGGAGGGGTGCCTACTGTAGATGTAGCCATTCCATTTTGTGTATATGATCCAGAACCAGGAAAAGGTTCAATGCTTGTGATTTCACTAAGACTAAGACAAGCCGTCGCATATTTGGACAAATTACCAGACATGAAAGAGCACCTAGATAAAATGTACCGTTTCATTAGAACGGGGGAGGAACCAGATTGTATAGTACAAGCCATGCTACACAGAAAGGTTGGGGTTGTTCTCTGTAAATAATGTTAGAAGACCCTTCCTGAACCTCAGTGGTGATGGAACAGATTCTCCCTTAACTCGAGTTATTGGAATAAAGCCCTTTTAACTTGGACACCACGGACTCTCTGCCTCTCATTTGATACATGCTAATTGTTAATGCCTAGAAATTATGCCAGGGTAATATTTTATTTACCACAAGCCTCTTCTGTTTCTGACGCAACAAGTAGGTCGTCTATGTACTGGACCAGAACCGAATTCTGGGGCAGTACCAGACTTTCAAGGTTCTTTTTCAACAGCTGGTTGAAGATTGAAGGGCTATCTGTGAATCCTTGTGGGATTCTACACCATGTTAAGACGCGACTCTCCATTTTAAAAGAGAAGAGATACTGGCTCTCTTTGTCTAATGGGATTGAAAAGAAAGCCTGACAAAGATCTATCACTGTGAACCACTCAGCTTGGAATGGTATCTGAAACAGTATCACTGATGGATTCGGTACCACTGGACAACATGAAACAACAATGTTATTAATTTTTCGAAGGTCCTGTACTATCCTAAATTTCCCACTAGGTTTCTGCAAACCCATAATCGGGGAATTGCATGGGCTTCCCACGATTTCCTTCAGTATTCCCTGTTTAATCATAGAGTCGATCACGGGTTTTATTCCTGCAATCGTCTCTTGGGACAGCTTGTATTGTGGCGTTCTTGGATAATCAACATTTGGTTTCACTATGATCTTCACTGGCTCTACCCCTTTGACCAATCCTATCTCTTCTCCTGTAAAATCCCATACTTCTGATGATACTGCCTCACGTAAGTCCCAAGGAAGGTCCTCCACAGTTAGAGTGGGATACAGTTCAATGCATGTTCTTGAATTCACAATTTTGAAGGTAGCATCATCATCTGTCGTTTCTACCTCTACTCCCTGTGGTGTGCAGTATAAAGTACAGTTCAGTTTGCACAATAAGTCCCTTCCTAACAGACACACAGGACTAGAATCGCACACCACAAACTGATGTTCATTCGTGTAGTTTCTGATTTTCACTGACACTGGTTCCGTCAAAGGGCTAGTCATTCTCTTGTTTGCGACTCCTACCACCTGAATTGTTTCCCCCGACATTGGTAGATCCGGAACCACTGCTGATCTCAAAGTTGATCGAGTAGCTCCGGTATCCACCAAGAATGATGTGGGACACCCTGCCACTTCTGCCTCTACAAATGGTCCTCTTTGATCCACTTCCAGAACTGCCCCGAGGGTGCAGTCCTCTTCTTTGCTTACACGTTGTCCCGTCAAGGGATCAATGTAGTAACATTTTTCCTCATCTACGAAAAGAGGCATTTGTCTAAAAACCTTTCCCCCTGTCGAAATCTTTGATGGCTGCGGAAACTGAGCTCGTGGAGCCGAAGTCCCCCCTTTGGCCACCTTGATTCTCGGCACTGGCACCCCTTGAACTGGAACCTCTGGAACCTCCTCCTCTACTTCTAATTCTCCGTTTTCTGGGTTATAGGGACACTCGCGTCTCCAATGTCCCACCTGATGACACTGGTGGCACTTTGTCATTTTCTTCAACGTGGCAAGGTCTATTCTAGGTCTCGGGTTTTCCTCGCTGTCTCTATTCTGTCCGTTTGGTTTTCGTCCCATCGTCCCTGTTCCCTGTTGGCGCTGTCCACCCTTTCCAGCTGACTGCATCTGTACTACCATCAGCTTCTCTTTTAGCTTTTTTGCTTTGGAATCTATTTCGTCACTGCAGTACCTGGCATACCTCAAAATCTCATCTAATGGTCTGTTTTGCCAACAAATCAAATGTTGCTGAATCATCAAACAAATATCAGGTCTCAACCCCAAAACAAACTTTGACACAAACTGTCCTATATCCTTAGGATCCATTACATCGAGTCCACTGTATTGTTTGAATGTTTTCAGCAATCTCTCTGAAAATTCATGAACTGTCTCCTTGGGTTCCTGTCTTGTTCGGTCTATTTTTACCCAATCTATGTCTTGTGGTGGGACCTTTTCCTTCAACCAAGTGATTACTCTTTCATATTTCAACATTACAGTTTCAGACGGTCCATTTGTGGCAGCATTCCTTTCTGGTTCTACAGTTGGCCACTCGACACTAGTCTTGCATGCTGTCCACAAATCTCCTGGCACCACAATGTCAAACAAAGTGTTCAAATCAATCCACAATACCTTGGAGATTTTCACAAACCTTTCTACCTGCTTGTACCACTCAACGGGATTGTCCCTTAACTTCGGGAATGAATTGGTAAATGCAGCCAAATCTCCTCTACTCCAGGGCACATGTACATAGTTCCCATTCGATATTTCTCTCAAAGGAAATGCCTCCATCTGCATTACCCTTCCTTCCGGAGACATCACACTCGTGCTCCGCCTGACAGTACCCCTTTTGGACCACCTCTCTTCCCATTTGTCCAGATCTCTCCACACTCTTATTCCTGTTATCAGCTCCCTTATGTGTGTTTTTAATCCTGTAGTTCTCTTCTCGTCTAAGTCTTGGTCTGAATACTGCAACCTATGGTTACTCTGTAATGTCCTTGTTCTGGACAAGTCTACCATATACTTGTCTGCCAGTCCAGACAGTTTCTCATGTATTGTTCTTGCCTTTCGGGTAATATCTTTTGCTATAAACAGTAACTCATCTTGTTCGTACAGGTCAATCCTTTCTAAAGGCAACGTCCCATCTATTATCTCATCCAGGTCAGATTTTAAGCTAGTGACATCGAGTCTTTTGGCCTTTACTGCAGCTTTCAGTATGCTAGCTCTAGGGGGTCCATTCACATCTCTCCCATCCCAGCTCCGAGTCCTACGTCTAGGCTCAGGCGAGTTATGGGGAGTCCTCCCATGTTCCCATCTCTCCAGGTCCCATGCAGTTCCATCCTCTCTGGGCGTATGGTGAAACACTTTCCCATTTCTCATTATCCCACAAGTCCCATTCTGCATGGTTTCCCTAGATACATGGTAAGACATCCGTTATTCCCCCTTTCTTCATCATTTGCCGGTGGTCTCTGATCTCTCGACCCATGGCAAGATCCTTCACTGTTCCCCATGCTCCCACGACTCCAATGCTGTACATTCTCATTAGGTGCATGGTGAGTACATCTAAACCTATCCCTGTATTCTTGTGTCCTTCTGTCTCCCTCACTGGTTATGAGACGGGACGTCTCTCCACATCCTGTACTTCTCTCACGTCTCTCTTGCTCATTTCCACCGTCAGTATGACGTATAACTCCTCTACTCTCCGGACTGTTACCATCCCACTCCTGACTACTGGCGCTAGCCCCGCAGTGAGACAATGTTCCATTGCCTCGACTTCCCCAATCAGCCTCTGTTCTTGACCTGTGGGCTGGTGCTTCTGTGGTCCCATCCCATTCTCTCAAGTCAGCTCTCAACTCCCTAAAGGATTTCGGCAGTGGTCCCCTCAGGTCCATCGGTCCTCTCTGGCCCCCCTGTTCTGCTGCGGGACCCTCTGCTGAATCAAATGGGGTGCTCCACGTCACTGGTCCTGGCAATTGCTTCCAGGCATTTGTCGTGTTATTTCTCCTTTCCATTTCAGCTCTCTCTCTATCTAACCTCATCTGTTCTTCCTCTCTGTCTCTCTCGGGGTTGTATATCGATACTATAGGACCTATGGTAACAGGTACTTGTAGAGCGTCTGGCATCCCCATAGGACTCAACCCTCTCGGTTTCTGGTACCTTCTGCACCACAAACCTTCCGACTACTCTCGGTACTGTACTATGTTGAGGTGTCTCCTCACCTTTGGTAGGTGTCCACTCTGATACAGGGAGTGGTACATACCCCTCTATGGCAGGCCCATCATCCCTTGCGAGTCCCCTATCTTCTATTCTCCCAACGTTCGGAGGCGGTCTATCTATCAGCAACCTATTTATCAAGTTGTCCTCCGACTCGCTCTCCTCATCCTCTTCCATGAGCCTCTGTTCTCCTGTCACCTCTCTCACTGGGTATAACTTATCCACCTCAATAGCCTGTACCCTCCATCTCTTGGCGTCCGCATCCCATTGGGCATCTCGCACTGCCCTTACTGATCGCTTCAACCTTTCTTGGCGCCTGTTCAGATTTCTGTTGTGTGCCGCCCTAAGCCACGCATTAAGGGCCTCAAACTGTGTTGGTCTAGGCGGAGGATTCGATGAGGACATAATTGATTTCAGCCGATGTAACCCCTCTAATTTGAACGTTCCATACTTAGGAAATGTCAGTTCCTCATTCCCTTCCGAAATCTTATTCCATTCACTAATCCATAGTATCGTATGCAAGCCAACATTCGCTGCCATATAGTAAGCTGGTGTACCCTCTGGCGGTGCCTCTTCCCCGTAATAAGAGTTCCTTCTTTTTCTCTTAAAAATCCCTCTCAAGCATTTAAAACACTTCATGTTCAAAACCTACAAAATTTCTATTTTTCTCCGCGTCTGTTTACTTCCTGATGACAATCCACCAATCTCAGCACGGTTCTTGCTAACTGCCCTATCAGAACGCGGCTTTTCACTGACGTCACACCAACCGCCCTATCACGGCACGGCTTCTCACTAACCGGCCTATCTCAGCGCGACTCTCGCTGACGTCACTCGTCCCCCTTCGCAGCAGTTCCCCTCCTTTCTCAGCTCGTCCCCGCGGTCATGCATGCGTCCCATTCATACTCCGAAAAATGATTACTTCCGTCCAAGCGATCACTTTTCTTTGACTGTACGCCCACAGTCTATCTGTAATTGTCACCTTAACTGACGAAATGTCTTTCCGTTTACGTCCAGACAATCGCCTTCTCTGATAGGTTACTTACACACAGTAACTTTCGACCTGCGTCCGTTACTCACACATACACTCTTGCGTTCCCCCTATCTCGGTCCTGCGGCGGTCAATGGTACCTCATGACCTCCTTACTCTGGTCGACAATTACTCTGGATGTTCGATACACCCGAACCACTTAAGCTCTACCCCGAACTTAAGATTTTACCAGGTTGCGCGCGCTCACAACCTTCTCACAATCACACTACAGGCATTCAACTCCGCATGACATTACAATACAAATACAACACAAAACACCGCAATCTGTTCACGCATGACCCTTTTTATACTCACTCTCGTCCGATACTGCTGCTTTTCTCTCTCCGTCAGTGCCTTCTTCGGCAGGCCACCTCTCGAACTCTAGGGACCTTGGGGTAAACTAACCTAGCCTAGATTACCTTCCTCAAGAAGATAACCATCCTCACTCTGCTACCAACTGCTGACGCGGGATTTCTGGTCTATTGTTACCTTACCAGATCCCAGCTCAGGTCGACTGAATCGTTGGTACCTGTCATTGAGTAAAAGGCAATCCACTCCTAGGTTAATCAAGAAAGAACGTACACCACTCTAAAGAACCACTTACTACTAGAAAAGGTTTAAAAGTTTATTGTAAAGCCAAAAGTATCTGGAGATACAAACATCTCAAAATAAGATTCAAAAGATATACAGGTATCAATATAAAAAGATATTCTCTGAATGCTCTTAATCGGCAAAAGGAAATTATCAAAAGTATCTCAAATACCATGAGAGTTGCAAGAATCGCTATGAGTTGCAACTTGAGAGTCATTTACAGAAAGGAAAAGTTCAGGTTAGGCTGTCCCTACACTGGACTAAGTGACATCCCTACTTAACAAGATCTTTACCTAAAAAGGTGTCAGCCGTGGTGACTTCCAAAGAAGATCACACACTTCCCTTAGTCTATGTCTCAAAGTCGAAGTCTTGCAGTTCCCTAGCTGCCTACCCATCCACTCTCTTAGGTTCCTCAGATCATCTGCTCTAGCTCCACCCCGGGGTGCTGTCCCTAATACAAAATCACATTTCCAATAGGAACGCCCCTGGAGACGCCTCTCACGTGGTGTAGTTTCTGGCGGCAAATTCCATGCTGGTGCTCCTCGGGACCCTTCATTAAAGTTGACCTTGCTTCCCAGGCTTCTCTCCGACCAGGCGGTACCCCCTAAAATTCCTGAAGACTCCTACAGGCCTGTGCCTGGCGTCTCTGAACAAAGTCTATTCATCATTTCTGATTAAGTCCCCCTCGCACCTGCGAACAGACACTTTCTCGGTAGGCCCCAAATTCCGGCCTCCACCATATCTTAGGTCGTAAACTATTTTTGGACAGGCTTTACATTCGTGCTCTGTGCGACCTCTCCTTAATGAGCACATGCAGATCAAAGAAGCGACTTTATCTATTCAGGCCTACTTAGAATTACATGAAACGGGCCTCTGCAATATGCACATTTAATTTCTTTGTTTAAACAATATTCTAACTAACACACATTACTATAATGTAACACATCTATTTAAAACATTATTTCAATTCTATGATTAACAATACTCTATAGTAAAATGACATTAGAATCCAAGTTACTTAAAAGTGTAGCAGCATCTTTCGTTTCTTGTGAAATGCCATGTGGCCTACACATTTCCATGGTTTGCAGAATTACATTTCTTTTTCACACAGCCCCATAACGTGAGACTCCAACATCATTCTAACATTTCTACATCTCTACATTAGTTTTTCACACTGATATATGTATCTCTATTCTAATTAAACACTCATGTATATATTTTCTCTATATAAGTTTGACACTCCTGTATATTATCTATTAGACTAATACAACGTGCTTGTAAATATGGTGCACTTCTACATTTTTCAGAATTGTGCTCTCTCATTGGTGCACTCCACCAAGTCACAGAGCAGGTTCTGAACCTTGGAATCTCTGTGGGCAGATTTAGGCCTCAGCGCACATGCTTAATTATTGTGCTGCTAGCCCGGCAAACAAACATTATACCAATTTCACATGCAGTTGGGTCACTCAGAGGAGGGATAAATGCCTGTTTACCTTGCAGGGACACTACTGTCCTAACACTAACTTACTTTAAATTCACAGGTTTAAAGATTACTAGGATTGGCAGTCAATTACAGCTGAAATTGCAGACTTACAATTTAGGAACTTCTAAATGTGTGGCGATTTTTCAACCAGATCCTTTTGTAATTGTGTTTCTTCTTTCTCTGATTAATTACTTCTCTTATTTTCTGATTAGCACTGGGATGCCTCATGGGGCCAATGCACGCTTTATAAATTTGATTTATTCATTTACCCAGGTAACAGGGATTGCTGGACTTTGTTTGGGGGGCTACATCTCATGCATATTATGGAATGGCTTTCAGTGAATGTGCACCCACTTCAACAGTAGGCACACAACCTGCATTGCACTATCTTGAGGGCAAATGTCCAGGGGGTGCTGATTTATTAATCCGACCCCTGTAGTCCGAATGTTTGAATTAGAAGTATTAGAAAACCATTCACATGGGTTGCAAGGTGCGTCATGGTGGTGACAATGTTAAACATTCAAAGTGGGAAAGCCAATAGATCTTGCCTTTTGGGTTTATTTGTTTATTGCCCCTGTTCAAAAGTATGAGAAACAAACGTCCAGCGTGATGGTGTCTACATGTGCATGCACCATCACACATGTATGCATCATGAGACTACGGCAGTCCCAGGTTGCTGGTGTATACTTTTAAATGCCTCATTACCATGCACACATATACGACAAGACCCAGTGGCTATTTTATATTTATTTTTGTATTTACCATTCCAAGATGGGGGACGCCTATCTTGGAGTGGTATAAGAAATTAATAAATAAAAGGTGAGTAAAAGTGCATAGGAAGAAGCAGCTCAGTATTAAACTGCATCTACTGGTCCTTTCTAAACATCAAAAAAATGATTTTTTTGTTTTTTAAATGACTGAGTGAGGAATGAAGCAGGAGCAATGGAGGAGTAGGGCTTGGAGTATCGAATAATTATTGATGGCCAGCAGTGGTCATGAGCTGGAGGGGTAGAGGAGCATCAGAGGATGGCAGTGATCTAGAAAACATAACAATAAGCAGGGAACAGAGAGCAGTGTAACGCCAAACTGCAAACGGCAAATGGCAGCGAGAAACACGACAAACGGCGGCTTCAGCTCTGGCTTCAGCGATCCAGCGTTTCAGCGATCTGGTGGCATTCCCGTGGAGGGTCTAAGGACTAGGTCCGAAATACGGACTGAGCCCTGAGGACTATGGAGCCAAGGAGCTGGCCGTGACCGACCGGGCAAAAAGAGAGAGGTGAGAAGCGGTGGTTCCGTCTTCTCTAGTGACTCTGACTCTGACCTCAATACCGTGATTAAGCATCGCTGAGCACCACCGAAACACCGCGGGGCAACCTGTGTGCGAGCCGCTGCTGGTGTTGCTGCCGATCACTGTGGGGGTAACCTGTGTGCGAGCCGTCGTTGGTGTTGCTGCTGAGTTATTGCTGCTGATTTACTGCTGCCACAAGAGTGGTTTTTCAAGCTGTTGCGTCGTTTAATTAAATAAAACTGCCCAGAGCCAGCCGGTGGCGTCTAGTGTCTGTTGCCGCGCCGCACCGAGGACTAAGCGCAGGGGGGGGCGCCCGTCTGCAGCCCCCTTACCGCCCTCTTGCTGCTCATCATCTGCCTCACCTATCTCGTCGTCTCCTTCAGCTAGAGAGCAGCTGAGCAGATGGAGGCTGAGCCGGTTTTTAGTTATAGACTGCAGTCGAGACTAGCGGACACAAGTGGAGCAGAGCACGGTAAAGCCATTATTTTCACCATCGCTTCCTCTTAAAGTCTAATAGCGAGGCGTAAATCAACTGCCATATCATCTGTGAGAGCGCCAAGCCCGCCGTTAGTCAGCCGTAAGGCTGTGCAGACTTATTATCCTCCCCTAGTCTCCGCAGGGGGAGAGTGGCGAGTGATAAGCAGCAGCAAGCAGGTGAGGTTCTGCTTTGCAACTTGACCTGTCTCTGCAGTGAACGGCTTTAGTTTTTCATCTGTGGTCAGTTGTGATAATTTGTGGCCACTAAGGTGCCCTTGTTTTGTGCTCAAGCAAGGGAGGGTCTAACAGGAGTAAAGCTGAACTCTTCCGAACTACTCTGGACTGTGCTGAACTGCTCTGAACAGCACTGGACTGTGCCAGGGAGTCAGGAAAAGACGTCAACGACGAGCAGCAGCTACGACAAATGTCTATGTACCCCATCCTTGTGTTGGAGATAGTCAAAGATAACTGAGTGCCGAGTGCAGAGAGAGTGGGCCCACGGGTGGGGCATCTGTAGTAGTAGCTGTGTGTGGGGGGAAAAGCCTGACGCCCCCTGCCCGTGTCACCTCTCACTCGCCGTTATAGTTGGTCCATCTGCTCACCTGTATTGCCTCACCCACCATAGTCCCGGCTGTCGGACGGGGGTCAGCGTGCGGTTCTAGCTCGTATCGCTGCTGAATCGGCCAGGCCCCGGGTGGGGTGGCGCGAAGGGCAAAGCAATTGTGAGCTGCCACACTACAAGGCGGTGGTATTTATTTTAAGTTTGCGCACTCTCTTTGACTCATTGATTGTTCGTCTGTTTAATTTTATTGTATTCATGCTTGTGACGCCTGCTCTAGTATCTGGTGTCTCACTTCAAAGAATCGCTATATATAATGACTGCTAAAAAGCTACGGTCTGGGCGATTACTGGTAGGAAGGACTTGTTCAAAGACTAAATCAAATCCCCTACGAAACAAGGATGTTTCTGATATGTTGTTAAAAGGAAAATGTCAACTATACAGTTTATGGGAAAGGGGAAAGGACAGAGTCCCCCTAGCGGGATCAAATACTGTAGACAGTAATGGAGAGGGAGATGGAGATGGATGAATAATTGTGAGTGGGTACAGCAATTATGTTGAACCAATCGAATCAGCAAATATGGCAGCGGTTGCAGAACTCCATACTGTCGGGGGGGGGGCCTCAAGATTCCCTGGAACCCCTGGGCCTTTTGACGCAAACCCTTGGGGATAAAATAGTTCTCCAACCCTCCATGGATCCTTAGGTCCTACTTTTAAAACAGTGGTGGTGACTGTGCATAGACCCTTACTTGCCCCCGGTCGAATCATAGAAGAACCTCTCGGTCCTCTCTTGACTGAGGAGGCTCGAAGTAATGATTTCACTCTTCCGGATCTAGATCTAGAGCTCTGCAGGAGATATATCGCCTGCGATACCAGTAAGATCATAGAACTAGCAAATACTCCAGTAGTAACAGCTCCTATAGGACTCCAAATATTCAGTAGCACTCCTTCTAATAAATCTAATTACTCTCTATCACAGTCATACATCTCCACGAGCCCCGATCTAAATATTACTGATATCCATCCCAATCAATCCACCAGGAAGGATAAACTTGTCTCGTACTCCTTATCATCCCTAGAACATCTGCTATCCTCCATTCTAATGTTACTAGAAAAATTCGTTGGAGGTTTCAGATTGTGTGCTGGAAACTGTAACCCAAATATTAAAGGTATTATTAAATAGCAAACAGGGGAAGGAACCTAGTTTAAAAACTGAGTCTATTCAAGTAGGATTGAAAGTGAAGAAAGATATGGTGGTGGAGAATAAGCTTGAGAATGTTAACTATGATTTAGTCCTAATTGACCATGATGATAATTCTCAACCTATTGAGCAAAAGAAAACAGTAGCTACGATGGGGAAGATCCTTGAAACCCCATCAAAAGTTCTAGTAGCTGATTGTGTTCATGAGTTTGCTCAGGAAGTAAAAATCACGGTGGATTCTGAAAAAAGGATGGATAAGGAGCTATTTCCTCTTTTTAAGTCCCAGTCAAATGAGGAGAAAGAAGGTGTTCTGGATTCATCATGTGTGGGAAAAAAGGAAAAAAATGGGACACCTAAAAAGAACAGAGGGAAAAAGATGAAACTAATCCGAAGATTTGCAAAAAAGAGGCAAAGAAAAATTTGTTTTAAAGAATACTTAGAGACCTCTATTGGAAAGGATCTTTCTCATGGGTCATTGTATAATGTATCACAAGATATGAACCGGTATGTTGAAGCAGACCAAGTGATACTGGAACCCAAAGATCTGGTGATAGGTCCATTGTTGACTCATAATGTTTCCCCCCCAAATACTATACCCCCCCAGTTAGCTGCCTATAATATCGTAACAGGGGGTTACCATGTGCTAAAATTGCGGTGCAGCAGTAGCCAGTTAGTCTAGTATCTTCAGCACTTAATCCCCTGGCTATGCCGTTCCCTGAAACGGTAGAAAGTAAGGATGAACCGAAAATGCCTAATGATGTCCGTGAAAGGGAAAGTATAGATATATTCCATTTAGATTTCTTTCCTCTGTTTGATACGGATCTCATATTAAATAGGTCCTCGCTTCTCAAATGTTTTTTGGAGATCGAAAGTTTGAAACTTATCCAAAGTAATGATATGGATTTAGTTTCCATCTTCAAAACAGAAGTTGGGCATATAACGAGGGTAAGGTTTTACTCCAAAATTATTGCAAATCATATTCTTCAATGGTCAGAAGGCCTACAAAGTAGGGGGATCGATGTCACTCCTTTTTTAGAGAAACCACGAAATAGAGTTTTTGTTAACAAGCCCCTGTTAACTCAGGCAGACTCAGGCAGTAGAGGTCGTCCTCTCAAAACTGAGGACTTAAAAATCTGTATTTCAAAAAACGGAAGACAAGTGAAACTTATAGACCCTATCTCTCTCCCCTCTCAACGGAACTCCATGGAGGAGAGCCTACAATGGAACTGGTTACCTGGCGTCCTGTCGAGCAGATCCAATAATAATCTCCCACTGCACCCACTTTTTAAGCAATGAACTAAAAATAATATTGTGGAATGCTGCAGGAATAAAGAATAGCTGGGAAAAGCTGCAATTTTTACATACATTAGATGCAAACGTGATATGTCTCCAAGGGACTTGGTGTACAGAGAAATTATTATTAGGTAAGGATTATTTTACGCTAGATGGTAGAGCTACTCCATCTAGAAAAGGACATGCAAGGGGCGGGGTGGCTTGCCTGTTGTCTAATCAGATAAAATGGAATTATGTTTATTACACCGACCCTAGCAACCTTTTTCAGGCAATAACACTGTTTAACTTTGACAACGCTGAAAAATGTAAACCACTGATCCTGATAAATGCTTATATTCCTCCAGGTGCCTGCCACAATGCACTTCTAAAGAAGGTCTTTTTATACATAAAGAAAGCCATTGAAGCAGAACCTACGCCTCATATAATTCTGCTATGGGATCTTAACAGTAAAATCTTCAATCTTAGCCTAGACATGTTCAGAAATAAGGATAAAGAAGAATCCTTGCAGATTCCTCAAGCCCTCTTTCCACGAACCATTAGGACAAATAAGAGAGGGAAACTGCTACTTGATGAATTGATAGAAATTGAAGGTATTATAGCGAATGGAAGGTTACCCTCAGATACACCGGTGAATTTTACCTATAAATCAAATAATAGTGAATCCATTCTAGACTATGTGATAGTGGGAAGTACCTCCTTCTTCCTTTTGAAACATCTTAAGGTCTCTAATACACTCCATAGCGATCATAAAGTGTTAACTCTCACCGTAAATTTAAACCCAACTAAGACCGATCCTTGGTCATTAAACTGTGAATCGGTTGGTTTTGGAAAGAAATCAGGGAGATGTCACTGGGATATTAGGGCAATTAGTGGTTTGGGAAGTATTCTAGAGGCTGCCGTGGAAAATTTGGTTAACTGGAACGGCTTTGAAATAGCATGTTTTGCTGATTTTATGAATACGGTGATTTCAATTGCAAAAAAAACGAACCAAAAAGGTAATATTAAAGTAACTCCCAGATCTCTACGTCTACTTAATATTGAAATAAATAAATAAATTAGGGAACAGTATCTGACCTACTCCCCCGAAAGATATCGTAGAATTGTACTACTAAAGAGAAGGAGAACTAGGGTGAAGGTTAAGATGAGAAAAGAGAGGGAAGATAGTATTTGGATTAAATTTCGGGAAGCTGCGTTTAAAGGTCAAATAAGAACATTTTGATCTCTCATCGGGGAGGGTTGTGGAGCTAGATCTAGACCACTTCCAGTAGCTATTGAGCAGCATATATGGGTTGGTTATATCCAGAACCTTTACGCAAGTAACGGAACTGTAGTTGATTGTAGTGGAGCAAATGAGGACCTCTTACCATATGGACTGCCTTCTGAAAAAGATATTGAATTGGCCATCAAGGGTTTGCGCTCCCCCGGGGCGATGGGTCCGGATGAGCTTCCAATTTCAGTTTTAAAACAAAATAGTGCCATGTGGAGTAAAATCCTTTTTCCGGTGTTTAGATTTTGCTTTGCAAGCAAAACCGTTCTCCCATCTTGGAAAGGGAGTATATTAGTCCCCATTTTCAAAAAGGGAGACCGCGATGCTCCACATCACTACCGACAAATTGCACTTTTAGATGCCGTAGGTAAAGTCTTCGCCAAATGCCTCTTGAAGCAGATTAATGATTGGGTGGACTTGGGTGAAATTTTACCCTTTGAACAGACTGGGTTTAGGCGAAGGCATGGAACCATGGATAATCTAACTGCATTGCAAGTTAGAACTGAAAAATATGTTACGGTCCGAGGAGGGAAAGTGTATGCAGCCTTCATAGACTTCTCCACAGCATTTGATAAAGTAGATTGTCCTTTGCTGTGGAGGAAACTATCGGACCTTGGCATGCCGGCCACCCTTCTGCAGTTAGTTCGATCTCTCCATACTGACACTTGGTGTAGAGTCTTGATGGGAGGGGAAAGAGGTCTAACCCAAGTTATTACTACGACAAACTGCTTAAAACAAGGTTGTTTATTGGCCCCTTTATTTATATTTAAAATTGATTGTCTGTTTGCTATATGCCGACGATATATTAATACTGGATCTAACACCGAGGGGATTAAATAATCGTCTGCAGGTATTACATGAATATGCAGAGGCCCATCACTTAAAGATAAATGTGTCTAAAAGTAAAGTAATGTGCATGTTGGGAAGGAAAAAGTTGAAGTATGGGAGTTATGCCTGGTCTGTAGGTGGTCAAAAATTGGAAGTGGCAAAATCATATGTCTTCCTAGGAAAAACAATATGTGGAAATTCAAGCGACAAGGCTTATATAGGAAACAATATTCGGAAAGCAATGGCACAAGGTAAAAGTTTAGTCTCCCTTTATAGATCCACAGGCAGAAGACACTTTGCATTCTTACTAGAGGTTTTCCGTGCTAAAATCCCAGCTTCCTTATTGTACGGTATCGAACTACTCGACTTAGGAAAATGTTGTTTTTTTTTAAAATATAACAGAAGGTAAAATCTTGCAGTATCTAACCTCAGTTAACTCTGCCTGTTCTGTGGCCGCTCTTAGGTTGGAATTCGGTCTGCGCAGTAGTTGGGTTCAGGGCCTTGCAGGGATAGTGCGATGGGTTACAAGCCTTGTAATGGGTGAACCTGGTACATTAAGATCTCTTATTCAGAAAGAATTACTAGGAACCCTAAATGAGCAATCGTTAATTGTAAAAAAAATTAGAACCGCGGTTGATCTGCTTCAATTGGACGAATCTGTACTTTTTACTTTATCATCATATCAGCTAAAGGCCATTTTGAAACAGGCCACCTGGAAATTAAGTTTCACTATGGACAGGGAAGCCCGTATTTCAAAGAAAGGCATTTTTCCGGCTATTGACTCCTGTCTGATAAGTAAAGTACAATCTTATATTACTTGGAACCTCCCCCATGGAGTACGCCGTTTTTAGCTTTTATTGAGGCAGGGTCTTCTTCCACTGAATAATGTATTGTCCAAATGGTATGGCTCCTCCCCAGTCTGTAATGTATGTAATAATTCAATCCAGGATGTTACTCATGTGCTCTTTGTTTGTCCGGCTCTTTTTTTACATAGGTGTAAGTGGATGAGACCAATCTGCCTACAACTATCCATTTTGTCTGCCACCGCATTTATAGACGCCATTTATAATCCACCAAATGAAATGTTTTTGCCACAGAATTTTTTACTTTTTTAAAAGCTTTTTAGATATATATTAAAATTTCACATGGATGTTACGATTTTTCTCTGTGATTTTACCTGATGTTTTACAAGACTTTGTGTATTTGTATCTCATACCCTATTGTACGAAAATGTATGTTTTTATCTATTGTCCTTCTTTTTATGTGGATCTCATTTGAGTTCCAAAACCATAAATAAATTGAACTTGAATAAGCAGGGAGAGTTTGGGAAGCAATAGAGAAAGTAGGTAGTGAGATACCAACATGTAAAGCGAGGGTATGAAAGCTAAGCATTGCACAGAGGAAAGAGGGAGAGAGCAAGAAAACAAATTGGGCCTCATTTACGAAAAGTGTTACATTGCTGGTTGTAAACAGCGATCCAACACTTTTCATTGCGCTCTCCTTGCGACATCTTGGATGCGCCGTATTTACAGTACGGCATTCCATGTCGTAACTATTGACCAGATATGTCAGGAATCCTAACGTATCTGGTGGCGCAGTAATGCCGAATTGCTGGAGTGTGTCACAAACAGACGCAACTCCAGCAATGTGTCATTACACATGGCCGAGTCCCATGTAAAAAGGCATGCTTCAGTCCTTACGTCTGCTGTGAAGCAGGCATAAGGATTTGACACAGTGAACTTGTAGAAGTGGTGCAGTGAAATCTCACAGATTTCCCTGCGCCAACTCTACAAGCCTTTTTTCGGGTGGGAATGCCCACCCTGCATACATTATACTGATGCAGGTATAATACAGTGGATGGGTTTACAAAGTGATTAGATGCGTCACTTTGTAAATATGAGGCAGTGTGGCGCATCGTTTACACCACTGCAGTATCACTAAAAAGTGAAGCAACGGCGGTCTGGGAGCAGCGGGTAGTCAGGCTCATAAAAGAGCCTAACAGGCAGACCACCCCTCTCAGAGAGACAACTGCACCTTCCTTCACAGTATGGCATACATGCCACACTGTGCAGGAAAGGGGGGTGCAAATCCAGGGGGCACTATATGTGCCCCCGCCACATGCACACCCAGGCCCAAATCCGGCAGGTGGTCCTTTAAGGGTCCCCTTTGTTGCCACTCTGCCATCCTTTTCATGGTGGGTTCCCTGCCATGAAAAGGGCGGTGAAAAGGCAACTTGGAATATGCTTGGCACTGCTGCCGGCCCTGTGGGATTCTTGATCCTGCCGGCGCCGGCGGTGCTGCAATAGTAATACTTCAGGCAGTCCCGCAGTGCAGCAGTCGTCACTAGTACGTTACGGTACTCATAATTAGGGCCATAGCTATAATGGAGTGTAAAAAGGAAGTTAAAATATTTGTCTGACCGCATTTAGTAGAAGTATAAAAGTCACCTCATCTAAAGGATGGTAAAGAAACAATGATCCAGGCAAGGCACAAGCACAAGAAAGGAAAGAAGGAGCAAGCAAATGAGACTGATAAGAAAGAAAACAAATCTTAAGCAAAGAGCTGACCCAAATCCCACTAAAATTATCAATTTTGTCCACAGTAGGTATTTCTACAACAGACTGGTAAACCTGCCTGTAGGCGAGACCTAATCATGCCGCTATCAGACGGTTCATATTCGTCAACAGCTGAGCAAGTGTAAAATGTCCTGTCCTTATAATCATTTATAGAGCACCTTAATAAAGAGGGCATGTAAGTGCTGGACTGAAGGTAGACCCTCCCATTTTGGAACAGTTCAGTTAGCACTAATTCCCCAGTTACTTACCGGTAATCTTCATTACTCCGAGTCCTTGTCTTCCTCGCCACAGTAATTACCCATGAGCCTCCGGCTCCCACAGAAACTCCAAGCATAAATCTTTCGCTCTAGTCTCCCTCTCCCTCTCCCTCCTCCAAGATGGCCCCCAGTGGCCCAGCCAATCCCATAAAGGGATACAGAAACAACAACACGACCTGAAGAACCAAGCCGCAGACATGAAGCCACTAACAGGGCAGGGGGGGGAAGGGAAACTATACTGTGGCGAGGAAGACAAGGACTCGGAGTAATGAAGATTACCGGTAAGTAACCGGGGCATTACCTCCTCGTCCGTCTTCCTCGCCACAGTAATTACCCATGAGCCGATACCAAAGCAAATCAGCTTCATGCAAGGAAAACAGGCAACACCAGCAATGCAGCGAAAACATTTGTTTAATAACAAGAGGCAAAGCAACCAAAAAGGACAACCTCTCAAGTAACCCCAGCAGATATAACAGAAGGGGCAAATGAAACAGAACCCCACCCCCAACCTGAAGGCAGTAATGGGACATGAAGGTATGAGGGGACCACCAAGTAGCAGCCTGCAAACATCCTCCATTGAGACCCCCTTGAAAGCAGCCCATGACACAGCAACAGACCTGGTGGACCGACCTTGAAATGGAAGAGAGGGAACCTCAGAAACAGAACCATAAGCCAACAGAATGGCCTCTTTAATCCAACGACTGACCGTGGAGAGGGAGGGTTTTAGGCCCTGACGCGACAAACCAAAATGGACAAATAAATTGTCCACCTTACAAAAGGAAGATGTGCGCGACAAATAAATCAATAAGGCACGACGAACATCCAAGAGGTGCAAAAGGCAATCCTCATCCGAGGAAGGATCAGGGCAAAGAACCGGAAGAACCACCTCCGAAGACCGGTAAAAATAAGAATCCACCTTAGGCACAAATGTAGGATGAGGGCGCAAGACCACACGATCCGACAAAATGACCAAAAATGGGGCAGATCTCAGGAAAGCCCCCAACTCCCCAATACGCCTGGCAGAAGCAATGGCCACAAGAAACACGACCTTGAGCGTCAAAAACTTCAAGTCCACCGACTCCAACGGCTCGAAAGGAGCCAACTGTAAGGAACGCAACACCAAAGGAAGGTCCCAAGGAGGAGGACACAGGATAGGACGGGGACGCCTGAAAGACAGAGACTTAAAAGACGTGCCACCAAAGGAGAAATCGAAACCAAAGGGAGGACATGAAATGCCCGAATGGCGGCCCACTGAGCACGAAGAGTCGAAACGGCCAAGCCCAACACAAACCCATCATTCAAAAAATCCAGAATGCGAGCCGGGTCCAAAGAATCCACAGACAGCCCGCGACCCACACAACAAGAAGCAAAATGATCCCAATGTTTAGCGTAGGACTTCAGTGTAGAAGGCCTCCGGGACTGCTGAATGACCCCAGCAACAGTCAAGGAACACCCACCACGCATCAGCGAATCCCTCTCAAGAGCAAGGCCCGCAGACCCAGGGACCTGAACACCGGCAGAGGAAGAAGAGGCCCCAGCAGACGGTAAGGAACAAACGGCAAGGCCCACCCCGAGTCACAGACAATTCCAACAACAGTGGATACCAAGGGCGATGACACCATCCCGGAACCACCAGAAGGACTAAGGACCCCTCCCTCCTGATCTTCTGCAAGACCGCCGGAAGTAGGGGAACAGGGGGAAAGGCATACAAGAGCCCCCTCGGCCAAGGGAAAGACAGAGCATCCACTCTCCAAGCATCCCGGCAAGGCATAATCGTGCAAAAACAGTGGACCTTGGCACTCGACTGGGAAGCAAAGAGGACCACGATCGGAGACCCAAACATCCTCACCAACCCCTGGAACATCAATGTTGTCAGGGGCAAAGAAACCATGGAAGGAAACACTCGGCTCAGACAGTCCGCCACAGTGTTCTCCCGACTGGGCAGGTAAACGGCAGACAGAGACGCCAGATTTAATTCCACCCAAGAACAAATCCGACGCCCGAGGCAACTGAGGGAAAGAACTCTGCAACCCCCTTGATGATTGATATAGGACATCACCACCTGATTGTCCGTCCGGACTTGCACATGGTGACCCCGAAGAAGATCTGAGAAGGCCAACAGACCCAAAAGAACAGCCTTCAGTTCTTTGAAGTTGGAGGAACAAGACACCATCGATGGAGCCCAAACCCTCTGGGCCGACGAATCCCCCACAGTAGCACCCCAACCCAGCAGGCAGGCATCTATAGTAAGAACGCGGGTGGGAACAACCAGAAACGTGCGGCCCCTGGACAGATGACCGTCGTCCAACCACCAACCCAGGACTAACCGAACATCCTCGTACATAGGAATCAAAACATCCATATCTAGGGAACAGGGGTCCCAATGCAACAAAATGTGGGACACCACCGGATACATGTGGAGGCGAGCCCACGGAACCGTCAATAAAGACGCCGACATCAGACCCTGAACCCTCAACCACAGGCTCACAGGATGAGAAGGACCCAACAGCAGGGAATGAACTGCAGACATCGGGGACAGAATCCGAGCAGGGGGCAGGAACACCATCCCCAACTGAGTCCTGAACAGAGCCCCAATGAAAGTCAATTCCTGCACAAAAACCAGGGAGGATTTCGGCACATTCACTAGGAATCCGTGATGCTCCAGGACATGGCACACTCTCTGGACATGCAACTCCGCCTTAGAAAGAGAAAAAGCAGAAATCAAAATATCGTCCAGATAAGGAAAACACTAATGCCATCCCCATGCAAATGTCCAATAAGAGGAGCCAGAACCTTAGTAAAAATCCCGGGAGAAGAGCAGAGCCCAAAAGGTAATACCTGGAACTGGTAGTGACGACCCAGGACGCAGAACCGGAGAAACCTCTGAGAGTCGGGGTGAACAGGCACATGCAAATAAACATCCCTCAAATCTATCGAGGCCAGGAAATCTCCCTGAGACACCTGAGGAAGGATCAACTGAAGCGAAACCATTTTGAACTTCTGGTGAGGAATGAAAGTATTGACCCACTTCAAGTCCATCACAGGCCTGAGATCCCCTGTGCGTTTGGCCACCAGAAACAGAATGGAATACACGCCCAACTCCAACTGATCGCTGGGCACAGGAATCACCGCATTTTTGACCACCAGGGAATCAACGCCTTCCAAAATCGCCATCCGTCTTAGAGGGTCTCTGGGACAAGGAGTGGATCTGAAACAGTCTGGGGGAGTCTGGGTAAACCCAAGACGCAAACCTCCCGAAACCACCTGAAGCACCCACTGGTCTGACACAGTCTCGCGCCAAGATTCCATGAAGCAAGTGAGGCGACCCCCAACTGGACCCACACCAGGAGCAATCCAGTCATGACTTTGAAGCAGGAGAGGAGGAGGCAGAAGCACCGGAGAACCGGGATTTATTAAAGGAAGGAGCACCCCGGCCACACCCCCGTCCACGAAAGGGCTGACCAGCACGACCCCTCCTAGAAGGACCAAAAGTCCTCTGAGAACCAAAGGAACGGAAGCGACCAGCCCGTTCAGGAGCAAGGAGTTTACGGTCCTCCGCCTTCTTCTTCACCATCTCATCTAAAGGTGAACCAAAAAGCTTAACCCCAGAAAAGGGGATCTTCATCAGGAGACTTTTCTGCGCAGCATCCGCCTTCCAGGAGCGAAGCCACAACTGACATCTCGCAGCGACAGAAGACCCAGCCGCAGAAGCCGCCGCCCCCAATGAATCAAAAGAGACATCAGAAAGTAGGCAAACCTGCTGCTCCATCATAGCCAGAGTAGAAGAGATATCCTCCCCCTGGTCCAACAATTCCGACAAAGATTGAAAATCCTTAAGCAAGGATTGGATCGTGTAAGACGAATAGCTGCCGCCCGTATGGAAAAGTTAGCAGCCGCAAAAGTGCGCATCACCGCACCATCCACCTTCCGATCTACAGGGTCAGCAGGAGTGGAATCCTCAGAAACAACAGTCCCATTAGACGACATACTGGCCATCAAGGAATGCACCTTGACCGAGGAAGGAAACTTCACGGCAAAATCCTGGAGAGGATAGCGTTTATTCAGAACTCCAAAACCTTCAACACTGAAGAATGAACCGGCAAAGACTCAGGCTCAGGACGCTGATACTGGGAGAATAAATCATCATCAAGAGGGGACACAGAATCAGTAAACACCAAATTTTTGCAAATGTGTCCAAGGACCAACTTAAGATCCGCCCCTGCACAAAGCGACCCTTTACGTCAACATCCTCCTCAGCGTCTGAATCAAGAGCAGGAGCATCATCACATCTGGCCCTTTTATCAGCAGGAACAGGCCCTTGACCCTGCAAGGCAGCAGCCACAGCAGAGTTAATCATTTGTTGCAACAACTCTATAGAAGGAATCGTCAACCCAGAAGTAGAAGCCTCCGAAAATGAACCAGGATCAGGCATGTTTGAAGAACCACGCTCCATGCTCACCCAATATGAGTGAACAAACACAGGCAAAGGAGAAGACACACGCCTGGGAACAAAGGACCCAAGGTTGCCAGGCAACCAACCAAACCACCAAACTCACGCCCCCAAAGAGTATATGAGAGCAGCCAGGACCGCGCGCACACCGCAAGAAATGGCCTAGAAACTGCCCCATGTGGAATTATCAGCAGACCGGTGCAAACACCTGAATGGCGCCCGTCGTTATACACGAGCACCCATACGCGGCACTCGGTAAGCGGTTAAAGGTCTAATGTAAAAGCGCACCCGGCCGCGCCATGTCCGCTCAGCAGGACGTGTGGCCGGAAAACAGAGCAAACACTTAACGGCCCCGCACAGCAAGACCCCAGGTGCCCCCACACAGAGCGAGGTCCAAAGCGACCGAAGCTCATAGAACAAAACGCCTCCAAGGTCCGCTAGAGCAGGACACGAAGTGCGAAGGCAAACAAATGGGGGGAAAAAATACAAATTACATACGAAATGAAAACAAATAACATGAACAACAACCCAACTACTTCCCCCACACGAAATACCAAAAGGCCAAAAGGGGCTGCTCAAGCAAGACCCCAGCCCCACTCACCTGACCACCAGGGAGCCAGCACTCGGAGTAGTGCAGAAAAAAAGAACAGGTCGTGTTGGTGTTTCTGTATCCCTTTATGGGATTGGCTGGAGCCACTGGGGGCCATCTTGAAGGAGGGAGAGGGAGACTAGAGCGAAAGATTTATGCTTGGAGTTTCTGGGGGAGCCGGAGGCTCATTTGTAATTACTGTGGCGAGGAAGACGGCCGAGGAGGTAATGAAGCCTTCGGGCCAAAACCTGCCGAACATGACTCTCGGCTCATTCCTCTAACCCTCCACTATACTTTTCAATCCATCTAACAGACTCACATGTCCACCGCTCAAATTAATTTCATGTTTCCCTATACTAATTCACCACTAATCCTGTTTGGGTTCTGGAGCAGCGTGCTACTCGTGGAAAAGTGCTTTGATGCCTCATCAGTGGTACCAAGTGCTATTTAAATACAACCCCCCTCCCTTTTCTGTCCCTACTCTATCCTTTTCAACCCAAATAATAGACTCACATGTCCATCACTCAAATTGATTTCATATTTTTTCATAGTAATTAACCAGTAATCCTTTTTGGGTCATGGAGTGCCTTCGACTCATCGTCAGGGATAGTAAGCGCTATATAATGCAATGTACAATTACACTCACAATTGCTACCCATGTGACGAGAAGGAACAAAAAAATATTAGAATATCTGCAGCGAGTCAGATGCCAGGTATAATCTGCAACAAGGAAATGAAAAAAACGGCCTTGGTAGCTATTCCGGGCTGAACTATTGACATTCGCACAAGGACTTCGTGACACTGTGCAGCTCCCGGAAAGAGTCACTCGAAGTATTGAACGTAGATAATCAAGAGAGTTAACAAGTGAAAAATAATGAACTTGGAAATCATTAGCACGTGGAGCAGCGTATTCTCTCACGTTGACAGCCGCTGTCATTTCCCAGGGGAGAGGGGGTGGGGGCCAATGAGCGACCGCCTCTGTAGCTGCTCGAGCTCCTTGTGTTTCCTCGAGATCAGGCGGCCGCAAGTCAAGGACAACGACGTCGATTTATCTAAAAGCGAGGAACAAGTCGTACAGTCAAGCAATACAGGGCAATTTCATCTAACCCAGAATTCCTTGGTACCCGCACATCCCTGGCTCTTTTGTGTACAATCAAGACAAACTGCACTCCTTTCTTATTGGTGGAGGGAGAAGATGTGGGCGTTTGGTAGCAGAGATGACTGAGTTCCGAATGATGAGCAGTGGAAGCTGAAAAATAAATCACATCAGTTTCGAAAACATTAAGGCTGAACCCGTGGCAGACTTTCCATTTTCTAAGGGCCGTGAGCTGGACAGAGTCCGGCCCAAACAATACTGTCAAAAAACAGAAGCAAAAAATCGTTTCCCACTTGTATTGTTTCTCTTGCTGTTCGGACATGTATTTTAAATAAAATTGGATTTTAATGTATTTTTAATTGATTGAGTTAAGTATATGTTGTGCAATGTCTGTAACTACATACTGGGAGAGGTGTGGCGCCGCGGCCAGGGCGACTGACGCTGGAATCTGGGGACCACGGTTCGATCCCCGGCTCCGGCGGCAGGTTAGCCCAGCACCATGTGACTCTGGGCAATAGCTCGCTTAATCTTCCCGACGGCCCCCCAGCGCCTAGAGACCCTTACGGGTGATTGTGCGCTTTACAAATGTGGACTTAACTTTACTGTGATGATGCTCCAAAAGTACAATAAATCTGATCCATATAATGTGAAGATGATCTTGTGTTGGTGATATTCTCCATGAAATAGTGGAATATAGAAATTTTGAATTCACAAAGACTATATCAAAACAATGAGAAGGACTTAGCGCTTTTTCAGCTCACAAACATCCCAATTCTCATTTTAAATGTACAAAGCCCTGTTTTGCGATCCAGTAAGCTATTACCGAATCGCAAATTGGGTTTGCGAGTCACTATTAGGAAGAGGCGTGCCAAGGATGTCCCTTCCTAACACTGAGTCACACTGCTATGTGTGAATGTTTTGCAACCGAGAATGCGGTCACAGAACATTTGCAGTTAACCATTCACAAGCCATTTGTAGTCAACCGATCGCAAATGGTAAGGGGTATCCCAGGGACCCCTTTCCCTTTGTAAATGTGGACAACAACATTTTTTAAGAGCAGGCAGTGGCCCCAGGGACCCCTGCCTGCTCTTAAAAAATGAAAAGGTACCTTTTCATTTTTATTTATGAAATGCATCCCATTTTTCGTGAAGGAAAATGGGCTGCATTACAAAAAAAATAGCTTTATTTAAAAAGCAATCACATGTGGCTTGCTGGCTCCAGTAGGCCACCATCCCTGTGATTGCAGCCATTCGCAATTGGTCTCAAATTGCGACTTGAATCATGAATATTGAGGAACCAGGTCCATTTGCGAAACACAATGAATCACTAAGTGTCACACACACTGTTGCACATCGTAGTTTGTGATTTCCTAATAAAGAATTGCTAAAATTTGCTATCAGGAAATGGTAAACATGCAATTTCATACATCTGGCCCTTAAGGTCTTAATTAGAGGTTGGCGAGTAAGGTGCTCCATCAAAAAGATGGCGGACGTCTCATCTGCCCTATTTAATGCACTACTAATATGGTGGATGGATTATCAGACATATGGATCTGGGCATGTCACAAAACATCAATGATTTCGAAGGGGCTGGTGAATACTAAACGGAGAGAGCACAAAATATCAAACGGCGCGTGGTGCACTTCAACAACATAATCTGTCTGGAGAGTTGTGCTCAACTGGTGGAGTGGGGCGAGAGATCTGTTCTCCTGTGGACTAATGGCTAGATGCTCTCCACTTCAAATTTTGCAGGAGTCCGCTGTCCATTCTGGTTTCTGCTTTGTTATGTTGTGAGCAGAAGCGTGATCACAGGAACGGCGCCGCCATTGTAGGTGGACACCAGGACAGCGCTCTAGTTGTTTTGAGCTTCCTGCCCTTTCCCTACCTTCTCCCTATATAATGTGCATATGGTACCGACGGCCCAGCGGGCGGGCGCAGCGGGCGCGCCGGCGGCGCGCCAAAGGCAAGCCCGTCTGCGCCCGTCTGCGCCCGTCATCGCCTGTCCATCGCCTTTCGCCAGTACCCCTGGTTCGGCCCTTCCCGTGCACAGGTATGACAAGGAACAACTCATGCTTTTAAAACCTGAAGCAGGGACTTGTATGGATCTGCCATTACAGCTAGATGAACCACGCCTGAGGCCTCAGTCCTGTGCCTTCACAACATCTTCTCTTTCGGGGGTCCGGAGTACTGAAGTCTTATGGACACAAACGGTATACACAGTTCTTCAACTAAATGTGCGCTCTTTGGTAAAACACCATATGGAAGTTCATTTGTTACTTAGTGACGAAACCCCTGATGTTCTTTTTGTCTGTGAGACTTGGCTGCGGGATGATACGACAGACATAACTGGTCTATCTCTTCCAGAGGGCTATCTGATTAAGACCCTCAATCGTGATTCCAGGGGTGGTGGGATTGCTGTTATTTACAAAGCTTCGTACCCCTGTACTTTTATGGCAGAGAAATTGTGGGGCTGTGAATGCGCACGCTTTAGACTAGATATAAACCCGCATTTTGCTTTTTCGGGTCTTTATATCTATCGCCCTCCTGGTCCTGCTTCCAATTTTTGTGAAGCCTTATTAGAATTAGTGGGCTCATTGGTGTTGCAATCCGCCAACTTCTCTATTTTAGGCGACTTAAACCTCCATTTTGACCAAACACAGGACTGCTCTATCCGTAATCTGATAGCTGATCTAGCAGCGTTCCAATTGGACCTTCTGGTACGGGACGCCACTCATGTCGCAGGGCATCTATTGGATCCGGTTTTCTCTAACATCCCTGCTGTTCAGGTTGATCAACCTCTTCCCATGGTCTGGACTGATCATTATTTGATCAAAGTCAGTTGGAAGATGTCACAACTCCCAAAATCTAATAAAACAACTTTGAAGTTTAAAAGACCTTGGCATAAGCTTAATCTAGACGATTTTCACACCTACCTGAGAGAGACCATTGTAGAAAATTTGGCTGATCCTGAGACCGCATATACCGCCTTTTGTGACTGGATAAGAGGTGGGCTTGACGCTCTGATTCCAGCTAGATGGGCCAGAGGGCGAAATTCGATCTCTAACCCCTGGTTCTCGGATTCACTTAGAATACTCAGGAAGGAGTGCAAAAGAGCTGAACGTCTGTGGAGAAGGGATTATGACAATGACCTTAAATCTGTGTACTCGGCTAAATTAAAACACTACCATAAAATGATATGCTCCACAAGCGCAAATTTTAACGCGGAAAAAATCAGGGATAGCTCGAACCCCACAAAATACATCTTCAAGATTGTTCAGGAGCTAAAAAACACCAAAACCTTAGTTTCACATGTAAACTCTACACAACAATGCGAGGACCTTGCTCTTTTCTTTTTGAATAAAGTGCAGAAAATCTATGCCACCTTCCCTCAGCATTTCTCTGCTCCAGGTCCTGTCACGGTTAGAGAGGGGATATCTACTTTCACCATGATACCTGAGCTCTCGCGTGACGATCTTGTGAGACTCTGTAATAAGGTTAAATCAGGGTCACCATCTGATCCTTTGAGGCTGGCACAGTTTCTGGATTCTATGGATCTTGTTCTGAAACCTTTACAGCAGATCCTTAATTTGTCTTTTTCCACTTCAATAGTACCTCGGGCTTGGAAGCAAGCTCTGGTTTCTCCTATCCTTAAAAAGCCCACACTTGATCCCTCCTTGCCTGAGCATTTTAGGCCTATATCTTTGCTTCCATGGGTGGCTAAAATAGCCGAGGCTCATGTGAACGAGATGCTGGCTCGCCATATGACCCTTAAGAACATTCTGGACCCGTCTCAAAACGGCTTCAGATCGGGTCATAGCACTGAGTCAGCTTTGGTGGCCTCCACGGAGTACTTAAGATCTATCCTTGACGCCGGTCAGAGTGCAGCGCTTATACTATTAGATCTTAGCGCTGCCTTTGATACGGTGTCTCATGACATCTTGCTGTACCGTCTGGAGGCTTTTGGGATCATGGATCAGGCCCTGGAATGGTTCCGTGCATTTTTGACGGATAGATCCTTCCGGGTCTCGGCGCCACCTTTTCGGTCTCAAGCCCATTCCATCGGCCAAGGGGTTCCGCAGGGCTCTGCGTTGAGCCCAACATTGTTCAACCTCTATGTTCAACCTCTCGCGGCTGTGGCTAGAGAGTGGGGCCTAACGTTAGTTTCGTACGCTGACGATACCCAGCTGATTGTCACCTTGGCTGAAGGTCCCTCTGCCGCTGCCTCAAGGTTCAGAGATGGGATGACTGCTGTTGCCCAATGGATGGCTGAAAATTGCCTCCAACTAAATGCCACTAAGACCGAGGTGATGCTGGTAGGGAAAAACATCTCCCTTTGGAACGAACAGTGGTGGCCAGCCTCCTTAGGCACTATGCCTGCTTCCAAGCCAGTAGTCAAGAACTTGGGAGTATGGCTGGATGCAGATCTTAATTTTCAGTACCATACGAAGAAGGTGGCAGCGACTTGTGTGGGCGTGTTGAGGGGCCTTCGCCCTGTTCTGAAGTTTTTTTCAGCGCCTGTTCGGCAGCTTATCATCCAGGCTACAATTCTATCGCGCTTGGATTATGCCAGCGCGCGTTTTTTGGGCGCAAATAAAGCTGAGATTATGCGTCTTCAGCGAATTCAGAACTCAGCAGCCCGAGCTCTTGTCGGACTGCCCCGCAGATGTTCCGCTAGAGCTACGATCAGAGCCGTACACAGGTTACCGATTCAAGCTAGAATCCAGTTTAAGACACTCTGCTTAGCGTTTAAAATCTTGAAAGGTACTAGCCCTGAGTTACTTCGTCCATTCCTAACTCCGTATATTCCTCAGCGTAACTTGCGTTCCTTAGGCCAACATCTGGTAAACACGCCTAAGTTCAGACTGTGCCGTGTTGGAGGTCGTTCCTTTCGACTGTTGGCAGCCAAACTGTGGAATTCCCTGCCGGCATCTATCCGTAGCATCGATGAGCTTCTCCCTTTTTGGAAAGCCATCAAGACTTTTCTTTTTCCTCTGACTTAGGTCCTTTTCTCTTGCAGTTTCCTTTTCTGGTTCAATGATACGGTTAGCGCCGGGACGCCCCTTGGCTGGGGCAGCTGCGCGCTCAAACAAATCATTAACATAACATAACATAACAATTATGCTTGGCGTTTCTTTTTTGTTTTTTAACTCTTGTCCCTTTGTGCCTTTATTTGTTGAACTCTGTTTTTTTCTATGTGACATTCTATTCTTTTCTTTGCTGAATTATCATCTACCTTTTGCTAAAACATTGACAATGAGCGCTTATAACATGAGGTGCCCATCCATAAACTGGCATCTTGCTGAAAGGAGATTGCAAAACAGAGATCTGACACAAAATCATCAAAACGTTTATGCAATTCCTTAAACATGTTTATTAAAGATTTGCAATTCTTTAACTTCTAACATGTATTCATAAATGTTGTACTTATTATAACAAACTAATAATATAACACTTTCTCTTTTACTTCACAGCTTACACTTCAATATAACTGCACCAAAAAAAGGTTACAACGGACAACTTTGAAGAAAACTACTAAATTTACATTAAAGAAAAGAATCAAACAAAGGGGTCAATTAGGATGGCGGACGGATCGCCACCGCTATACAGGCGGTGGCGATCCGTCCGCCATCCTTGCCCGTCCGCCACCTATTTCCCCCCGCTATATTACAATAGCGGGGGGACCGTGGCGGATGGGAAGACCGTCTGCCGCTTTTCCACCGCGGTCGCAAAAAGCTCTAATATGGTGGCGGTGTCTATCAGACACCGCCAGCCATATTAGGATGTGCTGGGGGCTATGCCTTGCCGTGGCGGCAATGCCGCCATGAAAAGGCATACGGTCCTTGCATTTGGGGCCCGTTGCGGGCCCCCAGGGTGAAGGGGGTGGTGGGGGGTGCACATGGGGCGTACCTATGGTACCACCCTGCAGTTGCATGCACAATGCATGCAAATGCACAGCATGCATTTTTAACTTTGCGGCGGTTGCTGCTTGAAGCTACACCCACCGCAATGTTAAATATACGGGATGTGACCGCCAGGGTGGCTGTCACATCCTAATTCCAATGGAGGGAACACCGCTGCCCCTGCGGATGGTCCCTCCACCTATGATGGCGGACGGACCTGCGTCCGTCCGCCATCATAATCGACCCCTAAGTAAGTATACAAAGGAACAAACAACTAGAACAAAATAATAAACAATACATTTAAAAAAATAACAATTTTAACTAATAATTTCTTTTTTCTTCTCAGCTTCTGAAAACTGCACCAACAAAAAACATCCATGAAACTAGTCATCAACTACAACTAGGAAGCATTCATTTTTTTTTCTACTAAACACAAAACTATACAATTTAATTCAAATCATATGTAAATTTTAAATAAAAAAACATTTTGCTTTCAGATCAACAGAGAATATAACAGTGAGTAAACAACGACCATCAATACATACCATCAACAAAAGTAAAGCAACTCTAATGCATGTATCCATACTAATATTATAAAGAGAGAGCCCAAACCTTTGAGGCGGGTAATCTCAGTAACCACAGCACCAATCACAACACCCAATACAGCGTTGGAAAGGGCAGTTGCAGCAGAAGGACATAGGCTATGCAGATGGCCACCATATATACTATTTTTTTTTTGCAGAGTTTTATATAGCGCGAACTTGACCCGAACTGAATCAGGTATCAGAGCGCTTTACATAGTACCAGTTACGTTACATGAGGACACACATTCATTTTTGTTAGGCACGAGGAGATTAAGTGATTTGCCCAGAATCACAGGATGTTTGGCGTCTTTACCAAGACTCAAACCCAGATCCCCAGCTCCAAGGTCGAGTGCCTTAGCCGTTAGGTTAACTATTGCGCCGCATCAAGGGGCACGCTGAGGGCGTGAGAAACGCTGGGAGCGTGTGCTACGTTCCGCCCTTCATGCCATGTGGGTCGTACATTAATCAAAAGATCGTCTGCTGTGGCTGTGTGCTGGGGGCGTGACAAACGCGTTCACCTGGAGGCCTGGTAAGTAACGTTACTCCTGCGTGCTGTTACTGAACTCTCTCATTCAACGAAATTACACGCGCCTGCTACCATCAACCAGGGCTCTAGCCGGGCTCAGGCGGTGGATCAGTACACTAATTACACGCGCCTGATAACATCAACCAGGGCTGCAGCTGGGCCTCAAGCGGGGGAACACACGCCTGCTAACATCAAACAGGCCTGCATCTGGGCCTCAAGTGGGGGAACACGCAAATGAGCGTGTCTGCGGGGACAATTACTGCAGCCTCTCCTACTCGCTGTCACTCAACTCTCTCATTAAACGGATTTCCCTGCAGCTGATAACTCTCTCATTCAACGACATTACACGCGCCTGCTAACATCAACCAGGGCTGTAGCCGGACTCAGGCGGCGGATCACTACACCAATTATACGTGCCTGCTAACATCAACCAGGGCTGCAGCTGGGCCTTCTCCGTCCCTATTCTAAATGAAACAAAAAAAGTTGTCTACGGCGAGGTTTTAAAATAAATTGCCCTTGCCAAATACACACATTACACACATTCTATTTCATACCTGGACAACGTTGGGACAGGCTGCTATCCATCCATATCCATCCATACTAATATTATAAAGAGAGAGCCCAAACATTTGAGGCAGGTAATCTCAGTAACCACAGCACCAATCACAACACCCAATACAGCGTTGGAAAGGGCAGTTGCAGCAGAAGGACATAGGCTATGCAGACGGCCACCATATATATATTTTTTTTTGCAGAGTTTTATATAGCGCAAACTTGACCCGAACTGTATCAGGTATCAGAGCACCTTACATAGCACCAGTTACGTTACATGAGGACACACACTCATTTTTGTTAGGCACGGGGAGATTAAGTGATTTGCCCAGAATCACAGGATGTTTGGCGTTGTTACCAAGACTCGAACCCAGATCCCCAGCTCCTCTATACATTTAAAAGGTAAAAGAACCGTGCCAGCAAAGTAGTCCCTTGTGGGCGTGTCTGCGTTGTGCTGTGGGCGTGGGCTGGGGGCGTGACTAACGCTGGGGGCGTGTGGTACGGCCATCACATCGTGGGCTGTGGGCGTGTGCTGGGGGTGTGACAAATGCTGGTGGCGGGTGTCCGCCCTTCATGCCATGTGAGTCGTACATTCAAGCGCCAATTACGTTGCCGCGCAGCATCAAAGGGCACGCTGGGGGCGTGAGAATTGCAGGGGGCGTGTGTCTGGCCTTCATGCCATGTAAACGCAACTGTGACGCATCAAGGGGCACGCTGGAGGCATGAGAAACGCTGGGGGCGTGTGCTACGTTCCGCCCTTCATGCCATGTGGGTCGTACATTAATCAGAAGATCGTCTGCTGTGGCCATGTGCTGGGGGCATGACAAACGCGTTCACCTGGAGGCCTGGTAAGTAACTTTACTGCAGTCTTTCCTGCGCGCTGTTACTGAACTCTCTCGTTTAACGAAATTACACGCGCCTGCTACCATCAACCAGGGCTCTAGCCGGGCTCAGGCGGCGGATCAGTAAACTAATTACACGCGCCTGATAACATCAACCAGGGCTGCAGCTGGGCCTCAAGCAGGGGAACACATGCCTGCTAACATCAAACAGGCCTGCATCTGGGCCTCAAGTGGGGGAACACGCAAATGAGCGTGTCTGCGGGGACAATTACTAAAGCCTCTCCTACTCGCTGTCACTCAACTCTCTCATTAAACGGATTTCCCTGCAGCTGATAACTCTCTCATTCAACGACATTACACGCGCCTGCTAACATCAACCAGGGCTGTAGCCGGGCTCAGGCGGCGGATCACTACACCAATTACACGCGCCTGCTAACATCAACCAGGGCTGCAGCTGGGCCTTCTCCGTCCCTATTCTAATGAAACAAAAAATTTCGTCTACTGTGAGATTTTAAAGTAAATTGCCCTTGCCAAATACACACATTACACACATTCTATTTCAAATACATAAACCAGTTCTGACTGAGTCACCCAGGAAAAGCAGGACATACCTCAATCCTCCCTTGTGAATGCACATCTCCTGCTCCTGTCACTTTAAACCCAGAAACGGAATACACAAAAGGCAGAGTCACACAGGATGGTTAAGCAAGAAAATGCCCACTTTCTAAAAGTGGCATTTTCAAACACATAATATCAAAATCATCTTTACTAAAAGATGTACTTTTAAATTCTGAGCTCAGGAAGCCTAATCTCCTTTTCAATATCTTGTCCCACTCCCAATGGAATGTTATGCTAGTAAGATGCTACAAAGCAACTCCCATGTTAGCCTATGGAACAGACAGCCTTGCAATAGTGAAAAACGAAATGCCCAGAAGTTCACTATAAGAAAATGTAAGAAACACCAGTTTATGTCCTACCTTTCATATACACTGCACCCTGCCCGTGGGTGTACCTTGAGCCTACGTGAGCGGTGCCTTAAATGTAAGAAAATTGAAGGTTTAGGCCTAGCAAGAGGGTGCACTTGTCAGGTCAATGTGGCAGTAAAAAATGCATGCAGACACTGCAGTGGCAGGTCTGAGACACCTTTGAAAGGCTACTGGGGTGGTTGGTACATCCAGTGCTGCAAGCCTACTTCTAGCATTTGATTTACTGGCCCTGGGCACATACAGTGCAATGTACTAGGGGCTTACTAGTAAATCAAATATCCCAATCATGGAAATACCAACCCATAAACACAATTTACAGCAGGAGCACTTGCACTTTAACACTAAACAGCAGTGAAAAAGTGTGCAGAGACAATAAGGCAGCAAAAACGATGTCCAGCATCCGGAGGTCAGAAAGAGAAAAGACACCAGAAACATGCCAAAAGATGCCAGGTCTAACATAAGTCCCCTCCAGCTGAAAGTAGGGAGAACTACCCACCATTTTGGGAGTTCTCTTCACTAAGGCGGAAGAACCTGGACAGACCATCAGCGTTGGCGTATTCTGTGCCACGGAGGTGTCCCACCATAAAGTCTATTTCCTATAGGGAGATGGACCACCTCAACAGTTTTGTGTTCTCGCCCCTAATTTGAATCAACCATCTGAGCGGCCTGTGGTCTGTCTGAACTCGGAAGTGAGTCCCAAGCAAGTAGGGTCTTAGCTTCTTCAGCGCCCAGACCACGGCAAAAGCCTCACGCTCCATAGCACTCCACCTCTGTTCCCTGGTGAGTAGTCTCCTACTAAGGAAGACTACAGGCTGGTGTAGGCCCCCTTTGTTCAGTTGTGAGAGCACTGCTTCTAAACCATGCTCTGAAGCATCCGTCTGCACCAAACATTCCTTAGAGAAGTTGGGTGCCTTGAGTACAGGCACCGTGCACATAGCTCCCTTCAGGGAAACAAAAGCTAACTGGCAGACATCAGTCCAGATCACTTTCCTGGACTGCTTCCTGGAAGTCAGCTCTGTCAAAGGGGCAACAATGGTGCCATAGCTCTAGACAAAACTCCTATAGTATCCGGTGAGACCTAAAAAGGCTCTCACCTCTGTCTGGTGTCAATCTTAAGCTATAGTGGCACCACCTGGCTGTTTCCTACCTGGTGCCCTAGGTACACCGCCAACCCCTGCCCGATCTGTCACTTACTGGCCTTGATCATGAGGCTTGCCTCTTTAGAGCCTTCAACACTTGCCAGAGGTGGTGCAAGGGATCTTCCCAGCTGGAACTGAACACTGTGATGACATCCAGGTAGGTGGCACTGAAATCCTTCAATCCACCCAACACCTGGTTTACCAATCTTTGAAAGGTGGCAGGAGCATTCTTCAACCCAAAAGGTATCACCCAGAATTGGTAGTGCCCCTCTGGTGTTGAGAATGCAGACCTCTATTTGCCTCCATCAGTCACAGCAATCTGTCAGGACCCAGAAGTTAAATCAAATGTACTGAGGAACTTTGCACCTCCCAAATGATCTATGAGCCATCAGCTTTGGGGATGGGGTGTGTGTCAGTCCTGGTGACGGCACTGAGCCCATGGTAGTCCACACAGAACCATAGTTCAGGAGTGGCACTGATGGAGCAAGGATTCGCACGTTACGCGACTTGCTTGTACTCATGAACCTCGAATAATGTTAATAGTCTAATCAATATGTTTGTTTTACTAATATTGCACATTTTACACTACACGGGGTGTCCCAGTGACGCTTGCCTATGTGTTTACTAAACAGTAATAACGCTTGCCACTAAAATGGCCGCTGCTTCGCGGAAATTTAGTCTGCGCATGCGTCGGTCCTAACCACGTGACGTGACGCACTTGCAGTTCTGGTGGGAAATGTTTGCTCATGCGCAATACTGCTAAAATGGTCGCTTTTTTTTCTCATATGCTCCGTGCTTGCAAAGCTGCTTTCGCAAAGTTGTTTGTTCCGCACTTATCCTAATGCTATAGTTATTATAAAGTAAGGGGTATAGTGTAGCTATTCATGGTATACAGTGTATTCAATTTTTCTGTATTTCTAAATTGTTTTCGGTTACTTTTCATGTACTGCATTCTTTGGGGCCTGAGGAACACTCGTGACTCTATCTTGAAAAGCCTTTCTGGTACTCGTCACGTGATGAGGGAAAGAACCTCATGATGCAGTGGAGCCCAGCCAGCTGGCAGCCAAAGCCAAGATGCTCCTGGGAACCTGAACTGTGACCAAGCTGCAGAAGCCAACTTGTACCTAAAACTGTTACAATTGTATTTCACTACTGTATACTTTATTGTATTCTGTAAATCTAGTGTCATGGGAAGCTAGAACTTAAGGGGTGGGTACGAGAACTGAATATTAAGTCTGGGAAAGTCACAATCTTAGGTAAATGGTGACCTAATCCCCTCCTTTGTCCAATCAGAACTTGGGGACCCTTTCACTTGCAACATTAGTGGGTGGTACACTGACCCGAAAACAGTATAACTAGCCTAGGTTTAGCTAGAGAATTTGTCCGACTTGTCCGAATAGCTGACCTGTCACTGACCCAACGAACTCTAAGGTGATTGATACAGAGAGCTGTGGAGCACTCTGTCCGTAATTGTCCACAAACTCAATCGGGGTTTGGAAACCTTAAGTGCTGGCGAAGCACTTTGCTAGGAGATTTGAGAACCCAATCGGGGTTATTGACAGATTCCTTGCAGAGAGGGAGTAGCGCAGGCGTTGCATCCGAAGCTGCAGGTGTTGGTCGTACCCTTAGACGAATCCGGTCCTGATCCAAATCCTGGGGTGATCCTGTCCTGACTGTCCATGAGCCGTACCTGTTCGCCTACCGGCAACCTATGTCCTTGAGGGTCCTGTCCCCGCTTTTCCCAACTGACCCGTGGCCAGGGTTAGTTCTTCAATCTGTCCTAGGTAAATATAATCCATGTGGGTGTCCATCATTCTAAACTCTTTCCTATTGTCTTGAACGAAGTATACATTTATATATGTCATTTAACCTTCTCTCCTTAAATGAGATGTTCATGTTTTATTGATTATTAGCGTGTTCCACTTTTACCTACCTGTAGTAAATGCTAAAACTGTTTGCATATATGTTTGTTCCATTCTTACCCTTCCTATAGAGAATAAGCATGTCTGGATAAATCAAATAGTTTGAGTCTCATTTCCTCTGAATCGTTAGTGAGTTTCGAAAGTCTACTTTGATTAATATGTTCCCTTTGTTTACCCGCCTTTAGTGAAGTTGTGAAGTTCTGTTTATCTAAAATAGCGTGTTCCTTATTTTCCCTTCCTTTATTTTTCATAATTCTAAATGTTTCTTACTCTCATACATAGTTATACAATTGTTATGATTCTCGTGATAGATAGTTTGATTGGGGTGAACCTTTGGCTCATGACACTAGAAGATAATAATGATTAGATAAAGGTCTTGAAAACTTCCCGAGTTTGTGGTTATTTAAGAGTACAAAAACATTAGTCAACTGTATATGGTATTTTTGTTTTGCTTACTTATTTTCACAGCTAGCTCCCTGATCCATTGTGATCATAGGTACCCGTAACAGTGGAGTGGTAAGTCGGGTACATTGGAAATACAATAGGAAGGAACAGGAATACTGGTAGTAGAGTGTAAGGTTACCCGATTAATAAATAGGGAAGATTGAATTTATGGGCCCAATGCGTATATGGTAAAATTGTGAGTCGGGTGACCTGCGCGCTCTATCAGTATTTTTCTGGTAGCAGGGCTATAGTTAGGGACTAGTTAAAGATAGGTTAGGACTAGTTAAGATAGGTAGATAGGTTACATGCTGCTAAAATGTATTTTGATGTTAAAAGATTGATCAATCGTACTGCTTTGAAATTGCTTTGAAATTCAATCGTGCTGCTTTGAAATTACTTTGAAATGTTTTGAAATGTTTGAAAATTTTCTCTGAAATGCTGCTATATTTTATATGTAATTAACAAATCGTTAGTAATTGTTATATGCTGTCTGGAATCCCCGTGGCAGAATAGCGAGTGGTGAGGAGAATCCACTTCGCACTGAGGTCAGTGGCTCGAGGAAAATTAGTGCATGGTTAGGCAGATCTGGAAGCGCTAATTAGGGTTTCTGTATGAATAGTTGAATAAATGATAGCAACGAGTTCGCTAATGAAACTTCAGTTAGGATATAACCTAGTAAGGGTCACACGAGAAAGGAGTAGTAGGTTCATCGGAGCTTGAGTGATAGCAAAAGAGTTCACTAGTGAAACTTTAGACTTAGTATATATCCCGAAAAGAGTGGATGAGTTGAAGAAGTAGCAGGTTCTCTAATGCTTGAGTGAAGGGTAGGCAGAAGAGATCTATCCGTAGTGTATGAAAAGTAGACAGAAGAGGTGTACTTGCAGTAAAATAAATCTTTCCTTTCTAGACACTCGAGTACAGTGGCGAATGTTTTACGTTGTAAATTAAATAAAGCACTTGCACTTTAAGAAAGAAATCAAGTTTCCGTTACCTTGTGAAGGAGGGAGTCAGTTGCGGAGCTGCTCTGACGTCACTCTGTGCTGCGCTGGTATTGGTAGAGACCGCGGGTGTGTAGCGGAGCTGGTATTGTAAAGGAGGGGTGAGCGCAGAAGCGTGAGAACTTGTCTCACGAAAAGGCCGTGCACCCATTGGTCAGAAATATTTTGCACCCAACGTGTTGATTGGTTGCTGAAGGATAAAAGACGCATTTGGATTGGGAGTGATTTTGTAAACAAGGTCGCTAGTGGAAAGTATATGTGGCATTCGTATACTCCGGAGACTATACCGGATCCAAGATATCTAGGGTTTGGAAAAGATCAGTGGAAAGGTCGTAACTACAACATTATGTACGGAGAAAAGAGGAAAATGACTTTAGTAAGCAAGATAAAAAATTATTTCAAGAGAGACAAGCCTATCAAAACTAGAGAAGGAGTTGTCATCCCACCACCTAATACTCCCGCATCTTTCATGATGTTTGATAAAGGGTCCCACTCTTGTGTATGGTTGGAAAATTGGGTGGAATACACGAAGAATGACGGAATTTTGGCATTTCCGTTAGATGGTATATTTAATAGCAGGATTCTATTCAATTTGAGAACCCGAATGAATGATTTGCATCCCAGACCCAGATTGACACAGTACGAAGCCTTAGAAGAATGGGAGATAGAGGCTATTGAGCGAGACAAACCTAGAATGGACAAAGGGTTAACCAAATGGTATCCTAAAGTGAAACAAGAAACCTGAGAGAAAAGAATGAAACAATGGAGACAGAATATGATAGAAGGAGGACTGTACCCTATGATGGCACTAGGAGAACCAATGGGAGAGAAAAGGACAGAGAAAACAAAACATTTGATGACCGGTGGGGATTCAGATGACGATTATTTGGAAGAATTGTTAATGAAGAATCCACCTCCTTATAATGAAGGACCCATATCCTCAAGTGATGGGGATGCTTGCCTAAGACCCCCTTACCAGGAGGGATCAAGACCAGTAAGTGTAAGAGACGGCTGTCAAATACCTCCTTATCAGGAGGAGCCGAGACCTTTAACCACAGGGAATCCATTCCTGAAACCTAACTATGGTGAGGGACCCAGTATGACGCATCCAACTGCCCCGACTTATGCCCCAACCCTGACTCCCCAAATAGTACATGAAACAAACCTGGAAAGAGTACTGCAGGAAAGAGATCGAGAGGCTATAGCTAAACAGAGAACAGAATTAATTCAGAAAATTTCCCAACTAAATACAAGTCCTGAAGCCTTGACAATTCCAGTAACTATTGGACCAGTTGTTCCTTTGTATGGGGATAAACAGGGGTGTCCAAAGACTCCAATTATTACCCCAGCTGTAGTGCAGCCGAGAAAAGAGCCCTTAATTGTAGATGACCAAGAAAGTGAATGTGAGTCTGTGATTTCCTTGATGGATTTACCGATAAGGGAACAAGAAAGGGTTTTACGGAGGAAGAATACTCCTTTCAATTCAGGAGAAGTACAGATTGAGTCAGCTTCTGGTACTAGAAGTGCCACCGTAGTGACTCCTGAAGAAATCGAGAGATGGAGTCGAGAATTAGAGAAACCAAATCCTCAGTCGAAACCATTAGATATTTACAAATTAAGAATAGAATTGGAAGAATTGGTGGCTGGAAATGTGGGGTTAGACAGACTAACTGGACGCCCCACATTGCTAAGATGGTACTGAACCATAAGAGAGTAGGAGGTGCCCTCCTGAGGGAATTCCGGGCATCACCAAGGAGGTCGCTTGCCCCAGTAATTGACGTCTACAAGGCCAAGGTAGTAACATCAGCTTTGTATGGGGCCGAACTGTGGGGGCATTGCTGTCTGGACTCCCTGGCATCAGCAGAGAGCAAGCTCCTGAAATCTTTAATCGCCATCCCTTCAAGCACCCCAACAGTGCCTGTGCTGCTGGACACAGGATGTAAGAACATAAAAGATTAAGCCCGCCTTCGCCCACTCCTCTTATGGTCACGCATTTGGAGGGGCGAAGAGTTAAAATCGTATGCTGAAGGGTTGGCTGAGATAATGAGCTCGGGCGGTTGGGCAAAAATTAAGTGGCTGAGAGACACCAAAAAACTTTTGGAGGAACTGGGACTGGGGAATTGTTGGTTATCTAGATCGGCTCCACCAAAAGAGGTCCTGAAAAGATTATATTGGAATTGGGTTAAGGACCAGCTAGTTACATACTCTGGACATTGTAAATCCACAGTTGCCTTTTTAACAGTAAAAGATGCAGTGGTTTACGAGCCCTATCTGGACCTAATTACCCTTCCCTTTGACCGAGCATTGTATTTTAAATTTAGAGTGGGCTCCCTCCCAGTCGGTGCACTGGTGTCTAAGTGGAAATCAGGTGATCACTTGTCTCCTTTTTGTGCATGTTGTCCCACCAGAATAGAATCCATTTCGCATATCCTGTTTGAGTGTCCCGACTATGCTAAATCCAGGAGTTTTTGGCTTAAACCCCTTTGCCGCAATATGGGCACGAGTAGTTATCTAGTAGCCCTGCGCATCATAATGACGGACACCTCCCCCCCATTGTTTGTGGTGTAGCCAAATTTTTAAAGCAGTCTTGGCTGATCCGATGCAAGAGATTATCAATTGTGGTTTAATACATTTTTAGCTAATTTATCTTGACATCACATGTCTTTTTATCCTTTTAAAGGTACATTGAAATACCGTTTTAAAAAAAAAATATGTCTTTTCTAGTTTTGTATTTACTGTATTTTGTGTACGCTTATAAGATATCTTGCATATCGAATAAAAGCTTCTTGACTGACTGACTGACAGACTAAATACTTTTTCCGAGGAAGAATTGCTGTTTATCTGTAAGAGTATCACCCGTAATACTAGAGTGTTCCATGAAAAATTAATGGACACCGCTGTTAGTACGGGAATAGATATTGGGAAATCTAAAGCGTTGCAAAAACCCTACAGAGCAGAGTTCCCAGACAAAGATTTGGAAAATATGAATGTGTCAGGGAAAAAGGTACAGATCAGAGAATTATTGAACCTGTTGCAAAAATGGGGAGAATTAGAAAAATGGAAAGCTAGATGGGCAAAGAAAAAGGAGGAAATTAGATCGAAATAGATGGCTTCTGAGTATGTCTTAAAAGAAGCAGACAAGGCAGAAAAATTATATCCTATGCGAGAAGTGCCAGGTGGAAATTATGTGCATGTTCCATGGTCCCGACAGGATATTGTGTCCTTTACCAATGACTTCCCGAAATTACGAGAAAAACCTGTAGATTGGTACAGACAGGTAGAAAGGTTTGTGAAGGTACAAAAATGTCTTTGGAAAGATTTGGATGGTTTCTTTGACATTGTAGTTCCCGTAGATTTGTGGACAGAATGCAAAGTTGCTATTGATTGGCCTAGTGAGGAATTCCCGAGGGACCCTAACACAGGGGCTCCTTCTGCTGATGTAATGAAAAAGTACAACCAGGTAATGTTGCATCTGAAGGGAAAAGTGCCTGCAAAAGAAACTGATTGGACCCGAATAGATAGAACTACCCAGGATAGAGATGAAACTGTGCATTCCTATAATGAACGACTTTTACAGGTGTTCAAAACGTACAGTGGTCTAGACAACATCGAAATGAAGGACATGACCCATTTCATTTACAGGTTTGTATCAGGTTTAAGACCTGAAATTTCACAATGGATCAAAGACAATAAAATCTGTTGGCAGTCTAAACCAATTGATGAGGTTCTAAAATACACCAAATATTGTGAGGATGAGATGGCTGACAAACAAAAAGCATTGAAGGAAAAGGTCATGTGGGCACAAGTAAAATTAGCAGAACAACAAGAAAAGCAGTTAAGTAAAATGAATAGTAATACCCAAAATCAAGGTTCTGGGGGTGGAGGAAAGCCCAGAGTAAAGATGAGCAGAGAGGAGGCCGAAAAGAAGTTCCCCTGTCACGGGTGCGGACAGATAGGGCACTGGAGAGACGAGTGTCCACATGTATAGAATGGTAACGTCCAAATTAATGATTTAAATCCACAGACGCAGAATGAGAAACCAAGAAAGACCCAGCAACAGGTAAAACAGAATCAGTTGCCTCGTGCACCTAGACAGAATTTTAGGGGCAAAGCACAGCAGGGTGAAGACACCGAGGTTTGGGAAGGAAAGGAGGATAGAAATGCAGCAACTTCGCAATTTTTGTTGAATGATACCTTCCTCTGTGATGAACCTTACTGACGGTCCCTGAGGGGGTAGGACGAGGAGTGCGTGCTTGGCGCCTCCTTGCCGGTGGACCAGTCAGGGCCATACATTGAAGGAAAGGTTGAAGGAAATGATGTCACCTTTCTGTTGGACACTGGGGCTACCCGTTCTACTGTGAGAACAGCAGACGTTCCAAACCTACCCCTCTCGGGAGAAGTGATCTAAGTAGTGGGAGTATCTAATCAATTGATTAGTACCCCAGTTACCGAGCCCATGGAGATTACAATAGGGAATTTCAAAGAAATGCATAGATTTGTTGTCTGTGATTCCAGTCCTGTAAACCTATTGGGACGTGATTTGCTGTGTAAAATGAATTGTACCATCTTTTGCACACCAAAAGGCGTTGAAATTCAAACCCCAGACGAAGATGGAATATACAAATTAATGCTAATAAGACCTGACTCAGAAATTAAAAGACTGACAATACAAGACTTACCTGAAGAACTCCAACAGACAGTGAAACCAGAAGTATGGGATTTTACTGAAAAAGATGTAGGATTAATGGCAAATGTTGACCCTATTAAAATAGCCATAAAAGAAGATGCAGTTTATTTATTTATTTATTTATTTAATGGTTTTGTAAAGCGCGTAGTAACTCAAGGAGCATCCCAGCGCTGACCTGTTCTCCGAGGGGGTTCAGCCGTCTGATGAGATTATGTTTGCGGGAAAAGGAGAGTTTTTAGGGTTTTTCTGAAATGGAGGTAGTTCGGTTCTGACCTGAGTTTTTGTGGCAGATGGTTCCACTGTTTTGCCGTGTGAACCGAGAAGCGACGGCCACCAGTCTTGGCTTTTCTGACTCTCGGGACTACAATAAGATTTTCTGTACCGGACCGGAGGTCTCTCTCCGCTTTGTATGGAACTAGGATTTCTTTGAGAAGGGGGGGGGGCGTTATTGTTGAGGGTTTTATGGGCCATGCACAGGGCCTTGAAAGCGACCCTTTCCCTGACTGGCAGCCAGTGGAGAGATCTCAGAGCCGGCCTGGCGGAGGATCTTCCTGGGGTGCCCGTGAGTAGGCGGGCAGCGGCGTTTTGGACTTTTTGCAGTGAGTTCAGGGTGGCTTCTGGGGCTCCTAGGTAGATGGCGTTGCAGTAATCTAATCTTGCCATGATTAGACCCTGAATGAGGAGCCTCCTTGCGGTCTCAGGGAGTAAGGGGAAGATCTTCCTGCAGGCTCTGAGTAGTCCAAAACATGTCCCTGCCGTTCTTTTAGCCTGGGTTTTGAAGCTCATGTCTCTCTCAATCCATACGCCCAGGCTCTTGACCTCTTCCTTGGGTGTAGGAGGGTCACCAAGGCAGCTAGGCCAGAGGTGAGATGGTAAAGAGAGCCCCTTGTGGCCCATCAGAAGGATCTCAGTCTTGGACCCATTCAATTTGAGTAAAGAGAGGTTCATCCATCGGTGGACTTCGGAGAGGCAACCGTGGAGATCCGATGGGGCAAGGTGGGGATGTGAGAGGGTTACGACCAGCTGAGTGTCGTCGGCGTAGTTGATAATTGACACGCCGAACGAGCTGACCCTCTTCTCCAGTGGGGCCATGTACACGTTAAACAGCGTGGGGCTCAAGGATGAGCCCTGTGGCACTCCACACCGGTGGGGGAAGGTGGATGAGCAGCTGTCATTTTCCCGTACCTGAAAGGTGCGTCCAGATAAAAAGGACTCTAGCCATTTCAGGGCCATACCCTTTAGTCCTATCTCTCCCAGACGATGGATTAGGGTTGGGTGGTCTACAGTATCGAAGGCCGCACTGAGATCCAGGAGGATCACTGCCACTGAACCTCCTGTGTCCAGAATGCTTCTGGCCTTCTCTACTGCTGCCAGGAGGGCGATGTCCGTGCCCTGGCCTGGACGGAACCCTGTCTGGGAGACCGCTAAAAGGTTGTTGCTTTCTAGGTAAAGCGATAGTTGTTTGTTTACCAGCTTCTCTGCGATCTTGCTGTTACCCGGGAGAAGGGATATGGGCCTGTAATTGGTAAGGTCCTGTGGGTCTAAAGAGGGTTTTTTTAGTAGACCTTTGACAGCTGCCGCTTTCCAGCTGGGGGGGACTAAGCCTTCCGCGAAAGAGGAGTTGATCAGGGCCATGAGGGGAGGGATAATGGTACTCAACACTTTTTTTAAGAAGCGGAGGGGTGCGGGGTCGAGGGGGGAGCCACTTTTAATTGAGGCAAACGTTGCTCCTACTTCTTCCGTAGTTACGGGTCCGAAAGCATCCAGGGAAGGTTGGGGGTGACCTGGCGGCGGGGGGGGATGGGTGAAGGTGGAGGTAAGATCCTGCTCTGTGTCGGCCGGATCGGGGGGAGGTATGGTGAGAAGAATCTTTTGAATCTTCTCGTCAAAGAAGGTGGCTAAGTTGTTACATTTAATTTCAGCTTCTTTGGGGTCGAGGAGTTTGAGAGGGGGGTCAGGGGCGTGGAGAAGTTCTTTAAGAACTGAGTAGGTTTCATGGGCCGAGCAGGCAGCGTTTTTAATTCTGTTCTCGTAGAAGCTAGTTTTGGTGTTACGGAGCTCTTTTTTGTAGGTTTTAACAGAAATACGAAATGACTCTTTTTGTTCCATGGTTTTTTCCTTCCTCCAGATACGTTCGTTTTTTTTGCAGATCTTGCGAAGAAGGTTAAGTTCCGGGGTGTACCAGGGTGAGGGATTGACTCTCTTGATGTGCTTCAGAGAGTGGGTTTTAGGCAGAATGGCGTTGAGCGATTGGGTAATCCAGGTACTGAGTTCTTTGTCCCCTGCTAAGGTGTCGTGGGGGGGAGGCGGGGCGTTTTCCCTGAGTTTGGCTGCCCACACATCTGGGTCCAGTTTCTGCCAGCGTCTGTTATACGTTCTAATTTTGGAAGATGGAGGGGGCGGAGTGATGATATCCCATACTAGGGAGACCAAAAAGTGGTCGGTCCAGGGAAGGGGGATATGGTCGATCGTTCTTAGGTTGGAGATATTAGAGAGGATAGGGTCAAGCAGTTGTCCTCTTTCATGGGTGGCCCGTGGGTTTTTGAGATCAAGGCCCATTGAGGTGAAATCCTGGAGTAGTTCACTGGCCTGCTTGTCATCTGAGTCCAGGAAGTGTACGTTCAGGTCTCCTAATAGTAGGTAATTAGTGGTGGAGGTACATTTGATGGACGTCTGATCAATAATTTTGTTTGCAAAATCTCCTAGATTGCCTGGTGGGCGGTATATCAGTGTCCCTGACAGCGAGGTAGCTGGGGATATTTGTATTGTGTAGTGGCAGCTTTCGTAGCCCTTGATGTTGCCATCAGATGTTCTACAGGTGAGGGTGTCCTTAAGAATTACCGCTAGTCCACCTCCCCTCCCTTCTGGTCTGTTCTGTGAGCACATAACGTACCCGGGGGGGGAGAGCCAGGACGATATCTGGGCCGCTGCTGGGGGTAAGCCAGGTTTCTGTTAGAAACAGAATGTCTAGGGCGTTATTTGTGATTAAAAGGTTCACCTCGTGTGAGTGTTTAACGAGCGACCTGCAGTTAAGTAGGCCTAGGTGTAAACCCTTGGGTGCCGAGTATTGGTTGGCGGGGTCGCAGATGTCACAGCCAGAAAAATAGGTTTCTCCATTCAGGATGCGCGCGCAGGCGGGCTGTTTGTTAGGTTTTAAGAATAATAAATCCGCGCGAGTGTAGGTTCGGTCGTTACAGGCCGGTTGGGACAGAGTGACTGGGCCTAGGGCCGGCTGGGCCCGGACGGGCCCAGACGGGCTTGCCTCTGGCGCGCCTTCGGCGCGCTGACGGCGCGCCCGCTGCGCCCGTCCGCTGCGCGTCCGGTATAAGCACATGCTTATCAAGGGGATCGAGGTTTAGGGGGCGTGGCCTCGAGGGGGCGTGGCCTCGCGTCTCGCGGTCGATGGCGGCGAGAGGGATCAGGGAAGTGAGATGCAGCAACAGCGCTCAGTCAGCTGTGCAGCGCGTGATTACCCCAGAGGTTTCCTAAATGCCAAGAGCGGCGTGCGTTTAAAAACACAGGTATGAGTGACACAAAATTATTAAAATGATAGCAACAGGACTCCCGGCTGTTTTGCCTCAGGAGGAAAGCAGGTTCTGGCTCTAGCGCTAGTGTTCAGCGCTTTTAAGGCAGGTTTAGGGGGCGTGGCCTCGAGGGGGCGTGGCCTCGCGTCTCGCGGTCGATGGCGGCGAGAGGGATCAGGGAAGTGAGATGCAGCAACAGCGCTCAGTCAGCTGTGCAGCGCGTGATTACCCCAGAGGTTTCCTAAATGCCAAGAGCGGCGTGCGTTTAAAAACACAGGTATGAGTGACACAAAATTATTAAAATGATAGCAACAGGACTCCCGGCTGTTTTGCCTCAGGAGGAAAGCAGGTTCTGGCTCTAGCGCTAGTGTTCAGCGCTTTTAAGGCAGGTTTAGGGGGCGTGGCCTCGAGGGGGCGTGGCCTCGCGTCTCGCGGTCGATGGCGGCGAGAGGGATCAGGGAAGTGAGATGCAGCAACAGCGCTCAGTCAGCTGTGCAGCGCGTGATTACCCCAGAGGTTTCCTAAATGCCAAGAGCGGCGTGCGTTTAAAAACACAGGTATGAGTGACACAAAATTATTAAAATGATAGCAACAGGACTCCCGGCTGTTTTGTCTCAGGAGGAAAGCAGGTTCTGGCTCTAGCGCTAGTGTTCAGCGCTTTTAAGGCAGGTTTAGGGGGCGTGGCCTCGAGGGGGCGTGGCCTCACGTCTCGCGGTCGATGGCGGCGAGAGGGATCAGGGAAGTGAGATGCAGCAACAGCGCTCAGTCAGCTGTGCAGCGCGTGATTACCTCAGAGGTTTCCTAAATGCCAAGAGCGGCGTGCGTTTAAAAACACAGGTATGAGTGACACAAAATTATTAAAATGATAGCAACAGGACTCCCGGCTGTTTTGCCTCAGGAGGAAAGCAGGTTCTGGCTCTAGCGCTAGTGTTCAGCGCTTTTAAGGCAGGTTTAGGGGGCGTGGCCATACAAACCATACAAAATGAGTGCAAAAGTGAAAGCAGGAGTTGACATTGAAATAAAAAGATTGCTAGAAGCAAACATCATACAAGAAGTGTTGAGTAGTCCTTGTAACTCGCCCATAATCGGAATCAAGACACCTAGTGGGAAGTACAGGGTAGTGCAGGACCTGCGCAAGGTAAATAAAATCGTTATTCCTTGCTGTCCTATTGTTCCGAACCCTGCAGTGATTTTGTATCAAATTCCATGGAATGCTGAATGGTTCATCGTTATTGACTTATGTCACGCATTCTTTTCAATCCCATTGCATCCAGACAGCAAATTTCTTTTCTCATTTGAATGCGACAGTCACGTGTACATCTGGAATCGCGTCCCTCAGGGGTATACAGAAAGCCCCTCAATTTTCAATCAGATTCTGAAAAAGTGCCTTGAATCATTGGTTTTACCTGGAGAATCAGTTTTGGTGCAATATATAGACGACCTCTTGGTGGCGTCTAAAAGTCAGAAAGACTGTGTTGTTGACACCATTGCCTTACTGAACCACTTAGGTGAAGGAGGACATAAAGTATCACCTGACAAACTACAGTTTTGTACCTCTTCAGTAAAATATCTAGGGCACCAGATAAAGAAAGGTATCAGGAAAGTTACTTCAGAGAGAATTAGAATAATTCGAAACATGCATTTACCCAATACTCAGAAAGAGATCAGAATGTTCCTTGGAGTTGTAGGATACTGCAGACAGTGGATTGTGGGATTTGCAGTCCTAGCAAAACCTTTGATAAAAATGACAAAGAAAGGAGCAAAAGACCCAGTGGAATGGAATGAGGAAAGCATGACAGCTTTTACAAAATTACGATAATGTCTGTGTACAGCTCCCGCATTAGGAATGCCTGATTACTCGAAAGAATTTGCACTGTTCTGTGATACACGAGACAATTGTGCACTGTCAGTCCTAATTCAAGAGCATGGTTTGACTAGACGTCCAGTACCATATTTCTCTGCTACTTTGGATCCAGTGGCTGCTGGATTACCTGGATGTCTGAAAGCAGTATTGCAACTTGCATGAGTCTTGAACAGAGTGAATCCATCATTATGGGACATCCTGTAACTGTGTATGTTCCACATGCAGTTGTAATCTTACTGACCAGGACTAAAACCCAGTATCTCACACCTAGTCGGCAGACTAAGTATGAGAGAATCCTTGTGGGTGCAGCAAATGTAACCATTACTCGGTGTAACATACTGAATCCAGCTACCCTATTACCAAATTCACTGATTGCAGAAGCAAAGGGAGAGGTCGAGCATGACTGCATTGACCTGACTGAGTTTAGTACCAAACCACGCCCAGATATCATGGAAATGCCCCTGCCTGTAGAAGATTTCGAGCTGTTTGTAGATGGCTCATGTCTGAGGCATGAGGATGGAGGCCTAAGTGCTGCCTATGCTGTAGTTACAATATCACGGGTCGAAGAAGCATCCTATCTATATGGAGTAAAGTCTGCACAAGTAGCCGAATTGATTGCATTGGCAAGAGCTTGTAAATTTGGGAAAAATAAAAGAATACCATATATACTGATAGCCAGTATGGTTATGGGGTTGTGCATGACTTCGGCCAATTATGGCTGCAAAGAGAGTTCCTGACTTCTTCAGGTACTCCTATCAGAAATGGAAAAGTGGTACAGGAATTACTGGAAGCAATCCAGTTACCAAAAGAATTGGCAGTGGTCAAGTGTGCTGCTCACAAATCTGGCGATGACAATGTGACAGCAGGTAATCGATATGCTGACCAACTGGCCCAACATTGTGCAAGACATAGAATGTCAGTCAATATCAAATTGGGGGGAAGCGGAAACAGCTGCCAACTTATGGTGTTTGAGAATGTACAAACATGGGAGGAACTGAGAGATTTACAGAATGCAGCAGGACCAAAGGAAAAGAGAAGATGGAGAAAGTTTGGTTGTCAACAGAGGAACGAGGATGGTGTCATTGTTTGCTCTGATGGTATGCCTGTATTGCCTGATAGCTTGCTTGCTCCTATGGCCCGGCTAATATATGGAGATGCGCACATTGGTAGGGATGCCATAGTCTGTGTCTTCAGACAGACATGGTTCAATTCAAAATTCAGGAAAGTAGCAGAGGCACTCTGCCAGAGGTGCTTGACATGTCAGCAATACAATCCCAGGAAGAAAACAGTAGTTTTACCGGGTAAAATTGGGAAAGCAGCAGGTCCTTTTATAAGGTTACAAATTGACTTTATCCAGTTACCCCCTTGTAAAGGAATGAGGTATGTCCTTGTCATTGTTTGCCTATTTTCAAAATGGGTAGAGGCTTATCCTGCAAAGAAAAATGATGCCATCACTGTAGCCAAATTGTTATTGCGAGAACTAATACCTAGGTACGGTTTTCCAGTCACAATTGAATCAGACAGAGGTGGGCATTTTCAGAATGAGATAATAAGTCAAATCTGTGAAGCATTCAAAATTACTCAAAAACTGCACTGTGCATATCGCCCAGAGGCTTCTGGAGTGGTGGAACAACTGAATGGCACTATCAAGTCGAGACTAGGAAAGATGTGTGAATCTACTGGCATGAACTGGATAGACGCTTTACCACTTGTCTTAATGGGAATCAGAAGTATTGCAGACCGAAAGACAGGCCTGAGTCCCCATGAGATCCTGATGGGAAGAGTAATGCGACAAGCATGGGTACCAGGACACAAACTGATAAGCATTTCTGATGATTTGGTACTTGAGTACTGCAAGCAACTGGGTGACGAAGTGCGTTCTATCTCTCACCAGATTGGGGAAGACGCCGTCGCCAGGCCAGCAACTCCAGTCCATAATCTGAATCCGGGTGATTGGGTGGTACTAAAGAAACACACCCGATTAAGTTGCCTTGCACCGAAGTGGGGAAAACCAAGACAAGTAATTCTGGTAACCACAACAGCGGTGAAGTGTGCAGGTGTGCCAAAGTGGATCCATGCCAGCCATACCAAAAAGATAACCGAAGACGAAGAAACTGATGCTGAAGGTTGTTCAGCTGAGGGGTCTCCAGATGTTGGTCCTGAAGTAGCTGATGACGAACAACCGAGCACCAGTCAAGATGAATGGATCCCAGTAATCGACCTGACATTCGATCCAATAAGAACCAGAAGCCAAACCTACTTAGATAGAGAGTGGGATAGTGAGGAGGAGACAAGAATAGAAGGAGATAATCAGATCATCGAATTCCATGTCAAATCTGATAGGGACAGAACAGGTTATCGACACCTCCAAGAACTCCTGAGACAGAAAAGGGACAGATAGAAAACAGGGCGAAAATTCAAGCGGAAGAAAATCAAAGGTTCGAAGTGCTTGAACAGGATCAGATAGGAATAGAAGAATGTGTTCAGGACACAGAAATTGAAACGTCCAAAAGTCAAATCCAGCATACACCTGAACAAGGCCAGCTTAGCGACCAGGCAGAAGAAACCGAAATAAGACCTGGAACTAGTCAGACAGAAAGGGAAGAAGAAGACATTGAAACAGAAGTGACACAACTGAACGAAAATAAAAGAGCATTAGAAGAAAACCAAACAACAGTGCCAGTTAAAAGATTCAAGAAAAAGAATAGAGAACCAAGGTACATCAAAATACTGAGACTAAGACTGAAAACAGTAGAGGAGAAGCTTGAGCAAAGGAAACAAGCTTCCAGTAAAACAGAGCAAACTGAAGAAAGCTCTAAGCGAAGAAGTGCCCGAATAAAAAGATTGAACAATAAGTATCGGGATCCTGAATGGACTTACCTGGTGTTAGAGGAATTTGAGGATCTTGATATAAGTGACGAAAGTGATGAAGAATTGACTGCTGACCAGTCTACCGAAGAAGAAGAACCAACCTGAAGTTGCCCTGTATAAGCAACCTGTGCAAAGTTACAAAGACGGGTTGGAAAGCTTCTTTTGAGCCAAATGTCTGATTCCAATGTGAATGGAAGACCTAGACGCAATTGTTGTAAAACATGCTGCAAAGTATGTGTATGTAGTGTAGCTTTAGTACTAATATTATGGATAGGACTAACAATTACTATTCCTTATATGATGAGTAAAGATACTAATGTTGACTCTACAAAGACTGTGACAAAGGACACAGAAGAGCTGCAAACGAAAAATACACCACAAAGTGTAGAAGGACATGAGAAAGCACTTAGCATTAGACAAACTAAAATGGACTTAGAAGCACCGGATGAGGAAGGACTACATTATCACAGAATCAAGAACAGGACTCATTTACACGTATTCGCAAACCTTTTAGTACATTATGTAGAAGCCATGGAGATAGAAGACTGTTATGTTTGCATGAAGCTACCTACTTCTGTAGCTGAGGGAGTGACCTACCATCACTTGCCACTAACATATGGAATTTCCTGTAGTATTTTAGCTAGCTTATTCTATAAAAGAGGACCGTTACAGTACTATTACTCTAACTCAGACGTGATATTTTCTGAACTTCCTATACGTGGAAATCTGAACCCTGTACATACAAAAAGTGATGTAACACGTTATATGGGAGAATATTTTCTGACTATAGGTACCATAGATTTAGGTGAAGCACATAGAGATAACTTGACCTGTTCATTACATGAACAAGAGAAAATGTTTCTAAACATGACAGAAGAGAAAGTTTCCAAAGAAAGGCGAATGATAAAAGACAGAAAACTCCTAAGTGGGCTGAAAACATGGGAAGCACCTCAAATGGTGGAGCTAATCCTGCTTTGTTGCTGGATTTCGAAAGAAAGGGGAAACTCTGTCTTCACAGAGAAAAGACTAGTTATTATAATAACATTTTCATTGGTTCCAGTCAATGTGAACACAATTACAAGGTAATTGGAGGTTGGGGTTTCAAAAATGAGTCAGAACCTGTGTTTCCCGGAATTTATTACATATGTGGAAGCAAGGCTTATTTCAAATTGCCGGATCACTGGTATGGAAGCTGCTATTTTGGAATTGTCTTCCCAAAAATATTCCATGTGAATGAAATTGCTGGAAGCAATGAAAACACTAATGAATTAGTGCGTAGTAAAAGAGAAAGCGTGGGAGAAATACTAGGTGATATCTTTAGTGCATTGATACCAGCAGTGGGAGTGACTCTGAACACACACAGAATTTGCAAATTGTCAACAGTAGTGGATCGGTTATCTACTGACACTGCTGCAGGTTTCCTGATGGTCAATACCGAAATGGTTGCGATCAGATCTATGGTTTTGCAGAACAGACTTGCTCTTGACACCTTATTAGCAAAAGAGGGCGAAGTCTGTAGAATGTTGAAAGCGCAACATTGTTGCATTTACATACCTGACAAAAGTGTTGAAATCAAAAGGTATGTGAGGAACATTACAAATTTGGAAAAAGAGCTTAAACCACTGGAGGTTGACAGTGCCTGGAAAAGACTAACTGATGGTCTCTCCTCTGTAGGTCATTGGTTTTCTAACATAGGTAAAAATCTTGTGAGTAAAATACTGATGCCAATAGCAGGTATAGGTTTAATTGTGCTAATTGTCGTAATCTGCTGCAAATGTCGAAAACACAAAAAGAAATATGCTATGAATAAAAGAGGAATGAAACGGAATGTGGATGGACTAGAATTGGAGGAACTGAATAATCAAATTTACAAAAGGGTGAAGAACTCTCACCCTAACAAAGAAGTAAAAGAAAAATTGAATCGAATGTTTGAAGAAATTGAATTGGGAAAGCTGTCAGAAGTTGGCATCTGGTTCCATTAATAGTGATGATAGTAAATATCATCAAAGAGGGATTGATGGAGCAAGGATTCGCACGTTACGCGACTTGCTTGTGCTCATGAACCTCGAATAATGTTAATAGTCTTATCAATATGTTTGTCTTACTAATATTGCACATTTTACACTACACGGGGTCTCCCAGTGACGCTTGCCTATGTGTTTACTAAACAGTAATAACGCTTGCCACTAAAATGGCCGCTGCTTCGCGGAAATTTAGTCTGCGCATGCGTCGTCATAACCACGTGACGTGACGCACTTGCAGTTCTGCTGGGAAATGTTTGCTCATGCGCAATACTGCTAAAATGGCCACTTTGTTTTCTCATATGCTCCGTGCTTGCAAAGCTGCTTTCGCAAAGTTGTTCGTTCCGCACTTATCCTAATGCTATAGTTATTATAAAGTAAGGGGTATAGTGTAGCTATTCATGGTATACAGTGTATTCAATTTTTCTGTATTTCTAAATTGTTTTTGCTTACTTTTCATGTACTGCATTATTTGGGGCCTGAGGAACACTCGTGACTCCATCTTGAAAAGCCTTTCTGGTACTCGTCACGTGATGAGGGAAAGAACCTCATGATGCAGTGGAGCCCAGCCAGCTGGCAGCCAAAGCCAAGATGCTCCAGGGAACCTGAACTGTGACCAAGCTGCAGAAGCCGACTTGTACCTAAAACTGTTACAATTGTATTTCACTACTGTATACTCTATTGTATTCTGTAAATCTAGTGTCATGGGTAGCTAGAACTTAAGGGGTGGGTACGAGAGCTGAATATTAAGTCTGGGAAAGTCAAAATCTTAGGTAAATGGTGACCTAATCCCCTCCTTTGTCCAATCAGAACTTGGGGACCCTTTCACTTGCAACATTAGTGGGTGGTACACTGACCCGAAAACAGTATAACTAGCCTAGGTTTAGTTAGAGAATTTGTCCGACTTGTCCGAATAGCTGACCTGTCACTGACCCAACGAACTCTAAGGTGATTGATACAGAGAGCTGCGGAGCACTCTGTCCGTAATTTTCCACAAACTCAATCGGGGTTTGGAAACCTTAAGTGCTGGTGAAGCACTTTGCTAGGAGATTCGAGAACCCAATCGGGGTTATTGACAGATTCCTTGCAGAGAGGGAGTAGCGCAAGCGTTGCATCCAAAGCTGCAGGTGTTGGTCGTACCCTTAGACGAATCCGGTCCAGATCCAAATCCTGGGGTGATCCTGTCCTGACTGTCCATGAGCCGTACCTGTTCGCCTACCGGCAACCTTGAGGGTCCTGTCCCCGCTTTTCCCAACTGACCCGTGGCCAGGGTTAGTTCTTCAATCTGTCCTAGGTAAATATAATCCATGTGGGTGTCCATCATTCTAAACTCTTTCCTATTGTCTTGAACGAAGTATACATTTATATATGTCATTTAACCTTCTCTGCTTAAATGAGATTTTCATGTTTTATTGATTATTAGCGTGTTCCACTTTCACCTACCTGTAGTAAATGCTAAAACTGTTTGCATATATGTTTGTTCCATTCTTACCCTTCCTATAGAGAATAAGCATATCTGGATAAATCAAATAGTTTGAGTCTCATTTCCTCTGAATCGTTAGTGAGATTCGAAAGTCTACTTTGATTAGTATGTTCCCTTTCTTTACCCGCCTTTAGTGAAGTTGTGAAGTTCTGTTTATCTAAAATAGCGTGTTCCTTATTTTCCCTTCCTTTATTTTTCATAATTCTAAATGTTTCTTACTCTCATACATAGTTATACAATTGTTATGATTCTCGTGATAGATAGTTTGATTGGGGTGAACCTTTGGCTCATGACACTAGAAGATAATAATGATTAGATAAAGGTTTTGAAAACTTCCCGAGTTTGTGGTTATTTAAGAGTACAAAAACATTAGTCAACTGTATATGGTATTTTTGTTTTGCTTACTTATTTTCACAGCTAGCTCCCTGATCCATTGTGATCATAGGTACCCGTAACAGTGGAGTGGTAAGTCGGGTACATTGGAAATACAATAGGAAGGAACAGGAATACTGGTAGTAGAGTGTAAGGTTACCCGATTAATAAATAGGGAAGATTGAATTTATGGGCCCAATGCGTATATGGTAAAATTGTGAGTCGGGTGACCTGCGCGCTCTATCAGCACCGGGTGCAGCAGTCTTTGGGACCAAGACCACTGTGCTGGCCCAAGGACTGTGGGAAGTTTCTATCACCCCTAAAGCCAACATCTTAGAAACCTTTTCTTTGATGTTGGCTCTGACCCTGTCAGTCAGCCTGTACATTTTATGCTTCACAGGCGGACTGCCTCCAGTGTCCATATCATGGGTACACCAGTGGGTGACACCTGGGGTTAGGCAGAACAGTGTTGCAAACTGCCCCAACAGTTTGCGACAGTCACTCTGCTGCTCTCGGGTCAGTGTAGGAGACAGATTCACACCTTCCACTGACCCATCATGTTCGTTGCTAGACACGAGGTCTCCTCTTCCAACCCATCATCTGTCACCAAGAGCATACTTACGTTAGACCTCTCAAAGTGAGATTTGAGGCAGTTCACATGATGGAGCCTCAAAGGGTTCCAAGGAGTCTGCAAGTACACCAGGTAGATGACATTACGCTTGCGCTCCATTGCCTCAGATTGTCCAATCCACATGTCTTGCAGAGCAAAAAAGCTCTACTGGGGTCATAACCCTCACCAAGTTGAAACTCTACCAGAGTGGCATTCTGATCGTACCAACGTTTAATTTCTTCCTGGCTGGCTTCTAGGTTCGCCTGAGTGAGTCTCCTTAAGCCCGCAGTTTGGTTTCTGAAGGCCAGCATGTAGCTAAATACATCCTGGGGAGTTTTCTTGGGAGCTGCCTCCCAGCCTTCCTTCACCACCTGAGAGGTCCTCTCACAGGGTGCCTATACTGTAGTTCAAAGGGACTGAAAACTAATGGCTTCTGCGGTACCTCCTTGTAAGCAAAGAGGAGGCATGGTAAGAGGACATCCCACTTAAGCCTCATGGGTTTTGTCAGTGATGCGAAGTGGAACAGTGCTCGCAGCGGTGTTGAAAGGTCACGGTGCAGGCAGCAGCGTCATTGTCGTTGAAGCGCTGTTGTTGGCTGACAAACGGGTTTTTGACCCTTGCTAATAGCGAGTCGCAGGGGGATGTACAATTGTTTTGTGACCGGAATGCAGCTGCAAAACAATCGCAGTTTACCACCTACTACAGGTAGGTGGTAAGCCAGTTGCAAATGGGAAGGCGTCACCAGGGGACCCCTTCCCCTTTGTGAATGGTAGCAAAAACGTTTTTTAAGAGCAGTCAGGGGTCCCACAGACCATTGGCTACCCTTAAAAAATTAAACAAACATTTAATTTTTTTTTTAAACACATCCCGTTTTATTTTGTTTTCCTTTAAGGAAAATGGGCTGCATTTCCCCCCAAATAAGCGGATTTATTTAAAAGCAAGCACAGGCATGGTGGTCTGCTATCCCCAGCAGGCCACCAACCCTGTGTTATTGCCCATTCCCAATGGGTCGCAAATTGAGACCTGCCTCATGAATATTGCTGAGACATGTCAATTGCGCCCCCATTGGGAATCGCTAATGTTTCTGAGTTACATTAGTACATTTCATTTTGCAAGTCGCTAAATGATAGTTGCAAAAAAAATCGCAATTAGAGACTCGCAAAATGAAATGGTTGTACATCTGGCCTCAAGACGTACCAAACCCACATATTAATTAAACTGTTATGAAGATTCAATTTGGGTTTGCGATTCGGTATTAGTTTGGAGCTTGTTGACGGTGTCCCTTCTTAATACCGAATTGCAGTGGCATGTATGAATGTTTTGCGACTGAAATGCGGTCGCAAAACATTTGCATTTGACCACCAAATTCAAATTGATGGTAACCCATTCGCAACTGGGAAGGGGTTCCCAAGGGACTTCTTCCCCTTTGTGAATGTTTGTAAAAGCATTTCTTCAAATCAGGCAGTGGTCCACAAACTTTTCATTTTTGTTTTTGAAACGCATTCTCTTTTACTTTAAGGATAACAGACTGCATTTAACCAAAAGATGGTTTTATTTAAAAGCAATCACAGATATGGTAGCTTACTGACTCCAGCAGGCCACCCCCCCCTGTGATTTTAGTGGTTCCCAAGGGTTGCAAACTGAGACCTACCTCATTATTATTCATGAGGTAGGTGTAATTACGACCCACTGGGAATCGCAAATGAAACTCAAAAGAATTTCATACATTTGAAATAGTGTTTTCCTACTTGCGATTCACAGGAAATCACATTTAGGAACTCACTATTCAAACTTTCGTACATGTGGCCCATAGGTTGCTATGTTTTTTTGTTGTAGGAGTCGAGCTTTAAGGCTTTGCTATGCGGGGTATGCTATGTTGTGTGAGGAAAGATTATCCTCACATAAACTACTTCATACTAACATTTCCAAGAATATTTCATGTCGTGATTTCAAATTGCAATTACAAAAAAAACAGATTTAAAGATGCTTGGAGCAGAGTGTGGGAGTTGACAAAATTCATGAACATATGTTTGCCATAATTTGTGTAATGTGAAAGTCATTTGCAAGTGTCAGTTCTAAAAAGCTGTGAAACCATTTAAAGACCAGTCAGCCTAACGCATCCCATTAAAAATACATTAAAATTCAATTTTTTTCAAAAGTAAATGTTTGAATCAACCAGTTAGAAAACATAAGATGAAACTGTTTTATACTTCTGTTTTATGGAAATGTTGATTAGGATAGACAATTTGTTAATCACAAATCAGGCAAACCGCAAACTGGTTTAGATCAATGTTTTTGAACCCTCCTGATGTGCACAAAATAGTGTGGTTGGGCATCCATGCACAGATCCAATATAGCAGGTGACTCCATCTCCTAGCGTCCATGCCTCCTAATCCTACTTAAAAAAAGACATGCAAACAAAGGAAAATAGAGGTGGATGGAAATCCCGGTGTAACAATATGTAGAATTTTGGATGTTTGTAGTGATTTAAGGCCTTGCACTGTTTCAAAAGCTATACCTTTCAACCCCGGTTCTACTTTCTCTGCCTGACTCTGCATTGTCTCCCCTCCCTTAGAAGACTCTTCATCATGAGAACAGTGGACGTGCTCTACCAACTTTTAGTTGATACTCATCATCATAAATGGATCTCCTGGACAATTGATGGGCCCAAGGTTTACCCTTATCCATAGTGGAATGTATCTATGGTACCCTCAGGAGTTCATAAAGAGAGTGATGGTTTGTGCTGGCTGATTATATTGTGCAGAGGCCAACTCCTTTTGAACTGTTCTTCTAGCACAGGTTCTACCAACCTATTCATATAAAATCTATTCTGTCCCTCATAAATGGTGGCCTTTGCTTCCCTGTGAGTGCATACTGACTGGTTTTGCTTACCTGTGGTGTGTAAGAAACTGTGCTGACTAAATGGTGTTCCTTTTGAAGACACACTACATGGTATGCATGACTGGGGTTACATTAAACAGGGCTAATGTGGAAAATTAGTACGGTCTGGTAAACATTATCTGCGCCATCTTGCCCTTTTCCCTGATGCCACACTTTTTTTCGTGCGCACCCGCCATTTTAGGTGCCTCGATCAGAACAACCCTTTTTGCATGCCACTGGCCCCCAGCATAGCCCTCCTCCCTCACAAAGCCCGCACTCTGACAACCCCCGCTCGCACATGCCTTGGGTCATAAACCCCTCTTCAGCGCAGCTCTGCCTCAGAACCCCATCCTGTCCCCAGCGCGACACCTCCCTTCATTCCTTTCATGGTCCCAGGCCCTTTTGATGCAAACCCCCTTTTCCTGTGTGCCCGTTTGTCTTCCTCGTTCCCAGGCCACCACCTAAGCTCTGCGGATACTGTTTATTGCCCCCCCCGTACAGTAGGAAGCTTCCCTCATTAAAGGACCCTCGAGTTGATCAAAGCCCCCACCCTATGAGATCCGATCAAACCCCCCACATTCCGTGAATCGGCGGAATGTCCCGCTGCGCGATAATCATCACCTGTTGTGACCGGGGTGGGGACTTCAACTGTAACTGTGTGTGGGAACGGGCCTGAAGGGGAGATTCGGAGGATATTCTTTCCGTACATCAAAGCATTACCAAGAATGTGTTGTATGTAATAAAGCAATAAACCTGTGTATAAGAGGCCAGGCCTCAGAGATGCGGTTAGAGCACCTCATGACGATACCTGCTGTCTGAACTGATGTGTTCTCCTCCGGAGAGAATAAACCTTGTTTCCTGCCTTCCCGTCTCCAGCGCCTGCCTCTTCATTGACTAATAATTCGCGGGTTAAAGAGGCGATACCGCCGGGCAAATATCGATTGTCCCTTGACCTTAGATTTAACAATTGGCGTCCCAAGCGTGGGGCCCATCAGCGACTCGTGGATCCAGTGGGAGAGGTCCTGACGACAGAGTGAACAACTGCAACGATCGGGAGAGCTCTTGCCCAATAGACCCTCGTCTGGCAGCCGATCATCCGAACTTCACTGGTTCCGAACAGACCTCTCTCGAGTGATCTACGGTCCTGACTGGGAACCATCAGGAGTGCTGCGAGGAATACAAAGAAAAGAGGACGAACGGGCGCTGGATTCGGAAGACAAGAAACTGTCCATACGGTCCGGGTAAGGTCGTGTAGACACGACGAATCACGAAATAATTGTTTAATTGTTCAGAAAATACTAGTATTACTCTTTGTTGACCTATTTGGAGATTCACTGTCTGCACACGAAGAAACAGTAGGCTCTTTCTCTTTGCAAACAGTGAAGGATAGGTAACGCAGCCGTCGCGCCTATCTTTCTCCCCCACTGAATCGATTATTTATTAACGGCCACTGATTAACTGTTTTTGACCCCGAACTACTGTTCGCGGATTGTTTTCTGGAGATTCTCTGTCTACAAACAGGAAAGAACAGGTTCCCCTTTGCAGATAGTGAAAGGGTAGAGGACGCAGACCTTTTGCGAATCTACTTATTCTCCCCACTGAATTGTTTTTTTATTTTATATTGGTTCATGAGGTATTCACTGCCTGCAAACAACGTAGAATAGAAATATTCTGTCTAGTCTTTGCGCGCAGTGATAAGATAGGCAGTGCTGACTTTTTGTCCCTCGTTGTGAGCTGTCATGTCTGTCTTCTCCCCACTGGTCGATAGCTGGTTCAGCCCGGACCGTTTATTAGAGGTGGATCATCTAGCTCCGCTGGAAGGCACCCCTAATAAAGACATGTTCGTAAACTATGGATTAGTTACCATAGCCTATAGTAAACTGTGGCACAGGTATACCAAAGAAAGTCAAGAGAAACAGTGGCCACTGATAGGATCCTTCGATCTTGATAAAATAGAAACGTTAGAAATAGCCCTTCGTGATAATAAGACAACGCCTATTATGCTCGACTGCCTCGGTATGTGGCGCAAAGAAGCAATGCAACGAAAGAATAGAGACGAGGACAGAGCAGGTAAAGGAACATATCGACAGGACGACCACAGAACACAACGTCCCGAAAGTAATCCCCCGACACTACGCACAGGACGGCCAGACTTAGGGCAAAACCAATGTGCTTTTTGTAGATATGCCGGGCACTGGAAAGCCCAATGCCCGACTCTACTGAACGTGAGTAGGAGCAGAGGACCGACAGGAATAACAGGCCGGCAGAAAGAGAAAAGGCGCGAGACAAAGATGAATCAGACTGACATGGACAGGCCAGATAGAACCACCACGTTTGATTATGCCCGATGGCACAGATTTCGCCAGGCCGATTTCAACGACATGTTCGAGTCCTCATAGATCAAACAACGCTAAGACGGGAAACCCAGTCTAGCTCTAAATTAACAGACGACAAACCCCGAAGAAACCAGAAGGAATAATGTACACACATGATCAAGCATCCTTACGTTTAGCCAAGTAGGGAAAAGTTTAGGGTATTTCGAGGTAAGGGTTACACAAGTATCCTTCGCCGAGAGGACTAGGGATATTGCCAATGTCTGAAAACCTACTACCTCCTTTCTTCGGCATCCTTATAGGCATATAACTAAAGCCTGCCCCATTGCTCTAACAAAAAGTATGCGCAGCATATAGAAATAAGATAATTATGGCCAATAACTGTTTTATGTTTGTCTTGGGTCTTTTTATATAATATTTGTACTGTCTCCCCGTCTGAGTTTGTGTGTACGTGATGCATGAATCTGCGTCATCCCTCTGCCTGTGTTACCGTGTTACTTAAACTTCTGTTAACAGAAGCTTTAGCATGAAGCAACCTGGAAAGAAAGGAATGGGAAAACGAAATCCGTAGGCCACTGATGAACTTGAACTTTTATTTAACATAACGAACAAGAAACAAATAACAGTACGTAATAATAACACCTATCAATGCACTAACAACAGAAAACGTTTGAAACAAGAATGGTAAACTAGAAAATGAAAGTCAGCAGAACATTCGCCCCCCCACTCTGGAACCTTCCAAAGTAGGGCAGGGTTACGGCTACGCCCAGCCGGCAGCAACCCATATAAGGCGGGTCCTGCTGCCAACAGTCGGCCAGGAAATCGTAACATAGGGTGGAGCCGGAGGAGAGACAAGGGCCAGAGGGACCCAGCCAGGGGATCACCTTGACCACACCGGAGAGTTGTAGGGGGGAATGTCTATGTCCTCGACCCCCCTCTCTCTCTCTCTCCCCCAGTCCGGCCACGGTGGCGCGTGGGAGTTGCAGGTAGTCCCGCCACATGTCTTCCCGGTCCGGCCACCAATGGCCGGGGACTGGGGCCAACTGGATCCGGCTGCAGCCGATAAACCAAGGAACCCGTTCATGGGGCCAGAGCAAGGGGCGTCCGGCCGACATCCACCGGAAGCCCGGCCCAGAGAAGGACGAGACACTTCTTCCTTTTCTCCTCCGTAATGGCAGCAGCAGCACGCCAGGCGCCACTTGAATAATGGCTGCGACAACTCTGGGGGGGGAGGAATGTCTTGTACATACCTCCGCGGAAAATTAGTCCAGGTCGGGCTGGGAGGGAGAGGCGACGCGGACGAGCCTCTCCCACCTCCACGGATAGGAGGTTTCCCAGCCCCCGGCCCGGCGCCGAACTCCTCCAGCCAGGCGGTGGTGCCAATACCTGCATAGCACCGAACATACCATGGTGGCGCCCCAGTATTTGCGCAGCACCGAACGTGCGCCGCAGGTGGCCATACTTCCGCAGCACTGGGCATGGGACTTGTGGAGCACAGGGTGTGGAGAGACCATCGTGCATGCCCATGAAAGAGAGCGGCATGGAGTGCACCGGGAGAGGGAGACGGCGCGAACGAGTCTCCCTCGCCCCCCCCCCACCCCGGTGGGGGGCACCACAGCTGCACCCTAACCGAACGTCCTGCTTCCACATCACGGAGTTCTATTTCCTTTTTTGTCCCCAAAAGGGTCTCTTCCACTCTTGCAGACTCGACGAGGGGGGCTGCTGCAGGCCTCAAAATGGCGTCTGGGTCCGCTGGAAGGCGGGTCTCGGCCGCTAGAGTAACTTTGAACAACAACGTAACTCGGGCACTTGCCCACCGGGGCACGAGCCCCCACCTCCGACAGCACCTCCACAGCTTTGAAGATTCTACAAAAGTCCCAGGAGCCCTCGGCCCCTGCAGACTTCCGGTGAGGAACAACTGCCTTGATCGCTAACGAAATAAGCATGACATAGCCACTCCTTCTGTTAGCATGAATTCTCGAACTGCCGAAAAGGACTCTGGTCCAACTGCCGGTTGTAGGAGACATTTTTTTCCCTGACGCTACTTCCGGACTAACCCGGCCCCGCCCAAAATGGCGCCGATATCAATAGGAACTCACGAACACCTCGTGGTGTTTTTTTTAGCTAAAAAGACTCGATGTTCTGAAAAATATATATAATCCTTTGTACACTTGACGAAAAAGAGGGAGGGTTCACTCGATGAACATGTAGAAGGGCCCCATGAAAACTGTTTTTTCAATGTACGATTCATTATGATATTATCATGTAACCTCGCTTATAACACACACCCATGGTATACCTATAGGAATTTGATTACAACTAGTCCAACTGTGTTTCCAATTATGAAATGAATGCCCCTTGGTCCCTCAACTATTCGATAGACGTTTTTAGTTCCCTGCAAATGAATGAATGAACCTTTTTAAAACATGTTTTTAATCCTACAAAATAGCCCCCCCCTACTGTACGCACTTTAGCCATTGCCGTATCCGGCCAACCCCGATCACACTGTCCTATCAGCATGCTGAACGATTGTGAAAATAAAGGTTTTCGAAACTATGAACGGGTATTGCATGCTTTATTTAAAATGTGGGATCGGCGGGAGAGTTCTTTTCTGTGCACCCTACTCTGCTCTCTCTTTAAGGTTAATAGAAGATGGTTGCCCAGCCCCGGATGGAGGATCGAATCTGAATATTGGAAATCGCAGGGTGCACTACTTAAGGGTGAATAAATTGTTCAGTGCAGTACTTTAGAGTTCTGGGTGCCCTCGTAGGGTGGTGTTATCCATCTAGAACACCTTCAAATATCAAGACTGTTGTGTATGCGGAACTCCGCAGGAACATCCCCTGATGAGGCACACCAATTAGGATCACTCGCAGGTGCTTCAAAGTTTTTTAATTCATTTATGTAGTTATTTACAGGTAATCCCTTTGAGGGTGATTAGCTTCGATATTTAACATCATATCGTAAGGTGACCAGAGTTATAATCCATGTACATTTAAACATTGAACTCCAATGCATTTCGGGCTTAGAAGCCCTTGGTCACGGAGAGCTGAGGAGGAAGCGAAAAAGGGGGAACGAGTAAGAAAAAGTGCTAAACAATGTTACGTTTGGGTCGGGGAAATTTTTTTTAATAAAAGTGCACTAGTGCGTGGGCAATTGGCAAAGGTGCTCGAGATTAAGGTGCAGGGTCGGGTAGGTGATGGGAGAAATACCGCTAGTAACGTGAGGGGACTGTCAATATATTAGTTAACAATAGTTCAGACTCTTACTTCAAAGAAACGCGTGGCGTCCTGAGACATTCACCATCAGTCATCCATTTGCCGTCTCAACCGCGTGTGAAGCGGCCGGCTACATATTTGCATCAACACAGTTGACGGACTCGTACCCGTGGGAAACGGGGGCCATCTTGGAGTGGTGGAATCTTACTAGACCAAAGATGGTGACGAATAAAAGTAAACAAACGTATGTAAACAAATACAGGTATATACAAGGTAAACAAACGAAGGTGAGGATAAAGAGGGTAAAGAGGAAGGTGTAGCAGCAAAGGGTAATAGACATTACAAATAGCAACTAAATTCTGTACGGTCGTTGAGCCCGTGGGGCTTAAGGGTCTGCAAGAGGTAGATCCATTCGAGTTCACGCTTCAGTAATAGTTTAGTGTTGTCGATGCCTTCTTTCTTGGATACGATCTCCAGGACCAGAAATTTCAATTGAGCGATTGAGTGGCGTGCTTCCATGAAGTGAAGAGCAATGCTCGATTTCTCAGTTTTAAGTCTGATGTTGGACTTATGCTCATTCAGTCTGGTTTTGATTTTGCGTTCCGTCTTTCCGATGTATAATTTGCCACATGGGCATTTTAGGGCATAGATTAAGTTGGTAGAGTTACATGTGGCGTCTACGTGAAGTTTAATATACTCTGCCGTCAAATATGCGACTGACTCAGGGACTCGCGCATGGAGAAAGACCTCGATTTCTGGGGTTGGGTAAGGCGAAACGGTGTAAAAGATGGAATATAAAGGATGGGTAAAGTGAAACGATGTAAATAATAGAATATTATAAAGATACGACACTCAAAGGTACTAGGGAACAGAGTTGACCGAAGAGCTGATAAACCTTAGAACATCACAGCATTGGAAGAGATTTATGGACCCCGATAGCTAAATACACCTACCAACTAGAAACCTCGCGCTAAGTGCTTCTGATTCTCTAACGTTTTCCTACTCACAGCCTATAAGGACACACTGCCCCCCCCCCTTTGGCTCCAGAAACCACAACCCCAGGGATTCTATCCCAAAGGGATAAGACGAGTATGAGGTAAGTAAAAGACCTTCGTACCCGTGCTTTTGATATGCTCGAATGTTGTCCCCCCTCCCCTCCCCTCTTTTTCCCCCCCCTGCAGGCCACATCGGAATCACGACCGAGGTATGGTGAAGATCTGAAGCCTCGCCATGTCTGATACACGAAGCGGACTAACCCTGCCTGGTGGCACCTAAACACACCCACAAACTGCTCTTGCACCAAAAGAGCCAATAAATTGTATGACATGATGAAAGCGATCACCCTTAATCCGTGTTGCGTGAATGGACACCTGTCACGTATGTCTGAAACTATGAGATGATGTTTGTGTATGACTGACGCGTGGACTTAACTGGTTAAAGGACCGAGAATACAAGAAATGCGACAATGGTACCCTTTTTTACTCGATGCATGTCCCCTGTACCCGGCCTAATGCTCGTCCATCCCAAACTGCATGCTTTCAACATTCTAACACAGACCCGTAAGGTCCTATGTTGTATAATGCGCTGAAAAGCCTATCTTAATGCACGGCCACTCCCCATGTCGCACGTGTACTATTTAGCCTGTTGTTGCACCTCTCTCTCTCTCTCTCTCTCTCTCTCTCTCTCTCTCTCTCTCTCTCTAACGCGACCTTCCCCGTCCCGAATTGTCGCAAAACCCAAACAGTAAAGGTGATCGAAACATCCTCATGTTCCCGGAACGCCCCCTGTTTTGTATCAGCTGCCCCAGACGAGAGTTATAAAACTGTCCCTCACCCCCGGTTGTAAGAGATGGGTCTATTTACGCCCTTACCACAGTTTTCTATGTCCATAGTTGTTTTCCATAAAACCCCGTTTTTTTTTATTTAAGTAGTCAGGTTGTAAGAGGCCATGTAGAAACTAGAACGATGTTTGCAAAATTAAGATTAGACCGAAGTGAAGAAATCGTTGCAATGAACCCTGTTGAAAGTAAAATGTTTAGCTGAAAGGCGGGATGCATTGATAGAATGAAAAATGTTTAGCCTATGTTCATCTCTCAGAAAGATACCTATCAGACCATGGTGATAGCACATTGTGTTTTTTTAATATAAAGCCCAGGAGAACGGTATAGCTTTGTAAGGCTCGTACTAGGAAGGTGGGTCTCCGTCAGAAGAACTGACGTAACTGTAATGCAATAAAAGGTACCAGATCTCGTCCCACAACCAACAAACACCAAAGAAATAGCTGTGAAGGAAAGTTATAGTAAATCCAGCAGGCCCGTCATCAATCATTTATATGTTAGTTGCGAACCCTAATATAACGGACGTTTCCATTTTTGCCTGGAGCTGGGAGAGAAATAGACTTATGTGATTACCTTCCTCTGCCAATTCTCTAAAGACTGTCTTTTCAAACTCGTTTAAGGGTACGACTGTCGGAGGAAAGAAGGACCGGATGTGGGAGCACGTGGCCTGACTACAGATCGCGGAACATCTGCGACATTGGCCAAGGCGAGACCGCGACAGAAAGGAGTTGCAGGACGAGGCACTGTTTCCGTTAAAGTGAGAGAAAAGGGCTAACCTGATGCCCCTGCTCAATGTTCAACATGTGCCGAAAAGTCCCCGCTCTCTGAATTCGGTCATGAGCCCGCCTACCTGAAATTTCCGCCCCTGATCTGTTCCCGATTTGGCCCAGCTCCATCCCCCCCCCCTTTTCCTCCAACCTACCCTATGGACTACACACTCTTCTTCCATCTGAATCTTTTTGACAATCAACTCAAAGGACACAGGGCGAAAAGGACCTTTTTGACCAGAAACGCGAGGAAAAGGTCATGCCCTGCAACGCGGGACCTAGAATAGAGCTGGACCCGTAGCTCCACCGCCGGTGCTCCACAGCGCCAACAAAAGACGACAAAGAATGCTGAGAACTCATTAATTTCGAACATTGACACCCTCAATTATCGTTTCTACTACGTCTCATTTCTCTCCCAGCCACCATTGTATTAATTATGCTCCAACCAAACATGAACAGAACTCACATATGTAATGACCTATCAATTTACATTCCGAACGACTATAAGTAGCTATGAAATGTACCCAATGCTCATACTACAGAATCATCTTTGTCTGTTATTGCATTACTATGGCTTTCCTGCAAACGAGTTTTTATCGATAGACCCGCCTCCTAAAATGTAAGATTTTAAAATGCAATGTTTATAACTCCTTCACCTGGGTACCTACTTCTTTTCCTATGACCACCACAGTCGACATGAATTGGAAATAGGCCAGCAAGATGTCTTGGATATGTTAAAGGGAGGACTGTGGAAAATTAGTACGGTCTGGTAAACATTATCTGCGCCATCTTGCCCTTTTCCCTGATGCCACACTTTTTTTCGTGCGCACCCGCCATTTTAGGTGCCTCGATCAGAACAACCCTTTTTGCATGCCACTGGCCCCCAGCATAGCCCTCCTCCCTCACAAAGCCCGCACTCTGACAACCCCCGCTCGCACATGCCTTGGGTCATAAACCCCTCTTCAGCGCAGCTCTGCCTCAGAACCCCATCCTGTCCCCAGCGCGACACCTCCCTTCATTCCTTTCATGGTCCCAGGCCCTTTTGATGCAAACCCCCTTTTCCTGTGTGCCCGTTTGTCTTCCTCGTTCCCAGGCCACCACCTAAGCTCTGCGGATACTGTTTATTGCCCCCCCCCGTACAGTAGGAAGCTTCCCTCATTAAAGGACCCTCGAGTTGATCAAAGCCCCCACCCTATGAGATCCGATCAAACCCCCCACATTCCGTGAATCGGCGGAATGTCCCGCTGCGCGATAATCATCACCTGTTGTGACCGGGGTGGGGACTTCAACTGTAACTGTGTGTGGGAACGGGCCTGAAGGGGAGATTCGGAGGATATTCTTTCCGTACATCAAAGCATTACCAAGAATGTGTTGTATGTAATAAAGCAATAAACCTGTGTATAAGAGGCCAGGCCTCAGAGATGCGGTTAGAGCACCTCATGACGATACCTGCTGTCTGAACTGATGTGTTCTCCTCCGGAGAGAATAAACCTTGTTTCCTGCCTTCCCGTCTCCAGCGCCTGCCTCTTCATTGACTAATAATTCGCGGGTTAAAGAGGCGATACCGCCGGGCAAATATCGATTGTCCCTTGACCTTAGATTTAACACTAAGGCCACTCTTTCTTTCTTTTCCGTAGACCAGTCACTGTAGTTCCAATCTACATCCTACTAACCATTTCTTTCTCCACCTACCATCAAGCCAATGAAGTTCTGCTCTGGTTGCCGAGTGAGAGGGATAACAGATCATATGAGCTGTAAATGCCTTGACTTCAATATGAAGCCCTGCAGCTTTGGCAGAGTAGAAGATGATAAAGATGAGGACTTCAAATTTGCTGATCTTTGAAGGACAATATTAAGCCAGGATCCAGGAAATAAGGTCCTATGCTTGTGCCACTCGTGGAAGATGCAAAGTGAATGAAGCATTCCTTAATGTAAGGACCAGGCGAAGGTCTAGCTGAAATAAAGGTGTGGAGAATGACTCTAGGAAACAACTTGATAAGGAGGCTCCTTGCTAGGCCAACAATTAGTTTGGTATATGACAACTTAAGAGATGTGATGTAGGCAAGTGTAGGTGCAGTAGAACAACATTATTGGAGTTATGATAAGTATGTGAATGTCTAGCCGTAGTCCACACTAGTTTAATATGTTAAAATGTATACATATATATTTTTTAGAACAAATGCAAGCTCAAGTAGCAAAAAGTTAACAAAAAAACAATAAAATTGTATTGCAAGGTATGACATGGTTGTAGTAAAAACAGGACCTCCAGCTAAGTATGCTATGTACTGTTTGTGATTACTCATTGATCATGATAGCTAAGAACACATTACCACTGCAATGCAGCTAGGGAAACATGGCTGAAGTTAAAGAAACATAAGGATCATCATCAAAAACTAACCATGATCATATTCCTCATTCAAAAATGTATTATTTGTTTTAATTTCCTGCGATACTGTTTTCAACCCTAGTATTCAAGAACAACTAAAACCAGGCAATCCCAGTGCATGTTCAATGTACCTGGAAAGCTGTTAAGGTAGTGGAAATTGAAATTATCTTGGGGTTCTGAAATATAATCACTGGGTTCAGGAAGGATTAAACTAACTGTGGTCATAGAGTTAGTAGTGTCAGCCAGGGAAACAGATATATCTCTTTAAATCTGGAACCTAATGGCTTTAGGTCAATGGCTCCTTGCTTGCAGAGGGCCAACCTAGTTGGTGATGGAGACAGGCCAAAGTAAATTTACAGAAATAGATGCAAACCAACAGGCACAACAATCATCTTTCGGACTACACAGATCTCTTTTGTTTTGGCTAGTTGGCACAGCAACCTGACACTAGTCCAATGCAGCAACAGCACAGTCAGTAAAGGAACTAAAATATCAAAGTATGCTCACCAGGCAGTATCATCACTGTACATGCAGCAGCACCATTCTTAGGCACCCCTCCGTGGTCTCCATTGCGAAGAAGAGGGCCACAAAAAGCTGTGTCTGAATCTCTGATTCCTTGAACTGTCATGAATCATTATGTAAGGGGGAGGGACAGGCCAGGTTGGACCAGCAGTTCTTTCTCCAGGGCCATTAAACTTGTTCTTAGCTAGAAAGAAATTAAAAGTGTTCACCTCTAAGTTCTGAATGTGCCAACAGGGACAAGGTCCATGTGGGTGCAGGTGAACATGGAGTTGATCCAGCTGGATGGCAGATAAGGCTAATCAAACAGTGCATTCTCCAGATTCAATGGGTCCAGTCAATTAGGCTGGAGAAGAGTTGACCTATTCCTTTTAGACTATGGAAGGCACTGTAGTGATAACTGACTTAGTGTTAATGAGCAATTACATCTTCAACTTCAGTGGGCTGCACAGGCAAGAAAATGTGTATATTCCGTACCGTTATTGCTGAAAACAATCAACTAGCACAGTAGTAAGATGTGAGGTATGGCGTTGTCATCTGTGGACAGCACCCACCCTCCTTTGTGTAATGATCATTTTCACAAAAATAAATTAATAGCTTTTGATAACCTTAACTAAGGGTACAACAATAGTGTCTCCATGTATTTACTATTCACACTATGTTCCAATTATTGCAAGTAATAATGTAAAAATGTATCTTCATAATATTCACAATCTGCCCAAATACAAAAAAAAAGAAATAACCACAAAAGAGCACATGTCGGCCACAAGCCTAAGGACTTAATTTACATGGGGCGGCCATAAATTAGCTCCTGTTGCCACAGATCCTGGAATTGCACACCAAATAATTATAATAATGTTCCAATATCAAGGACTTGGGTATTAGAGTTAAACATGATAAACTGTACCATTTTCTGGTACATTTGACCGTACAATGCAATCATAGCACATAGTAAAACACGTATTTGAAGACACCTATGTCAATCCACATAAGAAAACACTGCCCTTAGGTTCCCTGGACTTTTGAATAACAGCACCCTACCCGCTCTAAGCAATAATTGTGTTTGGGGCCATATTTCCGCCACTGAAGATTCTAGGATCTGTTAATTTTGACTGTGACACTCTAATTTTAACTGCCCCTTAGCTGCGTGTAAATACAATTTCTAATATGTTTAAGAGATACAGATTTGACTAGACATTGAGTTTACTGAGTGTCATTACTTGAGTCATCCAGCATCCGAGTTCCAAACTTTCTGCCTCTTCTTGTACTAAGTATGACCAGTGGCGGCTCCTCCATTATGGTGGAGGAGTGTCGCCCCAATGCTCAGAGACAAGAGATTAAAAAAATCAATTATGATAATAAAGCTATTTATTATCATTTTATTTTTCCCCGGTCGAGCCGAGTGGCCTGAGTCTAGGGTGGGGAGGGGGCATCTTCTAAGATGGCAGCAGGGAGGAGGAGAGTTGTGTGCTATAAGAGCGCATGTTCGTTTGGCCGTCCGTATTAGGCCGGTCAAACCGACATGCGCACTTACGTTTCCCCAACCAAGCTGTCTTTTACAGCCCTGTGGAGAAAAGGCACAGACTCCCAGTGTCTGAGCGTGCATGAGTTCAACCTGCTAAGGCCAATCCCAGTGCTGCTCTAATGTAGCATGGGAGCAGTGACTGGATTAGGTGGGTATCTGGCAGCCTGGGAAGTGCGACGCAATGCTAAAAGAAGCTGGATTCCGGCGGCAGCAGCTGTAAAATTCATGTTTTTTTAATATATTCCCCCACCTCCTTCTCCCCCAGTGCACTGCCCGCTTGTTTTCTTAGCAACCATCCCTGCTGGTCACCCTCACTATCCTTGGAGAGTCGAGTGTAAAAGCTGTGCAATTTGGTTATCCTACTAGGGAGCAGTTAAATCTAAATCAGTGGAACACCTGGGATAAACAACAGTACCCACTACAATTTCTAACTGCCCGGGATGTAGAGAAAAGGCCTAACAATCCTCTTTTGTAAACACTCAATAGTTAGATGAACTTTTCACCTGAGCTCTTCATCTCAGTGTTCCTGAGAGAAACACTTAATTCCCCCAGGAAATGCTCAGCGGAGTACCTGTCATCAATCCTCCTGAACTACCAAGCAATCTAAAAAAATATTGTCAATTCTCCCTGCATCATTTAAAGCTGAAAGCTCCACAAGTGTTTCTCAGATGAACTCTATTAAAAAGATATAATGCACAGCTTTACAAAAGAAAAGAATGCTATTACCAGCTTTAGGCTGCAATCACCCACTGGATCACTTTTGGAAAACAACAGAGAGAACAGCTTCTTAAAAGCAAGCCCTGAATTATCAGGTGGCTGGTCACACTTAACCCACAGCTCTCAAGGTTTCCATTACCTATCTGTAAGGAGCTCATAAGGTCCTGATTTTTCTCTGCATTTATGTGCTTATAATTAGATAAATGGACCAGGGAGCATCATACTGAAACACAAATACTGGACTAGATGAGCTACTGATTCACGAGGTCTCAGTTAAATATGCCAAAAGGAAACAGAGAACTCTGGGTAGTTCCAAAGTTTAGGTGGAGAGTACCTCCTGGACAGAGTACCCTACAACATCAGCGACACACTGAATCTGCTCAACCAAAATGTCTGTTTTTCTAGAGAAGTTTTTAAGCATAGGATTAGCACAGTGCCATCCATGGCTAGCTAGAATGGGACAAAGAATTTTTCTATTTCTACAGCAAAGTCTTTAAGTCCAAAAGAATTGTGGGTTTTATATATATATATATATATATATATATATATATATATATATATTCACTGAAAAAACCATAGGTTATAGACCATATATAGTTAGGAATTAGCATTTACAAAACCTTGAAAATTCACTGAAAAAACCATAGGTTATAGACCATATATAGTTAGGAATTAGCATTTAAAAAACCTTATTTTACTCACACAAAACCATTGAAATTCCATATATAGTTAGTTGCACTAACTATATATCGCGCACCCGCAATCCACTGCTGATCATGTCACATATTACATCATTCATGACATGGTCAGTGACATCACTGATGACATCACTGATGACATCTCAAATGACATCACTGATGACATCACTGATGACATCTCAAATGACATCACTGATGACTACATCCAGTGACTGTATAATTCTGTAAAGTTAAAATATGTCTTACATATTGAAGAATGAATGGATGTATAAGTGTCTTGATGAAGGATTTAGTAGGGGCATGGCTGACTGTATGAGTGACTGATTAAATGTGTCTCACTGAGTGCATGGGTTAGTGACTAAACTGTCTTAATTTGTGCATCATTATGTCTGTTGTTCTGTAAACTGCTGCATGTGTTGATCATTAGCTATATGATTAACTGTATGGGTTATTGATTGGTTGCCCAAGCATTTGTATGGGAGACTGAGTGTGTGTGTGGGTGGCTGGGAGGTGTATGACTCTCTGCATAGATGTGTGAGCAGTTGATTGACTAGATGTATGGGTTCAAAAGTGCATGTGGAAACAGCTGTATGGGCGGTTGACTGTGTGCATGAGTGTATTGGTGAGTGAATGGATATCTCAGTGCTACATGTCAAAGTAAGTACATATGTAAAACACAGTACATGTGAAAGTTGACATATATAAATAACTGTGCATAAGAGCCAGTGAATGTGTGAGTGGCTGTATGGATCATTGTGAACTTGTATCCAGGATTGTATAAGTGAGTAAATATGTTTTAGTATATGTTTGAATAAGTAAGGTGTGTATAACTGTATAGTTGAGGAAATGGAGGTGTGATTGATTCTTTGCATGACTGACTAAGTGTCTGAGTAACTCCATGGATGAGTGACAGTCTATGAGTGTCTGTTTACACTGAGTGTATCTAAGGTTATATTAGAGTCTGAAGAGGTTCATCGTATTATCACATGAATGATGTCATCAGTGATGTGATCAGTAATGTCAAATGAGATGTCATCAGTGATGTCATCAGTGATGTCATTTGAGATGTCATCAGTGATGTCATCAGTGATGTCATTTGAGATGTCATTAGTGATGTCATCAGTGATGTCACTGACCATGTCATGAATGATGTAATATGTGACATGATCAGCAGTGGATTGCGGGTGCGCGATATATAGTTAGTGCAACTAACTATATATGGAATTTCAATGGTTTTGTGTGAGTAAAATAAGGTTTTTTAAATGCTAATTCCTAACTATATATGGTCTATAACCTATGGTTTTTTCAGTGAATTTTCAAGGTTTTGTAAATGCTAATTCCTAACTATATATGGTCTATAACCTATGGTTTTTTCAGTGAATTTCAATGGTTTTTTAATAGCAAATATCATAAGCTGTCGAATGTCAAGTACGTGGTAAGTGAAAACATTTTCGTGTTTATGCACACTGATCTGCTTTGAATGGTGCCCCCCCCCCCTCATTTCTATTAGGAGTACTCTCTCTTTGCAGATAGTGAAAGGTAGTTAACGCAGGCCTTTGCCCCCGTTGTAATCCGTCGTGCCTGCTTCTCTCTCCATTTGATTGATTGTTATCCAAGTATTTACTGTTTTAGAATTAGTTCTCTTTGGTTCATTCTCTATTTACAAACAAACACAGAGTCGCAATACTCTGTTTAGTCTTTGCAGATAACGAAAAATCGTGTAAAAAAAAAGAAAAGGAATCGAGCAAAATCAGTAGGCCACTAATGGGATCTCTTTTTGACCTCGCTAAAATAGAAACATTAGGAACAACCCCTCATGACAAATACAAAACTAGTGAGATGAACTGAACTCCACACAATGATGGCTGCAAAACAGCTCGGCTCCGCCACCCACCCCGCCCAAAATAACGATAAAGAGCGGCTGCCATGATTGGTTGCGGAATGGCCACGACGGAGCTACGAAATGGTGCTGCTCTCATGCTAACCCCAGCTTCAGTCTGAAACATCCAGAAACACTGTAGACTACCAATTCGATCAGTTCCGGTAGCGCCCCAATGTAACCCGGTAGAGAAGAACTAGCCCTCCCCTCTTTGACTGATGGTTCTTGTTGCCTGTCCCTTCTGTTGTCATTTAACAGAACTATTTAGCCTGCTGAAAGGGGTTGTGTTCCGACCGCTGGTTGGTGGAGACATTTTGACTATATTCTGGACCTGCGTTGTCGCGTAATGCGTCATATGACGCGCCGCGTTAGCGCATCCGGAAGTCATCCGGGGCGCGCAGCGCGTAACGTAAGCATAACAAGTCATGTGACTTGTTAATAAAACTTTTCATTGGTTCATTTTACTTTTCTTATTGTAATGATGAAAGGCTTGGTCATATGACCTAAAAATTACGCTTTTCATTACTTCCGAACATTATTTTTTCTTAAATATATGTTATAATGTTCCAGGCTAATGTACTTTCCCGGAAATTTTACAACTGTCCTGCAAGTAAAATATATTATTTTTTCGAGAAAAAGAGCGTTTCTTCGTCCCATGACGGAGCCGTTGAGCAAAAGAGGGTCGACCTGCTGTCTTAGTCGCCGATACGCCTGAATATGAGATTCTTATCGATCACTTTATGTTGCAGGAATAGAAAACACAACAGCCCTTGACCATTTATCTTTACTGCGTTCCTTCGTATTATACCTTTTACCCTTCATGTAATTGGTCTGCTTTATTTCACTTGCCTTTTAATGATTCTAAAACAGTGACTATTATTAAAAACTTTACCAATGTATATACTACTACCATGTTTTCTTTTAAAAACCTTTATTGTGAAAATTTCATTATACAAATACGAGCCTATAACCACGTGGGCCTGCCACGGAGCAAACTGTAATCGTATATGATGAATAGACATTTACACTGTAGAGGAACGTAACGGGCGGGCCATTAGGTTGCAAGAACTAAGGTGTCTAACAGTTACGGAATCGGTGGACGTACATTTTATAATTAAAACACGACAGGGCCAGTTACAATAAAATTATCTAGATATACATTTGCGGGCAAGTACCATGGGTGACGTTAATTCGAACTTTCAACAGTACAGTAATCAATAACACATCAGAACTTAATATCAATAGGGATGTCGAAATATTCAATCAATTCTCGTCCCCGCCCGCCATGTGCTTCAAAACTGCATACGTATCTCGTGATTTCAAGGTTCTGCAACCAGTACACAACAAGGAGTTACGAGTCCCATTTATTCCGGCGCCATTTTGGGCGAGGAAGGTCACGTCCAGGATATAGTCAAAATGTCTCTACCAACCATCGACTATGATGATGTTCATATGCTGTATTTATTAGAGTAACACTCATCTGTCCACATGAAATTAATTTGCCACAATCTAAACATGTCATTTTAATCTTTCCAAAGTTCTTCTAAATATTTGGGACCGTTTCCCTTGCCTCTGAAGCTCTCAGTGCCACTTCTTTGATGAATGTACTAGCAGGTCAGGGGTTCTCCTCCAAATCTCTCTTTTATGCAGCACTATAATTAATTGGTGCCACCTCTCCATATGACGATGCATGGTATAGTTACCACAACTATATATTTTTTCGGTTCCTCTGGAGAGTTCATCGTGGCAGATGAAGCGTGTAACGTACCGGGCATTTACCTTTTTTTGCATGTACAGGAAAGGAAAAAAAAATCGAGCGTCCGAGTTCTAAGGTGTCCCAGGGCCATTTTAGTGGACCAGGCCCAAATCCAAAGAACAGGCCGCCATTTTGAGAGTCCTCTTGCAGCCGCCTGTCGCTGTAGCATCAAGAGCAGCCGAAACTCAGCTGAATGGCAACTGAAACGGTAAAGGGGCGCCCCACTACAGCAGACGAGCCTCCACCTAGGAAGGCCCATTCACGCCGCCTCCCCCCCCCCCTTCGGGCACCCCACGCCGTTATTCGGAGCAGTATTGTAGGATGGCCACACCAGTGCGGCAACTTGCTAGACATCACCTCGGTGGTAACCGAATCTCAACGCCTTGTGGTGTCTTCTATTCAGAAAACATTGTTATGCTGCCTTCGACCTATTAGCCGCAAGTGCGCACACAACTCAACTGCATAGCTTGCTAGACACCACCTCGGTGCCATCCGGATCTTGGAATCTCAGCGCCTTTTGGTGTCTTCTCTTCAGAAAATATTGTTGTGCTGCCTTTGGCCCCATTCGCACATCGGTCCGCAACTTAGACATCACCTCGGTGCCATCCAGGTCTTGGCATCTCAGCGCCTTGTGGTGTCAGTCAGAAAATATTGTTGCGCTGCCTTTGGCCCCATTCGCACATCAGTCCGCTACTGACACCATCTCACAGGCCAACAGGGCGCCCCACGCCGACTTTTACCATTGTAGGATGGCCACACCAGTGCCACAACTTGCTAGACACCACCTCGGTGCCATCTGGAACTTGGCATCTCAGCGCCTTGTGGTGTCTTCAATTCAGAATATATTGTTGCGCTGCCTTTGGCCCCATTCGCACATCGGTCCACTACTGACGCCATCTCACAGGCCAACGGGGCGCCCCACGCCGACTATCAGCATTGTAGGATAGCCACACCAGTACAGCAACTTGCTAGACATCACCTCGGTGCCATCCGGATCTCGGCGCCCCACTGCAGATGAAGTGCCTCTCAACTATGAAACCACCACGGTGACATCCGGATCTTGGCGCGTTGTGCTGCCTTCGGCCTATTCGCACATCGGTCCGCTACTGACGCCATCTCACAGGCTAATGGGGCGACCCACGCCGAGTTTCAGCATTGTAGGATGACCACACCAGTGCAGCAACTTGCTAGACATCACCTCGGTGCCATCCGAATCTTGGCATCTCAACGCCTACTGGTATCTTCCATACAGAAAATATTGTTACGCTGCCTTTGGCCCCATTCGCACATCGGTCCGCAACTTAGACATCACCTCGGTGCCATCCGGATCTTGGCATCTCAGCGCCTTGTGGTGTATTCTCTTCAGAAAATATTGTTGCGCTGCCTTTGGCCCCATTCGCACATCGGTCCGCAACATAGACATCACCTCGGTGCCATCCGGATCTTGGCATCTCAGCGCCTTGTGGTGTCTTCTACTCCGAAAATATTGTAGAAAATATTGTTGCGCTGCCTTTGGCCCCATTCGCACATCAGTCCGCTACTGACACCATCTCACAGGCCAACAGGGCGCCCCACGCCGACTTTTACCATTGTACGATGGCCACACCAGTGCCACAACTTGCTAGACACCACCTCGGTGCCATCCGGATCTTGGCATCTCAGCGCCTTGTGGTGTCTTCAAATCAGAAAATATTGTTGCGCTGCCTTTGGCCCCATTCGCACATCGGTCCGCTACTGACGCCATCTCACAGGCCAACGGGGCGCCCCACGCCGACTTTCAACATTGTAGGATGGCCACAGAAGTGCGACAACTTACTAGACACCACCTCGGTGCCATCCGGATCTTGGCGCGTTGTGCTGCCTTCGGCCTATTCGCACATCGGTCCGCTACTGACGCAAACTCACAGGCCAACGGGGCGCCCCACGCCGACTTTCAGCATTGTAGGATGGCCACACCAGTGCGGCAACTTGCTACACACCACCTCGGTGCCATCCGGATCTTGGCATCTCAGCGCCTAGTGGTGTCTTCTATTCCGAAAATATTGTTGCGCTGCCTTCGGCCCCATTCACACATCGGTCCGCTACTGACGCCATCTCACAGGCCAACGGGGCGCCCCACGCCGACTTTCAGCATTGTAGGATGGCCACACCAGTGCGGCAACTTACTAGACACCACCTCGGTGCCATCCGGATCTTGGCGCGTTGTATTGCCTTCGGCCTATTCGCACATCGGTCCGCTACTGACGCCGCCTCACGTGCCAACGTATTTTCTCCGCATTTTATACCCTATGCCGCATAACAGGTCATGTGACTTGTTTATAAAACTTTTCATTGGTTCATTTTACTTTTGGTTTCCTAATGATGGAAGGCTTGATCATATGACCTAAAAACAACACTTTTCATTGGATGAAAACTTTTTTTTTTTCCCAAACGATGAAAGCCCCACCTTGTTTCTGGATGTTTCAGACTGAAGCTGGCGTCAGCATGAGAGCACCACCATCTCGTAGCTCCGTCGTGGTCATTCCGCGAGCAATCATGGCAGCCGCTCCCCACCAGAAGCCTGCAGGAGTCGGGGCCCCCAAAACTTTTGATGAATTCTCAAGGCGGAGGGGACGCTTTCGAGAATGGGGTCCAAGACCTAGCAGACAAGCGTCCGATTTCCAAGGTGTCCCAGGGCCATTTCAGTGGACCAGGCCCAAAAAGGAAAGAGCCTGCCACCATTTTGAGAGTCCTGTGACAGCCGCCTATCGCTGCACCGCAAGAGTGGGCGCAACTCAGCTGAATTGCGGCTTTTGACACAGTGGACCAAAAACGGACGGAATGGCAACTGAAACGGTAAAGGGGCGCCCCACTACAACAGATGACACTCCACCTGGAGAGGCCCGTTCACGCCGCCTCCCCCGGGGCGCCCCACGCCGTTATTCGGAGCAGCATTGTAGGATACCAAAACCAGTGCGGCAACTTACTGGACATTGATCCAGCGCTCTCACCAAAATATTGCACAAATAACACTATTTACTATCAACAAACTTATAATACAACACTAGGCCCATATCAACAATAGAGCGCCTGAATCATGAGGCGATAAGATCTAAATATAGTTGTTGTAAACTATCTACAATAATCAAGACCAGCTTGTCATTTTAGAAAGTTTATTTAAACACATCTAGGAAAACTTAGGTTTTGGTATTTTATTAAACAAGCATTAGAAAATGTCATAAAGAAAGATTTATTCAGTATTAATAAAAAGAGCATAAATCAAGAATTATTATTCATTAGCAGGAATAAGTAAAATTAAGCATTTCCAAAATCCTAACTATCTCTCTGTCTCAACCCTCATCACCTAGTAATAAAGTAATTAATAAAAACTCCTGTCCTCACGTGTAAAGTCCATCAGCATAACATCGTCCTCCAGATTTCTCGAGCGTAAGCCAACTATGTGTTCTCTGAACCTATTCTTATACCCTAAATTAAGCTGAGCTAACTATTTTTCACATTCCAGCAGACAAATTCTAGTTCTCCATTGGTTGAGCCACCTCGTACCACAGTAAACTGTGACACCTCCTTCTTACATGCCCGGGCAAATTCACTAGTTCATTGTTCATTTAGAAGTCTTGGCAGTTCTTCCTTAGGCTGCTACATTTTGTAGCGAAAGCTTCCTTTCAACCTTGAGCCTGTCAGCTCTGAACTCCCGTGGCACGTTAGCAAACGTTAGCAAATTTCTCCAAAAAGTCATCTTTTTAGCAGTTCATTCCAAAACCTTTCAAAATAAAAGCTCAGAGGCCTTTTCCATCCTTTCAGAATTATTTTCTCTTGAGCCATTTTCATTAATAGGCCTCTTTTCAAAGAGCGTCAATTTTTCTGCGCCACCTCTCCTGCGCCACTTTTAAAAGTGTACTATTTTCCTGCAGCCATCTCTAAGCTTCATTTGTAAAACTATTATATAAACAAACACAAAGAATAATTAATGAAAGAAATACAGTTTGTTCTGTTGCCTCCCATCATTGCTAATAATTAACCCATTAGTCTAAATTACCTAGCAGTAAAGCACAAATAAAGCAGCATTTTATATCTACCAGTCTTCATAAATCCTTAAAACCTTGTGTGCACCTAGAATAGTAGAAATGACATCACATAGACAAGGAAAGCAAAATAAGCACATGCCATTATATAAAAACAGCTGCTATTAGTTATGACATGACAATAGACAAGATTAATTTATTATTTTCCACATACATAAGAATGCAACATAATGCACATTTATGAGCACACATATTAGTTTCCCGCGTGTTCTGTGAAAATGCAACTTTAAACTAGATTGAATTAGCATACACATAGCACAATTTTTTAACATTATTAATTTATTTATGGAAGTGTGAGTTCACGAGTTTAAACAGATTTCTGTTTTCTATCTCGCTCCATCAACTCCCTCATCTGGTGATTAACAAATCACCACACCACCACCCAAATTTTAGCAAACATTTTATCAAAGATGAACATGATTCAATTTCACCTGTGTTAGTATTTCTAAAGACTTATCTCATTAGTTTATCTACAATTCTCATATTGAGTTTTAAGAAACCCCTCTAGTTCTATTTCTTTCTCTTGTGTAACATACAACTGAGCTTCAATAAAAGTGTTACAAAAACTATAACTAATAAAATGTCAGTATTATACTATGTTTGTCTTGACTAGCTGAAACTTTGCTTGTCCTATTGACCTTAAACTTCTCTTTGTTAATTTCTAAAGGAAAAGTAACCACCTAAATCAACCAAAGCTGAATTATTAGGAACATATATATCAGAGACATCTTACAATATCTCTTTAAAATTAGGCATCTTGAATTGCCTTTACAAAAACATGAAAGTAATTTCATTAAGCTTGCGAGAAAAAATAAAACAAAAAATTTTAAAAATTTTACCTAAATTTTCTAAAAATTTCTAACACCCCCCTTTTTCAAAAATTCTTTTTTTTAAATTTTTTTTTTATATATATACTCTTTAAACCTTCTAACAGTTTTTCTTCGACCTAATGTCACAAATTAATTTTTCAGCTGACAGAATTTCTTCGACCTTGTGTCATCTAACACATTTTCTTCAGCCTTTCGCCAAAAACAGAAAACCTAAAAAAAATTTTAACAGGTAAGTACTTCAATCATTGTCACTTTTGTTTTCAATCTCTTTTTGACTCTCATCATTTACCTCCACTACAGGTATCACTTCTAATTTCTTTCCTGCCTCACTTTTCTTTACAGAATCTTTTTGACTTGATTTTTCATCAATCTGTTTCTTTGATCTGTATCTCAATTTGAATTTTAGGCCTTCAATTTCTTCTGGCCAGTTATCACTTTTTCTTAGTAATTTCTTCTTTTGCTTGGTCACATTACATTCTGTTCTCCAAGCTCCTTTTCTGAATTTTCTTATTTGAGAATCTTCATCATTCTCATCATTTTCAGTGTCAGAAATTTCAACTTCAGACTCAGGCACTTCTTTACTCAGCAGCTTCACTCCGTTAGGAACGTCATCTTTGTAGCTGGTACTTGGCAATTCATTTTCTTCTTCAATTACCTTCAACTTCCCAGTTTCAGAATTCCTGTTCCTGCTTTCAGAGCTACTTTTCTGCTTTTCAATACTCTCCTGGTCTTGAATCACAATCTGATCACATTCTTCTTCTGCTTCTTTTTCTGGCAGATTTCCATCATTTTCTGAGTCTTCAGTCACAACTTGCAAGTCTTCTTCAATCAAGGCTTGTTTTCTATTCATGTTCTCCAGATGTCGACCAACTTGTCGATCTTCAAGATCTGGATTCTCTTCAGGTTCTTCTTCAGAATCTGAATCAGCAGTTGTGACACTATCCTCATCAGGATTTTCAGGTGTAGTTACACGAAAAGTATGGCCAGTGTCAATCCACCTCTTCAGTCTTTTGCACTTCTCTGCATTTGTCGTGACAAGACTGACTGGCCTCCTTTTCTGCCACCTTTGCACTAGAGTATTTCTTTTAAGACGAACCTTTTTCCTGATTCTTTTTTCTGGTAACAAATCAAGTGCTTGCTCTTTTTCTCTTGTTTGCACTTCAGTTTCATCTTCATCAAACACAGAGATCATTTCATCTGATAAATTCCTGCAGTTCTCCAAATTGATGCTATTATTGATAGTCATCATTCTTTTCTCTGGTATAAATGTCTGTCTCATGACCTTGTCCATCATAATCTCACGTGGACTTAAATCTGTCTTTTTATCAGTAGTGTTTCTCAGAAACATCAAAACAAGTAGAAGGATATCTGTCCACTTTGTACCTGCAGCTAGGCACATTTTTACATCTCTGTCTTTTATAGTACCATTCTCGTGCTCCTCAACATCTGAAATTTCTAGTCTATCTGTACAATGGAGCAATCTGTTTTCAATATGTCTTTTGCCATCTGCTAAATTTGCAACAGTAATTTCATCATCATGTCGCATCTGAAATGTTTCAAACCATTTTGTAATCAAACAGAAAATCACAAAAATGTAGCACAGTTTATCATGCAGTGCCATCTCACAGAAATCCATTTGTAATCTGGTCAATGAACCACTCTCCTGTAATTCTGTTCCCAATCTCACAACTATTCTCTTAATTGAGTTCACTTGCTGACAAGTCAGACACCTCTGGTAAAGAAATTCCACAAATCTATGGTACATTCTGTTCATGTCAGTAATCATGCTATTTAGTAAAACTACTCTGTCATCTTTGTGTATCCAAATCTCATCCTCATCTCGCTGTCTAAAATCTGTTCTCAACCATGTGTTTTTCTCCTCATGAGTTGCTTCATCTTGTAAGTCTTTGACTACCTGCCATGTTTCAACTACTGTTAGTATTAGTGAACCCAAAGCATGTTCATCATTTATTTTGTGTGCTGCACATATCACGCCAGCAAACCTTTCTGCCAATTGAATATCATCAATCAACCTTTTAATTAAATTTTTATTTCTGAAATACGAACTTGCAGAAGTCAAAGTTTTAATCTGTTGATCAATTGTGTCCTTTACTTTGATGTCTTCACTCAAAAGAACATTATTTTTATTCCAAAATTCTGGAAGTGTATTTAATCCTTTTGCACTGTTTTCCTGTTCTTTATTTAATCCTGTATCTGTTTTCTCTGTCTGTTCATTAACAAAAATGTGTAATGGCAGTGAAGCCATCTCAATCTCTTGAATCATTACCTGTCGCTGTATTTGTAGCTGTTAATTTAACTCATTTATCTCAATCTCCTTTTTCTTTGACCATAATTTTGACTCATCAGACTGTGTCAATTCATTCAGATCAGTATTAGACTTCTCATTTGCTAGAACTGAAGTCATCTCTGTTTCTTGCTGAGTTGCAATCCCTACTAATTCAATCTCAAGTACAATAGAATAAACCTTTTCAGTTAATGGGACCTTTAAAACTGCGGAACTAATTTCACCTTTTCTAAGCACAGGAACTATCTCTGTTTCCATAATTTTCATGGACTCCTTTAAATCATTTGTTGAATTCACATGATCAGAAATATTAATTCCAGATGTTCCAATCATTTCATCATGTTTTTCAATTGCATTAATTTTAGAAGAAGTTTGAGCTGACACTTTATCAATCTGATCTGACACTTTTGGCGTTGCATTAATCTGCTCTGGGGGTCTTCGTGTTCTTGATTTCCTGTTCTGATCAGTATTTACAACATCATTTTTACACTGATCAATATTTTCTACTCTGACACTTTTATTATTTACATTTGCTAATTTGGGAATCTTTAATTTGCTCTCGCATTTGGCAACAACCTTTTTCATTTTCTTATATAAGGAAGACATTTTCTTTAAATAATTTGGTAAATGTACTCTTTAAATTTGCCTTGCAGCGCTTGCTGATCAATTAATTAATTAATTTAACAAGGTCAGGTGAAGTAAAACTTTATAACCTGAACAATTTAATATAACTCCTAATTTACCGGTATCACTAATTTTAATTTACCTGTAAAGAAAAACATCAATTTTGCAAAAACACAATGTAAAATATTCAATTTACAACAACAAAACACCTAAATGTCATTAGCTATTTTCAAATTGTATTTATTTGCACTTACACACCTTCTGCAACATATACCTGTAAAAAAGAAAACCTAATCTGATTGCCTTTAATTTAAATATAATTTCTGTTTCCTAATTACACCATTAATTACAATAACTAGCAAAATGCTTGGAAATATTTATTTATTTAATTATGTTGCACTACTACTTAATATTGTATCAATTAATAATTAATGTCCTCACTTTAATCACCTTTGATGCAATTATCCTAATATATCTGCTATATTTATTCACTAATTAATAGCAAAATGTGTTGTTGTAAATTTCAAAAACAATTAATAAAATGAAGCTTTGGGCATTAATAATGTGGAAAACTAAATCTTCAGCAAAAAGTAAATAATGTGCATCAGCACAAGTGTTTCAGCCAATCAGCGTGTGGCTACACAATGCTCTGCCAACCACAATGCCTGCCGGAGTCTTAACCAATCCGGTCGCAGCTTTTGTATGACACTATAGTGTCCCTAGCCAATCAAGACACAGTAAGCCTCTTCTTAATGAATTTATTTGTGCATTTTTATATAGCGCGGACATTACAGAGCGCTTTACAATAGCAGTAGACTAATCGATCTTTAACCAATCCAATCCCCGCTCGCCAGCACTCCCTAGAAGTCTAACTACACGGAGCTCTGACCAATCAGGTCGCGGCTCCTCTCTCGTGACAGTAGACGTCACGATCAACCAATGCGCGGCTCCTCCCTGACACCGAGATTCAATGGGAGAGCTTCGCTTAATCCCAGTGCAGCTCACGGAGCCTTAACCAATAAGGTCGCGGCCCTTGTATGACGCTGCGCGTCAATAGCCAATGGGTGCGCGGCCTTTCTATGACGCGCCGGAACTTTAACGAATCACAGCGCTACTTTGCTGTGACACCACAGCACTTTTAATCAATCAGGGAGCAGCCCTGGCAAGATGCTGCAGCTTCCTAACCAATGGGAGCGCGGCGTTGATCATGACGCGACGGCGTCTTAACGAATGGGAGCGCGGCGGCTTTAACACAACCAGCCGCTTCAGATCTAAGCGTTCTCCCTTCGCGCTTCAAACATACACAATAGCGCAATATGAAAGGGAATCAAAACGGACACTCAACTTTATTCAGAGTGTGTTCATGTAAAATTTAAGAACACTTGTAAAATATCATGGACAATCAATTTTTAAACAGTAAAACGCTGTCAGCCAATTACAGCGCTGCCCTGTTATTACACGACCGCATCCTAACCAATCAGGACACAGCCTTGTCTTGAAGCTACGATATTTTGACCAATGAGAGTGCGGCGGCTGACGTAGACAGCCGCTGCTGCTGGCAGCTCTCCCCTTCGCTTTTTACTCAAAAAAAACGGCCCCTCCCTTCAGAATTTATCCGGAAGGCTTTCTATTCTTTTATAAACTACGGAGAATACTCTATCAATATTTTTAAAGTTGTGACAATTTAGTGGTGATATATATCAGTTAATTATAACATGGCTCTTATTGCTAAACGCTAATTACTGGCACTACAGTCTTTGTTTTCTTGTGTTCATGCAACACGCTTCGTTTTTGATTATATCGCAATCAGGGGATGAAATTAAATTGCGGATTTTTAAATTTATAAACAATTTTATTGGTTATTGTGACTTACAATTATTAAAACGCAATCGCTTCTTACAATTTGAAACTCTCTTCACAGTAATTTAGCTCGACGCTCCAGCCCAATTAGAGCACAGCTTTACTCGAATACTCCTGACGCCTTTAGCCAATCAGAGCGTCTTCTCCCTATGACGAGCCTTAGGCCTCAACGAATCAGAGCGCGGTTGTTTTGACGTAAGCAGCTGCTGCAGCTTCAGTCTCTCCTCACACGCTTTCACTCCTAAAACAGCCCCTCCCTTACAATTTTCGATCGGGGCACTTTTCAACTTATTTAAATAGCGTGCAATGCTTTTTAGTGTATTTAAACACTGCACAACATCATAAAAAGTCTTAGAATGGTACAGACTTTATCCTGAACTTTCCTAAGTACCTTACTTTTGGTACAATTTAGTGAATACATAAAACGAACTCATCTGTTTGTTTCACTATTTAGGATAGTTTTACATGCATTCAAGTATTCTCATTCTCTGAATATAAGGCGCTATTCCCATAGAATATTTTTCATTTGCCAGTAGAGTAACTCTTACTCTACCCTTCTAACACGTAAAATATGAACTAATTTTCCTCTGAACGCACCGCGAAGTGACAGTTCTAAGAGTTCCACTTGAACATACCTTACAAAACAATCACGCACTTTCACACTGAAAATTCCCTAACTTCAGTCACACATGAAATCCGTACAGGACTCTCACCTGTTTATAGAAATCATGCACCGTTAGCAAAATAACACCGTTATCCGTACAGGACTCTCACCTGTTTATAGATATAAAACATGTACCCGTACAGGACTCTAACCTGTTTATAGGTAATCATGCACCGACATTACTCTACCCTTCACTCAAGCTCGAATATAACTAATACTCTTATCACAGTGAGTTTTATGGAAGGCGCTTTGTCCCTATTCTCATGCTGCTCTAATTTCTTAGAAAACCCTCACTATACAAGATTCACACCTAGCCCTAAAACTGTGTTGCACGGCGACAACACTTGTGGTACACGGCGATACCACTTGTGATACACGGCGATATCACTGCAAACAGAACAGATGTCTTGTGTGACTGCCTTCTCATCACACAAACTGTACCGGTACAACTCACATATATCACAAAACAAACAAACTCAACATGTGTTAAAACTTAATCCTATGAATTTACCAACATATAAGTATCATGCATGTAACATGTATGTCAAAAACAACATATATAAACCGTCCGATGGCTACCAGAAATTGATCCAGCGCTCTCACCAAAATATTGCACAAATAACACTATTTACTATCAACAAACTTATAATACAACACTAGGCCCATATCAACAATAGAGCGCCTGAATCATGAGGCGATAAGATCTAAATATAGTTGTTGTAAACTATCTACAATAATCAAGACCAGCTTGTCATTTTAGAAAGTTTATTTAAACACATCTAGGAAAACTTAGGTTTTGGTATTTTACTAAACAAGCATTAGAAAATGTCATAAAGAAAGATTTATTCAGTATTAATAAAAAGAGCATAAATCAAGAATTATTATTCATTAGCAGGAAAAAGTAAAATTAAGCATTTCCAAAATCCTAACTATCTCTCTGTCTCAACCCTCATCACCTAGTAATAAAGTAATTAATAAAAACTCCTGTCCTCACGTGTTAAGTCCATCAGCATAACATCGTCCTCCAGATTTCTCGAGCGTAAGCCAACTATGTGTTCTCTGATTCTATTCTTATACCCTAAATTAAGCTGAGCTAACTATTTTTCACATTCCAGCAGACGAATTCTAGTTCTCCATTGGTTGAGCCACCTCGTACCACAGTAAACTGTGACACCTCCTTCTTACATGCCTGGGCAAATTCACTAGTTCATTGTTCATTTAGAAGTCTTGGCAGTTCTTCCTTAGGCTGCTACATTTTGTAGCGAAAGCTTCCTTTCAACCTTGAGCCTGTCAGCTCTGAACTCCCGTGGCACGTTAGCAAACGTTAGCAAATTTCTCCAAAAAGTCATCTTTTTAGCAGTTCATTCCAAAACCTTTCAAAATAAAAGCTCAGAGGCCTTTTCCATCCTTTCAGAATTATTTTCTCTTGAGCCATTTTCATTAATAGGCCTCTTTTCAAAGAGCGTCAATTTTTCTGCGCCACCTCTCCTGCGCCACTTTTAAAAGTGTACTATTTTCCTGCAGCCATCTCTAAGCTTCATTTGTAAAACTATTATATAAACAAACACAAAGAATAATTAATGAAAGAAATACAGTTTGTTCTGTTGCCTCCCATCATTGCTAATAATTAACCCATTAGTCTAAATTACCTAGCAGTAAAGCCCAAATAAAGCAGCATTTTATATCTACCAGTCTTCATAAATCCATAAAACCTTGTGTGCACCTAGAATAGTAGAAATGACATCACATAGACAAGGAAAGCAAAATAAGCACATGCCATTATATAAAAACAGCTGCTATTAGTTATAACATGACAATAGACAAGATTAATTTATTATTTTCCACATACATAAGAATGCAACATAATGCACATTTATGAGCACACATATTAGTTTCCCGCGTGTTCTGTGAAAATGCAACTTTAAACTAGATTGAATTAGCATACACATAGCACAATTTTTTAACATTATTAATTTATTTATGGAAGTGTGACTTCACGAGTTTAAACAGATTTCTGTTTTCTATCTCGCTCCATCAACATCACCTTGGTGCCATCGTTCTGCTGCCTTGGAACTATTCGCACAACAGTTTGCTACTGATGACCCACCCCCCGCGACGCCCCACGCCGTTATTTGCTGGGTGGCAACTTACTAGACATCACTTTCGTGTCATCTAGATTTCAGCGCGTTCTGCTGCCTTGGAACTATTCGCACAACAGTTTGCTACTGATGACCCACCCCCCGCGACGCCCCACGCCGGAAATCTGGACGTTGTGCTGCGTTGGGACTATTCGCACAGCCGACCGCTACTTCGTTGTTTTTCCCTAAAAATGTTTATATGTTATTACTATTTTTGTTTTCTTGTATATATTTATAAATTATTAGAATTTTATAATCTTACTACTTTGTCGGAGTGCTATATATTTTTAATGTGACACATAATTGTAAAAACTTTGATGTACAAAGAGTCATCCCTGGAATCTTCCGCTTCAGGCTCGGTCCCCTCCCCAATCACAATACAGGATGGTTTTCAGATAATAGCAACGCTTCTGCTGTGACGGATCTCATCGAGTGTGGGCCTTGATCTACTATAACTCCTTTGAAGAGGGGTGATTCTTTACAGCTGTGGCCATAAACTACATCTGCAGGGCTAGCTGATACCCTAGGACCAGCCTGGACAATCGGACACAGAGGAAAAGGAGTGTCAGAGGGTGCGGTAGTGAATAGGGCGAAAGGGAGGTGTCGGGCAGGCACAGGGTGTGATTCTCAGGGAAGAGCAGCGCAGATGGGGGGAGGTTTATTACCCATGCATAAGACAGAGAGCGGGGGTGACCACTGCCTGGGGGAGATGCTTGCGAGGGTGGGGAGCCATGCTAAGGATCGACAGCGTGCACAGAGTGGGTCTGGTCAAGGCATCTAAAATGGCTGCCGTGCACGACAAAAGTGTGGCATTTGAAAAAAGACAAGATGGCGCAGACAATGTTTTCCAACACTTCCTGATTTCCTTCGAATCGAACGTTAACAGACGTTGGGGCATATTACCAAAGTTAAGCGATATTTATCCCTAACGATGCTTAGCAACGATTTTTTTACCGTCAGAAATTATCGCAGATAAACCTTGCTATTATCAAGGTTTATCGCAAATACGATAAAAAACGACCGCAATGCATTAATATCGCTGAAAACTCAGCGATATTCATGCATTACCGAGCTAATGCTCTTAGCCATGTTATCCACCTCCCATTGGATAACATGGCTAAGAACTGCTCAGGGCAGGTGCTAGCTTTTGGAGATATTCGCGCTTATCTCGAATATTTCCAAAAGTTAATAATAGGAGATAGCGATGTTAGCGACTGTTTCCAGTCGCTAACATCTTGGCATGCCCACTTTGCATGTCATTAGTGATAAATATCACTCACATGCAAAGTGGGGCCCAAGATGGTCGCTATCTCCTACTAGCCGTCGCTAACTGGTGTTAGCAACAGCTAGGTAATACAGATATAATTTTATCTCCGCGAAGCGGAGCGCTGTTACAGATATATATCTTGTTTTTGAACGTTAATTTCTCAAAATGCACTGAAGCACATATATTGAGACCTAGCAAAGGCACATCGGGCTACCAGTCCCTAATATTTTACCAAGTTTCGTGCAAATCCATTCAGCCGTTCGATTATTATTATTATTTTTTTTTTTGCCCCGCGGGGCCCTTTTAAAACCTCCACATCAAACCTAGGGGGTCAGCGAGGATCTACTATGCCCCCTTATGGTCATTTGCCCCTTCGCTTTGGCCTCCTCTTGTCTCTCGATCCTACCGAGAGACAAGATGGCGGCCGCTACGGACTGTTTGGAATGTTTACAGACACCGGAGAGCCAATCAGCTTCGCTTCGCAAAGCTCCGTAACGCGAAAAGTACGCGAAGCGGTGCGCTGTTACAGATATATATCTTTTTTTGAACGTTAATTTCTCAAAATCCACTGGAGCACATATATTGAGATCTAGCAAAGGCACATCGGGCTACCAGTCCCTACAATTTTGCCAAGTTTCGTGCAAATCCATTCAGCTGTTCGATTATTATTATTATTTTTTTTTTTTGCCCCGCGGGGCCCTTTTAAAACCTCCACATCAAACCTAAACGGTCAGGGAGGATCTACTATGCCCCCTTATGGTCATTTTCCCCTTCGGTTTGGCCTCCGCTTGTCTCTCGATCCTACCGAGAGACAAGATGGCGGCCGCTACGGACTGTTTGGAATGTTTACAGACGCCGGAGAACCAATCAGCTTCGCTTCACAAAGCTCCGTTGCGCGCAAAGTACGCGAACTGGAGCGCTGCCCGGTCCGCTGTTACAGATATATATCTTTTTTTAAACGTTAATTTCTCAAAATCCACTGTAGCACATATATTGAGACCTACAAAAGGCACATCGGGCTACCAGTCCCTACAATTTTGCCAAGTTTCGTGCAAATCCATTCAGCCGTTCGGCTAAAAGTGAGGCCAACCGCCCTATGGAAAACTCAATGTTAAAAACACGTTTTGGGACCCCCCTTTTTTCTCGGCCCCCCCTTGACGAACCCCCCCCCAAATTTTCAAGGGCTGCTCAGAAACAAAATGTGCCATTTTCCTGAAAATTTCAGCGAATTCCGTCCACAAACGCCAAATTTATTAGACATAGAATTTTCAAAAATCCCATAGAGAAAAAATCCTAACTATATATACCTACTGGCGACCGCCAGTAGGTAATATATATATATATATATATATATATATATATATATATATATATATATATATATATATATATATATATTTTTTTTTAAACAAAGGTCCGATCTTTAGGAGGCACACACAGCTACCCCATTTCCTCCGGGTTGCAATTATTGGATCACATTTTGTTCGCCCTACGCGTTTCGAGGCCGTTCTACCTCTCATCAGGGGCTGGCAGCTTTCTTTTCCGTCGCTCGAAGGTCTCTTTATCAGCGTGCACAATTAATTAGATGTACCTGGGATGCCGCGCATCAGCGCCTTTTATCTAGTGCACGCTGGGATGTGTAGTCCCTAGAGAATTTACCTTCACCTTTAGTGGGTTCCGAGCGACAGTAATTTCAGCACATTTAAGATCAGCAATCATGAGGTAGGTCCTTAGTAGGTGCTGTGCTGTATTACCATTGGACATAGTTCCAAGTTACAGCTTCATTGTCTTTTCACGATGGTGCTTTCCCACACGCCTGGACAAGCGTGTAAAATATTTTTAAACAAAGGTCCGATCTTTAGGAGGCACACACAGCTACCCCATTTCCTCCAGGTTGCAATTATTGGATCACATTTTGTTCGCCCTACGCGTTTCGAGGCCGTTCTGCCTCTCATCAGGGGCTGGCAGCTTTCTTTTCCGTCGCTCGAAGGTCTCTTTATCAGCGTGCACAATTAATTAGATGCACCTGGGATGCCGCGCATCAGCGCCTTTTATCTAGTGCACGCTGGGATGTGTAGTCCCTAGAGAATTTAACTTCACCTTTAGTGGGTTCCGAGCGATTGCGATTGCTGATCTTAAATGTGCTGAAATTACGGTCGCTCGGAACCCACTAAAGGTGAAGTTAAATTCTCTAGGGACTACACATCCCAGCAATATATATATATATATATATGTGTCATGGGATCAAGGCTCGTTTGAGAGCTGAACCGCGCCATGATGACTTGAACGAATAAATATTAATTGCACTACTATCATGGTCCGTATCCGTTTGTTGCGCGCATGGTACACGTACGGTACGCGTACCTTCCCGTTCCCGAGCTACATGCTGATTGGCTGCCACTGTCTATCAACACTCCAAAACAGAAATTGTTGGCAGCCATCTTGTGCCTCTGTAGACTGATTCAGAAAAGGGGGTGGATCTAGCCCTGATCTCTTGACTGGGTGAGAGTATTCTGCTTAATTCAGAGACTCTGTCCATCACCACCCCTTGTTGTAAATATTTTTGTCCACCCTAAGCGTGGAAGGGTATACTCAGATGTGAGTCCCTTGCTCATTGCACCATCAGGATTCAAGCAAGCCGGGCCGAAGACGGCTGAAATGCCAGAAACCGGTCCCCGGAAGCTTGTTTCCTTCCCAGTGTAAGAATTGGCTTTTGTAGTCTGGTCTGCCCTGTTCCCATGATGCACTGGGCCAGGGACAGACTAATTTGCATACAGCCAGGTTCTGAAACTGGGATGGTGCAATGAGCTAAAAAACGGTGTTGGATCTAGCCCTGATCTCTTGACTGGGTGAGAGTATTCTGCTTAATTCAGAGACTCTGTCCATCACCACCCCTTGTTGTAAATATTTCTGTAGACTGAGGCACAGGAAAGCAGAAAAACAAACGTGTAGAACTCAAAAAGGGGGCAAGGTAGAAGCACCCTGACCTACTAGGCCTGCTATTTTTTTTAAATAGCATAGTGCGCGTACCGTACGCGTACGGTACGCGCACCCCGCTATTTTTGAAAAAAGAAATATATATTTTTGGGGGCCTTGGGGGTCCTTGTGGGATCCCCTGAGCAGGCCTAGGGGGTCAGGGTACTTCTACCCGCCCCCTTTGCGTGTTTTCCACCTTTGTTTCACTGCTTTCTTGTGCCTTGGTTCTACCGAGGCACAAGATGGCTGCCAACACTTCCTGGTTTGGAGTGTTGACAGACAGTGGCAGCCAATCAGCATGCCTTCCCGAGAAAGCTGCATGCTCATTGGCTGTCAACACTTCTAACCAGGAAGTGTTGGCATCCATCTTGTGCTCGGTAGACCAAGGCACAAGAAAGCAGAAAAACAAATGTGTAGAACACAAAAAGGAGGCAGGGTAGACACACCCTGACCCCTAGGCCTGCCCAGGTGGTTCCACAAGGACAAAAAAGACCCCAATTTTTTTTTTTAAAACCCGGTCTGTTTTTTTTAAAAATAACCCCTTGGGGGACCAAATCACGAGGGCATAGTGATAAAGAAGTGTAGGGGGTGTAAAAAGGGGCATAGCCTCATTACACCTCTCTGCAATGCAGCCCCCTGGCACATACTGGAGGTTTCAGGTGGACTAGTTGGCCCCCAGGGACCCCTAGTATGCAAGGGGAATTAGTTACCCCTCTGCAAACGCACCAGGGGGCTGCGTTTCAGAGTGGTGTGAAAACATTTATTTTTCTATTTATATTTAAAACTAGCAGCCCGTCCCGACGTTGTCTGGGAGCAATTAGGCTTCAGGGCCCCCGCCCGCCCCGACGTTGTCCGTGGGTCCCCCGGAGCCTTCCTCCATATATTGCAGTATTATACCTCTATGTTTACTTTGTACGCTTTTGTAGCAGCCCGTTCGGACGTTGTCCGGAAGCAATTAGGCTTCAGGGCCCCCGCCCGCCCCGACGTTGTCCGTGGGTCCCCCGGAGCCTTTCTCCATATATTGCAGTATTATACCTCTATGTTTACTTTGTACGCTTTTGTAACCTGCACACGTAACTTTTTCCTCCTGTAATGCACCGTTTGGCTCACTTTTTTAATGCTCCGTTTGCTTCCTCTTGCTACCTGCACACGTCAATTCTTCCTCCTATACCACTAATAATAAAATAATAATAATAAAATAGTTTATAAAGCGCCTGGTGACGCCTTCCCGGCGTGTCCCCGCTCTATGTTTACTTTCTACCTGCACATGTAACTTCTTCCTCCTGTAATGTACCATTTGGCTCACTTCTGTAATGCTCCGTTTGCTTCCTCTTGCTCACGATGTACGCTTTTGTAACCTGCATACGTAACTTTTTCCTTCAGTAATGCACCGTTTGGTTCACTTTTGTAATGCTCCGTTTGCTTCCTCTTGCTCACGATTTTCATTTTTGCTTAATTTTTCCGCCGCTCACCGCTCCTAAATAAATAAATAAATATCCTATCTCATCCGCCGCTCACTGCTCCTCCCCACCTGTCTGCCGCTCCTCACCGCCTGTCCGCCGCTCCTCACCGCCTGTCCGCCGCTCCTCACCACTCCATGTCCGCCGGTCCTCCTCGCGCTTCTGGACCCCGCTCCTCCCCCGCGCTCCACACGTCCGGCACGCACATCGCGGCTGGCGCTTCTTCCAAGGGACTACTTGTTTTTCGGTAAATTTTTTAAATAACGTATATTTATTACGTTTATATAGCATATGTCCATATGCACACCCTGACGATTACAACGATGTATCGGGTGTGCGGATTGGCGCTGTGGTTCCCGAGTTTACCCGCCTCAAAGGTTCAAAGTTCTTCCTTTATAATAGTAGTATAGATATGTAATGTAATTAAAAAAAAAATCTAAAAATAAATAATTTACAATAATTTAGTAAATCAGAATAAAAAATATACCAATAACACATTTTAAAATTATCATTTACAAAACCATTGAAATTCAATGAAAAAAACCATAGGTTTCAGCCACGTTATAGTTAGGAATTACCATTTAAAAAACCTTTGAAATTCACTGAAAAAACCATAGGTTTCAGCCACGTTATAGTTAGGAATTAGCATTTAAAAAACCTTGCAAATTGACTGAAAAAACATAGGTTTGACACACGTTATAGTTAGGAATTAGCATTTAAAAAACCTTTGAAATTCACTGAGAAAATATATATGTCTTCCAGTTTCATGAAGTTTTATGTCACGTGCTTGATTCAATACACATGTACTGTCACTTTAAATAGCACTCACGAGTCTATATTAACTGTCGAGTGAAAAAGCGTCTGAGGCTGCGAAACGCGACTTGACGTTACCAGAATAAAGGATTGCTAAAGCACTCAATTTGGGTCCGTGTCCAGATTTGCGGCAGGCGGCGCCGAGAAAGGAGTTTGCGCTTGCTGAATTTGGTGTTTTGGATATGTATATATATATATATATATATATATATATATATATATATATATATATATATATATATTCCTGGATTCCGCTACTCATCCAATCCTCGAACAAACGGAACGGACCATATATATATGGTAGGGGCTTCAGTTATCTTACCTTGTGTTGTAAGAGCATGCCTAGTAAAAGTGTATGCGTGATAAAGGCACTACATGCTAAAAGCAATGCATGGTAAAGGATGTGTAGTAAACACATGCATTGTAATGTCATACAACCTTCTCCAACAAGTGATGATGATGAAGACACCTATAAATCATGGTCATCACCCTTCACCCAAGTCAACACTCTCCTTGGTATTTCAGGATACTACAATACCGCTAATTTACAGTTTGATGCCAGATATATTCATAAATTCACAAAAGTGTAACATAACTGAGAAACAAATCAAAATGCCCCACAGAATGTTGTAATGAATTTTGGAATCCCTGTGATGCATGCCCGTGTTTATTTGTAAGTGTTTGTATTTTTCACTTAAAGATAGTATTACGTTGCCAAAATGTTTTAGCACGCTGCACACATCTAAACAAATACAGACGCAAGCATCCTTTACAATAAAAACCAATGGACTGTAAACAATACAAATTAAAAAATTGCCATTTTATCCTTTCCTCCCTGCACATGTAAACAAACATAATGGCAAACTTCGATTTTAATCTTTGCTTGACATTAACAGCTGAGGAGAAACTTTTTTTTTTGCATAAAGTAGATTTGAAAAATGTGGGTTCATGGCCTGTCATATATCTGGATGCTGTAAGATGGGTAATCGAAATATCGGACATCGATTGCTTCTTTCAAGACAGAGCGGCAATTTTCTTCCACTGACGTTCCCACGTGACCCCATCTCTGTGAGCCTTACTGAACAGACGCTGGGATTGCTCACTGAAAGCGCGTGACAGTTCAGAGGTTTTCTCTCCTCCTCCACGCCTCGCCCCTGTACCCACGTCCAGCGGTTCCTCGTGTATTTCTGAACTTTGATTACGCTCTTTAAGATTTCAAATTACTCCTGCCCCCGGCTGCTGAGGAGAGCACCCGAGTGTAGCTGCTGTGTAAATGCCGATGCATCCATCAGCGAGTCTTTTCAGAGTAAATGAATTCACGCGCTAGCCGTCCATCCATCCAGGGAGCCCCTCGAGAAGGGATAGAAGCATTAATAAGAAAAGCAACATTAGCACAGGAATTACTTGTCTTCTATTCAAGGCGGAACGTCTGGGGACTTTAAAGGATGTGCTTTGAAGCACAGCAGAGGGAAGGAGTGTGCTTTGGATGGATTTTCAGAATAGATTGTTTCTGCAGCAGACAGTCAGTCTGGTATGGGGCTGATCTGCAAGTGTCATTGGGTGAGGAAGGCACAGCACAGACCACTGACCAAGGTTTTGTGTGAAAAAGGCCGCTTTTATTGAAACTGGTGCACATCACACATATTCCTAGGCATTCCACATTACAAAACTAATGCCTCACTATACAAAAAACTTCACTTATATGTTTCACTTCCCCCACCCCTAAATGTCCTTCTCCCCACATAACCTAACCTAGTAACTATCCCTTAAATAAAACTCTGGAATTGTGACTTTTAACTTCTCCTACCACTTATCAGTGCATCTATTAACAAATAGCTAGACTACCTTCCTATAGTGTAACCTTTCGCTTCCTGCCCCGCCTAGGTGTGATCTTGTTCACAGCATCCCTTTCAGCCTGGTTCGCCGATGGCAACAACAATAAACTTAGCTAAACCCATGCAAAATTCTCAGCCGACCGCACCTGCTTCAAAGCGACAACAATACATCAAGTTGAACCCCTGCACACCTGTCCAAAAGAACAAAATAGTTATCTCCCAGATGAATCATCAGCACATTCAGACAACGCTTGTAGTGTCCTGCTGGACACGTTCTAGTTGTTTAGAATGTAACCCCACACTTTACACCCATCCACCACTGGTGTCACGCGTCAGGTGACCCAGTCAATAAATAGGGCGCAGCGCACGTGCTCTTGGCCTTTTTACCAACCGACTATCCTGGTGTCTGTGTCGCATTCATCACCACAATGTGGGCCTAGGGTCTGACTTTAGATTGGCGACGAGGACGGAGCTGTGCCCAGCGTGCCACAGCTGAAAGACTGTGGGGAAAGGGGAGAGAACTGCAAGACGACATCGGCCCCCCATCTCTGCATGAACGGCGCCGGCCGCCGAGAAGCCCGCGGGGCGTGTGGCGAGCCCCGGGCCTGGACGCTACGAGAGGGTGACCTGGAACCCACCCCCCACCTCTCATGCCTGAGTGAAAGAGGCCCAGCGGCCCGCGGGGCATGCCAGGAGCCCTAGGGTGAAGGTACGGCGACCGGGTGCTCACCCCGTTAATGCCGGGCGCCCTGCCTGCCAGGCGAAGCCCGGGAAAAGGAGGAACCTGCGTGCGGGGCCGGACTGCTAACTCGTCGGCCACAGCCACCGCCTGCAGAGAAGCTGCCTAACGTAGCAGCCAAGCGGAGCCCACCCGCGTTTGGCCGCATCCAAGTGACCTCCACTGTGGAAGCGGACCGACCGGAGCCCACCCGAGTCAACCGCAACGGAGCCCCGGAATGCTGAGGACCACGCGGAGACCACCCGTGTGGTCGAACAGGCCTGCCGGCCAGAGGTGAGCCCATGAATCGGCGGAGAGCAAGCTGCCGCACGAGATTGCCCCCGCTGCCAGGCATGCGCTGCAGGGAGACCCCAGAGAGAAGCGGCCTGATGCAATAAGGCCGAGCGGAACCCACCCGCGTCAGCTGCATCAAAGTGACCCCGTGCACAAGGCGAGCCCGGTGAATAAACAAGTCGTGGCAGGCGCCTGCCACTGGCCTGCCGCTGACTGTGCCCCGACCCCGAGTGACACGAAGCCAAAGCGGAGCCCACCCGCAGCTGAGTAGAACAGCGCCATCACCAACCCCCACGCGGCCCGGGAGAACACAATGCCGGCTGCGAAGGGCGGAAAGTATCCACAAATCGAAGCAGCACTCACAGTAATGAAGGGAAGCCCTCCAGCGTCGTCTGCCTGCATAAGCCCCCAGCCCCAAGGGTGAAAGAAGCGGCTGCTCCCTATGTGTGGCCGAAGGCAGCGAGCGGTCCGGAGGACAATGCCTACACCCCTCCCCCGCCGCGCCATGTGTGTGTAAGAAGGCTGCGGTGGCGGAGTAAAGAGCGTGAAGACGGCCCCCCCTGCACAGCCCGCGAACTGTTAGGACCTGCTGCGAGGAGCAGAGAAGAGATAACATGTCCGTATACGGCCAGCGCCACTGTAGAAGGTGAGGAGACTGCTGTGTGGGGCCGACTGCACCAAGGGACAGTGTGCACCCAATGCTGCCTACGGCGTGAGTAAAAGAGGCATCCCAGCAAAGCCTACAGCGTGGGTGAAGCTGATCGGAGCACTGCAGACTGAAGGATCAAGTGCCAGCAGATGAGCTCCTCATTCACGAGTGCACTGGGCATTTGTCACACACACACACAGAAAAGGCTATATTACCACAGAAGTGCTTAGGAACAGCCCACCAGAGTCCCTGTGGAGCAAGATAAGGCAGCACCATCCCCATGCACGGGACCACGCAGCAACACAGATCGGCAGAGACAGAGAAGCAAAGGAAAGCAACCCAGCCATCTAGTGGCCATCTAGCGCCACTGCACTCACACACGTAAAAGAGGGTGAAGAGAACACTGTAGCCCTGCACTAGTAACCCCAAGCGTGCCCAAACAAAGTCGACCCCCAAGAGAGGACAACAGACGGCGAAGCGCCCATAGAACAAGTGCACACCAGCACAAGGATAGTACAGACTGCCGTTATTTCCGGGAGAGGAGCAAAGCAAAATTACCGGAGGTGCCAGCGGCACCAGGACATCGCAAAACTCTGAATATGCAAGGTCACGACACAGCCTGAGAGTGACGCTGCACAGCGACTCGCCAACACCACAGGACAGCGCACAAAAGTGCCAGAGTGAGGCAGCAACGTCTCACAGCGACAAGAGCGCCATCATCAGCACTCGTGACGGCACGCCCATGAGAAGGTCCGAGGAGTGGTGACGTAACCCCCCGGCCACAGCGAAGCACATGAAGAGCACAGACAAAAGCACGCCAACGCAGAAGCACTGCAACGGAATCAAGTGACGATCCCAAGGATCACGGACGGTATGAAGACGCAAAGCCAGAAGCGCGCAGGAGGTCGCGCATGTGGACCTGACTGCGCAGTCAGCACCCAGGAAACCTCTCCACACAGAAACACTGCTGAACGCAGGTAGGAGAACACCCACATCTCCACCGCCCCAGCAAAGTCCTACAGCAGGCCAAAGACCACCACCAGTGTCCTCCCTCACAGTGCCTCCAGATGAAGTCGGCAGTGACCCACGACAGGCAAGAGAGGAGTCGCACACCCCACATGGCAGGCCGCCACAGCACCATGTGCTCCAACAACCAGCGACACAAGACCGAACGTCACGTCGCCCAGCAAGCAAGCAACACGTCACCAAGTGACTAGTCCAGACAAGCACGCCAGAGCAAAAGCAGAAGCCGGCGCCACGACAACGCCGCCTCGAGGTCCAAATGCAACGCCCTCGAAGAAAAGAAGAGTGACAGCCCTGTCACCCCGAAGACCGGATGAGCACAGGTGGGCTGAGCAAGCCAACAAAGGGAGAAGACCAAGGACTCACAGCCAGCCAAGAAGCACACCCTGACACGCCAGACAGCCACCACTGCGGACCGACGTCCCAGGATACAGCCCCACGGATGAACCAAACATAAGCCGCAGCAAGCGCAGTCCACGTCTCATCCCAACGCTTCCCCAGGCGACCGTCCATCCCCGAGCGTTGGCAGTCTGAGTCAGTCGGCATCTCTGCTCCTGTCCGCAGATGCCACGGGCGAAGATCAGCACTGAGCGACCACCCTCTCACAGGCTTCAAGATGGAGTCGGCAGTGGCCCCACAACAAGCAAGAGAGGAACCGTACACTCTACGTGTCAAGCCGCCACCCAAGGTCAACATCAACAAAGCGGAGGCACATGGCTGCCAAATCTCTCCAAACATCCAACACTCCCAGCAAGTCACCAACGCCTGTCATCCAGAGTCACTACATGGCTGGCAACCACCATCACCCCAGCCATCAGCACCTGCGCCAATCAACACCACTGCCAGAGACCGGCAGTGTGGACTGGCAAGAAGTTCAAGTAAGACGTGGTCCGCGACCAAGGAACTTCGACACCCTTAAGAACCAGAAGTATAACCATTAACAGGAGAAGGTCGCGGCGACTGGTCCAGTCACAGAGTGGAAAAGAAGACAGTGTCCTAGAGCCAGGACAAGACCAGAGGGAAACGGGCGGAGTGCACGCCGCTCGGAGAAGCCTGGTCAGGAGGACAGAGCAGCGAGATGACCAGACCACGCCGCGAAAAGGAAAACAGAGGAGAAGGGCACGACGCCATGAAGGAAAGAGAAGAAGAAAGGAGTCAAGGGGCACGACGCCATCAAGAACAGCAACCTCCAGAAAGGTGAGGAGAGGTGTGACAAGTCTGCACACCCACCAGAAGAGAAGGTGACACGCACCACAACATCGAATACAAGGGCCTACAAGTCCAGGGGAACATCGGTAGCACTAGCTGAAGAACAGGCCTCTACCTACAAGTCCTCTGACAACCCGTCGACTGCAGGAATGAACAGGCTGGACCATTGGCAACACCCACCTTTGGGATTGAGCGGAAGATTGGATGGGGAGAACGCTCAGACGCCCGGCAGAGGGAGAACTGACCACCCCACACCAGCCCGTGGATATCCAAGGGGCAAAGGCCTCAGGGACACCGGTGGCAGAGGGTCCCGACACCAGAGATGGATCCGTCGCCGTCTACCCTGCATGTCCCAGGAAAAATGGGATCTTGTGCGCAAAGGAAAGAGTCAATAACCACCCTCCAGGCGGAGCTACGGATGCATGGTAGTAATCTCATCGCCTCCTACATTCACACCGGCTTGTGGAGTTGGAGCAACGCTGCAGAGAACACCCTGCCCAGTGGAAACCTGAAGAAGAGGGCCTCCGGGACATCTCGTGGCAGGAGAAGACCCGCGAGAGGGGCGTCCCAGTGAGAAGGATGCCTTTCAACCACTCACTCCTTTGCAATGTGAAGCCAAGCTGCCTACAGTAAAGAAACCCGACGGACTAGTAAAAGACAACCTCCATCAAGTCTACCTTCTGGTCATCCTGTTCGGCGTCACTACGAAAGCAAGATCTCAATAGACTGAAGAACACCCTGCCATGGCGCAAGTCCAGAAGAACACGCCCACCGAGGACCAGGACGCCGAGCCCAAGAGAACAAACATTTCAGCTGAAAGCTTCCACCGTCGTCACCTAGCAAGCAGCTGAATAGACTCCTTCTAAAGTTAGGAAATTGCAATTTTTTATGTTTTTCCCCCACAGGTTCGGACTTTGCTTTATCTCAACTTTTATTAAAGTTTGGGAGGAATGTAGGGTCCTGCTGGACACGTTCTAGTTGTTTAGAATGTAACCCCACACTTTACACCCACCCACCACTGGTGTCACGAGTCAGGTGACCCAGTCAATAAATAGGGCAGAGCGCACGTGCTCTTGGCCTTTTTACCAACCGACTCCTGGTGTCTGTGTCGCATTCATCACCACAATGTGGGCCTAGGGCCCGACTTTACAACGCTTACCCTTTAAAAACATGTTCTAATCCGGCTGCAACCCTTTCCACTACACACTTCCTGTTCCATGCCAAGTGACAGAGAATAACAGGGAATGAAAACCCAAGTTGGCCCTGTGGCCCCTCTTTGCCACTTGTCTCTCTGCCCGCTTAACAAAAGAGTGGTCCATGATCCAAATAGATAGGTCCCCACAATCCAGACCTGGAACTGAACCTGTAACAAAATTGAATGATAAACACAAAAAAAGATGAATGCAACCCAGATCTCAACATTCATCACCTTCCGTTTTCACATACCTCCTATAACAATGAAAAGACAACTGCCTCAGCTGCATGATGTTCGCTTGGTTCCAACCTCTTTACTTGCCTCTGTCACCACCCCATTTCCAAATGAGTGTGTCCAATTCTCTCCCGCAGGCACCTTCAAAAGCACCCAGAGCTAGCAGCAGAAATGCTGTCACACCCAGACCGCCCCTGTTATGAAATATCCCCCCACTACTCTGTTCCTCTTAGACCCACAGCCTATGCCCCAGTACACCAGGAAGAACCTCCTTATAGGGTATGATATCAAAATAACCCTTCTGCCTGCCGCCTTCTGATCTGTCTTGAACTTGTGTAACAATACTTCCAACTGGGACTCACTTCTCAACACATCTCCCCAATGCATTCCAGTATCCTCCTTCTCCCCCAACAATTCAAACACTCTAAAAGCCCCAAAAACACCTACGTCATCAGAGCAGTAAATACACTTTGTTTCCTTGGCACCCCTGCACACCACTGGCAATATCTGAATAACCCTGCAAAATGATTGCCTGGTCAATGGCTTCCTTCTCGGTCATGCACTGCACATTTCACTGGCCCAACCTTCTAAAAGTATCTTTCTAAGCTACCCGGCAGAAGGCGCATATCTATACAGCAACTTTTACATAAATTCTATGCACGTTAACTTTCCTGCGATGGTAACCATTAACAGCCCTTTCTCCGTCAATGACAAAATAAACTGGACTACATCCTCTCCCACCTGGGAGCCCTCTACGGGGCACTTGACTTCAGAAAATTCACCCAAGCCTGAGGGTACAAACTCCTTGTGGGTGCAGCCAATGACCCTGCCATCAGCTATAACATCCACATCTCCTCTGGCATTGGTGTCTTGACTGTACGCCTCCATAGCCAGCCCATAGAACCTCTCCCACTGTGAACAAGATAAAGCATTCGCAATATCAATATAATTGTTCACACCACGGATATGTTGTGCCTTAAACAGAATATCATGCTTCAAAAAGCTTAGCGCGAAAAATTGTAACAACTTCAACACCTGCACATCTCTAGCTGACTGCCTGTTCACAATGTGTACCACTGCCATGTTATCGATCCTGAAATCACTTTCTGATGGGACAGCTTAGCTCACCCCAGGACAATAGCCATTACTAGCACGAAAAAGCTCCAAAAAGACAATACTTTCACCCCTCTTTTTCCATTCTGCGGGCCACTTCGCAGCACACCAATTCTCCTGCCAGTACAAACCAAAACCCATGCCACCCACAGTGTCAGAGAAAATCTGTACATCCCACACTAACGCCCCCAAACTGATCAAGGGAATGCCATTGAAAGATTTTAGGCAAAAGCACCACATCCGTAGATCCTTCTTCACACCCGCTGATAATCGCAAATGATGATGGGGTTAAGGACACTCCCGACAGTCCCAGACATGGCCACCTACAAAAAGTCCTGCCTGCTCTTACCAGTCTAAAAGCAAAATTCAAATGACCCAGTAGCATTTGCACTTCTTTCACCCACACTTTGTTCTTTGCCATTATTGTATCCAACAACAACAGCATTGTCAGCTTTCAGCTGTCCGGCAGACACAATTCCATGGCCACCAAATCAAATTCAATTCCCAGAAATGTCATGATGGCGTTGAGACCCACTGTCTTATCTAGGAACAGCGAAACCCCGGTGTCTTCCACGAGATCTCAAAAACTTACCATCCTCCGCTGGCAGCCCACAGAGTTTGGTTTGCACACAAAGAAAAAATCATTCAGATAATGTGTCACATCAACGTGCCTAATGAATCATGCAAATAGTCACTGCAAGAATGAACTGAAATGCTCAAACAAAGCACAATATATTGATCACCCCATACACAATGTTTTACCATACTGTTTGTTAGACTGAATCCCTAGCAGCTGGAAATCATCCAGATGTACCGGTAGCAGCCAAAAGGCCGACTTAGGGGCCGATTAGGACGGCGGACGGATCGCCACCGCCATGCAGGAGGTGGCGATTCGTCCGCCATCTGTGCCCATCCGCCACCAATTCCCCCCCTGCCATATTACAATGGTAGGGAGACTGCAGCAGACAGAAACACCGTCCGCCGCTTTTCCGCCCCGGTCGCCTTGCGGCTGGGCGGAAAAGGGTTCATATGGCTGGCGGTGTCTTCCAGACACCGCCAGCCATATTACGATGGCCGGATGCAGATGGGCTTTACTTTGGGGGCCCGTTGCGGGCCCCCAGGGTGAAGGGGGGGGGTGCACAAGGGGGGTACCTATGGTACCCCCTACGTTTCACAGTACAACATGGCAGGCACCGCGCGGTGCCTGTCATGTTGTGCTGTGAAACGCACAACATGCATTTTTGACATTGCAGCGGACGGTGCTTTAAGTACCGTCGGCCGCAATGTTAAAAATGCGGGATGCACCCGCCACTGTGGCAGGTGCATCCTAATTTGGGGCATGGTACACGAGAGATACAATCAAATTGTCCATGGGCCAAGTGGCAAATAGGCCTGCCATTCTGCCTTCCGGTACTTTTTTCTACAGTTTGTCATGCACCACCTGTGGATGTTGAGGTACCTATTTCATTTTATCTGCCCACCTTCTGAGCCCCCAACGAAACCCCTGCTGGAATATCTTGGCATCTTCCTCTTGGTCATAGCACTGCAACCAATACTTCAGCCTATCTAAAGTAACTGGTGTATAAACCCTTTCCAACAAAACCCTTTGCCCCTCTTCATCCTCTGTGAATTGTCTGCTGTGCGGGCTGCTCAGACATCTATCCCATGTGATGCTGTTGTCCCTGACCATTGTATCTATCCCCTTGGGATCCTCCAACAGTCATACCACAGTATATTAGTGGATGTCTCCGTGCACACTGTGAGCACTCATGTCTGAACTTACAGTACTCTGTGGTGAATAGCCCTTTGTTGAATTCCCAGAATGCTCCCGTCATGTTCCCCTGACTTTTTGTTACCATCTTCACCCCACATCAGGTGATGTTGCCTTGAAAGGGCTGATGTACTATGTGTAAACCGATAGAAGTAAAAATGGTCTTCCCGAAATTTGATGGTCCAATTGTGTGCTACCACAAATATGAACCCCCCCCCCATTTTGCTTCAGTGTCAAGAGTCAGTCGGGGCCGAAACTCCTTATTGTACAGTTTCCATACATACCCACCGTAGGTTATTTGAGCCTTCCGGATCACGTCCATATATTTGAATATAGTGACACTCCGCTCCGGGAACTTCTCACACTGCATGCTAGCAATTAACCCAAAAATTCTACTGTCCAATTCTCAATGGTATTTGGGACCTTGGGCCTCCTAGAAAACTCGTATTCATCCTCCTTCGACCATTCTTTAGCCCAGGGCTCCCTGTGCAATTAAAAAAAAAAATCTACATACTCCCCTTTCCATATTTTCTCCTTCCTGGCCAGCATCAAATGCGGCACCAAAGGTTTCATCGTGCCCATGTAGGGCAACTTCTTTATCTTCAATTCCTTACTCTCCTTGCCAGCCCTAGCTCCAGGGGTACCTAGCTGCTCCTATGATACACCCTCTTTCTTTTCTGGCGGCACGCCTGTCTTTTCTCTCATACCGTGATACTCAACCTGTTGCACCCTGCGCATGTTCCTCGTTGCCAATCCCCGTATCCTTGATACACAGGACCTTTTTCAACCTTGCAACCCTGCTGTCCTGTTCCCCCATACATCCACACCTGTGGAAACCATAAATGGGGCAATTCTTCTTGGCTTACCTGGCCTCAAGGTTGGTGCCCACTCCGAAACCTTCTGCCTAGCCAGCTGAATACCTCTCTTTTGCAGTTGCACACTGCTCTACCCCATCTGCCTCTGACAGCATCCTGAAACAAACTAAGCATTGAAAGGTTTAAAAACTCCCCTCCCCACTGTAGATTGATGCTCCCCCCACCTCTGTTCTACCTCCACTGATGCCTCAATGTCCAGTATCTCTCCTTCTTCAAAACCTTTCTCGTCATAATCGAATACCGTATTGTCCGTGACACCATCATCCACCACCCAACTTGAGGCCAGATGGGTTTTACCATTGGTGCCCCTCCCATATGGGTTCTGCTGATGCACTCTGTCCTGACCCCTACCTTTGCTTGCAGGAGGCTGCCTTTAGCCTTCCCACCTGCCACACTGATGAGGTCTCACCGGACTTTCTTATGCCAGTGAACTCCATGTCCAATGATGCTGTTCAGTTGGCCACGCCATGCCTCGCCTTCACTTCCTCTTGGGGCGTCCAGGCTGCACTGTACCCCTCGAGTCTACCCCATCGCCGGACCCTGCAACCTGAAAAGGAACTGATAACTCTGTTTGCTGGCCCCCTGTTTTCCTAAACTAAAAGTTGACCTGACTTGGGCACCCAGCACCACCTACCATGCTCTACACCCTCAGCCACCTGTATCCCAACTGCAGCTAGGTTCGTCTCACCTTGAGTACTGTTCAACTAAGTCTCGCCTACTACGCCTCCAGCTAGAGCCCTCCTCCCTGTAGACCCCTTCTTGCAGCTGGCTCTCCCCACCTCACCTTCTGTAGATAGAATGTCCTAGGCCATCTCACTTCCTCCACCCAATATGCCTTCAGCAGTTCGTCCCCTTGGACATCAAATCTCTCTCCTGCATTCCCCCCTCCTCATCACTCCACTCCAGAAATGCTGCAATGATTGCAGAGGCCAACAGCTGCTGTTGGCTGGGGCCTGTGCTGGGCCCCTAGCCTTCATTCATCCTTCTCCCTTTTCATGGACCCCCACAGGAGCTTTTTCCCCTTGTCTATCTCTGCTCTCATCTCCCCCTCAGCATGGCATCATCTCCCAATCTGGCACCAAGCACTGTAGGGACCTAGCCATCCAGCCTTTTTTCTCTGAAGAAGCCTCCAGCTGCCATCAGCCCCCTGACCTCCCCACAGCTTGGAGAAGGGCTTTCGTCCCCCCCCCGCTGTGCAGTCTGCACTTCATGTGCGATTTGTCATGTCCTGCTCTCCCTGCTTGATACCCCACACACTCTTTGTTTTGTTTATGCCTGCATCTCTCTCCTGTGCCTCAAAAGGAGCTGCCCCCACCCCTGCCACACCACTCATGGCCTCACATCGCCAATGTGCATTGTTCTCATGTTCTTCACTCTCTTGGGAGCCGTATGTTAGGGGTCGCTTGCCGCACTCGAGAGTGATCCTGTGTGACCACCTCACCTGCCCCTCCCACACACTTTGCCTTCCAGCACAGTAGTGAACAGGCCCACACCGCAGCCGCCAATTCCTTGGAGGCTCTGGGCATCAGACGGCCAGAGCCCACCTCCAAGCTAACTGCCAACAGATCTATGCACCCTGCTAATCACAGTAGGTGCAACGTCTGTGCCACCTTGTCCTACCCCTGCTCTTCTATTACAAACAAAACTTTTTTATCCCTACCTAAGCCCTGACAGCCACCAGAGTACCAATAACAAAATACTGGCCTGTAACCCAAAAGGAATGGGGGCTGTACCTAAAGTTCCACCCCTCCAACTAAAATTAGCCCAAACCTACGCAATCACCGGAACTGTACTACCTCCCGCAGTTCTCCCAAGGGGGAATAGCTCCCCATAGTCAGCTGCCCCCTAAGTCCCTGTTGGAAATCTGGAAATCTCACTTATTCCTTTTTCCAAAAAACAGCTGTAAGTTTAGAAATACCCATGACATTCCAAAATCCTAAATCAATAAGCACAATATTTTCTTAAGCTTCCTATGTTATAATGTATGCAGAATGGATTACATTTTGGTCAACTTTGAATAAAACTGACACCTACAGTTGCCCTATGAAAGAAAACAAAAAACACAGAAAAACAATTAAAGACTGAAAAGTCCCTGTGCAGCTACAGGGCACCATCAACATGTGATGTCTCAACAAGATTACTAGAATGAGCCCCTTTCAGTCGAACCTGAAGATTGCTAAGAACCCTAAACAAGGCAGCAAAAAGCTCTTACACTTTTGCATATGGAAACTATAACACAAGAATTCCAAACACGTCACTACCTCCCCTTAGCCATTTGTTTGGCCTACAACACAGAGAGGGACATGGAAAGGATCCATCCTTCATCCAAGTAAAACTGATCACTCTGCCTCCTCAAACAAGAAGAAACACATCAGTTTTTTTTCTGGAATTTTATATAGTGCAAACTTGACCTGAAGGTATCAGAGCGCTTTACATGAGCACCAGTTGCGATACAGAATGACACATTTATTTTTGATAGGCACGGAGAGATTAAGTGATTTGCCCAGAATCACAGGATGGTGAGCGTCCAGTGCTGAGACTCGAACCCGGTTCCCCAGCTTTGAGGTTGCAGCTCTAGCCGCCGGGCTGCATCCTCTCCCATCACTGGAGCATCATGGTGTGACATGTAGAATAGGTATGCAATGCCATAACAACAAAGCAAAGAAATATCTAAGATCATTCGAATTGAGGAAGGAAGTAAAGTATCTTAACATATCGAAATAGTTTTATTTAATGCTGTACACTAAACGATGAGATAATGTACACATTTTTCTTTAAAAAACATAACAATAATTTAGCAGTTTAAAAAAATTACAAAAATAATATTCACGGAAATAAAGAACATTTACAAAAGTATACCCATAAAACATATTAATTAAATCAATATAATAAATAAAAATAGCAAATAAAACATTTTGGAAACATATTATAAACATTTAAAAAAACAAAATAGTTAAAAAAATATTAAGCAACAAAAAAGAATTAATATAAATCCACTTTAACCAACATTATGGAAACTGTTGGAGTTTGGAAGGGTTAGATTTGCTATTCCCACTCCAATGTATGTAACACTAGGGAAAGTGTTGGACTTTACAGGGGTTCAATTTACTATTCCCTCTCCAGTCTAAGCAGCAGTAGGGAAAGTGTTGGACTTTGGCAGGCTTAGATTTACTATTCCTACTATAGTCTATGTAACAGTAGTGAAATTGTTGGACTTCGGAGGGATCAAATGTACTCTTCCCTCTCTAGTCTAAAGAAAAATAGTGAACGTCTTAGATTTCAGAGGGGTTAAATTTACTATTCCCACTCCAGTCCAGTCAACAGTAGGAAACGTGTAGGAGTTTGGAGGGTTACATTTATTATGCCACTCCAGTCAAAGTGAAAGTAGGGAATGTGCTTCAATTTGGCATGGTTAGACTTACTATTCCCACTCCTGTATAACCAAAGGTAGGGAAAGTGCTGTAGGTCAGAGAGATTAGAGTTACTGTTCACAGTCCTGTCTAAGGAACAGTAGTGAAAGTGCTTGACTTCAGAGGGGTCATATTTACAATTCCAACTTCAGTGTATGCAACAGTAAGGTAAGTGTTAAACTTCGTTAGAATTGCATTTACCATTCAAACTCATGATGACTTTGCATAAAACATTGATATACCTGACGATAATAATATTTTAAACATAATTTATATAACCACATCCATACTAATATTATAAAGAGAGAGCCCAAACCTTTCAGGTGGGTAATCTCAGTAACCATAGCACCAATCACAACACCCAATACAGCGTTGGAAAGGGCAGTTGCAGCAGAAGGACATAGGCTATGCAGACGACCACCATATTTAAAAAAAATATTTTTTGCAGAGTTTTATATAGCGCGAACTTGACCCGAACTGAATCAGGTATCAGAGCGCTTTACATAGCACCAGTTACGTTACATGAGGACACACATTAATTTTTGTTAGGCACGGGGAGATTAAGTGATTTGCCCAGAATCACAGGATGTTTGGCGTCATTACCAAGACTCGAACCCAGATCCCCAGGTCCGAGGTCGAGCGCCTTAGCCGTTAGGCCAACTCCTCTCTACATTTAAAAGGTAAAGGAACCGTGCCAGCAAAGTAGTCCCTTGTGGGCGTGTCTGCGTTGTGCTGTGGGCGTGGGCTGAGGGCGTGTGGTACGCCCATCACATCGTGGGCTGTGGGCGTGTGCTGGGGGCGTGACACGCTGGGGGCATGAGAAACGCTGGGGGCGTGTGTCTGGTCATCATTCCATGTGAACGCAATTGCGCCGCATCAAGGGGCACCCTGGCGGCGTGAGAAATGCTGGGGGCATGTGCTTTGTTCGCCCTTCATGCCATGTGGGTCGTACATTAATCAGAAGATCGTCTGCTGTGTCCGTGTGCTGGAGGCATGACAAACGCGTTCACCTGGAGGCCTGGTAAGTAACGTTACTGCAGCCTTTCCTGCCCGTTGTTACTGAACTCTCTCCTTCAACGAAATTACACGCGCCTGTTACCATCAACCAGGGCTGTAGCCGGGCTCAGGCAGCGGATCAGTACACTAATTACACGCGCCTGATAACATCAACCAGGGCTGCAGCTGGGCCTCAAGCGGGGGAACACACGCCTGCTAACATCAAACAGGCCTGCATCTAGGCCTCAAGCGGGGGAACACGCAAATGAGCGTGTCTGCGGGGACAATTACTGCAGCCTCTCCTACTCGCTGTCACTCAACTCTCTCATTAAACGGATTTACCCGCGGCTGATAACTCTCTCATTCAACGACATTACACGCGCCTGCTAACATCAACCAGGGCTGTAGCCGGGCTCAGGCGGCGGATCACTACACCAATTACACGCGCCTGCTAACATCAACCAGGGCTGCAGCTGGGCCTCAAGCGGGGGAACACACACCTGCTAACATCAAACAGGCCTGCATCTGGGCCTCAAGCGGGGGAACACGCAAATGAGAGTGTCTGCGGGGACAATTACTGCAGCCTCTCCTACTCGCTGTCACTCAACTCTCTCATTAAACGGATTTACCCGCTGCTGATAACTCTCTCATTCAACGACATTACACGCGCCTGCTAACATCAACCAGGGCTGTAGCCGGGCTCAGGCGGTGGATCACTACACCAATTACACGCGCCTGCTAGCATCAACCAGGGCTGCAGCTGGGCCTCAAGCGGGGGAAATCACGCCTGCTAACATCAAACAGGCCTGCATCTGGGCCTCAAGCGGGGGAACACGCAAAACCGTGTCTGCGGGGGCAATTACTGCAGCCTCTCCTACTCGCTGTCACTCAACTCTCTCATCAAACGGATTTACCCGCGGCTGATAACTCTCTCATTCAACGACATTACACGCGCCTGCTAACATCAACCAGGGCTTTAGCCGGGCTCAGGCGGTGACTCACTACACCAATTACAAGCGCCTGCTAACATCAACCAGGGCTGCAGCCGGGCCTTCTCCGTCCCCATTCTAATGAAACAAAAAAGTTGTCTACCACGAGAATTTAAAATAAATTGCCCTTGCCAAATACACACATTACACACATTCTATTTCATACCCGGACAACGTTGGGACGGGCTGCTAGTTCAATATAAAGTTAAAGAAACAAAACAAATAAAAAATATTTTAAATGAAATTCACAACCCTTCCCGAAACCCAAAAAAGAACCAAACACCCAAAAACGTTACTTAATCAAAAATACTTAAATGAAACTATTAGGTAAAATAAACAAATAAAAATAATATCCTTTTAAAAATATTAATATTTTAACCATAAATTAATGAATATATAAAATAATATACATTAGTTAAATAATAAGCAAACAAATAAAACATAATTAATAATGAATACACAAATTAAGTAAGATTAACAATTAATTATGCAATATATATTTTCAATGATTGTTTACCCTTTCCTCTACACCCAAGTATCCATGCTAAAATATAAATTACAAAAAAAGTATAAAACTTATATTATACATTATAATTTACAAGCTATTTTTAACTAAATTGCATAGTATGTAACATAATTAAACAATTTAAACAATATTATTCAGTTAATTATGTATTTTTCAAATAAAAAGATTAATTAAAATATACATTAAAAAATGTATTAACTTCCCACCATTTCCTCATGAACTAAACAACCTGTAATAACATAAATTCAAAAATAAAAATAAAAATTATAATGAACAAAGTAAACTTAACTTCCCACCCTAATCCCCTATAATCTCAACACCTCTTCTACATTGTAAATTACTAATTAAATTAAATGAAAATACACATTTATAATTACAAACTATATTTCTAAACATTATTAACAATTACTCTAACAATACTAGCAGTTAAAATGAATATACTAACTGATATATATTGAATATAATAACAAAATAATAAATATATCTAAATTAAAGTAAACAACATTAGGGGCCGATTCCGATCTCGGTTGGAAAGCACTTCGACCGAGCCGGATCCGGGGTGTTTTCCGACCAAACCGGACGCAGTTCGGCCGAGCGACTACGATGCGGCCGTATGCTGTCGGACTCGGTTCGGTCAGACTCCCATAGAAGTCAATGGGAGCCGATCGTATGATGCATACATGGGCTCCCATTGACTGAATAGGTACGTTGCGGACAAGTGCGCCCCCTACAGTGGGTACGCATTGGTGCCATCCACACTGTACATGCCTGTGTTGGGGAGACCCATGGGTGGAGGAAGTGAGATGGCCTAGGAAATTCTATCTCCCCCTGTGTCCGCGTCGTAAGGCTGCGGGTAACTGGGAGTCCGGCGCGGACCCCCAAAGTCCACCTCCGAGAGATATTTAGAGCCGGACGCTCCAAATCGATCCGGCTGTCCGAAACCAGCAACATACTGGCTCGGTCGGAATTCGCCTCCATTGCGCGCCGCGGTTAGCTTACGGCCGAGATGTATGGAACGGTTCGGACCCGGAAACGATTCGGACGGAGATTCCGCGCTTCTTCGCATCGTACTACGTCTTCTGGACCCATGTAGGAACCGGATGGAAATGCAGCCTCCGAATCGGAACCGCTGATGATCGTAATCGGCCCCTAAATAGAACAATATTCTTAAAAAAGATGTTAGAAAACAAACAGAAACCATATTCTTTCCTTAGATGTTGTGTTCCACTATATTTTGGTAGTCACAATATTTTCAAACGATATTCATGTCACACAATATTTTTAATCCGATATTTTGGTCATTCACCACATAGGGAAAGGAGTCCCTTTGTGACTCCATTCTCTTTTTCAAAACATCTCAGGTGGCATCGGCAGTAAGCAAGCAGTAGTTCAGGGGACCACTGTCAGGTCATCCTGATGTCTTCCCAAAGGGAAATATTTTATTTATTGAAGCATCACTCCCTTTATTTGTTATGGGTTTCTTTTAAAAGAAATCTTGCCTGTTTGGCATTGCAAATACAGGAACAAAGCTGTTCCTTGCACACCTCCATCCCTGCATTGCCAGTTATTTCTAGAGGCTCACAAATTGTGCCCTGCCTAAATAATATATATTAGGCACATCAATTTTTATTTTGCAATATAACCTATTAGTTCATTTACAAAATATAAGTGCACAATTGGCAACCAATTTCTCGACCTGACTCTTAGTACATCAGGTCCTGGTTATCAATTGCACATCTCATTCATTGAACATAGTTGTGTAGGAATCATTCGAGTTGCTGTGCTCTTTAAAATATATTTCATACTTACTGGCTTAAGTTACAGACAATAAAATTACAGTATAGTTGTACATTGATTGCTCTCATTTTGATGATGTCAACCATCATATCGGGAATGCGACCTCCCGGCTTGCGGTCGGCGGTCCAGCCTTGGGAAATACAGTGCGACCGCCTTCAAGGTGGTCGCAAACTGTAGTTTTGGTATTGTGCTGCGGGCTGCAGCACAGGCCATACTACAAAAAGTACACATTTTGCATATCCCTGCAATATGTGGTGCCTGCCACATGTTGCAGGGATATGTAGGGGGGCACCATAGGTGCTCCTCAGGTCACTAAGTATCTCATAGTTCCTCTGTGTGGTTTCTCCCTTGTTGCTATCTTTAATACCCCTGCTAAACCAATCTACTTTGGATTTGTTTTCATCATACTCCTTTTCTGAGATGTCAATAAAAAATCTATTTGTGTTGTTAGGGGCCTTCCTTACATTTTCGTCCCATTTATTATTTTTTTCTACTCATATCAATATAAATATTCTTAAACCCCTTAGGAACATCTCTGACTGTGTTTGAGCATAACAAACTTTACTAAACATAATATGATTAAAGGAGCATGCAATAAGGAAGTGAGCTATATATTTACCCTACTCAGGAGGTCATTTAAAGTATGACAGGCGGTTCACCAGGCTGCCAAGTCAGTGGACGCCATCGCTTTAGACTCCTTGGGAGAAGAACTCCCGCTATACTTAGAGTACCATAACAGGCAGACAGCAATCTCCAGATATCCAGTGGAGCCACTGTGGTGGCAGCTCTTTGAAGTCAGTGAAGATTTACCAAGTGGATGCCATATTTGATGCTCCCATTGAGCAAAGATTTTTGGTTTTCAAAAAGCTTATTTTCATCTTGAAAATCAAAAACTTCATTTCCCCTGATATGCATGAAATTGACTCTCTGCAAAAGGGTACCATTGGGTGTTTGCCATGCCTCATATGGCAGCCCTGGGCAGAGAATTCTAGTGATTTTCACCCCACCATAAATATGACAGGGTGAATGTAATTATAACCTGGTAGCCTTGTGACAAAAAAGCCATCAGTTCAGAGTTTACTGATGGCAGAGGATGTGGAGGTTTCATTGTCATAAACCCAGTGCTTTCTCTGATGCCACCTGTTGAGGAGAGTCCTTAAGTTTGGCAAGGCAGGAGCTCCAGTGAATTATTGTGGTGCTCCTTCTGTGCCAAACTATAAGGGCCTCATTATGATGGTGGTCGGACGAGTGCCCGACTGCCGTCACTGTGGAATGGAGAAAGCCTGACATGTAGTTAGCAGTTGCCCCTGCCATCTTATGATATGACCACTGTGTAGGTGGTTGGAAACATGCAGTTTTTTTACTGCAACTTATACTGTGGAAAAGGGCCGCAGCACAAGCCACAGTAGGGAATCGGCATATTTGCAGACATCCAAGCATCATGTGCCAGGCACCACATGGCCTTTCCATGGAGATGGGACCACGATGAAAAGGCAGTGGAAAAAGGACCTCGTAATCCCTACGGCGGTGCCTGCACAGCAACCACCTTAATTGTAGGGATTACTGTCCAACTGCTGCCCCAATGGACTCCTTGAGCCTGCTGGAGGTGGCGGTCTTTCCCCCCACCCGCAATGCTCCAACCCCTGGTATCTTAATACAGCAGTCGGACCATTGCTATGGATGTTGGGTGGACCGCCAACGACAGCCCGTCAGTGGCAGTCTGCCCAACATCATTATGAGGGCCTAAATTACAATAAGGTAGACATTTCAGGATCAGTCTAGCCATAAATCAGCAGCGACCCAGGTGTGAAATATATGCTCAGCTCTTTTAGTGGTGTTTTTAAATGTCTCTACTCAGTACCAATGGCATTTCTGGCACGTGTTCATTCCATATGTCCATGCTATTCTTTTACAGATTGCTTTGCTGGAAACATACATATTGTGTGTGCAGCAGGACAAGCAAAACGCTCAAATGAAACAATTTGAACCACGAATGAGAAACAAATGTAGTCATGTGCATTGTAATGGCTCTGTGGAATTAGGAGCAGGGTGGGACTGGCTTAAGGGACAGTGCCAAGAGACAGTGTTGTACACTATATAAACTGAGGGGGTGACTTGAAAAAACTAATAAGCATCTTTTTCTTTTTAATGGCCACTAAAGTCATAATGTTGCTGGGAAGCCATAATAAAAATGTAATTAAAAACATACATCCTATCTTGGTGGCATCTCCTACATTGGTGTCATGTTTCAGTTCTGTTTTATTGAGGAGTTAAAAAAGACAGAGATGCTTTGTTTTTTGTTTGTGAGTAGTTAAAATGCATTCTAAGAAAGAGGTGGATATATATCGTTTATCATGAGTGTCTTTCTCGAAACAGTGCTTATTTTACTGCTTTATCTGATGATCCTTATGTCCGTTACTTATTTTGTCTAATGTTATTTATTCTTTTTTATTATGAGTCAATGACTGGTTTTTGTGAAATGCTTTTTCCTATGTCTCTTTATTCACAATCATTAGCTTTTTTCCATAGGCTCTCAATGTATGTGTGCTTTTCATTTTATACTCAGTTGGCAGTCTTCACAAAGATACATTTAGATGTAAACATATATCTATGACTGAATTTACAATTTATTTATACCTGCTATTCATTTGCAAATGGATGTAAACCCATTCATGAGGGCAGAAATTCACACACAAGATTGCCCTAAGTGAAGTAACCTCCGCAGACATAACTCTTGCTCAAGTGAGCATGTCTAGGAGTGGTTTGCCTTCAAGTTTCGGAACACCCACAAACATGTACTTTTGTAGCCATTCCCATAATCCTCTCGCCTCCCCTTTCTTCCATGGAAATGGTTAGGAAATTAACTTTGCAAAGGGCTGGTGTAATTCCCCTCCAGTGTTTAAATGGGAAAAGATTAACACCAGATTTGGTGGGGGTGTAGAGGTATGAATTTCACCACAGGGAAAAACATTTTCCCTGTGGAGAATAAAATAGTAGATTTGCACAAATCAACCTAGTGTCCTGGTGTGCACTTCTGCATTATGGAGAACCCCACATGTAGGTATAGGATCCCACAGGAAATGCCAGCTGACCTTCCCACTACTACACCTGGAAGACTGCACATGGCACAGCTTTCCAGGCATACTATTAGGAATGTTGGTTATTTGCAAATAAACCTAAATATACATTCATGTAGAAGTGTGTTAGGCCTGTCCGCCTTAGGGTGGTGTTCTTTTAAACTTTTGCCTTCTCCCCTCCTGTGTTGCTGACTTTGTTTTTGTTGGTCCTAGGACTCTCAGCTCTGTACCACTGCTTACCAGTGCTAAACTGCATGTACTCACTCCCTAAAACATGGTAAAATTGACTCATACTTGATTGACATATTTCATTTACTTACAAGTCCCTTGTAAAGTGGTATACCATATATCCAGTGCTGGTAAATTAAATGCTACTAGTAGCCCTGCAGGACCTTTTGTGCTGCCCACTTAAGTAGCCCCTTTAAACATGTCCAAGGCCTACTATTGCAGCCTCATTGTGCTGCTAATTCCACTTGGCAAAATAACCCCCTTGGCAGGCCTTAAACACCATTCTTTTTATTACATATAAATCACCCCTAAGGTAGGCCCTAAACAGTTCATAGGGCAGGGTGCTTTGTATTTCAAAGGTTGGACATGTATTTATTTTACATTTTACATGTCCTGGTAGGGACAAACTCACAAATTCATTGTTCACTACTGTGAGGCCTAACTCCCCCATAGGATAACATTGGATTCCATAGCATAGCATAGCATTTAATACGTGTTGACTTTTGTTTTGAAGCAGGTGGAAATGTCATATTTGGTGTCTAATGAATTGTAATTTTATATTATTTTGAATAGTACAGTCAGAGTTTAATTCATAATTCTTTTACAAACTTGGCACTTCTTTGTCCTATCCATTTGGTGCCTGCAGCCTGTTTTCTGGGTCACATGACTAGGAGTAGTTGGCAGTTGGCCTTTGTGTATTCCTCCCATACACAGGATGCCCCACACAAGCATGATTGGGGTGAAGCTATGCACAGCCCACTTGCACTTCAAAGACTCTGCCACAGCTTACACACATAGAACATCACACTAGCCTATTGTGCTGCCAGACAGACTCGGGCCATGACAGGTAGACAGGAAATTCCAGACACGTCTTCGGGGGTTGGTGGAAACTCCAGAAATCTCTTCGAATTCAAAGACCTCAGACCCACTCTTCAGTTCACTTTGGGAACTGCAGAAGGACATTCAGAGTACTGCCCAGCTGCACCAAGAGCACTGCTCTGCTGCATGAAGCCTGCCTTGTGAGTTCAATGGAATGCCCTGCTGCCTGGCATCTGCTTTCCTACTTGAACCCAAGGCTTCCGGGTTGACTCCAAGAGCTAGTTGGCTGGCCTCCTGATCAGAGCCCCAAAGACAGAAATGGCTCCACCATATTGAACCATATTCTCCTTAGTTTTTGATTGTCTATTTTTCCTCACTTTCCCAAATTTAAGTATACATCACCACATTTCTTGCTATAATAGAGATGGATCTCCTCAAGATTGATGACCTCTTTAACGCTAAGGTACAGAAGGTCTGCAAGAAGAGAAGGCTAAATGTGGGAAAAAGAGCCATAAAGCTGAACCTCCAGATAGCCCTCAGTGTCTATGAGGAGATCAAGACAATGCAATCCACCCCAGTAGAGCTTAGAGAATGAAGAGGAGAAGGGTGTTCCGATGCCAACCGGCCCAACACCGCAGGAGTGAAGAACGTCCCAATCCTCTACCCTCACCGTGACCCCCAACACCCGCAATCAAAACGGATGGTGGAGAACACGACACCGGGAGAAGGTGGGTAACAAAACAAGGGAACCCAAGGTCTTGGGGAACACAACTCGTCTCCTCTGGCTTCTCGGCAGCTGACAGCTTGACACAGACGAGACCGCTAAAATGAAAGAAGGAGACAAGATTAAACACACCCCTACTACTATTACCAGTGCCACGTACACACACGAACCACCAACCTCCCTGCTTACCCCAGATAACAAATGGGAGTGGCTTGATACGAAACAGGAATTCTTCCACTGCAATCGTATTGTTTGTTTCTTGCGTAACCCCAGACCAACCACGCCCCCTCGGGAAACACTGAGAATGACTAAGGGGGTGGAATTCACAATTCTTAGGACAAAAAAGGACAGGGGAAAATGGCATCAAAGGGAATACGAAAGACACCCAAAAAACCCCTGGAATCTAAAAAAGAACACGAAGGTAGCACAAAAACGTCCGTTATTCAGCTCCTTTGTGAAACCACCCAAACACAGCGTATAACAAGATGGTTTGGATACAAAAAAGGGATAATAACGGGACGTTAGAACTCAAAGGAAACGCAGCCGCGAATCCCAGAACGTCACCGAAGATCAAAAACAGGTCCCCAATAAAGGGTTCAGAAATGCCCAAGGGAATAGGAAAACAAGGGAGCAGGGGAAAATAGGGGATCAAAACCCAGCACTAGAAAAGACCGCTGGAAAGGAGCTCGAAGGAAGGGAAACAAGGTAGAACCACAGGAACAGGAAACACATGGCAAGGGACCAATAAAGAAACCAAGCACCTGTTTCCCCCTTTTAAAGCGAGCTCTAGGGAGCGTCCATAAATTCGCATATGCACTTGCCACTTTTCAGAAAAACCGCTAACGGGGAACTAGACAGAAGGAACCAGGCCCCCTTGAACCCCAACAAAGGGTCTGGCTATGGACCTGAGCTGCTGATTCCTGAGGAGGGGGAAACCTGCCTACAGGAGAGAAGCCCCTGACAAAGCAAGTCACAGTGTGTCCTCCCACAGCCTGTCCCCTGAAGAGTTGGAAGACAGGAAGCCTGAGAGGAAGTTCAGGTTGCAGCTGACAAAGCTTAAATGGAGGAGTAGCTGGCACTGGACGAATTGAGACTGTCTCATGGGTGAAGTCGGAGGGAGATGGACATCAAAGCCAAGCAATCAGATTATAGAACAAATTGTGTCAGTGCCCATTTAGGGGCTTATTTATGAGCCCATTGTGCTGACGGAGTGTCACTTTTTTGACGCACCAGGGGCGCAGTGTGCCTGCCCATATTCACAAGGCCACCTAAAGCCACTCTGTGTGGCTTTTCGTGGCTTTGTAAATATGGCCCCCTTTCAACCATTACTCTGCGTGAAAGGGGCATTCCATACGTGTTGCTGTGGGGTTCCCACACAAAATCAATGGAACCTGACACATTCCCAGATTTACAAAGTTGTATAAACCTGGGAATGCATCAGATTCCAACACCTCCCCAGGGAGAAATACTATTATTTCTCCTTGTGTTTCCTCTTTCTATGTGTGTTGCAGTCTGAAGAGGAAAACACCTCTCATGATTGTTTTGTGCACAAAAACAATCACCCCTACAATGCAGACACCCTTCTACCATGGTGCAAGGGTGCGTGCGTTTTCGTTTGATGCACTGCAGTGCAGCAGGCAGGCTTGCTGTGCTGCTGTGCATCAAAATATTTTAAATGAGGCCCTTAGGGTCAACTGGAGAACCTGCGTACCACAAGACCTGCTGTCCAGCTATGTGGTGGTAAATGACATAGGGGCCGATTAACAGAATGAACTTAAGACTCAATCCTAAACTTACTACTATTTTGGTATTCACAGAATGCACTTACTACTTTTGGTGTTCACAGAATGAACAGAAGTTAGGATTTTGTCTTAAGTTTGTCTTAAAACAAACTTAAGACAGACTTAAGACAAACTTAAGACAGGCTTAAGACAGACTTAAGTTAGGATTTTGTCTTAAGTCTGTCTTAAGTCTGTCTTAAGTTTGTCTTAAGACTGTCTTAAGTCTGTCTTAAGTCTGTTTTAAGTTTGTCTTAAGACAAAATCCTAACTTCTGTGAATAAAAAAAGTAGTAAGTTCATTCTGTGAATGTCAAAAGTAGTAAGTGCATTCTGTGAATCAGGCCCATAAACAAGTGGTTTTCGGCCTATAGGGTAATCCGGATGATGCACAGGGTCCCAGAGGAGTATTAGGGGCCTAGCATATGGAAACTCATACCCACAGTGGAAAGGGACGCTCTCATACACTAGAGGTGGGAGACCAAGTATAATATACCCATATTAAGGCCATTGTTGTCTCTAAATTTGGGCTGACCCTTGATAAGTACCACCTCAGGTTCAGGGACAGTCACAAAATCCCAAACCAGTCTTGGGTAGACTTCTTGGACTGTTCCAGCAGGCCAATGAGTGATTGGGTGAGGGGCAGAAATGATTTTTAGGTATCACCTTCTCAATATAAGATTTACAGCACTGCAACAACATCTGGCTGGCAGTAAGCTCAATTATCACAGAGGGCTTGATAAGGAGGCAGACCTCTAGGTCAGCACCAGAGTGTCTAAAAATGCATCAGGGATTGTCAAAAGGGTGATCAGGGTCCCTACCAGAAGAAAGAGGGGCAGAACAAGGAGTTCTCTCACGGCCCCCAAAATGGTTCATAGGGGAAAAGAACCCTTTCCCGTTCTGACCAAAGGAACCATGGCTTCTTTGATAAGAGACAGGTATGTCCCCAAATGCCACAAGTGCTACAAGTTTGGGCATGTGAAAGGGGATGCCAAGTGCCCAAAAAGGGCACATCTCCCCACAGGTGTGCGGAGCCCTGGATTGATTAGTGTAGCACTTAGGCCAGTAATTCTACCAGCTACTGTGGGAGAAGGAGGAGAGGTTACCCTAGTCTATGTAGGTAACACAGAGATAGTGCCCAAAGAAAGCCCACATGCCATCCAATAATTCCAAGTACAGGCAATGACTCACCATTATTGGGCAGAGAGTGGAGTCTCTGCAGGATACTGGAGCCAGTATGATAACTGTAATCTGTCATCTGGTGTCCTCAGAGCTAGTTTTACACAACACAGTCCACAGGTTATGGTACCAGACAACTGGGAGAGTCACTATCCAGAGGCTCTAGTTCCCTTAACTCCTTCGGGGCTGATGACGAGCTGGGCTCGTCATGGCGCACACCGGTCGTGCGCTGATGACAAGGCCTGCTCGTCATGAGCCCCACCCCCGGGGGAAGCGCTGGCGCTCCCCCCGAGGGTCTCCGATCTTGTTCATTTTGCTGGGGGCGGCTGCGGAAGAGTTTCCGCTGCCGCCCCCGCCCCCCCCCATAGGAATCCCTGATGACGTCAGCGCGCACAGCGCGCGCTGACATCATCAGGGATTTCCAGCGCTCGGGAAGCCATTTGCTTCCTGCGCGCCTGGGATCAAGGAGGGTTTCTGGTGTCCGGCGGGGGTTTGGAGCAGCGAAGAGGCATCAGGGGAGAGGAAAGAGATTTTCCTCTCCCCGATGTCTCTTTGCAGGGCATTTCTGCCTCACGATCGCGCACAGCATCGCGATCGTGCGGCGGAAATGCCCCCACTAGCACCAGGGATTTAATTTTAGTTCATAGGAAGCGACCCCTTGAGCAAGGGTCGCTTCCAGGCGGGGTCTGACTATGTTTTCGTTTTTCTGCCCCCCCTGGGGGCAAATCGGGCCGTTTTTTCGGCCGTTTTGCCCCCAGGGGGGACAGAAATTCCCCACTAGCACCAGGGTTGTTTTTTAGTGCCAAGATGGCAGCCATGTTTTTTGTTTACGTTTTTCTGTCCCCCCTGGGGGCAAATCGGCCCGGTTTTTTTGCCGTTTTGCCCCCGGGGGGGACAGAAAATGCCCACTAGCACCAGGGATTATGGTTTTAGCTTTTAGGAAACGACCCGTTGGGCAAGGGTCACTTCCAGGTGGCCTCACAATTAACTTTTTGTTTTTCTGCCCCCCTGGGGGCAAATCGGCCCGTTTTTCGGCCGTTTTGCTTCCAGGGGGTGCAGAAATTTCCCACTAGCACCAGGGATTTTTGTTGGGGCAATGTGTTTGTTTTGGGAAGCGACCCCTTGGGTAAGGGTCGCTTCCAGGTGGCCATGATTGTGTTTTTGTTTTTCTGTCAACCCTGGCGGCAAATCGGCCCTTTTTTTTGCCATTTTGCCCCTAGGGGGGGCAGAAAATGCCCACTAGCACCAGGGAATTTAAATTTAGTTTTTAGGAAGCGACCCCTTGGGCAAGGGTCGCTTCCTGGTGGCAAGTAATTATGTTTTTGAATTTCTGCCCGCCCTTGGGGCAAATCGGCCCGTTTTTTTTTACGTTTTGCCTCCTATTTTTGGCCCACTAGGCCCCAGGATTTGAGTTTTGTTCCAATGTTGGTTTTAATTTTGGTTGTTTTTTACTGTCCGCCTCCCTTGGTGCCGGTTGGCCTTTTTTTGTCCGTACTGCCTTGGCTGGCGGTGTGTGTGGAGTGGTGCTTGGCTGGCGGTGTGTGTGGAGTGGCGCTTGGCTGGTGGTGTGTGTGGAGTGGTACTTGGCTGTCTGTGCACGGAGTGGTGCTTGGCTGGCGGTGTGTGTGGAGTGGCGCTTGGTTGGATGGTGTGCGTGGAGTGGTACTTGGCTGTCGGTGTGCGCTGAGTGGTGTTTGGCTGGCGGTGTGCATGGTCTGGTGCTTGGATGGTGGTGTGGGTGGACTGGCACTCGGCTGGCGGTGTGTGAGTAGTTACTTTCTGTTGGTCACTACACACACTGCTAGTTGAGTGACACTCTACGCAGTCCATCATTTTCTGTAGTTGCTGTGTCAGATATGTGGGCGTGTGAAAGTGATGGGCCCTTGAATGGCGCTGGCGGCTGGCGGTGTGAATGTTTTGTATGTGTCACACATACAAAAGGTGTATGAATGTCCTTACTGCCCCTGTGTGATGGGGGTACTGGTAGGAGCAAAAGACTGACTGGCACCAAAGGGGTCAGGCAGTAAAAAAAATTCAAAAAATTAACCAGTGTCTTGATGTTAAACCTCATCTAATCCCAATTGGTCTAAGCCCTATTTGATGGCCCATCTGGCCGAATTTAAATTTGGGGGGCAAATTTGTGTGTTGTTGTTTTAATTGTTATATTGTTTGTGAAATGTGGTAGTACTTTTTTTTTCTTCTCTATTTTTGTCTTGTTCCAGGCTTTTGCTGTTTGGATTGGTGTAGGTTGCGTGTCTGTTTGCAGCTTGTTTAGTTGCTTGTGCTTGGTAAGTGAATGTATTTTGTACTACTTTCCCTTGATGTTTGTCTTTTTGAAAAAGGTTGTACTTCTAGTAGTTTGTGCGGCTCTGTGTTTTTTTTGTTTTTTTTCTTCAGCATTAGTGTTTGATGTGCACTTTGTTTTCTAATCTGTCATTTCTTTTTTTCTTTCTAGTGGGATATCATTTCTTTTTGCTGTGTCTCAACAGAGTAGGTGCTGGTGAGTGTAGCTATATTTGGTAAGAGTGAAATTGTTTTGGATTGTATTTATCTTTTTTGTGAAAGCCTTACCTTGTTTACTTCTTACTTTGCACAGTGTAGGTTGCTGTTCACTTGTGTGTGCAGTCTTCTTGCTTTGTAAGGATAATGGCTAGTCGCAGGATTACTGCTCAGCAGGTTCCTGGTTTGCTTTTTGAGTCTTCCTCTGACCATGGTTCAGAGACTGAGTCCGATTCGGACTCCCAGGTAGGGGCAGAAGATTCAGGCAATGAGTTTTCTCTTTGCATGGAATCATCATCATCGGATGATGAATCTTCTTCTAGTGCTGATGAAGGGCCTGTGGTAGAGGAGGACATTGATGTGCCGGTAGTGGGCCAAGAGGCATCTGTGCTGCTGCCTAGGGCCGCAAGGTTTCCTTTCTTTTTACGTCGGCAAGAGGCATGTGGGCTGGAGCCTGCACCCAAAAGGATTCACATTGCTGTGGTGCGCTAAGAGGCATCTGGTGCTTTTCGTCTTCCTGCTGGTGTAGTGCAGCAAGAGGCATCTGGGGCTGTTAGGCTTCCCATTGGTGTAGAGCGGCAAGAGGCATCTGGGCCTGCTTGGTTTCCCGGTGGTGTAGTGCAGCAAGAAGCATCTCAGGCTGCTGGGCTTCCCGTTGGTGTAGTGCAGGAAGAGCCCTCTGGGGATGCTATGTCTTCTGTTGGTGTTGTGCAGCCAGAAGTATCTGTGGCTGTTAGGCTTCCCGTTGGTGAACAGCAGCAAGAGGCTTCTGGGCTGCAGGCTGGGGTGGCTGCTCCCCCCGTTGATAGGGATGGCATCTGGGTTCCCCCTGGCATGGTGCAGCCGGCATTGCCAGAGTTCACTGGTGTTCCTGGGTGTAGAGTGAATACTGAGAATTTTCTGCCAATACATTTTTTTCAATTGTTTTTTGACGATGTGTTTTTGCAAGAGATTGTTGATCAAAGTAATTTGTATGCAGAACAATTTTTGAGGGCCAACAGTACCATCCTTAAGCCCTATTCTAGAGCAATCCGGTGGACTCCCACAAATGTTGAAGAGATGAAGAAGTTTTTGGGATTAACTTTTTTGATGGGCTTGCTAAGGAAGCCATAAATGACTTCATATTGGTCCACTAGTCCCTTGATGGCAACAGCTATATTTCCAGCAGTCATAAGTCGTGATCGGTATATGCTTCTTCTTCGGATGATGCATTTTGTTGATAATAGTTTAGCGTTGTCACGCGATCACCCTGATTGTGACCGTTTGTTTAAAATTCGGCCTGTCCTTGATCACTTTGTTGATCGTTTTTCTGAGATCTTTGCCCCTGGTAAAGAAATTGCAGTGGATGAGTCTTTGCTGTTGTTCAAGGGCCGCTTGGTTTTTAGGCAATACATTCCTAGTAAGAGGGCACGCTATGGAATCAAACTGTATATGCTGTGTGACAGTGAGACTGGATATGTCTATAATTTCAGGGTGTACACTGGTAAGGAGTCCAGCATTAACCCTCCTGGTTGTCCTTCTACTTTTGGAGTGACTGAGAAAATTGTGTGGGAACTAGGTAGAGGATTATTTAAGAAAGGCCATCATTTATATGTAGATAACTTCTACACTGGTGTGCGGTTGTTCAAGGAGTTGGCCAAAGTGGGCACTGTTGCTTGTGGCACAATGCGCAGTAACCGTAAAGGTTTCCCAAAGGAACTTGTTTGCAAAAGGCTTGTGCGGGGACAGTCTACGGCATTGCGATGTGGGGAGCTTCTAGCTGTGAAGTTTTCAGACAAGAGAGATGTGTACATGCTGACTACTATCCATGATGAAAGTACAGAACCTGTGCCTGTTTGGGGTCAGGGTGCTGAAGTGCGCAAACCTGTGTGCATTTTAGCTTACAATAAGTTCATGGGTGGTGTTGACAGAGTAGATCAGAGGTTGGAACCTTATGCTGCTCTTCGAAAGGCTTACGTTTGGTACAAGAAGTTGGCTATCCATCTGTTCCACTTGGCATCCTTTAATGCTTTTGTTGTGTACCAGAAGTCTTGTCCTGAGAAGAAGATGCCTTTTGTTAAGTTTCAGGAGTCTATAATAGGCAGCCTTGTACTTGTGGAGCAGGCAAGTGTTCCTAGATTTGGAGTGGTGGAGGAAGTGGCTAGATTGAAAGATCGGAACTTTCCTGAATCTATTTCTTCCACTACCGCAAGAGACTTTCCGACTAGAAGATGCAGAGTCTGTTGGCGAAGAGGCGTGCGGAAGGAGTCTCGTATATACTGTCCTGACTGTCCTTCTAAACCTGCATTGTGTCTGTCAGCTTGTTTTAAATCGTACCACACGCAAAAGAAGTTTTGGGAGTTTTAATGAGCTGTAAAGTGAATTGCCTGGTCTGCATTCTGTAAACAAAATTTGTTTGTTTCAAGGATTGGCATTAGTGCAAAGTGTGTAGTTTAAGAATTTGTGTTAGCTGATTTGTAGGTATTTCCATTTGTTTAGTGTTATTTTCAAAAAAAGAATTCTAAATGTATTTGTGGTGTGTGCCGGCTGGTGCTTGGCTGGCGGTGTGTGTGGAGTTGCGCTTGGCTGGTGGTGTGCGTGGAGTGGTACTTGGCTGTCTGTGCACAGAGTGGTGCTTGGCTGGCGGTGTGTGTGGAGTGGCGCTTGGCTGGTGGTGTTTGTGGAGTGGTACTTGGCTGTCTGTGCACGGAGTTGTGCTTGGCTGGCGGTGTGTGTGGAGTGGCGCTTGGCTGGTGGTGTTTGTGGAGTGGTACTTGTCTGTCTGTGCACGGAGTGGTGCTTGGCTGGCGGTGTGTGTGGAGTGGCGCTTGGCTGGTGGAGTTCGTGGAGTGGTACTTGGCTGTCTGTGCATGGAGTGGTGTTCGGCTGGTGGTGTGTGTGGAGTGGTGTATGGCTGGCGGTGTGTGTGTAGTGGTACTTGGCTGGATGGTGTGTGTGGAGCGATGCTTGGCTGTCTGTGTACGCAGTGGTGCTTGGCTGGTGGTGTGTGTGGAGTGGCGCTTGGCTGGTGGTGTGTGTGAAGTGGTACTTGGCTGTCTGTGCACGGAGTTGTGCTTGGCTGGTGGTGTGTGTGGAGTGGTACTTGGCTGTCAGTGCACGGAGTTGTGCTTGGCTGTCGGTGTGCGCTGAGTGGTGTTTGGCTGGCGGTGTGCATGTAGTTACTTTCTGTTGGTCACTACACACACTGCTAGTTGAGTGACACTCCATGCAGTCCATCATTTTGTGTAGTTGCAGTGTCAGAAATGTGGGCATGTGAAAGTGATGGGCCCTTGAATGGCGCTGTTTGCTGGTGTGAGTGTTGAAATGATGGCTCCGCGGCTGGCGGTGTGAATGTTTTGAATGTGTCACACGTACGAAAAGAGTATGAATGGCCTGTAAAGAGGTTGGTGCCTTGACGTGGCTTTACAGCTCACGAACTGTGAGTCAGTGGTTCAGTTAATCATACTTTCAATTATACACAGTGTATTTCATTTTTTGCGAAATTACTTGCAAATACAATTGTATGTACTGAATCATCACTCACCCTCATGCCAAATCCAACCAGTATGTGTGTGTGCTTGCGGATTAGATGGCTGTGCAGTAATATTTGGTTTTTTTCTCTTTCTGCAGTAGGGTGTACCTTGTCCCTTATTGTGATTGCTGTAATGTGTTGCTTTTCCTTCCAGATGGGGTCAGTGGGCTGGTTTGTATCAGGTATGAAAGGTGCGTGAATGGCCTGTAAAACGGTTGGTGCCTTGTCGCGGCTTTACAGCTCACGAGTTGCGAGTCACTGGTTCGGTTTTTATGCATTTATTTATTAACAGAGCATTTCATTTTTTTGAAATATCATGTTAATAAAATTGTATGTACTGAACCATCACTCGCCCTCGTGCCAAATCCAACCTGTATGTGTGTGTCTTTGAGGAATAGATAGCCGTGCTTGATTCTATGTCTTTTGAGTAACTCAGTTATGGTGTATATTATAGCTATAAATAACTTTCTAAATTTAGATATTATTGTTAATTCATGGTAGTATATGGTCATGTCTTTCTGGTGAATTCTATTGTTGTTTTTTGTCCACAATCTCTTGCAAACTTGAAATTGTCGGTCACAATTTTCATGCGATATTGTCGCCTGAATTGCACGTTCTCCAACTGAAAACTTAATTCATTCAAAACAATTTGGTTTTGCAAGGGGGTACCCATGAGTTTTTGGCCCGGGGCTTTGCGGGCATCTTTGGAAACTACCGAACCCAAACAGTTCTGAGAACTAGACACCCGGGGGAGTCCAGGGCGGCATGGCATGCGTGGGTCCCCCAATGTTTTCCTACCCAGAAACCCCTGCAAACCTTAAATGTAGGTTAAGAAACCCACTTTTCCATACATTTTTAGATGGGATCTCCCTGCCGGCACAAATGTCCTACCACCCAGCGTTCCCCTTCTTCTCCTGAGTAAAATGATACCTCACTTGTGTGGGTGGGCCAAAGGCCTGTGGCTAAGGTAGGGGCGCTTAATTTGTCAAACTTAAATAGGACTTTTTTTAAAATTCTTTTTTAGCCTGTTCTGCTTTGGGGCACCTACACAAGTGAGGTATCCTTTTACTCAGGAGAACAAGGGGAACGCTGGGTGGTAGGACATTTTTGCCGGCACGGAGATCCCACGCAAAAAAGTTCGGAAAAGTGATATTTGTACCTAATTTTAAGGTTTGCAAGGAATTCTGGGTAGGAAAACATTGGGGGACCCACGCATGCCATACCTCCCTGGACTCCCCCGGGTGTCTAGTTTTCAGAACTGTTCGGGTTTGGTACTTTCCAAAGAATACCACCGAGCCCCGGGCCAAAAACTCAGGTGCCCCCCCCCAAAAATCAAGGTTATTTTGCTTCAGGGTATTTTAAATTTACCACCGTACGATTTGGACCTTTTCCTGTTGCAGCCACTATGCCTACCCACGCAAGTGAGGTACCGTTTTTATCGGGAGACCTGGGGGAACGCTGGGTGGAAGGTAATTTGTGTGAGCCTAGTGATGCCATGCTTTCCCACACAAAAAAGTGTGAAAAAACTGATTTTTTTCAGCTAAAATTGAGGTTTTCAAGGGATTCTGGGTAAAGGAACGTTGGAGGATCCATGCAAGCCATACCTCCTTGGAAGCCCCCGGGTGTCTACTTTTCAGAAATGTGTGGGTTTGGTAGATTTCCCTAGATGGCCGTCTAGCACGGGGCCAAAAACCCAGGTAACCCCTCTTGCAAAAGCTGGTGGATTTGACAATGGTGACAATGTGAAGTCCACCAGCCATTTGCTTCCTGCGCGCCTGGGATCAAGGAGGGTCTCTGGTGTCCGGCGGTGGTTTGGAGCAGCGAAGAGGCATCAGGGGAGAGGAAAGAGATTTTTCTCTCCCCGATGTCTCTTTGAAGGGCATTTCTGCCTCACGATTGCGCACAGCGTCGCGATCGTGCGGCGGAAATGCCCCCACTAGCACCAGGGATTTAATTTTAGTTAATAGGAAGCGACCCCTTGAGCAAGGGTCGCTTCCAGGCGGGGTCTGACTATGTTTTCGTTTTTCTGCCCCCCCTGGGGGCAAATCGGCCCGTTTTTTCGGCCGTTTTGCCCCCAGGGGGGGCAGAAATTCCCCACTAGCACCAGGGTTGTTTTTTAGTGCCAAGATGGCAGCCATGTTTTTTGTTTAGGTTTTTCTGTCCCCCCTGGGGGCAAATCGGCCCGTTTTTTTTGCCGTTTTGCCCCCGGGGGGGACAGAAAATGCCCACTAGCACCAGGGATTTTGGTTTTAGCTTTTAGGAAGCGACCCGTTGGGCAAGGGTCACTTCCAGGTGGCCTCACAATTAACTTTTTGTTTTTCTGCCCCCCTGGGGGCAAATCGGCCCGTTTTTCGGCCATTTTGCTCCCAGGGGGTGCAGAAATTTCCCACTAGCACCAGGGATTTTTGTTGGGGCAATGTGTTTGTTTTGGGAAGCGACCACTTGGGTAAGGGTCGCTTCCAGGTGGCCATGATTGTGTTTTTGTTTTTCTGTCAACCCTGGGGGCAAATCGGCCCATCTTTTTTGCCATTTTGCCCCCAGGGGGGGCAGAAAATGCCCACTAGCACCAGGGAATTTAAATTTAGTTTTTAAGAAGCGACCCCTTGGGCAAGGGTCGCTTCCTGGTGGCAAGTAATTATGTTTTTGAATTTCTGCCCGCCCTTGGGGCAAATCGGCCCGTTTTTTTTTACGTTTTGCCTCCTGTTTTTTGGCCCACTAGGCCCTAGGATTTGAGTTTTGTTCCAATGTTGGTTTTAATTTTGGTTGTTTTTTACTGTCCGCCTCCCTTGGTGCCGGTTGGTCTCTTTTTTGTCCGTACTGCCTTGGCTGGCGGTGTGTGTGGAGTGGTGCTTGGCTGGCGGTGTGTGTGGAGTGGCGCTTGGCTGGTGGTGTGCGTGGAGTGGTACTTGGCTGTCTGTGCACGGAGTGGTGCTTGGCTGGTGGTGTGTGTGGAGTGGCGCTTGGCTTGCAGTGTGCGTGGAGTGGTGTTTGGCTGGCGGTGTGTGTGGAGTGGCGCTTGGCTGGATGGTGTGCGTGGAGTGGTACTTGGTTGTCTGTGCACGGAGTGGTGTTTGGCTGGTGGTGTGTGTGGAGTGGTGTTTGGCGGCGGTGTGTGTGGAGTGGTACTTGGCTGGATGGTGTGCGTGGAGCGGTGCTTGGCTGGCGGTGAGTGGCGCTTGGCTTGCGGTGTGCGTGGAGTGGTGCTTGGGTGTCGGTGTGCGCTGAGTGGTGTTTGGCTGGCGGTGTGCGTGGAGGGGTACTTGGCTATCTATGCATGGAGTGGTGCTTGGCTGGCGGTGTGTGTGGAGTGGTGCTTGGCTGGTGGTGTGTGTGGAGTGGTACTTGGCTGTCTGTGCACGGAGTGGTGCTTGGCTGGTGGTGTTTGTGGAGTGACGCTTGGCTGGTGGGGTGCGTGGAGTGCTACTTTGCTGTCTGTGCACGGAGTGGTGCTTGGCTGTCGGTGTGTGTGGAGTGGCACTTGGCTGGTGGTGTGCATGGAGTGGTACTTTGCTGTCTGTGCACGGAGTGCTGCTTGGCTGGCGGTGTGTGTGGAGTGGCACTTGGCTGGTGGTGTGCGTGGAGTGGTACTTGGTTGTCTGTGCTCGGAGTGGTGTTTGGCTGGTGGTGTGTGTGGAGTGGTGTTTGGCTGGCGGTGTGTGTGGAGTGGTACTTGGCTGGATGGTGTGCGTGGAGCAGTGCTTGGCTGGCGGTGAGTAGTACAAAAGGGGGTGGTAATGGACGGAGCATCTGAACCAATCAAACACTCACACCCAGTCAAAAGATCTGGGTTTAATCCATCACCGTTCTTTAGCCCATTCTGCCACCCCAGTTCAGACATGGCTATATGCAAATCAGTCTGACCCTGTGCCTCATGGGAACAGTCCAGCCCGAACTGCCAAGCCATGCTTTCCCTGGACCGGAAACAAGCTTCCGAGGACCGGTTTCTGGCATTGCAGCCGTCTTCAGCCCGGCTTGCTTGAATCCAGTGGCAAAGTGAGCAAGGGACTCACGTCTGAGCATATCCTGCCACACTTATGGCGGCCAAAAGTGGTACAAAAGGGGGTGGTAATGGACGGTGAGTTGCGCTTGGCTTGCGGTGTGCGTGGAGTGGTGCTTGGCTGGCGGTGTGTGTGGAGTGGTACTTGGCTGTTGGTGTGCGCTGAGTGGTGTTTGGCTGGCGGTGTGCGTGGAGCGGTACTTGGCTATCTATGCACGTAGTGGTGCTTGGCTGGCGGTGTGTGTGGAGTGGCGCTTGGCTTGTGGTGTGTGTGGAGTGGTACTTTGCTGTCTGTGCACGGAGTGGTGCTTGGCTGGCGGTGTGCGTGGAGTGGCGCTTGGCTGGTGGTGTGCGTGGAGTGGTACTTGGCTGTCTGTGCACGGAGTGGTGCTTGGCTGGCGGTGTGTGTGGAGTGGCGCTTGGCTGGATGGTGTGCGTGGAGTGGTACTTGGCTGTCGGTGTGCGCTGAGTGGTGTTTGGCTGGCGGTGTGCATGGTCTGGTGCTTGGATGGTGGTGTGGGTGGACTGGCACTCGGCTGGCGGTGTGTGAGTAGTTACTTTCTGTTGGTCACTACACACACTGCTAGTTGAGTGACACTCTACGCAGTCCATCATTTTCTGTAGTTGCTGTGTCAGATATAGGCTTGGCTGGTGGTGTTCGTGGAGTGGTACTTGGCTGTCTGTGCATGGAGTGGTGTTTGGCTGGTGGTGTGTGTGGAGTGGTGTTTGGCTGGCGGTGTGTGTGGAGTGGTACTTGGCTGGATGGTGTGTGTGGAGCGGTGCTTGGCAGTCTGTGTACGCAGTGGTGCTTGGCTGGTGGTGTGTGTGGAGTGGCGCTTGGCTGGTGGTGTGTGTGGAGTGGTACTTGGCTGTCTGTGCACGGAGTTGTTCTTGGCTGGTGGTGTGTGTGGAGTGGTACTTGGCTGTCTGTGCACGGAGTTGTGCTTGGCTGTCGGTGTGCGCTGAGTGGTGTTTGGCTGGCGGTGTGCATGTAGTTACTTTCTGTTGGTCACTACACACACTGCTAGTTGAGTGACACTCCACGCAGTCCATCATTTTGTGTAGTTGCAGTGTCAGAAATGTGGGCATGTGAAAGTGATGGGCCCTTGAATGGCGCTGTTTGCTGGTGTGAGTGTTGAAATGATGGGTCCGCGGCTGGCGGTGTGAATATTTTGAATGTGTCACACGTACGAAAAGAGTATGAATGGCCTGTAAATAGGTTGGTGCCTTGACGTGGCTTTACAGCTCACGAACTGTGAGTCAGTGGTTCAGTTAATCATACTTTCAATTATACGCAGTGTATTTCATTTTTTGCGAAATTACATGCAAATACAATTGTATGTACTGAATCATCACTCACCCTCATGCCAAATCCAACCAGTATGTGTGTGTGCTTGCGGATTAGATGGCTGTGCAGTAATATTTGTTTTTTTTCTCTTTCTGCAGTAGGGTGTACCTTGTCCCTTATTGTGATTGTTGTAATGTGTTGCTTTTCCTTCCAGATGGGGTCAGTGGTCTGGTTAATTTGTCAAACTTAAATAGGACTTTTAAAAAAATTATTTTATAGCCTGTTCTGCTTTGGGGCACCTACACAAGTGAGGTATCTTTTTACTCGGGAGAACAAGGGGAACGCTGGGTGGTAGGACATTTTTGCCGGCACGGAGATCCCACGCAAAAAAGTTAGGAAAAGTGATATTTGTACCTAATTTTAAGGTTTGCAAGGAATTCTGGGTAGGAAAACATTGGGGGACCCACGCATGCCATACCTCCCTGGACTACCCCGGGTGTCTAGTTTTCAGAACTGTTCGGGTTTGGTACTTTCCAAAGAATACCACCGAGCCCCGGGCCAAAAACTCAGGTGCCCCACCCCCCCAAAAATCAAGGTTATTTTGCTTCAGGGTATTTTAAATTCACCACCGTACGATTTGGACCTTTTCCTGTTGCAGCCACTATGCCTACCCACGCAAGTGAGGTACCGTTTTTATCGGGAGACCTGGGGGAACGCTGGGTGGAAGGTAATTTGTGTGAGCCCAGTGATGCCATGCTTTCCCACACAAAAAAGTGTGAAAAAACTGATTTTTTTCAGCTAAAATTGAGGTTTGCAAGGGATTCTGGGTAAAGCAACGTTGGAGGATCCACGCAAGCCATACCTCCTTGGAAGCCCCTGGGTGTCTACTTTTCAGAAATGTGTGGGTTTGGTAGGTTTCCCTAGATGGCCGTCTAGCACGGGGCCAAAAACCCAGGTAACCCCTCTTGCAAAAGCTGGTGGATTTGACAATGGTGACAATGTGAAGTCCACCAGCCATTTGCTTCCTGCGCGCCTGGGATCAAGGAGGGCAAATCGGCCCGTTTTTTCGGCCGTTTTGCCCTCAGGGGGGGCAGAAATTCCCCACTAGCACCAGGGTTGTTTTTTAGTGCCAAGATGGCAGCCATGTTTTTTGTTTACGTTTTTCTGTCCCCCCTGGGGGCAAATCGGCCCGTTTTTTTGCCGTTTTGCCCCCGGGGGGGACAGAAAATGCCCACTAGCACCAGGGATTTTGGTTTTAGCTTTTAGGAAGCGACTCGTTGGGCAAGGGTCACTTCCAGGTGGCCTCACAATTAACTTTTTGTTTTTCTGCCCCCCTGGGGGCAAATCGGCCCGTTTTTCGGCCGTTTTGCTCTCAGGGGGTGCAGAAATTTCCCACTAGCACCAGGGATTTTTGTTGGGGCAATGTGTTTGTTTTGGGAAGCGACCCCTTGGGTAAGGGTCGCTTCCAGGTGGCCATGATTGTGTTTTTGTTTTTCTGTCAACCCTGGGGTAAATCGGCCCGCTTTTTTTGCCATTTTGCCCCCAGGGGGGGCAGAAAATGCCCACTAGCACCAGGGAATTTAAATTTAGTTTTTAAGAAGCGACCCCTTGGGCGAGGGTCGCTTCCTGGTGGCAAGTAATTATGTTTTTGAATTTCTGCCTGCCCTTGGGGCAAATCGGCCCGTTTTTTTTACGTTTTGCATCCTGTTTTTTGGCCCACTAGGCCCTAGGATTTGAGTTTTGTTCCAATGTTGGTTTTAATTTTGGTTGTTTTTTACTGTCTGCCTCCCTTGGTGCCGGTTGGTCTTTTTTTGTCCGTACTGCCTTGGCTGGCGGTGTGTGTGGAGTGGTGCTTGGCTGGCGGTGTGTGTGGAGTGGCGCTTGGCTGGTGGTGTGCGTGGAGTGGTACTGGCTGTCTGTGCACGGAGTGGTGCTTGGCTGGCGGTGTGTGTGGAGTGGCGCTTGGCTTCCAGTGTGCGTGGAGTGGTGTTTGGCTGGCGGTGTGTGTGGAGTGGCGCTTGGCTGGATGGTGTGCGTGCAGTGGTACTTGGCTGTATGTGCACGGAGTGCTGCTTTGCTGGCGGTGTGTGTGGAGTGGTGCTTGGCTGGATGGTGTGCGTGGAGTGGTACTTGGTTGTCTGTGCTCGGAGTGGTGTTTGGCTGGTGGTGTGTGTGGAGTGGTGTTTGGCTGGCGGTGTGTGTGGAGTGGTACTTGGCTGGATGGTGTGCGTGGAGCGGTGCTTGGCTGGCGGTGAGTGGCGCTTGGCTTGCGGTGTGCGTGGAGTGGTGCTTGGGTGTCGGTGTGCGCTGAGTGGTGTTTGGCTGGCGGTGTGCGTGGAGGGGTACTTGGCTATCTATGCATGGAGTGGTGCTTGGCTGGCGGTGTGTGTGGAGTGGTGCTTGGCTGGTGGTGTGTGTGGAGTGGTACTTGGCTGTCTGTGCACGGAGTGGTGCTTGGCTGGTGGTGTTTGTGGAGTGGCGCTTGGCTGGTGGTGTGCGTGGAGTGCTACTTTGCTGTCTGTGCACGGAGTGGTGCTTGGCTGTCGTTGTGTGTGGAGTGGCGCTTGGCTGGTGGTGTGCATGGAGTGGTACTTTGCTGTCTGTGCACGGAGTGCTGCTTGGCTGGCGGTGTGTGTGGAGTGGCACTTGGCTGGTGGTGTGCGTGGAGTGGTACTTGGCTGTCTGTGCACGGAGTGGTGCTTGGCTGGTGGTGTTTGTGGAGTGGTGTTTGGCTGGTGGTGTGCGTGGAGTGCTACTTTGCTCTCTGTGCACGGAGTGGTGCTTGGCTGTCGGTGTGTGTGGAGTGGCGCTTGGCTGGTGGTGTGCATGGAGTGGTACTTTGCTGTCTGTGCACGGAGTGCTGCTTGGCTGGCGGTGTGTGTGGAGTGGCACTTGGCTGGTGGTGTGCGTGGAGTGGTACTTGGTTGTCTGTGCTCGGAGTGGTGTTTGGCTGGTGGTGTGTGTGGAGTGGTGTTTGGCTGGCGGTGTGTGTGGAGTGGTACTTGGCTGGATGGTGTGCGTGGAGCAGTGCTTGGCTGGCGGTGAGTGGTACAAAAGGGGGTAGTAATGGACGGAGCATCTGAACCAATCAAACACTCACACCCAGTCAAAAGATCTGGGTTTAATCCATCACCGTTCTTTAGCCCACTCTGCCACCCCAGTTCAGACATGGCTATATGCAAATCAGTCTGACCCTGTGCCTCATGGGAACAGTCCAGCCCGAACTGCCAAGCCATGCTTTCCCTGGACCGGAAACAAGCTTCCGAGGACCGGTTTCTGGCATTGCAGCCGTCTTCAGCCCGGCTTGCTTGAATCCAGTGGCAAAGTGAGCAAGGGACTCACGTCTGAGCATACCCTGCCACACTTATGGCGGCCAAAAGTGGTACAAAAGGGGGTGGTAATGGACGGTGAGTTGCGCTTGGCTTGCGGTGTGCGTGGAGTGGTGCTTGGCTGGCGGTGTGTGTGGAGTGGTACTTGGCTGTCGGTGTGCGCTGAGTGGTGTTTGGCTGGCGGTGTGCGAGGAGGGGTACTTGGCTATCTATGCACGGAGTGGTGCTTGGCTGGCGGTGTGTGTGGAGTGGCGCTTGGCTGGTGGTGTGTGTGGAGTGGTACTTTGCTGTCTGTGCACGGAGTGGTGCTTGGCTGGCGGTGTGCGTGGAGTGGCGCTTGGCTGGTGGTGTGCGTGGAGTGGTACTTGGCTGTCTGTGCACGGAGTGGTGCTTGGCCGGCGGTGTGTGTGGAGTGGCGCTTGGCTGGATGGTGTGTGTGGAGTGGTACTTGGCTGTCGGTGTGCGCTGAGTGGTGTTTGGCTGGCGGTGTGCATGGTCTGGTGCTTGGATGGTGGTGTGGGTGGACTGGCACTCGGCTGGCGGTGTGTGAGTAGTTACTTTCTGTTGGTCACTACACACACTGCTAGTTGAGTGACACTCTACGCAGTCCATCATTTTCTGTAGTTGCTGTGTCAGATATGTGGGCGTGTGAAAGTGATGGGCCCTTGAATGGCGCTGGCGGCTGGCGGTGTGAATGTTTTGTATGTGTCACACGTACAAAAGGTGTATGAATGTCCTACTGCCCCTGTGTGATGGGGGTACTGGTAGGAGCAAAAGACTGACTGGCCCCAAAGGGGTCAGGCAGTAAAAAAAAATTCAAAAAATTAACCAGTGTCTTGATGTTAAACCTCATCTAATCCCAATTGGTCTAAGCCCTATCTGATGGCCCATCTGGCCGAATTTAAATTTGGGGGGCAAATTTGTGTGTTGTTGTTTTAATTGTTATATTGTTTGTGAAATGTGGTAGTAATTTTTTTTTCTTCTCTATTTTTGTCTTGTTCCAGGCTTTTGCTGTTTGGATTGTTGTAGGTTGCATGTCTGTTTGCAGCTTGTGTAGTTGCTTGTGCTTGGTAAGTGAATGTATTTTGTACTACTTTCCCTTGATGTTTGTCTTTTTGAAAAAGGTTGTACTTCTAGTAGTTTGTGCGGCTCTGTGTTTTTTTTGTTTTTTTTCTTCAGCATTAGTGTTTGATGTGCACTTTGTTTTCTAATCTGTCATTTCTTTTTTTCTTTCTAGTGGGATATCATTTCTTTTTGCTGTGTCTCAACAGAGTAGGTGCTGGTGAGTGTAGCTATATTTGGTAAGAGTGAAATTGTTTTGGATTGTATTTATCTTTTTTGTGAAATTCTTACCTTGTTTACTTCTTACTTTGCACAGTGTAGGTTGTTGTACACTTGTGTGTGCAGTCTTCTTGCTTTGTAAGGATAATGGCTAGTCGCAGGATTACTGCTCAGCAGGTTCCTGGTTTGCTTTTTGAGTCTTCCTCTGACCATGGTTCAGAGACTGAGTCCGATTCGGACTCCCAGGTAGGGGCAGAAGATTCAGGCAGTGAGTTTTCTCTTTGCATGGAATCATCATCATCGGATGATGAATCTTCTTCTAGTGCTGATGAAGGGCCTATGGTAGAGGAGGACATTGATGTGCCGGTAGTGGGCCAAGAGGCATCTGTGCTGCTGCCTAGGGCCGCAAGGTTTCCTTTCTTTTTACGTCGGCAAGAGGCATGTGGGCTGGAGCCTGCACCCAAAAGGCTTCACATTGCTGTGGTGCGCCAAGAGGCATCTGGTGCTTTTCGTCTTCCTGCTGGTGTAGTGCAGCAAGAGGCATCTGGGGCTGCTTGGTTTCCCGGTGGTGTAGTGCAGCAAGAAGCATCTCAGGCTGCTGGGCTTCCCGTTGGTGTAGTGCAGGAAGAGCCCTCTGGGGATGCTATGTCTTCTGTTGGTGTTGTGCAGCCAGAAGTATCTGTGGCTGTTAGGCTTCCCGTTGGTGAACAGCAGCAAGAGGCTTCTGGGCTGCAGGCTGGGGTGGCTGCTCCCCCCGTTGATAGGGATGGCATCTGGGTTCCCCCTGGCATGGTGCAGTCGGCATTGCCAGAGTTCACTGGTGTTCCTGGGTGTAGAGTGAATACTGAGAATGTTCTGCCAATACATTTTTTTCAGTTGTTTTTTGACAATGTGTTTTTGCAAGAGATTGTTGATCAAAGTAATTTGTATGCAGAACAATTTTTGAGGGCCAACAGTGCCAGCCTTAAGCCCTATTCTAGAGCAATCCGGTGGACTCCCACAAATGTTGAAGAGATGAAGAAGTTTTTGGGATTAACTTTTTTGATGGGCTTGCTAAGGAAGCCATAAATGACTTCATATTGGTCCACTAGTCCCTTGATGGCAACAGCTATATTTCCAGCAGTCATAAGTCGTGATCGGTATATTGTGGAAAAGTAAATTTTGCCATGTTCTGTGTCCCTACGTGTCCTCCATCTTATGTTATGTGTGCATGATTAATATGCATATGTATTACCCATGTTCGATTAAAGACGCAATTACAGTTGCGTCCATCATCGTATGCCAGTTTCCAGTTCTCGTGTAAAGTTACGTTGCCACGTTTCTCAGTGTGCACGTTATTTCATTGAAAAGTCCCCGTTTCTAGGCCTCAAAAGGGCCCGGACACCAGCAGCTCCTGTCTCCTGTACCCTCGCTGAGGAGCGATACAGCCCCCACCTGTATCCTCGACCCTTCACTTACTTCCTGCCTCACAGTGCCCGGCTCAGCCTGGCTCTGCCTCTGAGTCTGCCAAGAGTATGTTATGATTCTAGTTATCAGTCCAGCCCTCCTTCTCTGCATTCCTAAGCTACTGAATCGCATCAATAGTTTCCGTCACAGTCTAGCCTTTACGTCTCCATGTAAGAGAAATACTGTATTAATGGTCATTTAATATTCCTCAGCACGTACTACATGTAGAATAATGCATGCTCCAGTCTTAGAGTTCGTTAGCCTCTCCCCTCCTGACTCTTAGTTTATATCAACATGTCCTCTAAACATCAGATACTAGATAGGGTTTAGGTACATGTCGCCCTGACTCTCCAGACTTCAGTCTCTACTCCTAGCACAGAGTTCATAGCCCCCAGCTTCTCCTAGTAACACGTCATTGTCAGTTTGCGCGCACCATTAGGTTAGAGGTCCCGGCTCCTTAGGTAGCCCCTCCATGTTTCCGCCCCATTTATGACATATTCTGTTACGTTTACATCACATGTCTATGTACACGCCTCTTGTTACACCTACTTTCACCCTTATCTTTCGCGACTGCTATTGACCACACCCACTGCTCCGCCTATCGTATGTATTGTAATGCAATTGTTTTAGTATATATATACTTGTGTACTGTTATTAAATGTTACGCCGATCCTGATCCTGCCCCCGGCGGCGCTGCCATCCCATTCCTGTGCAGGTTGTCCTGTTCCTGTCCTTTATGCTGTATTAAACCTGCAAACTCCTACTACCTCGAATCTTGACTCTTATTTATTGAGCTATCTGTTATTACTATGTCCAGTAAAACCTAGATCCGGTATTATTTATTTATATACCACATAATGGCGCCCGAATAGGGACTTGCCCTTTCCCCACGCGCCGGTGAAGCCACGCCGGCCCCCTGACCCTCTGCAGCCGTGACGGAACCATACCGTGCACGTGCAGATATTTCTGCTTCAAGTATCCCTCAGGCCCACGGAGGAGACGGAGGTGGCGGTCCAGCATCCAGACGAGGCGGTGGAGGAATGCGGCGAGTCCCGACCAGAGCCCAAGCCGAGAGTCCAAGGTCCGAGGTATCCGGAGGCCCACCCGTAACAGAAGTCCGAAGTTCGTCCGTCCGGCGTCGAAGCAGTCCAGTCTAGTCCGAGGCCTTCCGTTCTTGCTGCCCGGTGAGTACCATTGCTGGGGTAGTATCTACACAGGGTCAATCTAAATTGACTCTGGTCCGTGGGTTGGTGGTACACAGACCCAAAAACGAAGTGTCCACTTCGGTGGATGCGGGTCCTGACGTGTCTCTTTTATGAGACCGGTAAGTTTCGTACTGTTTTAGCAGTACATCTAGTTTCTGTTCTAGTCAGTTCTGTTCTCGAGAAATTCATGTATTCTGTTTTCAGTATTCCAGGTAGTATTCTGTTCGAACTGATATTTTAAATGTTCTTCATGTATTTTAATGTTGTGGTATGAATGTGGAGTAATTATCGTGTTCATTGTGTATTGTATTGTGTCTAGATCAACAGTTCAGTCATGCCGTTATTTTCCAGACTACGTCAGTTAAGAACTAGAAAAGGTCTGTTAGAAGAAGCAGTTCCTGTCCCGCCTAGGGACAGTCCAGGTCATTTTATGTATCAGAAGCATGGCATAAGTGCCATATTATATCTAGATTTATGGGTAGAGTATACCAAACAGTTAGAAGAAAAGTATAGATGGCCCGTATCGGGTACATGGGATGCCGAGTGCATCATGCGAGTAGAAGAAGCATTATGGAAAAAGAAAGCCAGACAGTCACAGAAAGATGCCATCGAGTTATGGCGCAAAGAATCTCATAAAAGAACCGAAAAAGAAATCAGAAAGTCAGAATTAAGTAGAGAATCTTTAGAACGAGCCCAAGAAAGGGAACTAATCGAGATAGGTGAACGAGTCAAAACTGAACAGTCAGATAGACAGAGACATGCCCTCATTAAGGGTATGTATCCTCTTCTTGCCGAGGGCTTGCCAAAAGCGACCCCGGAGGCATCCAGTAATTTTCCGCCACCATTAGTTCCGACTAAGCTACGTCACAAACCGACCGCAGCTGATATTTTCATCTCGTCCTACTTGGACGACACAGTTCCAGAATATGCAAATCCTGTTCCGCCAGTTCCTGTAAATAATGTAAATCCTGCTCCTCCAGACACCGGAGTACCTGCCACGGTACCCCCGGTTCAGCCCACATTACAATTTCCCACTCTGCCAGCAAGAAGAGTATCAGTCGACGATTCCAGCATAGGGGCCGCAGGAGGAGGTCCTCCTGGTACCCCGCCACCACACCAACGTAGAACGTTGGCCGAGTTACATGAATGTGCGTTACAACGTACGCCCAAATTTAAGTCCGTTGCAGATATCCGACGAGCTCTTACTGAATGCCGCTATGATCCGGTTGCAGGTGATGATAGTACAGTAATATATTCCATCCGTGTAAGACGGGTGACCGGGTATTTAGACACCCTGCCAGATATGAAAGGAGATCTAGACAGAATATATCGTTTCATCCGTACAGGGGATGATCCAGAAAGTATTGGTGAAGCCATGTCCCAAAGGAAAGCTGAGATCCAGCTCATGATATTAAAGTTTCTGATTAATTGTCTAATAAGAGAACAAGACTACCCGACTAAAGATCCGGCCGAAATGAGAATCCTGACAAGGTGGAGTGATAATATAGCCGAGGGTAAGCACAAGACTATCAGTAGTATAGAGAGTATGTACAAGAGAATTCGTAAAGAAATAATAAAGTTACATGAACAACGTAAAGCAGCACAAGTAAGCGAGAAAGAGAATGACTCTTCTACTGAAGAGGTAGACGACGAGAATCCCACTAGAATAGCGTATGTAGGAAAATCTAGATTTCCAGACCGACATTCACGTCTAGACTACAAGAAAACTGTTCATCATCCGGCGCCAGAACAAGGTTCTCTAGAACAAGTATTTCAAGCTACCGATCACATTCTGAAGTCACGAATCGGTTACAGTGAGTTAAGTACTATGCATGAACAAGAACTAGTCCGATCAGCAGTCCGATGGATTACTGATTCTACCACTTTTCCAGACGAAATAGTGGCACAAATGTTTCTGAAATTGCCCCCAGCCGAGCAGCGACTGGTGGGTATGTATATGATCCAACACCTCATTACTCTGTATGAGGGTCAACATTCTGATCCAGGTCCGTTACATGATGTCCTGAACGAGTTACTCCAGTATAGATGGAAAGGTTTAGGTACCGATTTAATTAGTGTCATTCTAGAACAGCGCCACAAATATAGAACGTTTCTGAACCCGCATTTTGTTCATGTCTCACCCCCAGAAAGTAAACCCTTTTACATAGATAGACAGAATCCGTTACGAGAAGTACACCCAGTTAGGACAACAGATGGTGAAATGCAACGAGTGTTTGTTTACACTCCGATTACCAAGATGGAACTCTTAGAGATGAAGAAATTAATTCCCTGTCATGACTAAGATCCAGCAGGGTTCCACCGAGAATTAAAGGACATGCTCCGTATGGGAGAATACACATATCCAGATATTATTAAAATGCTAAAAGTCCTGTTGCCCGCAGGGGTATATGAAAAACTCAAGGAAAAAGAATGGGAGGTGGGAGAGAAAAAGATCGATTGGGCAGTTCTAGAAGCTGAAGATAAGATACGAGTACCAGGTACCGGTCTTGGAGAGAAATGTAAAGAATTACCAGAATTGTTAATACAAGTTTTGCCAAGATTATTAGCCACTAAAAAGGAAGACTGGGATGCAATCTCAGCCTGTAAACAGAAACAAGATGAAGACACTAGTGATTTTTATTCTAGATTTGAAAAATGTTTTATCATAAACAGTGGCCTCAAGACGAGTAGCGAGTCATACCCTCATCTTTTTGTTACTAAATTAGTCGAGAATTCAAGTCCACAAGTTAAGAATCGAGTTTTGAAAGTCGAAAGTACCTGGCAAGCTAATACCCCGTCCCAGATGTTACAGATGCTTCAGTATCACCAGAATAGAATCAGAGAAGAGCAAGATCATGAAAGAAAACGTATGAAAGACACGAAAATGAAAGTACTAGTTGCACAATCTGTTCCTCAAGACAGTCAGAAGAGGGGTACGAATCAAGCCAGTCATCCTGCAGTTCCCGTCAAAGGGACCTGCAATTATTGTAAACAGCCAGGTCATTTTATAAACGAGTGTGCAGTTCTAAAACACAATATAGCTACTGGTAAGACTAAAGAAAGACCACGTCCGCCTAGACAAGAACAAGTTTCACAGACTTCTCAGCCACAGAATGCACAACAGACAGTTCCAGCACCGCAGCCTATTGCTGCAACACAGCATGTTACACAGCAGATGTACCAGTATGCACAATCCGAGTATCCAGAGTATCAGCCATATTCATGAAACAGCCTAGAGAGGGAGGTAGGCTTGCCTCTCATCGAGATACCTGTAGATCAAGAGGGTCCCTATGTTCATAGTCAAGTACTAGGGAAAGACAGAAAGTTTCTGATTGATACAGGGGCAAGTAGGACCACCATTAGTCACGCCGAAGTTCCAGGGGCTCCGCTCTCAGGCTCTAGAAATGTTTCCCTTGGATTTTCAGGAAAGCCTATTGTAAACGAGATATCTAAGCCAGTTACTCTAGAAGTAGGTCCATTGTCCCGCACTACTGATCTGTTACTTACTAAGTCGTGTCCAGAAAATCTGTTAGGCATTAAAACACTGAAAGAATTAGGTGCAGTTATTTGCTGCTCCCCAGAGGGAATACGCCTGTTTTTACGTGACTTCAAGGGTCACTATGTATTACGAGATTTTGATCCGAGATTGTCCAATGTTCCGCAGCATCTATGGGCGCAAGGTCCAACTGATGTAGGTTATATGCAAATCACACCCCATCGTGTGACTCTCAAGCCAGGTGTAGTGTTACCACGAATCAGACAGTACAGATTGCCACCTGAGGCTGTAGCAGCCTTATCCAAAATTATTGACGAGCTCATGGCTCAAGGAGTAGTTGTAGAAACTGACTCCAATGTATGTAATTCTCCGATCATTCCAGTCATGAAACGTACTGATCCAAATGCACCCCCAGTATATCGATTAGTGATTGACCTACGAGAACTTAATAAATGTATTATTCCCCAGTACCCAGTTGTCCCAGATATCTCTTCCCTATTGACAGCCATTGATTCCGAAGCCTCATTTTTTTCAGTCATAGACCTCAAGAACGCGTTTTTCAGTGTCCCCATTCATCCAGACAGCCAGTTTCTTTTCGGATTTTGTTTAAATGGAAGGAGCTATATGTTCACACGAGCTCCTCAAGGTTTCACAGAAAGTCCTAGTATTTACAGTCAAGCACTTAAGAGACAACTAGACAACATTCACATGCCAACTGACACTGCCCTGCTCCAGTATGTCGATGATCTACTGATCACAGCCCGTTCTGAACGTGCTTGCGAGCGAGCATCACTTACAGTCTTGTATTTCCTTGCCGAGATGGGGCACAAGGTGTCCCCTTCGAAGCTTCAATTCTGTGTCCAGCAAGTGATCTACTTAGGCCACTTACTGTCCAAGTGGGGTAGGCAGTTGACACCAGACCGTATCCAGTTAATAGCGAGTCTTCCTCAGCCCAAGACACAGAAGGAGGTACGTGCTTTTATCGGCCTTACTTCTTATTGTAGACAATGGATTCCTCAGTATGCATTTCTAGCTAAACCACTGATACAGTTAACAACGCAGGAGGCAGCCGTATCGACTGTCCTCCCTTGGACATCTGAACATACACTTAGTTTCAATGAGTTAAAGAAAGCTTTATGCCAAGCTCCTGTTCTAGCTACACCGAACTACAGTAAGCCTTTTACACTTTTCGTCACAGAACGCGAAGGTACAGCATTATCTGTTCTCACACAAGATCAAGCAGGACAATACAAGCCCTGTGCTTATTTTTCGAGCACACTAGATCCTGCAGCCCAGGCTCTGCCTGCGTGCCTCAAGTCAGTTGCAGCCACAGCACTAGCTATCAGACAAAGTGATTCCATAGTATTAGGACATTCCTTGACAGTACAAGTTCCACACTCCGTGGAAGTTCTTTTAAACCGAACACAGACTCAACATTTGACAATTGCACGTTTAACAGGTTATGAATTGACACTGTTCCAGCCACACATAGAAATCAGACGCTGCAACGTTCTAAATCCTGCTACACTGTTACCGTCAGTTAATTCGAATCCTGCCACACACGACTGTGTGGAAGTAGTTAACATTATGACAAAGCCAAGACAAGATCTGACAGATATTCCATTACCAGATCCAGACCTGACACTTTATGTGGATGGTTCATGTATGAGAACAAGTACAGGAGAACTAGTAGCCGCGTATGCAGTGACTACTGACACTGAAGTTATAGAAACACACCGTATTGACACCCTGTCTGCTCAAGCAGCAGAGCTAGTTGCTCTGACACAAGCCTGCATACACGCTAAGAACCTGAAAGTTAATGTTTACACAGATTCACGCTACGCATTTGGAGTTGTACACGACTTCGGAGTGCTCTGGCAGGAGAGAGGTTTCATGACTTCTCATGGAACCAAGATTTAGCATGGTCTCCTTATTCAGGCTCTGTTAGATGCCATACACTTACCGACATCTATTGCTATCATGAAATGCAAAGCACATACGAAAGTTACTGACATTATTTCCCAAGGTAATGATCTAGCAGATCGCACAGCCAAGCTTACAGCACAGACTCCAGACATTCCAGTTAACAAGACACAGACACATACTCCAGATCCGACTACTTGTATGACAGTTAAGGACCCTACTCAAGATGTCATAGATATCCAGTTACATGCTACTCCCGATGAAATCAAGAAATGGTCCGAACAAGGAGGGGTCCAGACAGATCAGGGATGGGTAACGAAGGGTAAAGCCACATGGTTTCTCCCCGACTCCATGGTTCAAGTCATTATCAATACCGCACATAGTCCAGCACATTTAGGAGAAAAAGCTATGTTAGACAGTATCCAGAACATTTGGTTCAACAAGCATTTACGAGCTGCAGCCAAGCAGAAAGTCCGTACCTGTATGATATGTTGCCAGTTTAATCCAGGTAAAAGTGTCCCGGTGGAACAAGGTGGTTTCCAGCCCCCTGACCACCCTTTTGAAGTCCTCCAAATGGATTATATTCAGATGAAGCGATGTCGAGGTTTCAAGTATGTCCTTGTAGTGGTATGCGCTTTGTCCAGGTGGACAGAGGCATATCCAGTCCCAGATTACACAGCCGCGACCACTGCCAAGCAGTTGGTTCGTGAGTTCTTCCCCCGTTATGGACTCCCTAGAGTCGTATATTCTGATAACGGCCAGCCATTCTCATCCGAGTTGATGAAACATGTTTCCCTTTTGTTAGGGTACCAGTGGAAGTTCCATTGTGTACGCCATCCAGAAGCAGCCGGTCTCGTAGAGAGACATAATCAAACCTTGAAAATCCGTATTGCCAAGATTTGTAAAGAGAAAGGTGTGGACTGGCTAGTAGCTCTGCCAGTCGCTTTATTTTATATGCGCATGGTCGCACACTCCAGATCAGGTCTGTCCCCGTATGAAGTCGTATTCGGCCGCCCCCCTAACATGTGGGGTACACCTAGACCTCGAAGTATTACCGATGTTTCAAGTAATATGCTGACAGATTACCTAGCTTCCTTGATGTCTGCCCTCAACTCTTGTCGTTCACAGGTTGCTGCCGCATTTCCAGACAATACCGAGGTGGCACCGCATGACATCGTTCCCGGATGCATGGTTCTTGTCCGGAATTTTGATCGTTCAAGTCCGCTGGAGCCTCGCTGGAAGGAACCCCAACAGGTCCTCCTGGCCACCCGTACTGCCGTCAAGCTGGAAGGCAGGAAGGGCTGGGTCCACCTGTCACATGTGAAAAGATTTTTTGGATTGAAGCCTGTTTCAAAGAACATTTCCGAGGATCTTAAGGACTGCCAAAGTACTATTCTTAAGGACTGTCCCGCAAAAGACAATGATATTGAACCCTCCCCGTTAGAGAAAACTCCGCAACAGGAGTATAAGCTCAAATTAAGGTCTAGTAAAATAAGTCAGCCAGTTTGATTGTCTAAGTCCTCCCCTAGGTGAAACGGTTAGACCGGTTTCTGACATGTATATAATAGACCCCCATAGTGAGAGAGTTAGTCAAAACTCAATCCGATGTATCGTTTTTCTAAGTTTCATATTGTTTTTCAGCCTTATGATTACCTGCACAGGTTATGCTTTTCATTTGTATTTTCCAGTTTCTCATGTAAATAAGTCTGCTAATGCTACAGTAGAGCACATGTTTAGTGATCTGCCTCCTCATGAACTCTCTTATCGTCTCGCTATGCGAAATAATTCTTTTATCCGCATGTTACATTATTCACACCAGACCAGCAATGCCACTAATTGTTGGGTGTGTGGTCGACTCCCCCCTTTCCAGACACCGAAGGGAGTTCTGCCACTCTTTCCTTATCCATTTTCACATAATGGTTCGTGTGGAGCATGGTCCACGTTAACGTCATCCTCAACAGATATGTCTTTTCTTAACAGTACATGTTTTCCAGACAAGCAAGGTCTTCCCCACAGAACAGGGTTAGATCTAGAAAATGAAGTTTATAATTTAGGTAATTATTCTTCGAATTTCATGGTCCTGAATGTTCAGTCTGATACTACTCCAGACTTACCTGCTATGTCAGTACTACCAGTTAAAGGCGAATTATGTGTCCGAAAGAATGGTTCCGTACATGTAGGCCATAGTGATTGTACTACTATTGTCAAGTATAGTGACAGTGGGAAATCTATTTTCAAAGCTTCACGTCATTCTTATTTTGTTTGTGGTCAGACCGCATATGTTCGTCTGCCCCTCGATTGGGAGGGAACCTGTTACATTGCCTTCCTACTGCCACCAGTTTTTCTAGCCCCACCTGACTATCATAGGAATTCCCACCTAGTACATACGAGACACAAAAGAGACCTCCCGATTGTCGATTATACTGAAACTGCTCTAGAACAATACATAGATATCAATAAAGGTGTCTTCCCTTATTTAGGTACTGTCGTGAATAGTAAACTGATACGTAGATTAACGAGAACCCTTGAAGCAGTAGTGATTGAGACTACTTCTGCTCTAAGTAACTTAACCGAAGAGCAATCCTTTATGAGAATTGTCGTGCTCCAGAATCGTCTCGTCCTTGACATCATACTGGCCGATAGGGGCGGGGCCTGTAGAGTCATCGGATCTAGTTGCTGCATTTTCATTCCTAATAACGCGCCGTCTGTTTATTCAGCTATAACCAGACTCCATAAAATTGCCCATATGTTACACCAAGATCCAGGCACCTGGACATGGTCCGGTTGGTTCTGGAATATGATTTCCACCTGGGGATGGAAAGTATTGTCATTTCTGGGTATTGCAGTAGCGATCATATTCAGTTGCTGCCTCTGTTTACAATGTGGCCCTGCGATTTGTGGCATTTGTGCTACCTCTTGTATTCCTAGTCCTAAGTCCCGTTCTAAATCCCGTTCCAAGAAAATTCGAGACGAGCAAATGATACTGTATGAAATGATAGATGGTATCATGAATATTGATGTTTCCTGATGGAAACGTAGTGACAAGGAGGGAATGTGGAAAAGTAAATTTTGCCATGTTCTGTGTCCCTACGTGTCCTCCATCTTATGTTATGTGTGCATGATTAATATGCATATGTATTCCCCATGTTCGATTAAAGACGCAATTACAGTTGCGTCCATCTCTAGTATGCCAGTTTCCAGTTCTCGTGTAAAGTTACGTTGCCACGTTTCTCAGTGTGCACGTTATTTCATTGAAAAGTCCCCGTTTCTAGGCCTCAAAAGGGCCCGGACACCAGCAGCTCCTGTCTCCTGTACCCTCGCTGAGGAGCGATACAGCCCCCACCTGTATCCTCGACCCTTCACTTACTTCCTGCCTCACAGTGCCCGGCTCAGCCTGGCTCTGCCTCTGAGTCTGCCAAGAGTATGTTATGATTCTAGTTATCAGTCCAGCCCTCCTTCTCTGCATTCCTAAGCTACTGAATCGCATCAATAGTTTCCGTCACAGTCTAGCCTTTACGTCTCCATGTAAGAGAAATACTGTATTAATGGTCATTTAATATTCCTCAGCACGTACTACATGTAGAATAATGCATGCTCCAGTCTTAGAGTCCGTTAGCCTCTCCCCTCCTGACTCTTAGTTTATATCAACATGTCCTCTAAACATCAGATACTAGATAGGGTTTAGGTACATGTCGCCCTGACTCTCCAGACTTCAGTCTCTACTCCTAGCACAGAGTTCATAGCCCCCAGCTTCTCCTAGTAACACGTCATTGTCAGTTTGCGCGCACCATTAGGTTAGAGGTCCCGGCTCCTTAGGTAGCCCCTCCATGTTTCCGCCCCATTTATGACATATTCTGTTACGTTTACATCACATGTCTATGTACACGCCTCTTGTTACACCTACTTTCACCCTTATCTTTCGCGACTGCTATTGACCACACCCACTGCTCCGCCTATCGTATGTATTGTAATGCAATTGTTTTAGTATATATATACTTGTGTACTGTTATTAAATGTTACGCCGATCCTGATCCTGCCCCCGGCGGCGCTGCCATCCCATTCCTGTGCAGGTTGTCCTGTTCCTGTCCTTTATGCTGTATTAAACCTGCAAACTCCTACTACCTCGAATCTTGACTCTTATTTATTGAGCTATCTGTTATTACTATGTCCAGTAAAACCTAGATCCGGTATTATTTATTTATATACCACAATATGCTTCTTCTGCGGATGATGCATTTTGTTGATAATAGTTTAGCGTTGTCACGCGATCACCCTGATTGTGACCGTTTGTTTAAAATTTGGCCTGTCCTTGATCACTTTGTTGATCGTTTTTCTGAGATCTTTGCCCCTGGTAAAGAAATTGCAGTGGATGAGTCTTTGCTGTTGTTCAAGGGCCGCTTGGTTTTTAGGCAATACATTCCTAGTAAGAGGGCACGCTATGGAATCAAACTGTATATGCTGTGTGACAGTGAGACTGGATATGTCTACAATTTCAGGGTGTACACTGGTAAGGAGTCCAGCATTAACCCTCCTGGTTGTCCTTCTACTTTTGGAGTGACTGAGAAAATTGTGTGGGAACTAGGTAGAGGATTATTTAACAAAGGCCATCATTTATATGTAGATAACTTCTACACTGGTGTGCGGTTGTTCAAGGAGTTGGCCAAAGTGGGCACTGTTGCTTGTGGCACAATGCGCAGTAACCGTAAAGGTTTTCCGAAGGAACTTGTTTGCAAAAGGCTTGTGCGGGGACAGTCTACGGCATTGCAATGTGGGGAGCTTCTAGCTGTGAAGTTTTCAGACAAGAGAGATGTGTACATGCTGACTACTATCCACGATGAAAGTACAGAACCTGTGCCTGTTTGGGGTCAGGGTGCTGAAGTGCGCAAACCTGTGTGCATTTTAGCTTACAATAAGTTCATGGGTGGTGTTGACAGAGTAGATCAGAGGTTGGAACCTTATGTTGCTCTTCGAAAGGCTTACGTTTGGTACAAGAAGTTGGCTATCCATCTGTTCCACTTGGCATCCTTTAATGCTTTTGTTGTGTACCAGAAGTCTTGTCCTGAGAAGAAGATGCCTTTTGTTAAGTTTCAGGAGTCTATAATAGGCAGCCTTGTACTTGTGGAGCAGGCAAGTGTTCCTAGATTTGGAGTGGTGGAGGAAGTGGCTAGATTGAAAGATCGGCACTTTCCTGAATCTATTCCTTCCACTACCGCAAGAGACTTTCCGACTAGAAGATTCAGAGTCTGTTGGCGAAGAGGCGTGCGGAAGGAGTCTCGTATATACTGTCCTGACTGTCCTTCTAAACCTGCATTGTGTCTGTCAGCTTGTTTTAAATCGTACCACACGCAAAAGAAGTTTTGGGAGTTTTAATGAGCTGTAAAGTGAATTGCCTGGTCTGCATTCTGTAAAAAAAATTTGTTTGTTTCAAGGATTGGCATTAGTGCAAAGTGTTTAGTTTAAGAATTTGTGTTAGCTGATTTGTAGGTATTTCCATTTGTTTAGTGTTATTTTCAAAAAAAGAATTCTAAATGTGTTTGTGGTGTGTGCCGGCTGGTGCTTGGCTGGCGGTGTGTGTGGAGTTGCGCTTGGCTGGTGGTGTGCATGGAGTGGTACTTGGCTGTCTGTGCACGGAGTGGTGTTTGGCTGGTGGTGTGTGTGGAGTGGTGTTTGGCTGGCGGTGTGTGTGGAGTGGTACTTGGCTGGATGGTGTGTGTGGAGCGGTGCTTGGCTGTCTGTGTACGCAGTGGTGCTTGGCTGGTGGTGTGTGTGGAGTGGCGCTTGGCTGGTGGTGTGTGTGGAGTGGTACTTGGCTGTCTGTGCACGGAGTTGGGCTTGGCTCGTGGTGTGTGTGGAGTGGCACTTGGCTGTCTGTGCACGGAGTTGTGCTTGGCTGTCGGTGTGCGCGGAGTGGTGTTTGGCTGGCGGTGTGCATGTAGTTACTTTCTGTTGGTCACTACACACACTGCTAGTTGAGTGACACTCCACGCAGTCCATCATTTTGTGTAGTTGCAGTGTCAGAAATGTGGGCATGTGAAAGTGACGGGCCCTTGAATGGCGCTGTTTGCTGGTGTGAGTGTTGAAATGATGGGTCCGCGGCTGGCGGTGTGAATGTTTTGAATGTGTCACACATACGAAAAGAGTATGAATGGCCTGTAAAGAGGTTGGTGCCTTGACGTGGCTTTACAGCTCACGAACTGTGAGTCAGTGGTTCAGTTAATCATACTTTCAATTATACGCAGTGTATTTCATTTTTTGCGAAATTACTTGCAAATACAATTGTATGTACTGAATCATCACTCACCCTCATGCCAAATCCAACCAGTATGTGTGTGTGTTTGCGGATTAGATGGCTGTGCAGTAATATTTGTTTTTTTCTCTTTCTGCAGTAGGGTGTACCTTGTCCCTTATTGTGATTGTTGTAATGTGTTGCTTTTCCTTCCAGATGGGGTCAGTGGTCTGGTTTGTATCAGGTATGAAAGGTGCGTGAATGGCCTGTAAAACGGTCGGTGCCTTGTCGTGGCTTTACAGCTCACGAGTTGCGAGTCACTGGTTCGGTTTTTATGCATTTATTTATTAACAGAGCTTTTAATTTTTTTGAAATATCATGTTAATAAAATTGTATGTACTGAACCATCACTCGCCCTCGTGCCAAATCCAACCTGTATGTGTGTGTCTTTGAGGAATAGATAGCCGTGCTTGATTCTATGTCTTTTGAGTAACTCAGTTATGGTGTATATTATAGCTATAAATAACTTTCTAAATTTAGATATTATTGTTAATTCATGGTAGTATATGGTCATGTCTTTCTGGTGAATTCTATTGTTGTTTTTTGTCCACAATCTCTTGCAAACTTGAAATTGTCGGTCACAATTTTCATGCGATATTGTCGCCTGAATCGCACGTTCTCCAACTGAAAACTTAATTCATTCAAAACAATTTGGTTTTGCAAGGGGGTACCCATGAGTTTTTGGCCCGGGGCTTTGCGGGCATCTTTGGAAACTACCGAACCCAAACAGTTCTGAGAACTAGACACCCGGGGGAGTCCAGGGAGGTATGGCATGCGTGGGTCCCCCAATGTTTTCCTACCCAGAAACCCCTGCAAACCTTAAATGTAGGTTAAGAAAACCACTTTTCCATACATTTTTGGATGGGATCTCCCTGCCGGCACAAATGTCCTACCACCCAGCGTTCCCCTTCTTCTCCTGAGTAAAATGATACCTCACTTGTGTGGGTGGGCCAAAGGCCTGTGGCTAAGGTAGGGGGGCTTAATTTGTCAAACATAAATAGGACTTTTTTTAAATTCTTTTTTAGCCTGTTCTGCTTTGGGGCACCTACACAAGTGAGGTATCCTTTTACTCGGGAGAAAAAGGGGAACGCTGGGTGGTAGGACATTTTTGCCGGCACGGAGATCCCACGCAAAAAAGTTCGGAAAAGTGATATTTTTACCTAATTTTAAGGTTTGCAAGGAATTCTGGGTAGGAAAAGATTGGGGGACCCACGCATGCCATACCTCCCTGGACTCCCCAGGGTGTCTAGTTTTCAGAACTGTTCGGGTTTGGTACTTTCCAAAGAATACCACCGAGCCCCGGGCCAAAAACTCAGGTGCCCCCCCCCAAAAATCAAGGTTATTTTGCTTCAGGGTATTTTAAATTCACCACCGTACGATTTGGACCTTTTCCTGTTGCAGCCACTATGCCTACCAACGCAAGTGAGGTACCGTTTTTATCGGGAGACCTGGGGGAACGCTGGGTGGAAGGTAATTTGTGTGAGCCCAGTGATGCCATGCTTTCCCACACAAAAAAGTGTGAAAAAACTGATTTTTTTCAGCTAAAATTGAGGTTTGCAAGGGATTCTGGGTAAAGGAACGTTGGAGGATCCACGCAAGCCATACCTCCTTGGAAGCCCCGGGTGTCTACTTTTCAGAAATGTGTGGGTTTGGTAGGTTTCCCTAGATGGCCGTCTAGCACGGGGCCAAAAACCCAGGTAACCCCTCTTGCAAAAGCTGGTGGATTTGACAATGGTGACAATGTGAAGTCCACCAGCTTTTGCAAGAGGGGTTACCTGGGTTTTTGGCCCCGTGCTAGACGGCCATCTAAGGAAACCTACCAAACCCACACATTTCTGAAAAGTAGACACCCTGGGGTTTCCAAGGAGGTATGGCTTGCGTGGATCCTCCAACGTTCCTTTACCCAGAATCCCTTGCAAACCTCAATTTTAGCTGAAAAAAATCAGTTTTTTCACACTTTTTTGTGTGGAAAAGCGTGGCATCACTGGGCTCACAAAAATTACCTCCCACCCAGCATTCCCCCAGGTCTCCCGATAAAATGGTACCTCACTTGCGTGGGTAGGCATAGTGGCTGCAATAGGAAAAGGCCCAATTTGTACGGTGGAGACCTAAAAATTACCTTTAGCAAAACTATCTCATTTTTTGAGGGGGTCACCTGAGCTTTTGGCCCGGGGCTTGGCGGGCATCTTGGAAACTACCAAACCCAAACAGTTCTGAAAACTAGACACCCGGGGGAGTCTAGGGAGGTATGGCATGCGTGGGTCTCCCAATGTTTTCCTAGCCAGAAACCCCTGCAAACCTTAAATTTAGGTTAAAAACCCACTTTTCCTTACTTTTTTGGGTGGGATCTCGCTGCCGGCACAAATGTCCTACCACCCAGCGTTCCCCTTGTTCTCCCGAGTAAAATAATACCTCACTTGTGTGGGTGGGCCAAAGGCCTGTGACTAAGGTAGGGGGGCTTAATTTGTAAAACTTAAATACTACTTTTTTCAAAATTCATTTTTAGCCTGTTCTGCTTTGAGGCACCCACACAAGTGAGGTATCCTTTTACTCAGGAGAACAAGGGGAACGCTGGGTGGTAGGACATTTTTGCCGGCACGGAGATCCCATGCAAAAAAGTTTGGTAAAGTGATATTTTTACTTAATTTTAAGGTTTGCAAGGAATTCAGGGTAGGAAAACATTGGGGGACCCACGCATGCCATACCTCCCTGGACTCCCCCGGGTGTCTAGTTTTCAGAACTGTTTAATTTTGGTACTTTCCAAAGAATACCACCGAGCCCCGGGCAAAAAACTCAGGTGCCCCCCCCCCCCAAAATCAAGGTTATTTTGCTTCAGGGTATTTTAAATTCACCACCGTACAATTTGGACCGTTTCCTGTTGCAGCCACTATGCCTATCCACGCAAATGAGGTACCATTTTTTTCGGGAGACCTTGGGGAACGCTGGGTGGGTGGAAATTTGTTGATCCACGCAGATTCCAGAACTTTCCACCACAGAAATGTGAGGAAAATGTGTTTTTTTTGTCAAAATCTTAGCTTTGCAAGGGATTCTGGGTAACAAAACCTGGTGGTAGGCAGTCGAGTCACCCCACCCTGAATTCCCCTGGGTGCCTAGTTTTCAAAAATGTATAGGTTTGCTAGGTTTCCCTAGGTGCTGGCAGAGCTAGGGCTCAAAAACAAAAGGTAGTCTTTTTGTCCAAAAAGGGCAAGATTTCACTGGGAAATTGAGGTGCGACCATGTTGCGTTTTGCGCTGTTTCATGTCGCAGCCACTATGCCTACCCACGCAAGTGAGGTACCATTTTTTTCGGGAGACCTGGAGGAACGCTGGGTGGGTGGAAATTTGTTGATCCACGCAGATTCCAGAACTTTCCACCACAGAAATGTGAGGAAAATGTGTTTTTTTGACAAATTGTCAGCTTTGCAAGGGATTCTGGGTAACAAAACCTGGTGGTAGGCAGTCGAGTCACCCCATCCTGAATTCCCCTGGGTGTATACTTTTCAAAAATGTATAGGTTTGCTAGGTTTCCCTAGGTGCTGACAGAGCTTGGGCTCAAAAACAAAAGGTAGTCTCTTTGTCCAAAAAGCGCAAGATTTCACTGGGAAACTGAGGTGCGACCACGTTGCGTTTTGCGCTGTTTCGTGTCGCAGCCACTATGCCTACCCACGCAAGTGAGGTACCATTTTTTTCGGGAGACCTGGGGGAACGCTGGGTAGGTGGAAATTTGTTGATCCACGCAGATTCCAGAACTTTCCACCACAGAAATGTGAGGAAAATGTGTTTTTTTTGTCAAATGTTTAGCTTTGCAAGTGATTCTGGGTAACAAAACCTGGGGGTAGGCAGACGAGTCACCCCATCCTAAATTCCCCTGGGTGTCTAGTTTTTAAAAATGTATAGGTTTGCTAGGTTTCCCTAGGTGCTGGGAGAGCTAGGGCTCAAAAACAAAAAGTAGTCTCTTTGTCCAAAGAGCGCAAGATTTCACTGGGAAATTGAGGTGCGACCACGTTGCGTTTTGCGCTGTTTCGTGTTGCAGCCACTATGCCTACCCACGCAAGTGAGGTACCATTTTTTTCAGGAGACCTGGGAGAACGCTGGGTGGGTGGAAATTTGTTGATCCACACAGATTCCAGAACTTTCCACCACAGAAATGTGAGGAAAATGTGTTTTTTTTTGTCAAATTCTTAGATTTGCAAGGGATTCTGGGTAACAAAACCTGGTGGTAGGCAGTCGAGTCACCCCATCCTGAATTCCCCTGGGTGTCTAGTTTTCAAAAATGTATAGGTTTGCTAGGTTTCCCTAGGTGCCGGCAGAGCTAGGGTGCAAAAACTACAGGTAGGCACTTTGCCAAAAAAGGGTCAATTTGTAACTGCAAAATTTAGGTGTGACCCCTTTGCATTTTGCGCCGTTTCCTGTCGCAGGCACAAGGCCGACCCACACAAGTGAGGTACCATTTTTATCGGGAGACTTGGGGTAATTCAGATTTGTAAATCAACTGTTATTACCAATTGAGCTTTTATGCATTTTTCCCTTTCAATGAAAGACATTGTGTAAAAAAAAAATCTTTTTGAAAAATGACCAATAATTTTCATGCTAGTATGAATATTCCCAATTTTGAAAATGTGCAATTATATACTGTTTCTGAACTCTATAATTTGTACCCAATTCAGAAATACATAGGTGTCTTTCATACAGATTTTTCCATGTATACATTTTCCAAGACAAAGTGCTCTATACCCAGTAAATGAAAAAATACCATTGCAAGTTGCTGCTCAGTTTTTAGATCTGGGTTCGTCGGGTTCTTCGTGAAACTACAAGTCCTATATATCCCCACAACCAGGAAGGTCTAACGGATGTAACGGTATATTGCTTTTCAAGAGCTGTCAAAATTAGAAAAAGTTATAGGTGAAAACGTTGAGACAAAAGGCTGTTTTTTTCAACAAATGTTCAATTATTCCAATATTTAACTGTTAATTTCTATAACGAAACCTTCATGGATTTAGTCTACTTTTCGAAAACGTACAGCTTTCCTGGATCCATTATTGCTTTCAAACTCATTTCTACCATTAACTGGAAGGAGGTGGAAAGCTCTAAAAATAGCAAAAATAGGCTATGTCCCAGAAAAATGCCAAAACTGTGGGAAAAATGTCGGTTCTCTGACAAAAGACTGTCATTCCCTAAAAGCTGAGAAAAGGGAGATTTCAGCCCCACAAAACCTTTTTTGATAACAATTACAGGGAAAAACCCAGAGGCTTTCATTTGCAGCCCGTTTTTCCCATTTTTCTGAAAAATACAAAAATATCACTATATTTTGGTTAATTTCTGGGACCCCTCCAAGGGAATCCACAAACCCTGGGCGCCTTTAGAATCCACATGATGTTGAAAGAAAAGGACGCAAATTTGGCGTGGATACCTTATGTGGTCAAAAAGTTACAAGGGCCTAAGCGCGCACTACCCCAAAACGCCAAAAAAAGCCTTAGCACAGGAGGGGAAAAGGCCTAGCAGCGAAGGGGTTAAGGGGAGACAGGGGAGTCTTAGGTTCTCTAAAGGTAGCTATGAACCCTGTCATGCCTGTAGATTGTCTGTTAGGTAATCACCTGAGGCACACTGTCTGGAAGGAAATAGAAGTTAGGTCACACCTGGAGATGTTAGAGTTGCCTGAGTGGGTCTGCATGATCACATGGTCCATGGCTGCCCAAGGCAGGAGTCAAGAAAGCCTGAAACCTTGCAAAATGGCTCAGGCAGCTACCAATAAAGGGAAGGGTAGAGGGAGTGTTAAACTAGCCTCTAAACCTCCCACAGTCCAAGTTGATGGAGCTCCTGAGGCAGGGGCGTAACACAAGCCCCCGCAGCCCGCGCGCTGCGGGGGGCCCGAGCTGCAGGGGGCCCCTCAGAAAAATACTTGGGTTTGAGAGCTCCAGAATAAATCCGGAGCGAGTGGGGCCCCCTCAAGTTCTTTTTAAGCCACTGCTCAAAAAGAAGCATTGCACTCACTGTTTATTTGGCTGCATACTCATAATAATTTGATAAAAAGGCCATCATGCTACTAGAACTATGTGCTTCAGGTGCTCCTTGCGACTTCAGCCTAGAGCGAAGCATAAAAATAGCTCGGCCCAAGCGAGTGACGTCGAAGGGAATTTTCATTTTCATAGTAACATATTCACAAAAGGAAATGGTTTTAACCCATGCCATGCTAGCATAAGCTACTACCCAACCAAAGGGCCTTGTCATGTGCACGTTCTGTACAGTATGTTGCTAGTCCGATTTTGTGAAGTATTTTTGTGGCAAAGTAGGAAAAGAAGAAATTAACTACATTTCCTGTAACTTTAGGTCCAAGCAGTGCTATTGTGTGAGAACAAAATAAATGCATCTAAGCGACTAGAGGCGTTAAGTAGTTGGGGTACACGAGGTAGCCAACGGACATGGCTAACGGTTGGGCATTTAATGGAATTTAAACGTTTTCTGTGAGTGTATGCTCTTTCTTACTGCTTGGGAAAGACTTGTGAACCTAGAGTTTGTCATCTTTTTGGCCTTGAGTTTTCAAAATGACCAATTTAATTTTCGATATTCGTTTACCCTCCTCTGCACAGGGGCTCATGTACACTGCATACCTCATTCCTCTGCCTACAGCCATCTTCCTTCATCATTACCAGCCTCCTTTATAAATCATTCTTTCTCCCGCTCCTCAGGGGCCCCAACTGAGTTGTGTACCTGGTACAAAATAAAAGAAACATTCAGCGAATCTGAAACGAAGATTCTCCAACAAAGGAATAGATGAGAAACATGGCATAAATGTAACACACCAGAAGAGAATGTAAAAATATTCATGTGGAGATGGTGAATGGCAGGTTTATTGGATAGCTGAACCTAGTTCTAGGGAAAACCACGTTTCAGCGGATGCCAGGTGAATCCTTTGCTTATGTGGAAGTATGTTAAATATTTGGTGCACTAGCACACCAGGGGCCATGTCACATGCATTGCCTGCTAACTTCTGGGCTGATGAAAGAGCACATTTGGACTAGCACTTGCACACATCAAACTGTGCAAACTGACATTTACCTTGACCAATCCCTGCAAACTTGACATAAGCACAGTGCGAAAATTGCATTTTCACTGAGTCAGCTGTGTGTTTGCTTGCACCTGAGGGTGTTTGTGTATTATGCTATCTAACTTTTGCCATCATTTCACAGATATGAAGGTGCTCTGCCTCTGCCAGATGCCTTCAAACCATCAGACACTCCGGGTACAGGAGATAATTGTCACAAGTCTTCTGGCAACTGCTTTACATAACTATATTGTGCTGCTCACTAGCAGAATTCCAGACTGTTGTGGCTTGTGGTCACAACAGTGGTGCTCCTTTTAATGCAGGTGACTGCTGTCCCCACGCCCAAGCATTGACAATACTAATTATTGGTGGCAGATGATTCCTGTCTTAGAGTACAGTCTTTTTCATCTTTTTAGCTGAACCTACCTTAGTTAGGGGTGTTGTCTTCTATCTACATTTGTAAAGAAGGTCATTACTAAAACGCACACTCTGCCTGAGTGCAAGTTAGTGGTTGCCTACATGTGAGGAGGCCATTCAATATAATGGGGGTGCCCTGTATCCCTCAGAACCTGGGTGTACAGTTATAAACTTGTAGTTTATACATGTCAGGAGGGTCAGTGGCGTAACAATAGTCCCCGCAGCCCGGGGCCCGGAGCTCCAGGAGGCCCACTCTGGCATTGTGCATGGGCAGGCCTGAGAGCTCCTCACTGGTTCTGGATCCTGGGGGGGGGCCCTCCATGCACTTTGCAGGGGGGTCCCCCCACAAGTTTCGTTATGCCACCGTCCTGAGGAGGCAGCCTCAAAACCTTCTGGGGAGGGCATTGCTGCCCTGAGACAACTGCCTGAGCTAGCTGAATGGCACGTTGAGGGTGGGCCCTCCAAGGATGAATTCTTTAAACCATTGAAAGAGTGTCCAACTCTAGAGGGCTTGAGGCAGCAAGCTGAATCCCGGGCAGCTGGTGACACATCTGGAAATCACCTCATATGTTGGGAGAACTAACTCCTATACAGTGAGCATACGTTTGCTGAGCCTAGGACAACCCAAGTGTTGGTAGTCCCCCAGTTCTACACTGTCTTCCTACTGGGTCTGGCTCACAACATTCAGCTGGCAGGGTATCTAGGACCTTTGCCAGACGTGTGATCTACTTTTAGTGGCCCCAAATGCAGCCTCAGATGCAATCTGGAGGTCATATCGCACAGGTGATGTCCCACCTACCAGGCCAGAGGGAAGACAGAAAAACCTCAAGGCTCCCCTGGTTCTCTTACTTGTCATTAGCACCTCCTTTGAAGGGGTGGGCATTGACATTGTTGGACCCTTGTACCCCAAAAGTACCTCAGGCAACAGGTTTATCCTGCTTCAACTAGACCATGCCACCACATACCCAATCAATCAATCAATAAGAGCATTTGTAAAGCGTACTACTCACCCTTGAGGGTCTCAAGGCGCTTGGGGGTAGGGGGGATAGTTGCTACTGCTTGAATAGCCAGGTTTTGAGAAGCCTCCTGATGGTTAGTAGGTCCTGGGTCTGCTGTAGGAGGATGGGGAGGCTGTTCCAGATCTTGACAGCAAGGTAGGAGAATGATCTACCACCGGTGGTCGCTCTTCGGATGTGGGGGGCTAGGGCGAGGTCATCGGAGCGAAGCTGGCGAATCGGGGTGTAGAAGGTGAGTAGACTGTTGAGGTATGCCGGACCGGTGTTGTGGAGGGCCTTGTGTGCATGGGTGAGGAGCTTGAAGGTGATTCTCTTGTTGACGGGAAGCCAGTGCAGGTCTCTCAGGTGGGGTGTGATGTGGCTGTGGCGAGGGATGTCGAGGATCAGGCGTACGAAGGCGTTCTGTATGCGTTGAATTAGTTTAGGGAGTTTGACCGAGGCTCCTGCGTAGAGGGCGTTTCCATAGTCAAGCATGATGCTGACGAGGGCCTGGGTGCTTGTTCTTCTTGTTCCGGTGGGAATCCACCTGTAGATCTTGCAGAGCATTGGGGAGGGTGTTGAAGCAGGAGGATGAGACGGTGTTGACTTGCTTGGTCATGGAGAGTGTTAAGTCGAGGATGAACCCTAGCCTACATGTGCGGTCTGTGGGTGTCGGTGCTGCTCCCAGTGCGGTCGGCCACCAGAAGTCATCCCAGGCTGAGGGGGTGGAGCCGAGGATGAGGACCTCCGTTTTGACCGAGTCCAGCTTCAGATGGTTGTTCTTCATCCACTTGGCGACGGCCTTCATGCCTTCGTGGAGGTTGGTTTTGGCTGTGAGGGGGTCCTTGGTGATGAAGAGGATCAGCTGGGTGTCATCGGCATAGGAGATGATGTTGAGGTTGTGCAGTCGGGCGATGTGGGCTAGCTGTGTCATGTAGATGTTAAACAATGTCGGACTGAGGGATGAACCAGAGTCCATACCACTGAGATCTGTGACTTCTTCTGCAGTGGCTGGGGCCCAGATGGGGATTTTTACCTGAATGACTTTCACCAACGAAGTGGTGTCTGAAAGGGGCACCAATTTCATGTCTGACTATGTGAAGTCCATGCGGAATGAGTGTGGGTTAACCTACAGGTTCTCCTGCCCTATCACAATTGGGCTTATTGGAAGATTCAACAAGGCCCTTAAAGTGTGATTATAGGCCTGCATGAGTCCTTGAGGAAGAAGTGGGACATCCTCTTGCCATGTATGCTCCTTGCCTACAAGGAGGTACCCTATAAGGTATTTGAGTTTAGCCCATTTGTGCTCCTTTATGGTCATCCAGTTATGGGGCCACTCAGTCTGGTTAAGAAGGGGTGAGAGCATGCTCCCAGGATTCCCCACCAAAATGTGGTTAGTTACATGTTAGCCCTCAGAAACCATATGCAAAGAGTCTGGAAGATGGCTTCTGCAAACTTAGAGGCCAGCCAGGAAGTGGTGAAACTCTGGTACAACCAGAAGGCCACTCTGGGGGAGTTCTAACTTGACCAGAAGATGTGGGTAATGAAGCCAGTGGAGCCCACGGCACTTAACGGCTGTTAACCAGGGCCTTATGAGACGAAGAAAAGAAGGGGGTGGATCACCCACTTGTTAGACCTCAAGGGTACTCCATGTGAAATACTTCAATCCTCAGTATGAGAGGTTAAAGGCACCATGCATTTGGTGACACATAATGAAGTGGAGGAACAGAGTGATCCTCCCCCTGTCTTTCTATCCTCCGAGGTGAAAGACAGGTCAGAAACAAGATGCAAGCACCAAATGTTTAGGACAAGAAAATGCCAACTTTGTAAAGTTGGCAGGGTATGCCCTGACGTGGGTACCTTGCTCACTTTGCCACTGGATTCAAGGTAGCCTGGCTTATGAGGGATGTTACCCCGAAACTGGTCCCATAATTCTTGTTTCCGGTAGAGCGGAAAACCTGGCTTGGCAGTTTGGGCTGGACGGTTCCCATGCAGAACAGGGTCAAGACTGATTTGCATATAACTGGGTCTGAACTAGGGTGGCAAAGTGAGCTAAAGAACGATGATGTATTAAACCCAGGTCTGTGACTGGAGGTGAGTGTCTGAAAAGTTTCAGCGCTCCGTCCATCACCTCCTTGTGGTTGCTTTGTTCACCCTAAGTTGGCAAGGTATGCTCAGACATGGGTCCCTTGCTCACTTTAACACTGGATTCAAGCTAGCATGGCTGATAAGGCATGTTACCCCGAAACCGGTCCCAGAATGCTTCTTTCCGGTCCAGGGAAGACGTGGCTTGGCAGTTTGGACTGGACTGTTCCCATGAGAAACAGGGTCAAGATAGAGTAGCATATGGCTGGGTCTGAACTGGGGTGGCAAAGTGAGCTAAAGAATGATGATGGATTCAATCCAGATCTGTGACTGGGGGAGACTGTCTGAAAAGTTTCAGCGACCGTCCATCATCTCCTTGTGTTTACTTTGTAAAAGTGGCAATTTCTCAATTGTGACTTAAAATGTGACTTTACCATTAAAGAGGATTTTAAATTCCATTTCTTTAGACACCAAAGATGACATTTCCACCTCCTCCCAAAAAATGAATTATGACCTATTAAATATAATAATTTAACCCAATGTTATCCTATGGTAGGGGTAGGCCTCACAGCACTGAAAAAGGAATTTGTGAATTTTTACCTACCAGAACATGTAAAACGTGAAAGTATATGTCCAACTTTTTATATGTGTGCACATTGCTTTCTTTTTCTGTTTCTTTCCTTCTTTCATCATCTCTTCTTTTCTTCTTTCATTTCTTTTTCCTTTTTCTTTTTCCCGTCTGTTCTTCTTTCTTTCCTTGTTTGTTTGTTTGTTTGTTTGTTTCGTCTAGATTGATAAGAGCCCGGATGCTTCTTCATCAATAAAGTTTTACAAAAACCATGGAAAAAAAAGAATTGCGAGAAGGGTGGCATGAAACTCCAAACCTATTGGGTTTGACAATGCTTGTTTTCCAAATGTATTCAATACACAATCTCCAGCTGTTCCTGGATATCTTCACACTCACTTCATCTCAACCTCAGAAAAAATGATCTTCACTTCTTTCTTTTCTGCCAACAACATATCTTTTTCTCACTTCCACCTATCTTTTGCCCATCTTCTCAAAAGAACTGGCCTCACCTTGTATATATCTTTATCATTTCTCAGCTCACCTTTTCTCTTTTGTCTGCATTTGCCCTTTTCAATTTTACATATCTGCATTTCCTCTGTTTTCATGCTACACGTCCTGATTTTTACTTTCATCTTTACTCGCTTAGATTATTGATCCTCTTTTTCAGTTGTTTTTTAAATATGCTGCTGTTTCTCAGAAGATGCCTTGAAAGCCTTATTATAGTTTTAAATGTAACTTCATATCTTTTCCAGTCAATTTTACTTCTGCATTCAAAACACGCATAGTTTCTCTGTATTAATGTTTGGAGTTTTAATTTCATCTGTAACTGAGCTACATTGATTTTTTTTCTTTCAACCAACTTTTCTAAAAGTTATTTCAGCAACCAATTAAAGCTCTACAACAAAGTAACAGCATAGAAGATAAACATCTCCTGAATATGCCTGTAACTACTTGACTGTTTCTAGTTATTTTTGCTGAGAATCAATTTCTTGTGGAATATGTGGAGGGGGAGAGGGAAGGTGTGTCAATGTACAAAGGAGGAAACCATAACAACATGTAAAATGCAAACCAAAGTTGAAAACCAGAATGCAGAACGCAAAAACGGAAATGGTAAGATGCAGGCACAGCAACACCAACACTGCCCACTGTCTGTCTTCCAGCAACACTTTTAGGATCGATCACAAGTGTATTCGATATCGAGAATAAGAATATCATGGTACACTAATATCGTGGACAAAATATAGAGAAGAGAGCGCAAAGAGGGAAGCATAGATTTATGATTCTTAACTGCACATCTATATTGATATACCTATTGTAGATAAATATTGTCAAGGTACTAGATTTGGAGTTAGAAATCTATACGTATTTACCTTTCAATGTTTTGTCCCTTGATATGGGCTCGATAGTCAAGATCCATACACCAATCCTAAGTGGTAGTTCAATTTCTGAATAGAAATGAACCCTAGATGCATTCCAAAATGTGAATCTGGTCTTCTTGTAGTCTATAAATAAGCCTTTTTAACACTGTTGTACACATCCAGTCTCAGTGACTAGTGTGATGACCACGACAGACTATAGACAGTGGACTCTAGGACCCTGTGGGTCACAGGGTGGTGACCAGGTCACCGGACACCACTTCCTGTCCCGGGGACAGGAAAGGGCAGTGTACAGTAGGAAGAGGACGAGGACAGACGTGCCCTGACGGACTGCTCAGAAAAGATAAATAAAGAATTACCTCTGTAACTTCACCAGCGTCCTGAGTGATTACTGCCTGCCGCAAGTAAGACTACACGACATCTGGCGACGAGGATCCGATCCCTGCGTGCAGGAATCGCGATTTGAAACCAGGAGCCCACCCTGGATCGCGTTGCGGCGAAAAGGAAGAGGGAAGAGTGAAGCGCCGTCCAGAAAGAAGCAGCGACGTGGGAGCCCACCCCGACCGACCGCCGCAAAGGAGAGAAGCAACAACAGCCGGTAAGCGCCAGTAGCAAGAGCGCGGAAAATTCGAAGGGCTGAAAGGCCAGCGCGAGCTCCCGCGAGAGTCTCGGCGGCCATATTGGGAACAGGCGTGAGAGCCAATAGAAACAAGATACAAGCGCGGCGGCCATTTTGAAGTCAGGCAGCGCTCGGATTGGCTTAGAAGTCTCACGAGAGTCTCGGCGGCCATCTTGGGGTCAGGCGCGAGGGCCAATCAGCGAGCAGGAAAATCGGGCGGCCATCTTAAAGTCAGGAAAAGATCGAAAATAAGAAAAAAACGCTGATTGCAAGGAAAAAGAAGAAAGAAAGCACAGGCAAGTCAGGAAAAGATCGAAAATAAGAAAAAAAACGCTGATTGCAAAGAAAAAGAAGAAAGAAAGCACAGGCAAAGCCAAAGGATAGAAAAAAAAAAAGAAAAAAAAAAAAAAAAAAAAGATTGTGTCCTGTGCAGCAGAAAGACAGAAAAAGGGACAATATTGTCACCACAATATAAGAAAATATAAGAAAGAAATAAAGGAACTAGAAAGAAAAGAGTTTGAAGAAAATACCAGACACAAAGTCACAGAGTGCACAGTACCGCGTACCAGCGCCTTTCATTGTATCGGAGCCACAAGTGGGCATCCGGTGGGAAAAGTGGATCATGAAATTTGAACGATACATGAAGGCAACTGACGTGGTGAAGGAAAAACAACTAGATCTATTCTTAAATCTCGTGGGGGATGAGATAGATGACCTCCTCATAACACTGCCGCCGAGTGAACTAGAAACCTATGAGAAGCTAAAAAAGTGTCTGACGGCCAAGTTCGACCCGCAAAGAAACGTCGACTTTGAGAGATATTCTTTTCACATGGCATATCAGCAACCAGAAGAGTCAATGGATGACTTCGCAACGAGGCTGAGAAAGCTAGTAGCACATTACGCATTTGAACAATACGACAACGAACAGGCACTTCGTCTCAAACTGATAGAAGGATGCCGGGACACGGAATTTCGCACAAGACTCCTAAAAGAACCAACCACTGTAGAGAAAATTCTGGATCTTGCAAGGGCAGAAGCAAGAGCGATGATACAAGCGAAACAGATGGACAGAAAGGGAGAACAAATACATAGAATGGCTGACACCGGCAGGAAAGGGAACTGGAAAGGAGGACACAAGGAGCAGGTGGCGAAGAAACAAAGCTCCCAATGCTACAGGTGCGGCCTGGAGTTCCCTCACAGAGGACCATGCCCAGCATTTGGTCAAACGTGCAGAAAAGGCAACAGAAGCAACCACTTTGCTACCATGTGCCAAGGTGGACAATTCAAAGGTGAACGTGGCAGGCCAGGAAAGCCACGAACAACAACAACAAAACATGTACGGCACATGGAAGCGACGGAGAGGAGCTCGTCGAGGGAATCAGGAGAAGAAGAGGAAGAGGAAGAAAAAACAAGGAAAGTGGAACGCCTATATCTCATGACCACAGACGAAGGACATGAAGAGGAATACATCAGTCTACTAGACAGGAAATGAATAAAGAAAACGGATTGGGTGACAATTGAAGTAGGGCCCCATAAAACACAATTTGTACTAGACAGCGGAGCCACGTGCAACATCATGTGTGCCACAGAATATGACAAGATGAAGAAGAAGCCGCCACTACAACCATCAAGCGTAAGAGTATTTACATGGGGCGCACAAAATCCTGTAACCAACATGGGAAAATTCACGGATACAATGACGCACAAAGGCACGACGGTTGTAGAAGAAATACATGTGTTACGAGGAGACATTCCAGCGCCGTGTCTAATAAGCAATGTAACGGCAAAAGTAATGGGACTACTGAAAATGATGTATCACATGTCGGAAAAAGAGAGCATACTACAGGAATTCCCGAAACTAACGGAAGGACTAGGGAAGTTAAAAGGAAAACAGATAACATTACACATAAATGAGGCTGTCAAGCCAGTTGCACAGAACCACCGAAGGGTACCAATTCACCTACAACCTCAAGTGGAGGAGGAAATCAAGGCCTTACTGGCACAGGACATCATTGAGCCCGCAGAAGGACCAACGCCATGGGTGTCCCCAATAGTGGCTGTACCAAAGAAAGACAGTAAGCAGATAAGAATCTGTGTGGACATGAGAGTCCCAAACACAGCCATCGAAAGAGAAAGGCACCCAGGGCCACATCTGGACGACATGATAAGCTGTCTGACAGGGATGAGAACATTTTCCAAACTGGACCTGTGCAAAGGGTATCATCAATTGGAGCTAGATGAACAATCCAGATACATAACTACATTCTCAACGCACCTCTGACTGTTTCGCTACAAAAGGCTGAGCTTTGGAATATCCTCAGCAGCAGAAATATTCCAAGAAACGATCCGGCAGATAATAAGACCGATAACAAACAGTCTAAACTACAGCGATGACATTCTGGTCTTTGGGAAGTCAGATGGAGAACATGACACGGCACTGAGGGAAGTCTGCTCACGGCTAGTAGAGGTGGGCCTGACAGTAAACGAGAAGAAATGCGAGCTGGGAAGAGAAGAACTAGTGTTTTTCGGGCACATATTCTCAAGAAAAGGGATGAGGCCAGACGGGAGCAAGATAGACACGCTCGAGAAAACGAGTGAACGAAAGGACGTTGCCGACGTGCGCTCATTCCTTGGCCTCGCCAGTTACTGCGCGAGGTACATAAAAGATTTCGCAACGGTGAGCACACCATTGAGAGAACTGACAAAACAAGGACACCCATTCGAATGGACGGCAGAATGCACAAAAGCGTTTGAAGAAATAAGAGCGTCAGTGACGGCAGTGGACCATTTAGCATACTTCGACCCGAATCTATGCACAGAACTAACAGTAGACGCCAGCCCGGTAGGCCTGGGCGCAATTCTGGCACAACACCAACCTGGGAAAGATTCGCCTAGACAAGTAGTAGCATACGGAAGCAAAAGCCTGTCCGATGTTGAGAGAGCATACTCTCAACCAGAGAAGGAGAGCTTGGCGGTAGTATGGGCATGTGAGCACTACCACATGTTCGTATATGGAAAACCATTCACGATAGTGACAGACCATCAAGCGTTAGTGACTATCTATGGCAACCCAAAAGCGAAAATACCACCAAGAATAGAGAGGTGGGGAATAAGGCTGATGGACTATGACTTCAAAATAATACACAAGCCAGGCAAAGACCAAAACCCAGCCGACTACATGTCGCGACACCTGCTCCCGTATCGAAATGGTGGTACCACAATGGAGGAGGAATACCTGAACTTCATCGTGAAACAAAACACTCCAGCGTCAATAACAAGCGAGGAACTGGAGCGAGAGACAAAAAGGGATCCGACAATGAAGACAATAGGAACGATAGTGAGGCTACAGAGATGGAGACACATCAACAGCAACACCGTCACAGAAGACGGGGTTGACAAAGAAGAACTGTTGGCGTTCAAAAAGATAGGCGAAGAACTGTCGGAGACAGAGAATGGAGTCCTGATGAGAGGGTCAAGGATTGTAATACCACATCGACTAAGGAAGAGAACAATCAAGATAGCACATGAATCACACAGAGGAATAGTAGCGACAAAGAAGATGTTGAGAGAAAGAGTGTGGTTCCCAGGACTGGACAGCATGGTGGAGGAAGAAGTGTCACAATGCCACACATGTCAAGTAACTGGATCCTCCAGTAAACCCACACCGCTGAGGATGTCAGAACTACCAGTAGCTGTTTGGACTGAACTAGCGGCAGACTTCTATGGACCACTGGAGACTGGAAAGTACCTGCTGGTAGTCATTGACGAATTTTCAAGATTCCCGGTAGTGAGGGAAGTGTCATCGACATCGGCAAATGCCACCTTACCAGTGATGGATGACATATTTGCTGCCTGGGGCTCGCCAGAAACACTGAAAACTGACAATGGTCCCCCATTCTCAGGAGAAGAATTCCGCAGGTTCATGGACTACTTGGGGATCAAACACAGGAAAATAACTCCACTGTGGCCACAAGCAAATGGAATGGCAGAACGATTCATGGGGACCATCAAAAAAGCAATCCAGCGAGCAAAATTGACACAGATCTCGATTGGACAAGCGCTGTGCCAGGTACTACGAGACTATAGGAACACCCCTCACAGCACCACCGGCAAATGTCCAGCAGAACTGGTGTTGGGAAGAAAAAGCAAAACAAGGCTCCCACAGAGAGAAGCCATGGCAGACACTAACAGACAAGAGATCGCAGAAAAAGACGACAAGGAGAAAAAGAAAATGAAAGAATATGCTGACAAAAAGAGACATGCAGCTGAACACCAATTAAAAGAAGGAGACTTAGTAATAGTGAAGCAAAACCAGCAAAGAAAATCAGACAGCCCTTTTTCAAAAGATCCGCTGGTAGTGACTGGAGTAAATGGTTCAATGGTGACCCCGGTCTCAGACCGTCGGAAGATAACAAGAAACAGCTCCCACTTCAAGGAGTTCAAAACGGAAGAAGGAGAAAGAGCGATAACAACCACGGAAGTGGAGGAAAGAGAGCAAGGAACAAACGGAGAGGTGACAACATACAAAGAAGAAGATGGAGGGCCAGAACAGAGCGGAGAACAAAGACCAAGAAGGGAGTGCAAAAAGACAAAGAGACTGATAGAGGAAATATAGAGACTCTCTCTCTCTCTCTCTCTCTCTCTCTCTCTCTCTCTCTCTCTCCCTTTTGCTCTGTGTGGACATTATCGCCAAGATGTGTGCATGGGGAAAGTACTTGCATTTGTTGTGACAAAGGGGGAGATGTGATGACCACGACAGACTATAGACAGTGGACACTAGGACCCTGTGGGTCACAGGGTGGTGACCAGGTCACCGGACACCACTTCCTGTCCCGGGGACAGGAAAGGGCAGTGTACAGTAGGAAGAGGACGAGGACAGACGTGCCCTGACGGACTGCTCAGAAAAGATAAATAAAGAATTACCTCTGTAACTTCACCAGCGTCCTGAGTGATTACTGCCTGCCGCAAGTAAGACTACACGACAACTAGGAGGATACAAAAGTATGCAGACCTTATCTACCTCTAATGATGTGGCATTCAGACTCATCCTGTGGTCTGTTAGGTTACTCACACTGGTAAGATTATGGAGAAGAGCAATGGAAGTGGAAGGCTGGAAGCTACTTCTTTCTTTCATGGAAGTTTAGCTCTCATACCAATAACGTTCTAATTTGTGTCAAGGCCACAGAGAATGGGCTAGGTCACAGTTGACTTCTCCAATATCATGGATTGTAAGCAGATCTGACCATTCCACTTCTTCCAATGTCCTGCAATGGCATATTGCCCATTTTGTCGGTTTCGGTGATCACAATAGTATAAGGTCCACCAATCATGGTGTTGCATTGAACGTAAGGGGCCCATTAGGATGGTGGGCGGATCGCCCCTGCTGGGCCTGCGGTAGCCACTGTTGGCCCGGCGGGGGCGTTCCGCCCGCCATCCATACCTGAAAGACCCCCTGCCATATTAATATGGCTGGGGGGTCCGCGGCGGATGGAAAGACCATCCGCCGCTTTGCCGATTTGTCGACTGGGCAGAAAAGGGGCATGATATGGTGGCGGTGTCTGCAAGACACCGCCATCCATATTACGATGCAGGCTGAGAGCAGCGTTTCCATGGCGGCATTGCCACCATGGAAAGGCATGCGGTCTTTGCTGTTGGGTGCCCCTTGCAGGCCCCCAGGGTGTTGGGGGGTGCACATGGGGGGTACCGAAGGTACCCCCCTTATTGCCATGCACTACGTGCCAGGCACCACGTGGTGCCTGCCATGTAATGCATGGCAATGCTGTGCACAGTACTTTTACATTGCGAGTGGGTCTGCAGCCAGCAGACCCTCCCACAATATAAAAGGCCCAGGATGCACCCGCCAGTGTTGTGGGCGCATCCTAATGCCAAATTGGGGGACCGCCGCAACTTTGGCGGTTGGTCCCTGGCTCCCTTGCGATGGCTAGCGGACAAAGTGCGCCCGCCATCTCAATGGACCCCTCAATGTTCAAAAAATGATATGTTCTGAAGCTCAGAAGTTCACATCAGTGGCATTACAATTGCCCCCGCAGTGCGAGGGATTGCAAGCCTCTAGGACCCTCTTCCAGCACTGTGCAAGGGCGGGTCCCCTGATCTGAGATCTCATGCTCAGCTACATTCTCTTTCATGGCATATACCCTGTCACTAAGCTCAGAAACATCTTTCTACATTTTCTTTAAGTCGTTTTTCAAGTTAGTCTTAAATACATTAACTCTTGTTTGAACTATTTGAAGACTTTTGTGATCTTGTTGTCTGGTCCCATGGTGAAGCATGTCCATTTCATTATGCAGGCCAATTCAAATGGATAGAGTACAATGCCTGCTCCTACCTTCTGGGCCAGCTTAAGGGCATAGTGACCGGTATAGCTGTACCTTGCACTGGGACTTGGTGGCGGGGGTGGTTTATTTAAAGACCACATGCATTTAAAAGCACCTGCTGTAGGGTTCATTGTGTATCTAGCTGTTTTACAGCAACAATAAAATTGTCAAGATAACTCTGGTGTTTGAACGCATCATATAGTAGTACAGAGGGTTATTGTACCTGCTGCAAAGAACATGTATCATGCAGAGTACAGAAGAGTAGTGGAATAAAAAATTAACTTTACGGGAGAGAGGCACTTTAGAGAGATGAGGGGCATTGTTGGATGGTGGTAGTGAGGGAATCCGTATAGAAGGCAGTGGTGTTAAAATAGCCCATTCAGCTTCTGTGGTGTGGAGGGGGCCCGGGCGCTCCTGGGGCCCCCTCAGCACTGTGCATGTGGGGCCGGTCTCTGGCCTGAAAGATCCTGACTGGGTCCGTCACGTGGGGAGCCCTCTATGTACTTTTCAGGAGGGCCTCTCAAGTTTCGTTACCCCACTGGTTCATATGGGTTGGTGTGAGGCACCTTCGCAGTTTGGGAGACGGCAAGATCAGTTAGTGAAGTTTGTGAACACTGTGGCACTTTTCTATATCGGTAAAAGATTTGTAGAAATTGCGATAGCAAAGAATTTCAAGACTTTCCATCTTGTTTTTTAATTCACTAAATTGAAAGAAATGCATGTTTCTATGTATTGATGTGTTACTCAGTGTATGTGCATTTGTAGCATGCCAAAAAGAAAAAAAGGACTCAAAAGCCATGAACTTCCAGCTCCTATGTATCCTGACTCCAAAGATAGATGAAGTGCGGAAAATCAAGTGAAATCAACAAATGTCTTGTTCAGTGAGGGTTTCAGGTTGTCTTTTGTCATATCATCAAGTCCACCACTTACCAGCACACTCAGGAATTTGAGGTTTGTATAGATCAAAGTAAATTGGTAATTAGCAATAGTTGCACTGGTATCTCATCAAAGATGTGACTTCACTCCTACCACTCTGCACCACAAAAACAAGTAAGATAGGTTTAGTATGGCCAACAAGCTTAGTACTGAGGGTCCTGGGTTGTTGTTGGGTCAAAAAAAACCTGCAGAGCTCTGCATGAGCAAAAACCTTGGCAAACATGACAATCACATGTTAGCTGAGGGACCCTCTCCTGATAATGTCTCCCTAGAGCATGGCTCCTAAGTAGGAGTGGCATCCAAAGTGTAACCTTACTTTTGAAAGTAACTATCGTATATTCTCTGGGCTGCAAGAGACTGGCATTGGTTTCATTTATGTGCCGATTCCGATCTGGGTCGGAAATCACTCCGCCCAAGACGGATCCGGGGTGTTTTCCGACCGATCCGGACTCCTGCAGTCCGACCGAGCGAGTACGGTGCGGCCGTATGCTGTCAGACTCGTTTCGGTCGGACTCGCATAGAAGTCAATGGGAGCCGGTCATTCAACGAATACATGTGCTCTCATTGACTGAATGGGTACATTCCAGACAAGTGCGCCCCCTACAGTGGGTACGCGTTAGTGCCATCCACACCGTACATGCCTGTGTTCGGGAGACCCATGGGTCTCCCCCTGTGTCCGAGCCGTATGGCTGCGGGTAACAGGGGGTCCGATGTGGACCCCCAAATTCCAGCTCCGGGAGCTATTGCGAGCCGGAAGCTCCGACTCGATCCGGCTGTCCGAATCGAGCATCGTACTGGCTCGATTGGAATTCGCCTCCATTGCGCACCACGGTTAGCTTACGGCCGAGACAAACGGAGCGATTCGGACCCAGAAACGATTCAGATGGAAATTCAACCTCCGAATCCGACCCGCTAATGCCGAACCCGATTCGGAGCCCTTCCGATCGAGATTGGAATCAACCCCTATGTGTTGACAATGGAGGGGAGGCCATTATTGGTTGACACCTGCAAATGTGAACGCCTACCTGCCTCTCCTGTTGAGAGTTCTGCATAGGCCCTTCCAAGCGGGTATTGTGATAATTTTTTGTCGGACATTGATGATAAATTTGAGGGTTTTTTTTTGCAGTTTTATATAGCGCAAACTCAGCCCGAAGGTATCAGAGCCCTTTACATGTGCGCCAGTTTTATTATAGACATATATTTTTTTTAGGCATGGGGATATTAAGTGATTTGCCCAGAATCTCAGGATTCTTGAGCCTCCCGCCAGACTCGAACCTGGTTCCCCAGCTTCAAAGTCGTCTGCTCTTGCCCTTAAGCCACATTCTCTCGAGGTATATGGCGGGGTGTGTTTGCTGTGCTTAACTCTAAGAATGACTCACAGAAAGAGACTAGAACTGAGTCTATACCGGTTCTATGCAGTTTGAGATTCAAGAAATTCCATAGCCTGGCATTGAAGTGACTTGGGCCAATGTAACTTGAGCTTGGGGGAAGACTGCTCTTTGATGTGCAAAAGCAGCCTCTGGCACCTTCCTGCTTCTCCTTTCCTGGAGAGTCCCTGCTCACACAATTATTAGGGCATGGCTAGGGTCACCTCCCCGTCTCTTGTTAATTTGTTCTCATCCCCTCCCAGGGAACACCCAACTCCCCTCCCCTCTTCCTGCAGCAGATTCTGCAACTCAATCATGAATACTGTTGCTATCTCTGTGGACCCAAGAATCCCTCCAAAATAAGGTGTAACCCAAACAGAACAGGGTACTGGTATTCACATTTGTGTCTGCCAGAAATGCATTAACATGTGGCACAAACTCAGGGTCTGTATGCCAGCATACCTTTTACCACAAAGAATGTACATACCAATGTACTCTAGCTATCTGCTGATTTTCAGGACAGGGGGTCTATGTTGTCCATCTCCCTCACTAAGTCAAGAACAGACTTGGGAATTTATTTAATTTCAAATAACTTTATTTCGGCCTCCAAGGTTATAAAAGTGCAAGTACAAATACAACAGTATATAATAAATAAATAAGTAAAAACAATACAGTACAGTACAATCTGACATGGGTTATGGATAAATGCCTGGAGCGCCATGGTAGATTAAGTTGCTAGCTTGCATAATCAAGATAAAATCCCCAATATATCAGTAAAACCTTGTGCACTACAATTTAAAACGAGCAAGATAACGTCAGAGAGCCACAGGAAGTTTAAGAATGGTGTAGTGTCCTTCTGTGCAGTATACACATGGCCCCCATATACTTGGCTACAGGTATGTCGAGCGATAAGCTACAATCAGACCTCAAAATGTGAAGTGCAGCCAAGTGACTATGGTAATATAAGCACCTACAGGTGGGAGATAACAAAAGTCTGCGAGGGCGGGCATAGGCTGAGCAAGCTAAGAAAACATATGCAACACACTCAACTAAAGAAGAGCATGCAGGGCATGTGTCAATAGCCCCAGCAGTCCAACTCTTGCTAAAAGCTCTCAGTGGGTGGGTGCCCACTGTAAATTGGAAGTTTAACTTCATATCAGTAAGGTGTTCACTTGATCCCAATAAGGCTCATACAATCTCAAGGGCTTGAAATCAAGAAATTATCGGGCCTGTTTGGGCACGTCAGCTCTTATTTGATTGTTTACTTCTATCGATGACCAATAAAGCTTCTTCAAACATTTTTGGGTGGGAAAGAAATAGTGGTGGCATGGTGCTAAAGATCAGGTTCTCCTATAGTGTGGAGTAACTTTTTGAGGTTCAGGAGCCAAGGTATTTTAGTAAGATGGCCTCCTTGCATGATATTCTGGAGGGCTGAGGCGTAGTGAGCAAGTTCTGTGGTAGACTACAGAGGAGGCTACCTAGCTTTACCCACAAGGCCTCTTACACCCATGACCAGAAAGAGCGGTACCAAAGGGGTACTGTGGGCAGAAGTGCAAGATTATGAAAAAAAAATATTTTGGGAATTCAAAAACATTTCTAGATATGATGTGTGATGCTGTCCTTGAGGGAGATGTGTATCTGCTAGGAGGAAGAACACAGGGGGGGAAAAGCTGTCGAGAAGAGGGGAACAAAGCCCAGCAACCTGCAAACTGAGGAAGCTGTGCAGGGAGATTTTAGAATGCAAACTACAACAATGATGCAAACACTAGAAGAGGAGCTGCTCACCAATGACAGTGATGAGGTCCTCTCTGCCCTTTTTACTTCCAGCATCTGGCCCTAGGTGCCGCAAACAGATCTCAAGGTGTTCTGTCTGCATTCCTGGTTTGGGAGTTCTCATGGGGCTGTAAGCACTGTCTGCCATGCCCAAAACCTTATAGCATATGAGGAAAGTTTCACACATCAAACCTCATATCTGGAGCGTCGTTGTGGCTTATATTAGCCTCTTTGACTCAGTGTGTGATCCGAGGGAGTAGGAAAATCTGGCCCATTCTGCAGGTCCCATAATATTGTCCTCAGAAGTGTGTGTGTTCCAAAGAATTTTACCGCAATTTAAGGACTGAAGAACTAAACCCTTTGCCCCTCCAAAGTTCCGTGGTATCGAAGCACTGTGCATTGCATGTTTGTGGCCTCATATCACCACTTGGCTTGCTGCATTGGCACCATTGGGCATCTGAGGATTCAGCAAGTGATGGAGGAATTGGGTGCAAGGGATAGAGCGTACTGCCAACCTTCAGAGGAAGTTGAGGGCAGTAAATCTGTCCTCTCCTTCAACAACGAGCATCAGTGCTGTCCAACAAAAATTCATGTTCTTCAACCTTATCACCGTCTGAGCTTGCACATGCACATGCCAAAAAATGAGAGAGGATGGTGTGGTCTGAACAAATCTGGTGCACACTCTTTGAGACTGTGATGCCCATAGACGGATTTTCGTGCAGAGATCAAGATCAGATTCTGCTTTCAGAGATTGGCTTTCACTGATTGAGAACTCTGTGTGAGGAAATCCAGCTCATGTTTTTTCCTCCTAGGTGAGTATGTGTTAAAGATATTTTAAAAGTATGTAGTTGTGTGTTAGTATTGAGGTACTTCTTTTATGACAAAGCACTGGTTGAACATTGACATTACTTCTCAGAGTTCTGAGTTCCTAATTCCCATCTTCCTTGAGTAAACTTTAGGTAGTGCTGCCTAAGTAACGTTAGTATGTCATCAATAAAAAGTGGTGAACCCTATCTAATGCCACATTTGACATCATTTGACTTCAAAAGGAGCAGCCAGGAAACACCCAGAACTTAATATGTATCAAGCACTAATGCGTTCGCAAACGCCGAAATTCCCCGAATTTCGGCGTTTGCGAACGTATTAGTGCTAAATGGTGTGCATCAATGAATTCTGCGTGCAAAATAAGGAATCGCAAATTGTGCGATTCCTCATTTTGCGATTGCATTTAAGGAATCGCAAATGAACTTAGTTGGCAAGGCCTCATGTGTGGCACAAAACATATTACATTATGTTGCCTATTTTTATATTCTCCTGCTTCACATCTTTCCCTGTAACTTGCAGGTTCCGTAAGGAATATGACGGTATACAAGAAATAAATCACCCACACATTGCTAGATCAGGCTAGACCTCAAATTGACTTCCAGATCTGAGACACAACTCTCATATATCACATTAGGACCAGGAGATAGGACCTTGAGATATTAAGTAAAGTGAAATTTGGAATTAGGGTAATTTCAGTCCAATCTCGGCTCCTTACTGATTTACAAAATTAATATTGTGGGTGATGATGTTTTTCTTGTTCTTAAAACACATTGGTCAAAAATAGAACATAGAAAATAGGATCACTATTATAGGGGGAGCACACATCCCAGCACTCAATTTGCCCCAATGCCTCATGGTAAATACAGGGCATGATAACACTTACTTAGGTAGTAGTCTTTAAATGTTCATCCTTGTTGGTGCAGCCTGTGCTGTGGAACTCTAGACATGTGTTTCCGGATTCGTTCATTCGACAGTAGAGAGCAATAAGTCATTTTGGGTGTGCTGGAAATGCTGCTGTAAGTCTTCTCAGGTCTGTGTACCACTCACTGGGCTCAGGTGCATCAACACAGGCTGGTCAGCTCAGTAACTCAATGGAGCATTTTCAAACAGAAGGAGGGTGAGAACATAGCTGCCTTACATGCCAGCACTCAATTTGCCCAATGCACCATGGTAAGTACAGTGCATGATAACACTTACTTTAGTAGTAGTCTTTCATTTTCCACCTTTATTGGTGAAGCCTGCACTGTGTAACTCTAGACCAGTGTTTCTGGATTCTTTCATTCATCAGTAGAGAGCAGCAACTCATTTTGGGGGTGCTGGAAAAGCTGCCTAAACTCCTCGTAGGTCTTTGTACCTTTCACTTGGCACAGGTGCATCAATACAAGCTCCTCAGTTCAGTATTTCAAGGGACCCTTTTCAGATAGAAGGCGGGTAGGAACATGCTGACTCATATTACGGCACTCAATTTGCCCAAATGCATCATTGTAAATGCAAGGCATGATAACACTTACTTCAGTAGTAGTCTCTAATATTTCATCCCCAGCGCCTCCAAAATCACTTGTTGCTCTCTACTGATGAAGGAATAAATCCAGAAAGATTGGTCTAGAGTTACACAGCGCAATCTGCACCAACAAGGGTGAAAAATTAAAGCACCCCAGGTTCCTCTCTAAGAGGCTTTACCCTCTAAACTGTGTTCTTTCTGCACTTGGGTTATCCAGGCATCAGATTACTTTCTCTCATCTTAACTTTAAAGAATGCAGGGGCGGCTTCTCCACAAAGGTGGAGGAGCGTCACCCCACTGCTCTCAGAGCAGTGGAAAAAGGAATAATAAAATGATAATATCAATGTTATTATCATTTTATTTTTCTTAGTTATGGGGTTAAGTTAGGGCGGGGCTGGGGTCCAAGGGGAGGAATGGTGGGCTCACTCTAAGTGCACATGACAGTTTAGTTGCCCATATTGGGCCGGCCAAACAGTCGTGCGCCCTTTGCATGTTCCCCACCTTGCTGTAATATACAGCCTGGAGTAGAACATGCGCAGGCTCATAGTCCCCATCTGAGCACCGAACCACAGTGCTCAGACCAATCACCATGTTGCTGTCATGGTGACAGAATTATCCCGATTGATTTCGGGGAGTTTGTGTGCTTCCGGATTCAGAGTCAGAAAGAGAAGCAGAGAGACGCCGGCTGAGAGGCGGCAGAAGAGGTCAACCTTTTTTTTCTTCAACCCGTTACCTACCAGCCGCCACTGAAAGCATGGCTCCATGATTCAACATCTAGAGGTCTCTAGAAAAATATAAAGTGCAACAATTCAAACTTTGTTTGCCAGAAACTATGATTCAACTTCCAGATCTGCTTATCAGGAAGTAACTTGGGATTCTAAGAACTTTGAATAGAAAACACAAAAAATACAAATCTGACCATATGGACTCCACTGGTAACCCCCAGGTTGTACAACTAGAGAGGATCTGACAGCCACCTCTTCCCTTCTATTTAATTGGGGTGTCTTCAATACCAACAACAGTGGCTGCAGCAAGTTCATGATCTGCTCTCTTTGCTTCAGTCTTAAGAAGCCCTCACTTGCAGCAATGAACTTTCTACCTTTTAAGTGCAGGTTTATCTTTGAAGTTATTTTTACCGTCAATTGAGCTGCTTTGGACATTCCCCTGCTTCTGTCAAAAATAGACTCTGCTTATACATTCCTGCACACAAATTTTCATTCTCATTCTGCAGCTTTGCTTACCATTGGTCGATTTAACTGTTTTCTTATTGGTTGATTCAAGTTTGCTGTAATAGCTTCCAACATCTGGAAGTCCCATCACTCTTCTCTTCATTCAACCACTTCAAACTCATTGTTTCCCCATTCTCTGAAAACCCATTTTTGTAAAGATGAATAAAGCAATTTTATTCTAAGTATGTTGCTCTGCCCCTGAGCTGTGAACCCATTTATTTTTTAAGCGCTTTAAAAAAGTTAAAGAACTTAGCATAGAAAATATTTAGCTCACTGAGCCATCCGGCGGGCTAAGGATAGAATACCAGTTGATAATTCTGGCGACCCTACTTTCCATTCATGATGACAGCACTAGTGAGTTGAAGGCTACTAGACCAATCTGATTTTCAGGGATAATGAAGCTATAAAGAAGTGGCTCTGGCCTGAAATCATGTGCTATTTTGGTTTTCATCTCAAAAATAGTGTCCCAACAAACCTTCAGTAAAGAAAGATGTTCACTCCTGGCATATGTGCAGAAAACCTATTTGTCACTGACTCAAAGAGAACCACAATGCACTAAGCTGGCATCAGACCATAAATCTTCAGAACACTGCCAATAAACAATTCAATGCAGGTTGAAAGACAGTTCATAGTTAGACCTGGCCTAAAGACAGATTTAGCTGTCCTCGTCATTATAATGTAATAAAAAGTCATGAATGGAAATTAAATGCATATATCGGTGTATAGAAGGTCCTTGGCTCAGCCTTCTTCAGCCATTGGTGGGTTCAAACGTCATTCCTATTTTGCTTCCGCCCACCACAGCATACAGTGTTGGGCAATGGGTCAGCCCACTTTAGCTAAAGCTTTTTTTCCCCCGTAGTTTTATATAGCTCAAACTTGACCCAAAGGTATCAGTGCACTTTACATGAGCACCAGTTGCGTTACACAAGAACACATTCATTTTTTTGTTGGGCACAGGGAGATTAAGCAATTTGCCTAGAATCACAAGATGTTGAACCTGGTTCCCCAGCTTTGAGGTTGACCGCCCTAGCCTTTAGGCTACATCTTCTCCCTGCTGTGAGTGATGGTATTTAGCCTGATCATATGCCCACATCAGTATAACACAATAACAACTCAGTGCCGGAGCTGGAGAGCCAATGCTTACTTCTGCAGTTCTATCCTTTTTTATTATTTAGTCGTCTTTGTGAATTTAATCTCCGCCTTCAATTTGCAGTAATTCAATAGTACCTTTTGTTTGTGCCAATAAGAATGATATTTTCCTGTGATGTGCATTAAAATAAAAAAGGTTTCTATTCCTGTTCAGATTACTCATGCCTGTTCTAATTAAATTACATCCAATGGTTCACGGTTTCTCTCCGTCTTCCAATTTCCAAATTTTATTGCAAGCATATGGCCACCATGTTTAGGTGGCTGTGTTTTTTTAATTTCTTCTTTTTATTTTTGTGACATACTTACAGAAAAAAATAACACAAAATTAAGCAATCCTAAAAATGAAGACATTAGGGTCGTGCCTAATAGCATTTGCCAATAATTGTGTTTTGCTGCAGGCAAGCAAAGACTGGAGTACCAGACGAGCTGGTTTTCCAGCCCCATTTATCACCGCGTGCAATTCCCTAGCGGCGATTTCCAGCATTGTGCTCTTTAATGCAACAGCAAAACAAATACTTTAAAACTCAATATGTCCTGAGTAAGGGACCGCTTAATGGTGTTAACCAATCAATGCAATCAGAGGCCTTCTTGCTCTACTGAGAACGAAGCTACAGTTAAAAAGCAGTCCATGCTTAGACCGACAGAGATAAGGCGCTCCATAGGTTCCAGTAAGCAAGGAACCCATGGCAGATGCAAGCTACCGAGCCCTAGGCCTTAACACATAAAGGGGCTTAGGGCCATATGTATCAGGCCCAAATGCGTTCGCAAACGCCGAAATTCGCAGAATTTCAGCGTTTGCGAACGCATTTTCGCAAAATGGTATGTATCACCAAAATCTGCATGCAAAATAAGGATTTCCTTATTTTGCGAATGCATTTAAGGAATCGCAAAATTTGCGATTCCTTAAATGCAATATAAGAAGCCAAAAAAATTTGCTAAATGGCCTAAGGAATCACAAATTACCACCAACTTCTAGTTGGTGGTAAGTTGCGAATTCCTTGAAAAATGCACATTTATGCATTTTTCAAAATGCCATGTGACGCACATACATGCCCTTAGGGCATGTATGTGCGCCACATGTGCACTCATGCATATTTCAGGGGTGCTACAGGGTGTCCTTTGGACACCCCTGCACCCTTGAAATTATTCTCAATTTGCGATTAGCAAATTGCGAATCGCAAATTGAGAATAATTTCTCATTCATTCCTATGGGCCTCCTGACCCATAGAAATTAATTGGAAAGTATTCCTTAATTGCGAATTCGCAATTTGCGAATTCGCAATTAAGGAATATCAAGAAATCGCTAAAAAATTGCAATTTTCTAGATACATACCAATTAGCGATTCTGAAATAGGGATTTCTTAAAAATCGCTATTACAGAATCGCTCATTGGTACCTTGATACATATGGCCCTTATTTACAAGCCCCTTGCACCACTTTTGCGTAATTTTTAACATGGGAAAAGTGACGTACAGGTGGCGCAAGGGGCTTGTAAATAAGGTCCAAAGTGAGTGTTAGGGGGCTATGTAATGTTAAGACACAGTGGGGCTTATTTACAAGCAGCTTGCGCCACCTGAGCGTCACTTTTAATACGGGAAGAAAGTGACGTACTGGCACCGCAAAGGGCTTGTAAATAAGCCCCAGTATCTGCCACAGTTTTGTCCTGACTGGTATCTTACACAGTTGAAGAACTGGTGAAGCACAATTTTACAACCCTAGGCAGTGGTAAATGGTTCCTTCTAACAGAAATTTTGAGGCATATTCTGCTTTTGACTGGAAATGTAGTAGCATTTATTGCCATTTGTAAAGTAAACAACAGAACAAATCAAAATAGAAACACATCAAAACAGAAAGGAACACAACATTCATAGTACAACACATCACATAGCAACAATGCAGCTCAAATGCAGAACACCACAAAAACAGTGGAACATATCAAAACTTCAATAAAATGTCACACAACAAAGATGCCCAAACATTCTTGCCACACATTATCACAATTCGAAACCTGCTTTCATAATATGGTAGTAAAATGTGTTTGCACCAAGCCCCGCCTTAATTTACCCCCAATGACACCCTTTGTAATCCAGCCTATAGTGGTGTCAGATGAAAATGCTTCAGAAAATTTTTATTCTGTGCCTTACATGGCACAAGGCACATTTTTCACTTTGCAGCATGGTTTAGTTCTCAGAGCTTGTGAAGCCATCACATGAAATGTGTGGAAGGAGATAAACACAAAGACGAAGAACAGAAAATTTGAACGTTTACAATGCTTATGATTGTAGAATCCCACTTTCACAATGTTTGTGAGAGTAACTACACCGGTGTTGGTGTTGAGAATATAACTACACTGGTGTTAGATAGTGCCTCTACTATAAATGTCGAAACACGACAATCTTCCTGACCAGTGTAAAACGAAACTTTTGGCAGCAAAATGAATTCCATCGCTGGTGCACTTTTTGAGCCCGATTTATAATTGTTACCTTACACGTTTGGGTAAGTTTACACTTCATTTGTGTAGGTTTAGACGTTTCCAGTATTCACAAAACTGCATCTTAATAGTACATTTATGAGTGCCAAGCTCTGCAGTGGGGATGAAGAACTCCACACATAAAAAGTATGGCAAGCCTATCTTTGTATATGCGCTAAGTTCTCCGCCTCATCTGCGCCGTCTATGCTATCGTAAACGTACTAAAATAATGCAGTTTTGGGAATACTGAAAAAGCATAAACTTACAGAAATATTGAAATTTAACTTTGTGAATCAGGCCTTATGTTGTCTGGAAAAAGTCACTGCAAGAAAATTGTGATGTGTTTTAGGTGCAAAGCCAGTTGAGAGAATTCATGTTTCATGGGAGTCTGCTCAAACCCACTCTACAGGTTGCAGCAATAAGGCACCCTACTTGGTTAGCAGTTGTGCTTTTCAAGTATTCCATTGATTCATTAAAGTTTTCATTCATTCAAATAGAACACTGAGCATCTACCACACAGTAACTCTTATTAGGTAGAGCCTAGGGGCAGCGTGCATCCGGTGCTCGCTCTGTGTGGCACGCTGTATTAGGTTATGCACTAGCAGCCCAGCCCACTCTCCGCCCATGTTTGTCATTGGCGTTGTGTCATTGTCTTTCATAAAGGCTGGCTTCCGTTTCATTATGAGGCTTGTTAGTCCCTCCTTAGTACCGCCTTGTCGCCATTTGTTACTGCCCATTTGGACTGGACCTTTTACTTGGCTTGTTACACGGTCAGCTTTATCTTAGTGGGAGAGCACTATTTTGATAATGGACACTGATGGGGACAATGGCAGCTTTTTTTTTTTTGTATATGCATGCTGAGTGCCACGCCTGCTTTAGGGACGCCACCCTCAATTTAAATGTTTTTTTTCCCAAAAAAGCTTTGATGTTGAGCGTGGTGCCTGCTTCAGGGACACTGAGCTCTATTTATTTATTTATTTTTATTGTAATACTGTGAGCAGCTCCCGCTTCAGGGACACAGCGCTCTGTTTAATTTTTTTGTACTTTAATACGGAGCACGGCGCCCACTTCAGGGACACTGCGCTCAGTCTCATTATGTATTTTTGTTTTAACTTTAGTAATGAGCATAGTGCCCGTTTCAGGGACACTACACTCTTTCTTTCTTTTCTTTTTACTTTAACAATGAGCGTGGCGCTCGCTTCACGCACACCTCGCTCTGCAATGCAATAGGTGTTGCTTTTGCGAAGGTTTGAGCTATTGGCATTGTAAATGACAATGCCTTTACATTTTTTATAAAGGGCATTGCCATTTACAGTGCCAATGGCTTGAAGATTGCGAGACCTTTTGCATTGTAAATGCTTGTTTTACTCAGTTGATGAGGGTTAGGTCATGCAGACAGTGCAAGTTGTCTGTCATGAAGACCTTTGGCCCATAGCATACTCAATTTATTTAACCTAATACAGCCCTGTCTGCCACATGAGTGGTATCAATGTGCTATGCAGTCTAATAATGAGAGATACAGAATCACAATTAGTTTTAGGCATAATATTATAAATGTGTATGCGCGAGGAAGATAGCACAGAGAGTAAGTATCGTCCTCTGACATGTATGGGTCATCTGCAAATCAATAATTTTTTATGTATCCCGGGAGGGGAAACATCCTTTACAATGCAACTTTTACCACGCAGTGCTATTACAACGCAGGTTTTACAACGAAAACCATTACAATGCATTGCACTGGGGGGCGCTCTAGGATAGGGAATAGATTTAATTTACTATCCAACACCTTCCCTAGTGTCCACGGGGACTGGAGTTGGAATAGTAAATTCAACTATTCACTATCCAGCACCCCAAAGCGCTATGCGTTGTAATGGTATGCGTAGTAAAACCTGCGTTGTAACAGCATGCGTGGTAAAAGCATGCGTTGTAACGTCATACATCCTCCTGGGAGTGCTGATTTAGCCATTTATCCTTTTGAGGCAATCAAAAAGAGAATACATTTATTGAAATGCCTTCTGTTTGCATCACTTCAAAATGACAAACACTGGAGAGATAACAAACAAAAGTGATGTGTGTTAGCGCTTTTTTATGTGGAAATTCTGAATGAACTGTGAGCAGTGTTAGTCCCCTAAGTATTAGGATGCATTGCACCTGAGTTTGGATTCCATTTTGAGCACACTAAGTTAAATTGTCTGCCTTTGGTCCATATGCCGTATTTCTTTAACATTGTCGAAACGTGTGAGAGTGCCAAACTGCTTTACTCTACCTTTACTGTTGGAGCATCTGTTTGAAAGCCGAGTTCCTAAACAGAGCTGATATAGAGAGGAGAAAAGCTGAACCCAGATGACATGTGTTTTCCTTCTAAGGGAACTCTGGGCCCGATTCACAGAACTAATTTAAGACAAAATCCTAAACTTACTACTTTTGGTATTCACAGAAGTTAGGATTTTGTCTTAAGTTTGTTTTAAGACAGATTTAAGACAGACTTAAGTTAGGATTTTGTCTTAAGTTTGTCTTAAGTCTGTCTTAAGTTTGTCTTAAGACAAACTTAAGACAAAATCCTAACTTCTGTGAATACCAAAAGTAGTAAGTTTAGGATTTCCTCTTAAGTTAGTTCTGTGAATCGGGCCCAGTCTATCTCCTGGTCAAGCTGATAACCACAGCTTCCCTGTTGTGAACAGGAATGCAGTGCGCTGAATCCTAGGAAACTCTAGAGGCAAGTTAGCTACTTCATGCACCCATAGAGTAGTGCATAGAAGTATTCTTTAGGGTTTTAGGCTGTCAAGAACATGCCAACCATGTTAGAAATGTTTATATTATTCTTACTGTTAGTGATGTATATTAGTTTGGTTCCAATTATTGTCTGTGTGGTTATCACTCGTGTTTTAACCAACAGGATAAGACTGTTGAAATTGACACTTTTATCTATAAAGTGTCTTTTCCTGGTGCAGTAATTGTGTGTGCTTTTCTAAAGATTTAAATGACGCTTGGTATAAAGCTGCGCCCCTCACTTCTCTATGGGACTGTAAGTATCCAAGAAATCACGAACATCACACAAGCAAGTTTGTAAAGTTGGACTTTCACACTCAAGCATTACTGCACTGTACTTAGGGCCTGATTAGGACGGCGCTTCGCATCGGGAACGGGACCGACTGACTAGCCGTCGGCGGTCCAATCACAGGCGGTCGCACTGTATATTCTTTGTATTGCGGCGGGTACTGCGGACTGCAGAACACGCAGCAGTACATAAAATGCACCCTGTACAGATCCCAGCACCATTGGCAGGCACCAAGCGGTGCCTGCCACATGGTGCAAGGACATGTTGCAGAGCACCATAGGTGCCCCCATAACCCAGAACTGAGGGCCAGGGGCAGAGGCGGGCCCGCTATGAGCCGTAATGTCCCTTTCTATCAGCCTTTTCATGGCAGGTATGAAGTGCCATGAAACGGCCAACAGGGAGGGACATCATAATCCCTACGCCGAAGCCTGGCAAGCACTGCCACAATTGTAGGGATTCAAGTTCCATCCAATGGTCGGTGGCAGTCGGTCTCTCTCACCGCCAACCATCTGCCCACCATCCTAATGTGGCGGGCGGGAATCATTATTACAATGGCGGTGGGACTGCCACCAATGGGCTGTCGGAGGTGGTCTCACCGTCATTGTAATCTGGCCTTATGTTCAGGGACCCGTGGGCGGCAAAGCCGAACCTTTTAGACCTAGCCCAGAGCCCTAATTTAGGCAACAAATTAAAGTCTTGTAACTCAGAAGACAATCTAGCATGGGATCGCCTCCAAAGGTTAAAGGGAGTGGCAAAGTAGATAAGCATAATGCCTTTCTCTGTGAGAGCACACTAATTAAAACCCAAAGAATTCTAACAGTTTGCACAGCTACATGAAGTCATCAGGAAAACTGTCCAATCAGGTTAAAGCAACATGATGCAGTTAAATACTCAATAGGTTCTCATCTTTTCTCACAATACAAGCTTCCCTCTGCTTCCTTCAACTTACACTATCTGTAACAAGATAAGACGTGGACAAGTCTGCACACTGCTGGTGTCTCTTGAAGGAGTTATTCTTTAAAACAATATTACATGATGATTAGAAAGAAAAAAAAACATTTCTTCGAATGGGATAGAAGAAAAAAGAACATTGCAGTCTATAATATTGTATCTTCAGTTTGCCAAGAAATAAAAGATTTATGTGTCAAAAAGCAAAGAGGTCAGGCAACAGTACCTCAGTTTGCGATAATTATAATAGTAATAATAATAATAATAATGCATAGATAACTCAGTTCTGGTATATATTGTACTGTTGAAGTGGATGTAAGGCCCCTGAAAAAGGGGATCCAAGATTTGAACGACTTTTCTTCTGTAAACGTTGTGAAATGGATTGGAAAAACTTGTAAATAAAACACAAGTGTGAAGTTCTTCACTCAAGGCATGTCATACAAGATCTCTGTTTTTACAGGTACTAAATATGCATACGCTGTGTTTAGCTGGCTAAACAGTGCAGCAAAGGAAGTACTTCACAGGAAACCGGTTTATTTTCCTTGCAAGTGGCATCTCCCCTTTCTATGTATATTGTTTTTTTTCCTGCAGAAGGATTATTCAAATAATCATTGTAGCAAAATACTGATTGAGAAATTTAGTTTTTGTTACAGTTGCTAGTCTACAAGATTCTAGGAGTAAGCATTGTACTTAACTATGAAGGCAATACACTACTTCCCTTTCTGATTAATGAATGACTGGTGTTGAGTCAGACATTTTGTGACTGGAGGAAACTGGAGGGCATACTTTGTTCTTCTGTTTATTGTTTACTGTTTTTCTAAAACGTATGTGCTGTTAACATTCAGGTCTGGCTAGATAGTTTTCTTGTACATAGAGTTAGCTTTGGATCTTTCCATAGGATTCTTACTCTCTGACCTCTAATTTATTGGGGGATAATATTATTGTTGAATGATGTGAAGTACAAGAATAAGGATGGAGTATGAAGCTGGATGTTTGTCTTTCCATGGGCTAATTACACATCTTGCATCTTGCTCTCAAATACTATTTACATTTTAGGTATTCTGTTGGTTTGCTTGAGGAAGATATGGAGTCAGAGATAAGGATTTGTTTTGTACATTTTCTAGTATTGGTAGCATGAGTTGAGTCAGAGCAGTTTGATCCAGGGCCTACTGAAAACAAATAAAATGTGTGTATTACATCCTATTGTACACATGGGGGCTGATTACGATGTCATTGGGACGACACCAACATGCAGTCAGTGTCCGTCTCACCGACATCTATAACCACGGTCAGACCTCTGCATTAGGATGTGGTCAGTTGGACTGCATTGGCCCAGGGGGTGACAAACAGCTTCAGAAGGGCTCAAAGAGTCCATAGGGCAATCAGTCTGATTGCTTTCCCCACAATGGAGTGCCTTCTCAGGCACCGCTGTGGGGATTATGATCCACTTTTCTACCAGCCATTTCACGTCGGTTCTTCTGATGTTAAAAAGACTGGCGGAAAAACTTTAGTGGGGCCTATAGCAGGACCTCTAGCCCCCGTAGCCTCTGCTATGGGCCCTGGGAGGCACTCTAAACATCCCTGCATCACGTGGTAGGCACCGCAGGGTGCCAGTCACAGGGTGCAAGGATGTTTACTAACATGCCTTTTGGCATTTGGCTTGTGCTGGGGCCCAGCACAAGCCACAGCACAAGCCGCAATGCAAAGAGGCATGTTTCCGACCTCCTCCATGGCGGTCGGATCAGAATTTGGCGGGTGATGCAGGGATGTTTTGGGGGGTACAACAGGCGCCCCCCAGGGCCCATAGCAGAGGGCCACAGGGGACTGGAACCCTCCACCAGCCTTGTCACGGCGTAGGAACTGATATGAATTTGCTGGTGGAAAGGTGGATGGTACTCCCCACTGCGGTGCCTGAGAAGACACCGCCTCCATTGTGAGGAATGGGATCCGACTGAGCGCCGAAGGGCTCTTTGAGCCTGTCAGAAGCTGTTGGTTGGTCTCTGGAGCAATTCAGTCAGACCAGCTGCATCGTAATGTGGTGGTATGACTGCGGACATAGATGTTTGTCCCACCGACATCGTAATGAACCCATGGTGCCTATCCCAATTGAAATATGGGTTAACTGACAAAATATCTAGGTCAAAAATATCAACCCAAGCAAGATGGCTGAGCGGAAGAGTGCCGCTTCAGCTCCGGACCACGTGGCTGCCCTAAGTGATTTACCTGACATTCAGAGAGCTGAGCATGGTCCAGAGCAGTGTGTCTGGTGGCAGAACCGTCCCGAAATGCAGCGACTGGTCCTGGCATCGGCTCCGAGACGGAGGAGTGGACCATCTGCGGTGGTGAGGCACGGGGCTGGTGCGTCCTCCATTTTGCTGCGAGGGGTGGCGGAGGTTGGAATGGGAGCAGCCTTGGGCATGCCGCCTGCCCTCTTTCCTGGCGCACTGTACCCTTGACCGCGGCCGCTTGCCCCCGGGGCTCCGATGCTGCAGAGGCTTCCTTGGTCTGCTCTTGCCCGCCCGAACTTCCACCGCGGCCGCGAGGGAACTGACGCACAGCCAAGCAGTGAGCTAAATGAAGCTGGGAACTGCACCTGGAGGTGCGAGCGGCACTTGGGAACCAACAAAAGACCTGGATTGAGGTGTGTGCTGATGGTGAGAAGTGCTAGGAGTGGTAACTCATAAAATCAACTGAAGTAGCTGGTGACTCCCTTGCTGGGAGAGGATGCCACTTGTTGCCCAGCCTGACTTTAAAATGGTGCCTGCACCCTGATTGGGCCCTGGGGGTCTCAAGTTTTGCGCTGCTTGACTACAGGAGATAAGTTTAGCTCTACACTCTCGCCTCTGCTCCCCCCCTGTTGCTGAGACAGTTGTGGCTGGTTACTGTACCTTTTCACCCCAGATGCCTGACCTTAAGATGGCTGAAATTACCCTTTAACTGGGGTCTGGCCTGGGAGTGCGCAGAGTGCCTGCTGAGACTGGGGGGCCCTCCCTGGACGCCTTTCCACAATACAAACCGGTCCGAGCCCGGTGTTCCTCGCTGCAAAATCCCTTATGCCACCTAAGAAGACATCAAACAAAGTCTCCTGTTACTTTACAGCCCTGGATAAGACCTCCACTTCGGACGAGTTGGGACAGGCGGGGGCTATGGCGCTCACCAGAGAAGATCTGATAGCCACGCTACGCGATTTCCAGACCGACCTCTATCAATAGCTAAAGAAAGACTTACAAGCTTCCATGGACCAACTAAAAGCCGACCGCACTGGACAGTTGACCTCGCTGCGCCAAGACGTGGACGCAGTGGGCTCCAGGGTGCTGGAGGTGGAGGAACAGACACAGGCCCTCGACGCTCGCTCCCACAGTCTACACGAAACCCAGCTGGCAACCCAGTCCCAACTGCAACTGCTGCTGCTGACGACGGAAGATTTGGAGAACAGGTCTTGGAGGGATAACATATGTATCCGAGACCTGGAGGACACAGAGGGCCCGACCTTGAGGCATTTGTCGTGGGACTCTTCATGTAATTACTGGCTCCACGTCAATTAAAGATTAAGATTGACCGCATCCATCGAGTTGGGCCCTCCCAGGCAGGCAAACTCAAATGAATAAGGGACGTACAAGTGAAATTACACTTGTTTCAAATGAAAGCGGCCATACTGGGAGCGGCGCAGAAAAAAAGTTGAGACCTCCTTTCAAGGACACAAATGTTCTCTTTTTCAGGACTTGGCACCTGCATCCCTGGCACACCGACAATCCCTACGGCCGGTCACCACCAAGCTTCGAGAGGACAATATCAAATATCGTTGGACTTATCCTTTTGGTCTCATTTTCGAATATCGGAACAAGTCCCATCATGTGACGGAGCTGAATGAGGGGTAGTGGGTCCTCGGCCTCCCAGTGCCGACGGACGAGGACGCTCCAGGTCCCTCTACCGGTGAGGACCGACCCAGTTGAGACACCTGATCATGGTAAACAATTACGAAACATAGATCGACGACCAAGTGACTCCCATGTTCTGTGCAATGAGTCTTCCTTCGCAGGAAGTCCCGAGGTTACTGTCTCACACTCTTGTGTAAAACCCCTGGGAGTGGCTGAGAGGGTTTGACGAGGCTGTAGAAGACGCATGCCAATTTTACGTACCACGCTGCGGAGGAGTACTTGACATCCACAGACTTTACAAGTACTCTCTCTGATACAGAAGCATGGCAGCAGGGGGTATGTGCCTTGAGTGTACTGCCCGAGTTATTGTTTTGCTTCTTTATGAGGTTTTGTGCCAAGAGCCTATTGGTGTCTTGACCTTTTTTTCTTATGGAGTTGTTGGGGAATGGGCTGGGGGGATGTTCCTGGTGGTGGTGAGTGGGGGTTATGGTCCTTTCGGTCGCATGGGGAAACAATTGGTAGGGCGGCCACGCTACGCTAGCATGCAGTTTTACACTGGGTGGGGTGGTTCTCTGCGGGAGTTCATTGGGAGTGACAGGGAGGCTAAGATTTCTAGATGGTCTCAATAGCATCCTGGAATATTAAAGATCTTAATTTGCTGCAAAAACGGCAAAATATATCACTGACTGTCAATTCGAGGTAGTGGTGCTCCAGGAAACACACTTAAAATGGTCGGAGAATGGGCGACTCTGTCATAGAGCATATCCATTAATTTACCAATCATCGGCTAGCACCAAACACAACGGAGATGCTCTGTTTTTCCAGTCCTCTGCTAAATTCTAGCCAGAAGCCGTTAAAACCGCCCGGGAAGGGAGAACTCTCATGGTGAAGGGGAGGCTGTGGGGCACTTTGAGCACTCTTATCTCTTTGTACGCACCTAATACGGGCCAGGCGACTTATCTTTCTGACGCACTTGCTCTAATAGGTGGCTTTGCGGAGGGCCCAGTGATTCTCATGGGCGACTTTAATCTCACTTGGCATAACATAATAGATAGCTCTCACACTCATAGGTCAACTCCCACACGCTTCCCTAAAGGGCTCAAGCAACAATTTCACACCCTAGGTCTCCTAGATGCATGGCGGACGCTCAATCCTGACATCAGAAATTATACTTACTTCTCTCATGTGCACACACCTACTCTAGGATTGACCACATTTTAACAGCCAACCACTTAGGGGTTGACTTTGAGCTGCCCAGATACTGCCAATTCCAGTTTCGGACGATGGCCTTGTTTCTATTAGCTTAGCATGGGGGGACCCCATCCCGACACAGCCAGATGGTATTTTCCAGCCTCTCTAACTAGGGACAAATCTCTCAGGGAAGACCTGAGGTCGGCTATTACTGAGTTCTTCTCACTTAATGCCCCGGCAGACACATCCCCGCAAAATAACTGGGACGCTTTTAAAGCAGTTTTGCTAGGTAAATGCATCCAACTTAACACTGACCTTAATAAGCAAAGGGCGAAGGAACGCCTGGCTGTGGAGGCAGAACTGGAGGCCGCTGAAAAAGCGCACAAGGACCAGCCGACTAGGACGCTACAGAGACAGCTCACGGCTGGGAGAGGGAATCTCAGGGCTATCTACCAAAATAGGGCTGAATACACGTTACTCAAACTGAGACAGACGTCATACATGCAGGGGGATAATGTTGATACCCTCATAGCATGCCAGTTGCAAGAAAAGCAAGAGCGCCAATATATAGGGGTATCTTAGACGCTGACAGACGCCTCTCCCATGACGACAGCAGTAAAGCGAATATTTTCAGGGCCTTCTATGGTGACCTCTGCCGAAGAGCCCCCCCGACCCATTCTTGCAACAGCAATATCTTGACTCACTAGACCTCCCCCGCCTACCACCTGCGTCAACGAACACGTTAGATGCTCCCATCACAGCAGAGGACTTTGGACAAGCCATAAATATGCTTAAACCATACAAGGCACCAGGACAGGATGGCCTCATTGTACACTTTATAAATGTTTTGCCTCCGAGCTGACTCTGCATCTCACCTTTTTGTTTAACGCTATTGCGTTGGATGCCAGGATTTCGCCCTCGATGACCGGGCGGTCATCTCTGTCATCCCCAAACCGGGGAAGGACCCTCAGCTCTGTGCATCTTATCAGCTCATAGCCCTACTTAATCTAGATGCAGAGTTTTTCTTTTCGATCTTGGCTGCCAGGCTTGAGGACTTGATGTCCACCCTAATCCACCCGGACCATTCAGGCTTTATAAAGGGGCAGCAAACGTATGACAATGCTCGCCGTACGTTACACCTCATAGAAAAGGTCTCTCGGTTTCGAATTCCTGCAATCTTGATAGGGCTTGACGCCGAGAAGGTGTTTGATATGGTCGAGAGGTCCTTCATTTTCCTCACCATGCAGAGACTCTGCTTTAGGGAGAGGTTCCTCAATATGGTCCGGGCCAATTACCACCTCCTGCAATCACGAGTAGTGGTAAATGGTCACCGATTTCTCCACTTTACCCTTGGCAGAGGCACGTGTTAGGGTTGGCCACTTTCTCCCCTCCTATTTGCCCTTAGCATCGAACCCTTAGCTACTCAATTCTGAGACAACAAAGCAATATGGGGCATATGTTTTGGAGGCACGGAGCATAAAGCATCCTTCTTTGCAGACAATGTTCTGTTAACGCTGACGGATCCATCCACCTCCCTCGGAGCGGTACAGGAGGACCTACGAAACTTTGGACAGTCTCTGGTTTCAAAGTGAAGCTCTCTAAATCTTCCATATTAAATCTCACACTCTCCGATGCAGCTGCGGCGGCATTACGGGGCCAAATAACGCTTCACTGGGATAAACACTCCCTGCTTTATCTCGGTGTACATCTCACTCCTAACATTGGCAACCTTTACAAGGCAAACTTCCCTCCACTGGAATCGCAGCTTAAACAAGACCTTAAAAGGTGGAAGCCACTAAATATCTCCTGGCTGGGGCTGATTAACGCCGTTAAGATGGTAGTGCTGCCCCAGCTTCTATATCTCTTTCAGGCACTCCCCATAGCTCTGGAGCGTGATTTCCTTCCACGCGTGCAATCCTTGATCATCCAATTTATCTGGCAGGGGGAAGGAGCTCGTCTCCCCTTTCACGTTCTGTGATGCCCTGGACATAAGGGCGGGATTGCTATCTCTGACTTCCGTCTATACTATCAGGCAGCTCAATTGAGGGTAATTTTGGAGTGGACGGTGCGAGAATATGAGAAGCACTGGCTCCATATGGATAGTGCGATTGTGAGGCGTTCTACCTGGGATGTCCTCTGGAAGTCGAAATCTGACAGACCAGCAAATGCATACCTCAGCACACCCACCTGCACCACACTCACAATATGGGACCAGGTTACGAAGCGGGAGGGCTGGACCCCTCACCATACACTCCTATCCATTTCAACCAGGCCTTTCCACCGGCAATGAGCGAGGGTCCCTTTGATAGTGGGCGGGAGGGGGGCTGTCTGAAACTGTCAGACTTGTTTCATAACTTTGACATACAGACCTTTGACACTTGCAAAAGGGAATTCCTGATTACCCACAAGGAACACTTTCATTACTTGCAACTTAAGCACTTGGTCTCCCTCCCACACATACTGGATGCCTCTACCAGAGAGCTTACAGTGGTGTAAAGGTTGGTGCTCAAGGTGGGAAACATGAAGGGGGTGATTTCCTCACTTTACATCATACTCCTCGATACCCTACATGCATCCCAAGCACGCTATATGGCCTTTTGGAAGCCGGTGCTGGGCCGGGGGGTTTCTGACATCAAATGGAAAAATGTATGGGGAGACATCATTAAATTCAACCACTCGGTGGCCCCGAGGGAAGCACACTACAAGACATTACTGGACTGGTACCTTTACCCTACCAAGCCCAGAAAGATCTTCCCTGACACCTTAGATCTCTGCTGGCGTGGCTGTGGGCGACAGGGGGATTTTCGCCATATCTGGTGGGATTGCCCAGGTATCTGACCTTTTTATGAAAAGATCCTCTTACACATTAAGGAAATACTAGGGTACCTCATCCTGACTTCTATAGAGGAGGTTCTATTGGGCCTTAGGGATCCCAGCTGGGAGCACCACACATGGGCAGACAAGACTATCTGGTGGACATGCCTGGGGGCTGTGAAACTCACAATTGCATTTGCTTGGAAAAAGAAGACTGCGCCAGAGATTTCTTTATGGCATGCCCGGCTATGGAGAATCCTCTCTGTGGAACGCCTGGCAGACATCTTCCAGGACAACTTTAAGGCCTTTGAAACTAGATGGGGCCCGTTGGTGTCTTACTATCCAAGGGATGACTCTCGGCGGTGTGCCCTCCCTCCTTGAGGGCCATGCATCTCTTTCAGTTCTAACTCCCTAGTAACACACCGACCACAGCCTCTGCCACGCCTCTCACAGTCTAACATCCGTTTCTGCAGCCGCACCTTTTAGACACACCTGAGAGACTTACTCTATACTTCTGCAATTTCACCACACCAGGGCCTGGGAGGGAGGAGGATTGGGATGGGGTTGCTAGGGGCCCGATGTAGGTAACCAAATACCGGTCGGTAACGGCCGATTTCGGCCGTTACCGACCGGTATTTGGTTTTTGATATGGAGGGGGCCTAAAATTTACCGAATCGGTAAATTTACCGAATAAGTAAATCTAGATGTAGGTGGCACTGAAAACAGTGCCAAAGGCCCTTAAGATTTTGTTATTTACCACAAAATACTATTTGATGGTAAATAACGAATTCCTGTGAACATGCACATCTGTGCATGTACACCTGTGCCATTTAACACACATACATGCCCTTAGGGCATGTATGTGTGTCACATGGCACACAAGCCAGAATCAGGGGTGCAACAGGGTGTCAAAGTGACACCCTGTCCCTCTTGACAATTCGCTAATTTTACCGAATCGGTATTTACCGATTCGGTAATTGACATTGATTCCTATGGGCCTCATTTCCCATAGGAATCAATGGCAATTACCCAATCGGTAAATACCGATTTGGTAATTACCAAATCATACCGATTTGGTAAAGATTACCGAATTATTTCCTACATCTCATTTACCGAATCTAGAATACCGAATCGGTAAAATTCGGTATTCTAGAGTCGATAAATGAGATTTACCTACTTCGGGCCCCTAGTTCTTCACTATTAGTTCTTAATGTTACCTTTTACTTGTACTAGCTATAACGTTTGGCCTACAAGTGGCTTGCCAAACACAAAACGGCTTTAAGCTTAGTAGATAACAGGGGGACTGTATCAGACCTAGTGATATGTGCAACTGGACTTTCATTAGCTGTGAGATTAGCCTCTGGGTTTTGTTCACCCTACTGTACTCTCTATGTGGTATTCCTTTTAATACTGAATAAAAAGATTTTCGACAAAAAAAGATCAACCTAAAATATTATCGAGACATAAACATCGACTTTTAAATTACCAACAACCTATACCTAAAAAGGTAAGTACAAAGATGTCAAAAAAATATATATTTTCAATAATATTTTATTAAATCTCGAATTATGAATATATATATATATATAAATTTAAATATTAAAATTAAAATATATGAAATACTAACATTTAATTTAATAAAAATTACATACATTTAATGTATTATCAAATGTAACAAACTTACTTTAAAAAGTTAAACACGCTAAAAAGTATTATAAAACTAATCATTTTGAAATACATTATAATTTAAAAAATATTACATAATCTATATATATAAAAACGAATGTATGTCTGTCTGTCTGTTTGTCCTTTATGCATTACTACACCATTCATCCGATCGCCATGAAACTTTGGGAAGTTGTTGAGTACACTCCCGCGAAGGTTTCTGGCATAATTTTTTTTTAAATATCGGCCCCCCAAGGGCCCTCATAATCTTTCGAATACTGATGTACGCACCAGACGGAAAAACAACAAATCGTGTATCCACAAGCACTCGTATAAATAAATAACTAGAATTAAAACACCATTCATCCGATCGCCATGAAACTTTGGGAAGTTGTTGAGTACACTCCCGCAAAGCTTTCTGCCATAAAACTTTTTAAAATATCGGCCCCCCAGGGACCGCATAATCTTTCAAATACTGATGTAGGCAGCAGACGGAAAAACAAAAAATCGTGTATCCACAAGCACTCGAATAAATAAATAGAATTAAAACACCATTCATCCGATCGCCATGAAACTTTGGGAAGCTGTGGAGTACACTCCCGTGAAGGTTTCTAGCATAAAAATTTGATGTATGCACAATACAGGAAAACTAAAAATCGCGTATCCACAAGCACTCCAATAAATAAATAGAATTAAAACACCATTCATTCGATCGCCAGGAAACTTTGGGAAGTTATTGAGTACACTCCCGCGAAGGTTTCTGGCATATTATTTTTTAAAATATCGGCCCTCATAATCTTTCGAATACGGATGTACGCACCAGACGGAAAAACTAAAAATCGTGTATCCACAAGCACTCGAATAAATAAATAGAATTAAAACGACATTTTGAAATGTTTTCCATATTAAAATGAATAAGTTTCAATAAACATGACACAATGTAAATTGAATGTTATCATGACGAGTTTCCTTGAATTTCCTTTCTTCGGAGATTGCAGAACCGCGCGACGGGTAAGCTAGTATAATAATAAAACAAATAGATATATATGTATCTATCTATATCGCTCTCTATGTATATATATATATATATATATATATATATATATATATATATATATATATATATATATAAGAAAGAACGAAAGAACGACCAGAGCCCACAGCTTCACCTCCTTTCATGCTGACACTTTATTGGTCTCATATGCGTGGCAGCACCAACAACTCTTTAATACTATACGCGTTTCGGCGCCAATCGCCTTGTTCACAGGTGAGTCACATTTAGTGTCCAAATGGTCTTGTGGTCCGTACTTAGAACCACTGTTCCCAGAATGCATCATTATTCAAATTTTGCAGCGTGGCTTGACATCGTATTCTCTTTTGCATTAGTAGCATATAATTAATGTCAAAGTCACATTTTGTTGCTGTAATACTTCACGATGTTTCAGGGAAATAATTTAAAAGCATAGTGTACTTTGCTGCCACGCAGTGAATACTTGCTTGAAACGAAGGTTTGAAGTCTGCCAGAAAGAGGACAACACCTCCTTTGGATCCCTTTCTCTCTGCCATTACCAACTTGCCTTGGAAATCCACTGGCTGGTAAGGTTACGAGCGTGTCATGCCCCCTCCATTTGATGCACATAACTTGCTCCATTTTACCGGGGGCCTCCAACTCTGCAGGGCGGGCTCTCACAAAAGGAATGGAGAATCCTCTTACTTCAACAAAAGAACGACCAGAGCCCCCAGCTTCACCTCCTTTCATGTTGACACTTTATTGGTCTCATATGCGTGGCAGCACCAACAACTCTTTAATACCTTACGCGTTTCGGCGCCATGCGCCTTGTTCACAACAATAGAAGATTTCCTGGATACACCCCCCGATATTGAAATATTGGTACAAGATAATTTAGGGGAAAATACCGATGAGACACAAATTGAAAACACCATCATCACACAAGCCCGTGATCCGAGCAACATGAAAAATAAATCAAGGAAATTACCCATTGCTCCTAACGACGCAATTGATGTTTTCAATGAAGTCATTCAAATTGATCTAGAGAAACTAGCAAAAGAAAAAATGGACATGAGAAATTCGAACATTACGAGAAAGGAATGGGAAGCCATCAAATCCCTAAGAAATGACACCTCTATAGAAATAAAACCTTCTGATAAAGGAGTGAACATTGTGATCTTTTCAAAAGAAAATTATGAACAAGAAGCCTTAAGACAACTGAAGGACCCTGACTGCTATATGATTATCAAAAGAGCAGAATACTTGAAAAGCACTATGGACTTCCAAAAAATGTTGGAAGAATGGAAACAAGAAGGGATGCTTAATATGGACGAATTTCTCTTTTTACAATGTGAGGCACCTGTTCTGCCAACGTTTTATCATCTACCAAAGGTCCACAAAAATGCCAAACGACCACCAGGGCGGCCAATAGTATCCTCTATCGGAAGCTTGCTAGAAAATACGTCACGCTTCATTGATCACTTTTTGGCACCAATTGTGAAAGACTTACCCTCCTATGTGAGGGACACACAGGACTTCCTGAGACAAATTGACAATATACATTGGGAACCCAATATGCTCTTGATTACACTGGACGTTGTCAATCTTTATACTTGCATTGCCCATACGGACGGCATAGCAGCAGTGGAATGGTTTTTGAATAAAAAACCAGAAAAGTATAGCCAACATAACTCCATGCTGCTGGAAATGACTAAATTCTGTCTGTATCATAAGATCTTTCTTTTTTCAGGGCAACTCTACAAACAAACGAGGGGCACTTAGATGGGCTTGTGCTTCTCCCCCAGCTATGCAAACTTGTTCGTTGGCTGGTGGGAGAGGCACGAGGCATGGAGTGAGGCCAATGACCACTGGACTGAGAAAATTCTTCCATGGACGAGGTGTATAGATGACCTCTTTGTTATTTGGCGCGGGGATCGGACCTCGGCTGAGGAATATATCTCCGCGCTTAATGATAATGAATGGCATCCAAAATTCACAAGCCCAATCAGTGATATGAGTGTTTGTTACTTGGATTTGGAGGTCTACATAGAGAACGATAACATACAAACAAGACTCTATAGAAAACCAACGGCAGGGAATGCTGTACTTCATGCAGCAAGTCATCACCCGAAGAGCCTTATTCAAAGCGTTCCCTATGGTGAATTCTTACGCCTGAAGCGCAATTGCTCAGCGGTGGAAGAATTCACATCAGTGAAGAATGAAGCTGAAAAAAGATTCCAGGTCAGGGGTTACACCAATAGCACATTAAAACAAGCTGAAGATAAAGCCTCCAAAATAAATAGAAAAGATCTTCGAGTAATCAAATCAATTGAGAAGTTGGAAGAACCACCAAGAATGATGACCAACTTCAATATTAAAGCAGGAAAAATTGTGCAAATTTTTAAGAAAAATTGGCACATCCTGACAACTGGTCATGTGCTTAGAAGAGTTCTTCCAGAGAGACCGTTGATTACTTATCGACGCAGCCAATCTCTGGCAGACTACCTCGTCCATAGCCACTTCTCTTCCAAATCTCTGCCAGCCAAACTCTCTAAGGCAAAAGGGTTCTTTCCATGTCTGAGGTGCAAGGTCTGCAAAAGTAGCAAAAAAGTGCTGAACTACCCAGGAAGAACAAATGAAAATAAACCAAATAGGGAGATCAAAAAACTTTTGAATTGCAACTCAGAGTACACCATTTACTGTCTTGTATGTCCCTGTGGCAAACGCTATATAGGGAGTACAATTAACCCCAACGAAGTTAAGAATTTTAGAACACATGCGTGCCATAGCAAAAAATGATAAATCTTATCCAGTGGCCCGCCATTTTTCAGAACTACATCAAAGCAACAGGGACCTCTTGAGCTTTTACTGCATTGATCAAGTGGAGCGTTCAGAAAGAGGGGGAGACAGAGTGTAAGCTTTACGTACTCTAGAATCAAAGTATATAATAGATCTCAAGACCATGGCACCGTGGGGGCTCAACAACGATGAAGAAATGTGGGTCCACCTATAGAGATCGAACCTTTTCTAATCATGATTAGGTACCCGATTGAGAGGCCTGTGTTAGAGAGAAACTGGAAGATGAAAAAATGAAAAATAGAGACTTTGAATATTTATTAATGAACTCATCACAGTAAATGACATCCTGTAACTGAAGTGACTCATTGATATCTAGGCCCATTCAGGGCCAGAGTCCAACCGAAAAACAAAAGGGATAAGCCCATTCAGGGCCATAAGACTATTGTATAAGACCAAAAGCCAAGTAATGTATTTTATGAAATGATACAATACTGTTCAAAGCTAGTATTTATTGTGATAATTTTCAGTCTGTTGTCACATGTTGTTTTTAAATGGTTAACACTTAGCACTTTATTCTTCTAAATACGCTCTTATAAGCCACAATGAACGTAGTATTAATAACACACTACAAGATGGCGGTTGCGAATACAACCTAGACACTTAATATCATTTTTTATGTCAATGAATGTGTATTAATAACACACTACAAAATGGCGGTTGCTAATACAACCTAGACACCTAATACCATCTTCTATGTCAATGAATGTGTCAATCAAATTGTGGCTTTAAATGACGTCACCATGTGCACACAAACTGACACTGACGAAGCTTTTTTAAGCGAAACGCGTCTGTTAGGGGTGAGGGGTTTGCAATAAATCAATTTGAAACGGATACCTGTGTGCCTGCCATCTTTTCAGCCTGGATTGGGAGTTGAAACGTGTTCGAATATATATATATAGCACTGAGCACTTTAAAAAAACGTTCTAGACAGCCAGGAATCTATGGTCCAGTTGAAGACTGATTGCAGTCGAAACGCGTAGGCCGTCCATTTTGCACTTTTTTATTACACATGGTGTGTATTTAAAATAAACTAAAATAAATTACCCTACTGTTGTGGTGCCGTGACTTCCGCTGTATGAACTGAGAACGTGAAGATTCAGGGAAATATATATATATTCACTGAAAAAACCATAGGTTTCACACCAGTTATAGTTAGGAATTAGCATTTAAAAAAACCTATTAAATTCACTGAAAAAACCATAGGTTTGTCACCAGTTATAGTTAGCTGGAAATGTTACTGACAGAAAACCATTGAAATTCCCACGTTATAGTTAGTTGGACTCACTATAACTTGCGCTCCTGCAATGCACTGCTGATGACGTCACATATTACATCACTCATGACATGGTCAGTGACATCATATATATATATATATATATATATATATTCCTTGACTCTCTTCTACCAACCGCTGCTCCGCTTTACCACGGGTGCCTCTTACCGCACGGTGGAGTGCGTATTATTTTCCAAACAGTCAGTCCCCACTTCCCGGACTGTTTCCAACAAAGAGCATTCAAAGTTATTTAGCGCAGTTCACATGCCATATTTATTCATAGCACTGCAGTTTCCAAAAGGTTTAACAAACGCGTTTCGGCGTTGCCGCCTTCGTCAGTGTAAACCTCAATTACATTGTGTGCATTTAAATAAAGTTTGTTGTGACCTTCAGTCACGTGCATTAAAAGAAAGAAAATAAAAAACGGCACAATCTATACAATTCATTCATTGTGGCGGCCATCTTTCAATGATCAAAAATTACTTTGTAAATGTCAATACATTCATCTACATTCAATCATTAATCAATACATTTATGTCCTTGATTGCAATAGTAATAATTTCATTATATCATGGTTTCATTTGCTTGAATGCAATTTTCACAATTCTACTTAAATATCTCGTTAGATCTAGTTGGCCTAGTTTGTTGCGCCATTGTTTTGCGTTCTGCCCAAAGCATATTGCCATGAATGGGCCTATGTTAATCCCTATTCTGGGTGGAGTGCAGCATTGAATTTATCGGATTCGGACGGGGGAGTTCAGCTTTAGGAAATGACAGAAAGGGGACATAGGTAATGAGGTGTTATTGTTACTATTGGCTTTACCCTTAGATTAGCTCTATCCTATGTGTGCCAACATCTCTTCTTCATTGTTAAGACCTCCTGGGGTCTTTGTCTGGAGCATTATGATGAACCTGGATTCCAGAGTTCGAAGTTTTTTTACCCAGTCTCCCCCTGGTTCTGTTTTTACCATCTGATCTAGGACAAAGAAGGTAAGTAGATTGCTGTTGCTTTTGTGCATTTCCTCGAAATGTCGCGCAACGGGGTAGGTCTGCTCTCATGTGCTCCAAAATTCTTAGTTTGGTTTGTTTTATGGTACTTCCCACATATTTTTTCCCACATGGGCACACAAGGCAATACACAGTGAACTCTGAATTGCAGTTCAACAATTTTGATATCACGGTTTTGCCTGCTTTTCCTGGTATTTGATAGTCTTAGACTTTGTGTGAATTCTTACAAGCTTTGCATTTCATGCATGGGTAGAATCCCACAACTGGTGCCTTTCTTTTCCTTTTGCATTCATAATGACTATTGACCAGGTGATCTCTAAGAGAGTTTCCTTTCCTGTAGATCACTAGTGGGTAGTTTGATATTAATTTGCCTACCACACTATCTGATTTTAAAATTCCCCCAATTTTTTTTGAAGATTTGAAACATCTCTGAAGATTTGTCTGAGAAATTCGTAATGAGTCTCAGCTTTGAGTTTCCAGTCTTAGATTTATCAATCAGCAGTTTGTTTCTTCCCACTGCATAGCTCTTTAATTCCGCCTGATCTAATATCCCTTTACAATATCCTCTCTGGTTGAACCTTTCTCTCGATTCTCCTCTTGCTTTCTCATATTCTTCATTTGTGGAGCAGTTCCGCTTCCTTCGAAGGAACTCTCCCAGTGGAATATTATTGACCACACTTCGTGGGTGGCAGCTCCCCGCATGGAGGATGGTATTTCCTGCTGTGGGTTTACGATAAAGGGCTGTTTGGATGGCATTGTCTTCCACATAAACTCTTAAATCTAAATAGAAGACTTCTTTTTTGCTGATGGTACTTGTGAAGCTGAGATTAAGCTGATTTACATTTAAGAGTTTAATATACTCTTCAGCCTCACTCTGTGGACCCCGCCACAGGATGAACAAGTCATCAATGTAGCGGGTCCACAGAGCAATTTTGTTCATCCACACTTCATTGGTTCCCGCCCAGGCCACATGCTTCTCCCACCAGCCCACGAAAAGATTCGCGTAGCTGGGGGCGAAACGCATGCCCATCACGGTACCCTGGAGCTGCAAATAGAGCTGACCTGAAAACAAAAAGATTTTATGTTGCAAACAGAACTCCGTCAATTCCACCAACATCCGATTATTTTAGAGCTCTTTTCTCCAGAAAAAATGTCATGGCTCTAAGTCCATTCTCGTGTTTAATCGAGGTGTAGAGGCTTGTAATGTCTAGTGTTATCAATACCATGTCCTCTTCCCATCTTACTCCTTGAATAATCCTTAAGAAGTCTTAAGTAACCCTCAAATAGGAGCTCAGGTCCTTCACAAGTGGGGAGATAAAATTGTCAATGTAGGTCGAGGTATTCTCTAACAAACTGTTTTTAGCCGACACAATAGGCCGTCCTGGTGGCCTGATTTTACTTTTGTGCACTTTAGGTAAGTGATAGAACGTTGCTAGTTCGGGATAGTCGCATCTCAAATTCTGCTGATCCAATATACCCTCATCTCTCCATTTAGTGATGAGGCTGTTGAAATTCGAGATGCTATCAATGTACTTCTCTCTCTTGATGGGAGCATAATGGTCCTTTCTCCCCAATTGAGAGAGTGCTTCATCCTCATATTGTTGCCGGTTGAGGATAACTACGTTACCTCCCTTGTCACTCGGTTTGATTATTATGTTCTCATCTTCTTTGAAGCTCTTGATTATCTCCCAATCCTCTTTGTTTAAATTTCTTTTTCCACCATTGAATTTCTTTTTTTGTAGATTTTTCATCTCCTCAATTATCACTTCTTGGAAAGTGTCTATTGCATCATGCGGGGTCCTAGGAATGAATTTCGATTTTATGGTCATTTTGCTCTTACAACCTTGCTGTACAATTCCTGTTCCCTCCAACATTTGTGTCGGTTGATTCTCCCAATCTATTGGAACATCCGATTCATGTGCCAAGATTTGTGCTGTGGTAAATGCTTCCAAATCCGTCCCTGTGAGGCAATCAAGTACGTTTACCTCTTCTGGCATTTCCAATGCGTTCCTTTGCGGATGTAGAGTATGAATTTTCATCAGTGTTATTTTTCTTATGAACTTATAGAGGTCAATACGCATTTGCGTATAATCAAAGGCCGGTGTCAGGCAGAAGGTCAGGCCTAGTTGAAATATTTGTTGTTCTTATCAGACAGATTCACTATTGTTTGCTGGGTAATTGCTGGTTTGTTTAATTCCATCAGCCCCCCCGTTTGCTTCGGGTTACCACTGGGGTTGAACGCCCCGTTTCGGCTTTTCTTGCCCCTCCTCGTTTTCCTCTTACCACCTCTGGAGGGTGTGTTCTTGCAGCGGGTCTTTGTCTCAATCCCTGAAGGTTACAACAAACTGTATTTAAATGCACACAATGTAATTGAGGTTTACACTGACGAAGGCGGCAACGCCGAAACGCGTTTGTTAAACCTTTTGGAAACTGCAGTGCTATGAATAAATATGGCATGTGAACTGCGCTAAATAACTTTGAGTGCTCTTTGTTGGAAACAGTCTGGGAAGTTGGGACTGAGTGTTTGGAAAAAAAAAAATATATATATATATATATATATATATATATATATATATATATATATATATATATACATATATATATATACATATATATATTCACTCAAAAAACTATACGTTTTAGGGGTGTTATAGTTAGCTGGACATTTCACTCATACAAAACCATTTAAATTGCTCCTATATAGTTAGTTGCACTAACTATATTTCGCGCACCGGCAATCCACTGCTGATGATGTCACATATTAGATTATTCATGACATGGTCAGTGACATCACTGATGACATCTCAAATGACATCACTGATAAAAAAAAAATGCCTTGGGGGTCCTTGTGGGACCACCTGAGCAGGCCTAGGGGGTCAGGGTGCTTCTACCATGCCCCCTTTTTGAGTTCTACACACTTGTTTTTCTGCTTTCCTGTACCTCATTCTACCGAGGCACAAGATGGCTGCCCACAATTTCTGTTTTAGAGTGTTGACAGACAGTGGCAGCCAATCAGCATGCAGCTCGTGCATGTAGGGGTACGCGCATGTACGCGCACGTACGCGTACGTACGCGTACGGTACGCGTACCGGTAAGCTTAGGGATGAGTTTAGGGTGAGCTGCTATAGATATATATGTGTTTTTGAAGTTAATTTTCATAAAAACCACTGGAGCAATTTTCACCAAACATAGCAAAGGCACATCTGCGTACCAGTACCTACAATTTTGCTAAGTAATTCCGTTCAGCGGTTCGGGCGGTAGACTTGTCAGACCGTCCAATGGAAATTAACATGGGGAAAACACGTTTTGGGATCCCCTTTTTTCTCAGCCCCCACTTCACGAATCCCCCCGAAACTTTTAGGGAAGGAGTGCAGCGGAGCTGGCCAAATGTTTGGAAAATTACACACAGATTCCTCAACCGGCGCCAAAGTTATTCCCTATAGAATGTTGCGGATTTCCTATGGTAGCCAATCCTAACTATATATACCTACTGGCGACCGCCAGTAGGTAATATATGCACATATATATATTACCTACTGGCAGTCGCGAGTCGGTAGGTATAGTTAGGACCTATTTTCCATAGGAAATCCGCAGCATTCTATTTGGAATAACTTTGGCGCTGGTTGATGAATCTTCGCAAAATTGTCAAAACTAATGGCCAGCTCCGTTCTGCTCCTTTCCTGAAAGTCTTGGCGTAATTCATGATTCAAAAAAGGAGGGTCCCAAAACGTGTTTTCCCCATGCAATTTCCCATAGGACTTTAGCCGCAGCTACAGCATGATCTGCTGAACGGAATTACGCCAAATTTGGCAGAGATGTAGTCCTCAGTTCAGACTCGTGCCATTTTCCTAAATGGAGTCAATTTGTTCAGTACTTCCTGAGAAAATTACAGTCAAAAGCATATATATATCTATGGGTGCGGTGGATTCGTGCACCCTGAGCGTACCGTGAGCGCACCATAAGGGCACCTTTCTGATCAGGTGCTGAATGCTAATTGCCCGTCAAGTGGTTGTCAACATTCGAAACCAGGACCTGTTGGCAGACGTTTTGTGTCGCGGTAGAAGCGAGGCTGAAGAAGTCAGTGGAACAAGTGTGCAAAACATAAAAAGGGGGAAAGGTAGAAATGCTTTGACCCTCTAGACCTGCTTAGGGGGTCCCAGAAGGACCGCTGGGCCCACAAATATTTATTTTTATTTAAAACGGCAAGTGCACGTAAGGTGCGCAGACTCAGCCATAACAATAATAAAACTGAGCTTTTTATAATTAGCCCCCAGGGGGCCAAATCCCCGGGGCAACATTTTTACATTTTATGGGGAGCCCAGAGGGGCCCCAGCCCCGGGGACCATCACCCCCGGTGCTACAAAAAAATGATTGGGGGGGCTCCAAGGTCCCCAAAGCCTCAGGGACCACCACTCCCAGGGCTTTATGTATTGTGGGAGGGGGTTTCATGGCCCCCTCCTGGAGCACTTGAGGGCCCTGTGGACCGCCTTTCCCCAGGGCAAGCTCATGCAGTGTCCCGGGGTGCCCAACCTCGGGACACTGCTGTTTGCTATTGGAGGGCGGGAGCTGAGGCTCCCACCCGCCCATAGCAAACTTGATTTGGAGTTTGAAAGAGAGAGCAGGGAAATCTGTACTTTCTTTCAAAATCCAAACCAGATTGCTTTTCCACATGGGGAGCTGCATGTTAGCAGCTCCCCATGTGGAAAAGCAATGCCGGCTCCCAAACGCATAGAAGTTGGGCACCAAACGCACTGGAGTAAACTGCTGCACCAGTTGGTTACTAGCTACGTGAAAGTCTATATTAGTTATTGATTAGTTAACTGATTATTTGCAATGTAGAGTGAATGTGTGTGTGCTTTGGTGGGGATCTGTAAGTGCACAAATATATCTGAATAGTTAATTCAGTACGTATATGAGGTTAACACTATGTATTATAATACATGTTTGGGTGAGTGAATATCTTTATGGGTGTGGTGATGAGCAAAACATTTCTCAATGGTACATGTCCAACAAACTAGAAAAAATAAAAGACATTGTATGTGACAGTTGTATATAAATAACTGTACATAAAACTCATTGATTGCATGAGTGACTATATAAATAATTGTATATATGTAATAGTGATTTCATAACACAGTAAGAGTTACTATTTATATGAATAAATGAAGTGATATTTCTATACGTGTGTAGCTGAGTAAATGTAAGTATGATCCATTGTTTGCATAAGTGAGTAGGATGACTGCATAAGTAAATAGGATGTGTGTTGGTATGTAATGTCAATATAGGTATATAAGTATATTTGATAGTGTTCTATTGATCATTGACAGCATGTATGAGTGAATCTATAGGTGATAGATTAGATGTGTGTGTGTGTAGATGTAGGAATCACTGAGTGGGTTTTTAGATACTTGTATTGGTGTGTCAATGGATTCAAATATGGTACTGTGTATTTTACAGTGAGTGAGGAAAGATTATAGCAGTGTATGATGAGGTGTATGTGATTGTCAAGTGGATGATGTCATCAGTGATGTCATCAGGGATGTCATTGACCATGTCATAAATGATGTTATATGTGACATCATCACCAGTGGATTGCGGGCGCGAGAGTTACAGTTAGTACAACTAACTATAACAGAGGAATTTCAATGGTTTTGTATCCGTGAAATGTCCAGCACACTATAACATCCCTAAAATCTATGGTTTTTTCAGTGAATTTCTAAGGTTTTTTTAAATGCTAATTCCTAATTATAACTTGCTTGAAACCTATAGTTTTTTCAGTGAATTTTAAAGGTTTTTTTAAATGATAATTCCAAAGTATAACCTGCCTGAAACCCAAGGTTTTTTTCAGTGATTTTGAAAGATTTATTCAATAACAATTTTTAAATCTATTAATTGTTATATTTATTTCTTTTATACTGATTTAATTTTTTTTTTAAATATATTTATTTTTAGATATCCTATTTTTTAGATTACATTACAAATTTTTAATATATATATATTTTTAATGTATTATATATATAATTTTATATTTATTAAAATATTTTATAATATTTTCTTTTTTTTTCTTTTTTACAATTTTTTGAGCTGTCCCGCACCCATAGCGTACCTCTCTCGATTGCTGCGCTGAACATAGCCACCATTTTACAATTGTTCTGTCGGATGCGCGTAGCGTGTGCGATAGGTGCGTATTTTCATGCGCGATTTCTATGCGACCCGTACGTGACTTGAAACGCATACACAACATATACGTATCACGCCACACCACGCTTGCACGTTTCCACATGAAGTCATGTACGTGTTCAAAGTGGTGGGCACACGACTTCTGCGAAACTTTTCGATATAAAAAAAGATATATATATATATATATATATATTCACTGAAAAAAACATAGGTTTGACACCAGTTATAGTTAGCTGGAAATTTTACTCGCATAAAACCAATGAAATTCCCACGTTATAGTTAGTTGGACTCACTATAACTTGCGCGTGCAATGCACTGCTGATGACGTCACATATTACATCACTCATGACATGGTCAGTGACATCAGTCATGACATCACTGATGACACTATCTAGTGAATGTGTGTCTTTTTAAAAAATAAATATGTGTTATATATGTATATGTAAAAGTTGATGGAAGAATAAATGTTTAAATAAGTGATTACTTGGATGTTTTTTAAAAAAAAAATTGATTGGTTAACTGGTTTATTAAGTGAATCTTAGTGAATACATATATTAGAGAGTAATGTTTAAATATTTAAATATATGTATTAGTGTTTCACTTTGTGTATAAGTGGTTGCATGGGTTGGTGAGTAGCTACATGTGTATGTATATGGGTTATTAGATGTTTTTGTTAGTATCAGTATGAGTGTTTGTATGGTTTGGTGGGGGTATTACTTAACACATAGATGCATGAATGACTGACTCTCTCTTTGTATGTGTTTTGAAGACAGCATATGTGCAGGACTGTATGGGTGGAAGAGTGTGTATATGTGTGTGTTAGTGAGTGAATAACTGTCTCACTAGTGTCTTTATCAGTAACTACATATGTTTTAATCTAGTATATGTGAATATTGATGTATATAAGTGAGTATATGTGAGAGTAAGAGATTGTAAGAGTTCCTGTTTAAATAAGTATGTGTTTCTATAAGTGATTGTTTAAGAGAGTAAGTATGTGTAAGTTTCCATAGAAGTAAGGTGGTTGTGTGTGTATAGCTGTATATGCAAATAAATGGATGTTCAATAGTTTATTTGCATGTGTGAATATGTGTGAGAGTATCTTTTGGATGACTGTCGGTGTGAAACAGAATGTATAGGTGTATCACTACATATCATGAGTGAGTATATGTACAAGTGACTATATAGAACTGTTGATCAATGAGTGGATGTGTATATAGATGGTGGAATTATTGAATTGGTTGTTGTAACTGGTATGAGTATCTCCATTTTTTTGAAAATTTTAGTTTCTATTTTTGAATATGTGTTTCAAGGGTTACATTACAGTGAAAAGAGGTCTTCTCACTCTGTCACAAGGATGGAGTCATCAGTGATGTCATGACTGATGTCACTGACCATGTCATGAGTGATGTAATATGTGACGTCATCAGCAGTGCATTGCACGCGCAAGTTATAGTGAGTCCAACTAACTATAACGTGGGAATTTCATTGGTTTTATGCGAGTAAAATTTCCAGCTAACTATAACCGGTGTCAAACCTATGGTTTTTTCAGTGAATTTCATAGGTTTTGTAAATGCTATTTCCTAACTATAACGTGTGTAAAACCTATGGTTTTTTCAGTGAATTTCATAGGTTTTTTAAATGCTACTTCCTAACTATAACGTGTTTAAAACCTATGTTTTTTCAGTGAATATATATATATATATATATATATATATATATATATAGAGAGAGAGAAAATTTCTATGGCAAAATGAAACCCCTCATTTTGTTCCTTTTCAAATTAAATGTATTAAGTGTTACCACTTTATTCCAATCAAGATGACTTCAGGTGTGCCATACTTTTGTCATAAGTAAGACTGTTAGCGTTCTAGTTGTTCTTTAGAACACTCTGGGACATTCTGTCATTGGGCTATAGTTGGGCTACATCTGGCTGATATTTGGGCTACATTTGGGCTATTTTTTCTCTGGTGGCCATCTTGGGAGACCGCATATCAGAATTTTTTAAATGAAATATAAGAGGATTTGAGAAGTCACTCAAAATGTGCCCTAATTTTTCTTTCTTCAGCACTAATCATAATTTCTAAGGCAAAATGAACCCCCTCACTTTGTTCCTTTGCAAATTAAATGTTTTAAGTGTTAACACTTTATTCCAATCAAGATGACTTCAGGTGTGCCATACTTTAGTCATAAGTAAGACTGTTAGCGCTCTAGTTGTTCTTTAGAACACTCTGGGACATTCTGTCATTGGGCTATAGTTGGGCTACATCTGGCTGATATTTGGGCTACATTTGTTTTTTTTGTCTCTGGTGGCCATCTTTGGGCTACATTGGGCTACATTGGGCTACATTTGGGCTCTAACATATATATAGCCCAATGTAGCCCAATATATAATTTTTTGAAAGTTAATTTTCTCAGCAACTACTGAACAGATTTACACCATTCAAAGAAAAGCGTAATCTGCGAGCCGGACTCTACCTTTCTACCAAATTTCTTATAAATCCATTCAGCTGTTCGAGCTGTAGCCGTGTCTAAACGTCCTATGGAAAATAACATGGTGAAAACACGTTTTGGGACCCCCCTTTTATCTCAGCCCCCACTTGACGAATCCCCCCCAAACTTTCGGGGAAGGAGCGGAGCGGAGCGGAGCAGGCCATCTTCTTTGAGAAATTCGCAAAGATTCGTCCACCGGCGCCAAAGTTATTCTCAATAGAATGTTGCAGATTTCCTATGGAAACTAGGTCCTAACTACTGTCATTGGTCTATAGTTGGGCTACATCTGGCTGATATTTGGGCTACATTTGGGCTCTTTTGTCTCTGGTGGCCATCTTGGGAGACTGCATATCAGAATTTTTTTAATGAAATATAAGAGGATTTGAGAAGTCACTCAAAATGTGCCCTAATTTTTCTTTCTTCAGCACTAATCATAATTTCTATGGCAAAATGAACCCCCTCATTTTGTTCCTTTGCAAATTATATGTTTTAAGTGTTAACACTTTATTCCAATCAAGATGACTTCAGGTGTGCCATACTTTTGTCATAAGTAAGACTGTTAGCGCTCTAGTTGTTCTTTAGAACACTCTGGGACATTCTGTCATTGGGCTATAGTTGGGCTACATCTGGCTGATATTTGGGCTACATTTGTTTTTTTTGTCTCTGGTGGCCATCTTTGGGCTACATTGAGCTACATTGGGCTACATTGGGCTACATTTGGGCTCTAACATATATATAGCCCAATGTAGCCCAATATATATTTTTTCAAAGTTAATTTTCTCAGCAACTACTGAACAGATTTACACCATTCAAAGAAAAGCGTAATCTGCGAGCCGGACTCTACCTTTCTACCAAATTTGTAATAAATCCATTCAGCCGTTCGAGCTGTAGCCGTGTCTAAACGTCCTATGGAAAATAACATAGGGAAAACACGTTTTGGGACACCCCTTTTATCTCAGCCCCCACTTGATGAATCCCCCCAAACTTTCAGGGAAGGAGCGGCACGGAGCAGGCCATCTTCTTTGAGAAATTCGCAAAGATTCGTCCGCCGGCGCCAAAGTTATTCTCAATAGAATGTTGCAGATTTCCTATGGAAACTAGGTCCTAACTACTGTTATTGGGCTATAGTTGGGCTACATCTGGCTGATATTTGGGCTACATTTGGGCTCTTTTGTCTCTGGTGGCCATCTTGGGAGACTGCATATCAGAATTTTTTTCATGAAATATAAGAGGATTTGAGAAGTCACTCAAAATGTGCCCTAATTTTTCTTTCTTCAGCACTAATCATAATTTCTATGGCAAAATGAACCCCCTCATTTTGTTCCTTTGCAAATTAAATGTTTTAAGTGTTAACACTTTATTCCAATCAAGATGACTTCAGGTGTGCCATACTTTTGTCATAAGTAAGACTGTTAGCGCTCTAGTTGTTCTTAGAACACTCTGGGACATTCTGTCATGGGGCTAGAGTTGGGCTACATCTGGCTGATATTTGGGCTATATTTGTGTTTTTTTGTCTCTGGTGGCCATCTTTGGGCTACATTGGGCTACATTGGGCTACATTTGGGCTCTAACATATATATACCCCAATGTAGCCCAATATATATTTTTTCAAAGTTAATTTTCTCAGCAACTACTGAACAGATTTACACCATTCAAAGAAAAGCGTAATCTGCGAGCCGGACTCTACCTTACTACCAAATTTCTTATAAATCCATTCAGCCGTTCGAGCTGTAGCCGTGTCTAAACGTCCTATGGAAAATAACATGGGGAAAACATGTTTTGGGACCCCCCTTTTATCTCAGCCCCCACTTGACGAATCCCCCCCCAAACTTTCAGGGAAGGAGCGGAGCGGAGCAGGCCATCTTTTTTGAGAAATTCGCAAAGATTCATCCACCTGCGCCAAAGTTATTCTCAATAGAATGTTGCGGATTTCCTATGGAAACTAGGTCCTAACTACTGTCATTGGGCTATAGTTGGGCTACATCTGGCTGATATTTGGGCTACATTTGGGCTCTTTTGTCTCTGGTGGCCATCTTGGGAGACTGCATATCAGAATTTTTTTAATGAAATATAAGAGGATTTGAGAAGTCACTCAAAATGTGCCCTAATTGTTCTTTCTTCAGCACTAATCATAATTTCTATGGCAAAATGAACCCCCTCATTTTGTTCCTTTGCAAATTAAATGTTTTAAGTGTTAACACTTTATTCCAATCAAGATGACTTCAGGTGTGCCATACTTTTGTCATAAGTAAGACTGTTAGCGCTCTAGTTGTTCTTAGAACACTCTGGGACATTCTGTCATTGGGCTATAGTTGGGCTACATCTGGCTGATATTTGGGCTACATTTGTTTTTTTGTCTCTGGTGGCCATCTTTGGGCTACATTGGGCTACATTGGGCTACATTTGGGCTCTAACATATATATAGCCCAATGTAGCCCAATATATATTTTTTCAAAGTTAATTTTCTCAGCAACTACTGAACAGATTTACACCATTCAAAGAAAAGCGTAATCTGCGAGCCGGACTCTACCTTTCTACCAAATTTCTTATAAATCCATTCAGCCGTTCGAGCTGTAACCGTGTCTAAACGTCCTATGGAAAATAACATGGGGAAAACACATTTTGGGACGCCCCTTTTATCTCAGCCCCCACTTGACGAATCCCCCCCAAACTTTCAGGGAAGGAGCGGAGCGGAGCACGCCATCTTCTTCGAGAAATTCGCAAAGATTCGTCCGCCGGTGCCAAAGTTATTCTCAATAGAATGTTGCGGATTTCCAATGGAAACTAGGTCCTAACTACTGTCATTGGGCTATAGTTGGGCTACATCTGGCTGATATTTGGGCTACATTTGGGCTCTTTTGTCTCTGGTGGCCATCTTGGGAGACTGCATATCAGAATTTTTTTCATGAAATATAAGAGGATTTGAGAAGTCACTCAAAATCTGCCCTAATTTTTCTTTCTTCAGCACTAATCATAATTTCTATGGCAAAATGAACCCCCTCATTTTGTTCCTTTGCAAATTAAATGTTTTAAGTGTTAACACTTTATTCCAATCAAGATGACTTCAGGTGGGCCATACTTTTGTCATAACTAAGACTGTTAGAGCTCTAGTTGTTCTTTAGAACACTCTGGGACATTCTGTCATGGGGCTATAGTTGGGCTACATCTGGCTGATATTTGGGCTATATTTGTTTTTTTTGTCTCTGGTGGCCATCTTTGGGCTACATTGGGCTACATTGGGCTACATTTGGGCTCTAACATATATAAAGCCCAATGTAGCCCAATATATATTTTTTCAAAGTAAATTTTCTCAGCAACTACTGAACAGATTTACACCATTCAAAGAAAAGCGTAATCTGCGAGCCGGACTCTACCTTTCTACCAAATTTCTTATAAATCCATTCAGCCGTTCGAGCTGTAACCGTGTCTAAACGTCCTATGGACAATAACATGGGGAAAACACATTTTGGGACACCCCTTTTATCTCAGCCCCCACTTGACGAATCCCCCCCAAACTTTCAGGGAAAGAGCGGAGCGGAGCAGGCCATCTTCTTTGAGAAATTCGCAAAGATTCGTCCGCCGGTGTCAAAGTTATTCTCAATAGAATGTTGCGGATTTCCAATGGAAACTAGGTCCTAACTACTGTCATTGGGCTATAGTTGGGCTACATCTGGCTGATATTTGGGCTACATTTGGGCTCTTTTGTCTCTTATGGCCATCTTGGGAGACTGCATATCAGAATTTTTTTCATGAAATATTAAAAGATTTGAGAAGTCACTCAAAATCTGCCCTAATTTTTCTTTCTTCAGCACTAATCATAATTTCTATGGCAAAATGAACCCCCTCATTTTGTTCCTTTGCAAATTAAATGTTTTAAGTGTTAACACTTTATTCCAATCAAGATGACTTCAGGTGTGCCATACTTTTGTCATAACTAAGACTGTTAGCGCTCTAGTTGTTCTTTAGAACACTCTGGGACATTCTGTCATGGGGTTATAGTTGGGCTACATCTGGCTGATATTTGGGCTATATTTGTTTTTTTTGTCTCTGGTGGCCATCTTTGGGCTACATTGGGCTACACTGGGCTACGGCTCTAACATATATATAGCCCAATGTAGCCCAATATATATTTTTTCAAAGTTAATTTTCTCAGCAACTACTGAACAGATTTACACCATTCAAAGAAAAGCGTAATCTGCGAGCCGACTCTACCTTTCTAGCAAATTTCGTATAAATCTATTCAGCCGTTCGAGCTGTAGCCGTGTCTAAACGTCCTATGGAAAATAACATGGGGAAAACATGTTTTGGGACCCCCCTTTTATCTCAGCCCCCACTTGACGAATCCCCCCCAAACTTTCAGGGAAGGAGTGGAGCGGAGCAGGCCATCTTCTTTGAGAAATTCGCAAAGATTCGTCCACCGGCGCCAAAGTTATTCTCAATAGAATATTGCAGATTTCCTATGGAAACTAGGTCCTAACTACTGTCATTGGGCTATAGTTGGGCTACATCTGGCTGATATTTGGGCTACATTTGGGCTCTTTTGTCTCTGGTGGCCATCTTGGGAGACTGCATATCAGAATTTTTTTAATGAAATATAAGAGGATTTGAGAAGTCACTCAAAATGTGCCCTAATTTTTCTTTCTTCAGCACTAATCATAATTTCTATGGCAAAATGAACCCCCTCATTTTGTTCCTTTGCAAATTAAATGTTTTAAGTGTTAACACTTTATTCCAATCAAGATGACTTCAGGTGTGCCATACTTTTGTCATAAGTAAGACTGTTAGCGCTCTAGTTGTTCTTAGAACACTCTGGGACATTCTGTCATGGGGCTAGAGTTGGGCTACATCTGGCTGATATTTGGGCTATATTTGTTTTTTTTTGTCTCTGGTGGCCATCTTTGGGCTACATTGGGCTACATTGGGCTACACTGGGCTACATTTGGGCTCTAACATATATATAGCCCAATGTAGCCCAATATATAATTTTTCAAAGTTAATTTTCTCAGCAACTACTGAACAGATTTACACCATTCAAAGAAAAGCGTAATATGCGAGCCGGACTCTACCGTTCTACCAAATTTCTTATAAATCTATTCAGCCGTTCGAGCTGTAGCCGTGTCTAAACGTCCTATGGAAAAAACATGGGGAAAACACGTTTTGGGACCCCCCTTTTATCTCAGCCCCCACTTGACAAATCCCCCCCAAACTTTCAGGGAAGGAGCGGAGCGGAGCAGGCCATCTTCTTTGAGAAATTCGCAAAGATTCGTCCACCGGCGCCAAAGTTATTCTCAATAGAATGTTGCAGATTTCCTATGGAAACTAGGTCCTAACTACTGTCATTGGGCTATAGTTGGGCTACATCTGGCTGATATTTGGGCTACATTTGGGCTCTTTTGTCTCTGGTGGCCATCTTGGGAGACTGCATATCAGAATTTTTTTAATGAAATATAAGAGGATTTGAGAAGTCACTCAAAATGTGCCCTAATTTTTCTTTCTCCAGCACTAATCATAATTTCTATGGCAAAATGAACCCCCTCATTTTGTTCCTTTGCAAATTAAATGTTTTAAGTGGTTACACTTTATTTCAATCAAGATGACTTCAGGTGTGCCATACTTTTGTCATAAGTAAGACTGTTAGCGCTCTAGTTGTTCTTTAGAACACTCTGGGACATTCTGTCATTGGGCTATAGTTGGGCTACATCTGGCTGATATTTGGGCTACATTTGTTTTTTTTGTCTCTGGTGGCCATCTTTGGGCTACATTGGGCTACATTGGGCTACATTTGGGCTCTAACATATATATAGCCCACTGTAGCCCAATATATATTTTTTCAAAGTAAATTTTCTCAGCAACTACTGAACAGATTTACACCATTCAAAGAAAAGCGTAATCTGCGAGCCGGACTCTACCTTTCTACCAAATTTCTTATAAATCCATTCAGCCGTTCGAGCTGTAGCCGTGTCTAAACGTCCTATGGAAAATAACATGGGGAAAACATGTTTTGGGACCCCCCTTTTATCTCAGCCCCCACTTGACGAATCCCCCCCAAACTTTCAGGGAAGGAGCGGAGCGGAGCAGGCCATCTTCTTTGAGAAATTCGCAAAGATTCGTCCACCGGCGCCAAAGTTATTCTCAATAGAATGTTGCGGATTTCCTATGGAAACTAGGTCCTAACTACTGTCATTGGGCTATAGTTGGGCTACATCTGGCTGATATTTGGGCTACATTTGGGCTCTTTTGTCTCTGGTGGCCATCTTGGGAGACTGCATATCAGAATTTGTTTAATGAAATATAAGAGGATTTGAGAAGTCACTCAAAATGTGCCCTAATTTTTCTTTCTTCAGCACTAATCATAATTTCTATGGCAAAATGAACCCCCTCATTTTGTTCCTTTGCAAATTAAATGTTTTAAGTGTTAACACTTTATTCCAATCAAGATGACTTCAGGTGTGCCATACTTTTGTCATAAGTAAGACTGTTAGCGCTCTAGTTGTTCTTTAGAACACTCTGGGACATTCTGTCATTGGGCTATAGTTGGGCTACATCTGGCTGATATTTGGGCTACATTTGTTTTTTTTGTCTCTGGTGGCCATCTTTGGGCTACATTGGGCTACATTGGGCTACATTGGGCTACATTGGGCTACATTGGTCTCTAACATATATATAGCCCAATGTAGCCCAATATATATTTTTTCAAAGTTAATTTTCTCAGCAACTACTGAACAGATTTACACCATTCAAAGAAAAGCGTAATCTGCGAGCCGGACTCTACCTTTCTACCAAATTTATTATAAATCCATTCAGCCGTTCGAGCTGTAGCCGTGTCTAAACGTCCTATGGAAAATAACATGGGGAAAACACGTTTTGGGACACCCCTTTTATCTCAGCCCCCACTTGACGAATCCCCCCTAAACTTTCAGGGAAGGAGCGGAGCGGAGCAGGCCATCTTCTTTGAGAAATTCGCAAAGATTCGCCTGCCGGCGCCAAAGTTATTCTCAATAGAATGTTGCGGATTTCCTATGGAAACTAGGTCCTATCTACTGTCATTGGGCTAAAGTTGGGCTACATCTGGCTGATATTTGGGCTACATTTGGGCTCTTTTGTCTCTGGTGGCCATCTTGGGAGACTGCATATCAGAATTTTTTTAATGAAATATAAGAGGATTTGAGAAGTCACTCAAAATCTGCCCTAATTTTTCTTTCTTCAGCACTAATCATAATTTCTATGGCAAAATGAACCCTCTCATTTTGTTCCTTTGCAAATTAAATGTTTTAAGTGTTAACACTTTATTCCAATCAAGATGACTTCAGGTGTGCCATACTTTTGTCATAAGTAAGACTGTTAGCGCTCTAGTTGTTCTTTAGAACACTCTGGGACATTCTGTCATTGGGCTATAGTTGGGCTACATCTGGCTGATATTTGGGCTACATTTGTTTTTTTGTCTCTGGTGGCCATCTTTGGGCTACATTGGGCTACATTGGGCTACATTGGGCTACATTTGGGCTCTAACATATATATAGCCCAATGTAGCCCAATATATATTTTTTCAAAGGTAATTTTCTCAGCAACTACTGAACAGATTTACACCATTCAAAGAAAAGCGTAATCTGCGAGCCGGACTCTACCATTCTACCAAATTTATTATAAATCCATTCAGCCGTTCGAGCTGTAGCCATGTCTAAACGTCCTATGGAAAATAACATGGGGAAAACACGTTTTGGGACACCCCTTTTATCTCAGCCCCCACTTGCCGAATCCCCCCCAAACTTTCAGGGAAGGAGCGGAGCGGAGCACGCCATCTTCTTCGAGAAATTCGCAAAGATTCGTCCGCCGGTGCCAAAGTTATTCTCAATAGAATGTTGCGGATTTCCAATGGAAACTAGGTCCTAACTACTGTCATTGGGCTATAGTTGGGCTACATCTGGCTGATATTTGGGCTACATTTGGGCTCTTTTGTCTCTGGTGGCCATCTTGGGAGACTGCATATCAGAATTTTTTTCATGAAATATAAGAGGATTTGAGAAGTCACTCAAAATCTGCCCTAATTTTTCTTTCTTCAGCACTAATCATAATTTCTATGGCAAAATGAACCCCCTCATTTTGTTCCTTTGCAAATTAAATGTTTTAAGTGTTAACACTTTATTCCAATCAAGATGACTTCAGGTGGGCCATACTTTTGTCATAACTAAGACTGTTAGCGCTCTAGTTGTTCTTTAGAACACTCTGGGACATTCTGTCATGGGGCTATAGTTGGGCTACATCTGGCTGATATTTGGGCTATATTTGTTTTTTTTGTCTCTGGTGGCCATCTTTGGGCTACATTGGCCTACACTGGGCTACGGCTCTAACATATATATAGCCCAATGTAGCCCAATATATATTTTTTCAAAGTTAATTTTCTCAGCAACTACTGAACAGATTTACACCATTCAAAGAAAAGCGTAATCTGCGAGCCGACTCTACCTTTCTAGCAAATTTCGTATAAATCTATTCAGCCGTTCGAGCTGTAGCCGTGTCTAAACGTCCTATGGAAAATAACATGGGGAAAACATGTTTTGGGACCCCCTTTTATCTCAGCCCCCACTTGACGAATCCCCCCCAAACTTTCAGGGAAGGAGTGGAGCGGAGCAGGCCATCTTCTTTGAGAAATTCGCAAAGATTCGTCCACCGGCGCCAAAGTTATTCTCAATAGAATATTGCAGATTTCCTATGGAAACTAGGTCCTAACTACTGTCATTGGGCTATAGTTGGGCTACATCTGGCTGATATTTGGGCTACATTTGGGCTCTTTTGTCTCTGGTGGCCATCTTGGGAGACTGCATATCAGAATTTTTTTAATGAAATATAAGAGGATTTGAGAAGTCACTCAAAATGTGCCCTAATTTTTCTTTCTTCAGCACTAATCATAATTTCTATGGCAAAATGAACCCCCTCATTTTGTTACTTTGCAAATTAAATGTTTTAAGTGTTAACACTTTATTCCAATCAAGATGACTTCAGGTGTGCCATACTTTTGTCATAAGTAAGACTGTTAGCGCTCTAGTTGTTCTTAGAACACTCTGGGACATTCTGTCATGGGGCTAGAGTTGGGCTACATCTGGCTGATATTTGGGCTATATTTGTTTTTTTTTGTCTCTGGTGGCCATCTTTGGGCTACATTGGGCTACATTGGGCTACACTGGGCTACATTTGGGCTCTAACATATATATAGCCCAATGTAGCCCAATATATAATTTTTCAAAGTTAATTTTCTCAGCAACTACTGAACAGATTTACACCATTCAAAGAAAAGCGTAATATGCGAGCCGGACTCTACCGTTCTACCAAATTTCTTATAAATCTATTCAGCCGTTCGAGCTGTAGCCGTGTCTAAACGTCCTATGGAAAAAACATGGGGAAAACACGTTTTGGGACCCCCCTTTTATCTCAGCCCCCACTTGACAAATCCCCCCCAAACTTTCAGGGAAGGAGCGGAGCGGAGCAGGCCATCTTCTTTGAGAAATTCGCAAAGATTCGTCCACCGCCGCCAAAGTTATTCTCAATAGAATGTTGCAGATTTCCTATGGAAACTAGGTCCTAACTACTGTCATTGGGCTGTAGTTGGGCTACATCTGGCTGATATTTGGGCTACATTTGGGCTCTTTTGTCTCTGGTGGCCATCTTGGGAGACTGCATATCAGAATTTTTTTAATGAAATATAAGAGGATTTGAGAAGTCACTCAAAATGTGCCCTAATTTTTCTTTCTTCAGCACTAATCATAATTTCTATGGCAAAATGAACCCCCTCATTTTGTTCCTTTGCAAATTAAATGTTTTAAGTGGTAACACTTTATTTCAATCAAGATGACTTCAGGTGTGCCATACTTTTGTCATAAGTAAGACTGTTAGCGCTCTAGTTGTTCTTTAGAACACTCTGGGACATTCTGTCATTGGGCTATAGTTGGGCTACATCTGGCTGATATTTGGGCTACATTTGTTTTTTTTGTCTCTGGTGGCCATCTTTGGGCTACATTGGGCTACATTGGGCTACATTGGGCTACATTTGGGCTCTAACATATATATAGCCCAATGTAGCCCAATATATATTTTTTCAAAGTAAATTTTCTCAGCAACTACTGAACAGATTTACACCATTCAAAGAAAAGCGTAATCTGCGAGCCGGACTCTACCTTTCTACCAAATTTCTTATAAATCCATTCAGCCGTTCGAGCTGTAGCCATGTCTAAACGTCCTATGGAAAATAACATGGGGAAAACATGTTTTGGGACCCCCCTTTTATCTCAGCCCCCACTTGACGAATCCCCCCCAAACTTTCAGGGAAGGAGCGGAGCGGAGCAGGCCATCTTCTTTGAGAAATTCGCAAAGATTCGTCTGCCGGCGCCAAAGTTATTCTTAATAGAATGTTGCGGATTTCCTATGGAAACTAGGTCCTAACTATAACTATCTACTGGCGACCGCCAGTAGGTAATAAATATATATATATATATACATATATGTATATATATATATATATATATATATATATATATATATATATATATATATATATATATATATATGAATATATATATATATATATATATATGTATATATATATATATATATATATATATATATATATATATATATATATATATATATATATATATATATATATATTCTGTACTCCATTGCCTCGCCTTGCTCCGGGATAACACCAGCCAGGGCATAAAAAAGCTCACGGACACGGACCAATGAAGTTTCCTTTACCGTTTATTGCAGTGCAGGTAAGTCAATGACGTTTCGGCTCCACGAGCCTTGTTCACATGACATATATATATGTCACACCAGTTATAGTTAGGAATTAGCATTTAAAAAACCTATTAAATTCACTGAAAAAACCATAGGTTTCACACCAGTTATAGTTACCTGGAAATTTTACTCGCATAAAACCATTGAAATTCCCAGTTATAGTTAGTTGGACTCACTATAACTTGCGCGTGCAATGCACTGCTGATGACGTCACATATTACATCACTCATGACATGGTCAGTAACATCACTCATGACATCACTGATGACACCATCCAGTGAATGTGTGTCTTTCTGAAAAATAAATATGTGTTATATATGTATATGTAAAAGTTGATGGAAGAATACATGTTTAAATAAGTGTTTACATGGATGTTTTTTTAAAAAAATTTGATTGGTTAACTTGTTTATTAAGTGTATGTTAGTGAATACATATATTAGAAAGTAATGTTTAAATATTTAAATATATGTATTAGTGTTTCACTTTGTGTATAAGTGGCTGCATGGGTTGGTGAGTAGCTACATGTGTATGTATATGGGTTATTAGATGTTTTTTTTAGTATCAGTATGAGTGTCTGTATGGTTTGGTGGTAGATGCATGAATCACTGACTCTCTGTTTGTATCTGTTTTGAAGACAGCATATGTGCAGGACTGTATGGGTGAATGAGTGTGTATATGTGTGTGTTAGTGAGTGAATGACTGTCTCACTAGTGTCTTTATCAGTAACTACATATGTTTTAATCTAGTGTATGTGAATATTGATGTATATAAGTGAGTATATGTGAGAGTAAGAGATTGTAAGAGTTCCTGTTTAAATAAGTATGTGTTTCTATAAGTGATTGTTTAAGAGAGTACATATGTGTAAGTTTCCTTAGAAGTAAAGTGGTAGTGTGTGTATAGCTGTATATGCAAATAAATGGATGTTCAATAGTTTATTTGCATGTGTGAGTATGTGTGAGAGTATCTTTTGGATGACTGTCGGTGTGTAACAGGATGTATAGGTGTATCACTACATATGATGAGTGAGTATATGTATGAGTGACTATATAGAACTGTTGGTGAATGAGTGGATGTGTATATAGATTGTGGAATTATTGAATTGGTTGTTGTAACTGGTATGGGTATCTCCATTTTTTTGAAAATTTTAGTTTCTATTTTTGAATATGTGTTTCAAGGGTTACATTAAAGTGAAAGGAGGTCTGTCACTCTGCCACAAGGATGGTGTCATCAGTGATGTCATGAGTGATGTCACTGACCATGTCATGAGTGATGTAATATGTGACGTCATCAGCAGTGCATTGCACGCGCAAGTTATAGTGAGTCCAACTAACTATAACGTGGGAATTTCAATGGTTTTATGCGAGTACAATTTCCAGGTAACTATAACTGGTGTGAAACCTAAGGTTTTTTCAGTGAATTTAATAGGTTTTTTAAATGCTAATTCCTAACTATAACTGGTGTGAAACCTATGGTTTTTTCAGTGAATTTCATAGGTTTTTTAAATGCTAATTCCTAACTATATATAGGGCCTCAAACCTATGTTTTTTAATGTATATTTTCCCCTTTTTTTTTGTTTTTGCCCTGGAGCGCTCCCGGTGCGCTTACCGGTGAGCATAAGGGTAAGCCCAGTGTTATGGGGCCTTCCCGGTGCGCGTACCGGTGAGCGTCCCGTTAGCGCTATTGCCGCGAACGAAAACAACATCGTGACGTATCGCGTAGCCGTGACGCAGTGCGTCATAAGACACGTATCGCGTAGCCGCGAGATGCGTCTTATGACGCACGGCGTAAGCACACCCGAAAGCGCCCGAGCGCATGCGATCGCGCAATGTAAGCGCCCCACTGCGCTTACGGTACGCGCCCCGGGATGCGCCCCCGGGCGCGTATCGTAAGCGCGTCAAGCCATGTGACTTTAAAATAACACTTTTCATTGGTTCAGAATTTTTTTTTTTCCAAATATTGAGAAACCCACCCATTTCTCTCACTATTGCTTTGTACTTGGAGAGAGCAAGAGGTGTTCTGTGCATTATCTACTTCTCAAAGTTTCCTGATCTACAGCAATGGCTGCAAGGGAGTCATCCATCAGTGATTCTGATGGTTTTTTGCCTGAGGACCCTCCTCACCACAAAACAAAGGACCACTTCATTTGGAAATTTTTTGACATCCCTGAAGGAAAAAAAAAGGTTAATGCTGCTAAGGTAACCTGCAAGATATGTGGCAGTATTTTATCCAGAGGCAATCCTAATAGGAAATATAGCTTTGGAAATGCCACTTTAATTAGGCATGTCCAGAGAATACACCCAAATAACTATGCCAGGGAGAGTGTCAGGGACCTGGCACGGAATTTACCAAGAGATGGCGGCAGCACCTCCACTGGTGGAGCAACACCTTCAAGAACACCACGTGGAAGAATGGTCCCTAACGTGCAGCCGGTCTTTGCAGGCATAAAATTTCTATGCGTGGACTGTGATGAACTGCTCTGTTATGGGGAGCAGAGCGTTGAACTCATTGCTATAAAGAGACATGAACACCGCTGCCCTCCCCGTCCCTAATTTTTCAAAATTTTTTGCTCCTGTTGAGCAGTTTTGGAATCCCTGTTTTTGTTTTTCCCCTGAAAAAAATCCCCCCAAAATATAAAATCGTTCTAAAAAAGTATAAAAAAATATAAAACAACAAAAAGAATTAAAAAAACAGTTCTTTTCAGAACTACCTCCAATTTATAAAAAAATGCTACATTTTTTAAAAACTGTCATTCTTTTTTCTCCATGGTACGCTCCCCGGTACGCTCCCCAGTGCGCGTACCGGGCGCTCCCCCCGCGTAAAATTGTTTGGGTTTTTTTGCCCCGCGGGGCCCTTTTATGGCCCCCCACATCAAACCTAGGAGGTCAGGGGGGTCTACCCTGCCCCCTTTTGGTCATTTCCCCCTTTGTTTTTGCCACCTCTTGTGTCTCGATCCTACCGAGACACAAAATGGCGGCCGCTCCTGACTTTTTGGAATGTTAACAGACACCCGAGAGCCAATCAGCTTTCCGCTCGCGAACTCACGTAGCGCGCTGGAGCGCGCCCCGGTGCGCGTACCGGGGCGCGCATATAGATATATATATTTTTTTTAAACTAAATTACTCAAAATCCTCTGGAGCACATATCTTGAGACATAGCAAAGGCACATCGGGCTACCAGTCCCTACAATTTTGCCAAGTTTGGTGGGAATCCATTGAGCCGTTCGGGCTAAAAGTGAGTCCAACCGCCCTATGGAAATTAACATAGGGAAAACACGTTTTGGGACCCCCCTTTTATCTCGGCCCTGCTTCACGAATCCCCCCGAAACTTTCAGGGAAGGAGCAGAGCGGAGCGGGCCATCTTCTTTGAGAAATTCGCGAAGATTCGTCCACCGGCGCCAAAGTTATTCCCAATAGAATGTTGCGGATTTCCTATGGAAAACAATCCTAACTATAACTACCTACTGGCGACCGCCAGTAGGTAATATATATATGTATATATATATATATATATATATATATATATATATATATATACATATACATATATATATATATATATATATATATATATATATATATATATATATATATATATATATATATATATATATCCACACATAGAGTGCTGTCTCAATCATTCAAGGACAACACGCCTTAGTTCATAATCTGCTTCAAAGTGATGTTTATTCACAGAAACATCACCCAACGCGTTTTGAAGGGTCCGCTTCTTGTTCACGAGTAATGGGTATGTGAAAAACAATAAAGTTAAATACAAATCATGTGACATTCAAAATAATAAAAATTTAAAACAGACTACATAATTCATTGTCTGAAACCTCATTAGATACAATGTATTGAGCGATCGTCTGCCGTATTTACATTTGTAGTGATGCAATCAATCATCATTCAACGAGTGTCTTTTTAAACAAAGTGTTTACATTATTAGTAGATTGTACAGATATACGACGTTTTCTCCCTAATTCGGAGAACTACATTGACCATCATACTGCGTTGCTATACACCTGTAAATGCTTGGCTCAGGCTATTTCATTCATAGTGGAGCGGCAAGAATTAAATCATACAAAGAACTTAAGACCCGTCCTATAGTGGACATAGTCTCGTGTTTGATACAGCCCAGTGGGCATATGATGCTTACGGTTATATACAGGTATAGGCCCAGTGGGAACCTATAGAAAAAACTATTTCGCTCCTTGTATACCCGCAGTGCTTGATGTCATGCCCAAGTGGCCAAATTCACAGAAAATTAGGCAGGTTCCTTGTATACCATATGCGGTATCTAGGCATAAATTTAATAAATGCTCGTAATCAAATCCAATAAATGTATTAAACCACACTCGAAGGAAAAGGGAAAAGCAACAACTCCATTGTTGCAGATACTTTCGCTCTTTACCATCTTTGATTTACAAGTCAGACAATTTTGAAATCTGTAATAGAAAAAAATATAACAACATGAACAATCAAGGTTTAGAAATTAACAGTTCAACATTATTACATATCCATAAATTCAATTCGATAAGAGAGAGTGGAATAAGAACATCAGTTAAAAATTCATAGTGGACAACATTAAAAGTAACAAGAAACAGGCGCTAACCTAAGTTTAGCCCAAGTGTACTGCCGGTGCTTCATCACCATTAGGGCATCTAGGTTGCAATGTATGGTACTTAATAATCATTCTGTACTCTAAACGTCTCAGTTGTTTAGTTCAGTCGCCAACCCTCTCCCTCCTGGGGACACAATCTAGGACAATGAACGAGAGCAGACGTGTATTTTGTTTGTGCTCAGAGAAGAAATGACGAGCAATCGTATAGAGTTTGTCATTATGGGTTAATTCCCTCAGATGCTCCAACACACAATTTTTAGCTTTATGGATAGTACTTCCAATATAATATTTGTTGCATGGGCATCTGAGGGTATATACCGCATATTCAGTATTACATGACAAGTGTTTGACAGTTTTTAATACATTTACATCAGCAGAAAGGCGGACTTCTTTGCAGTTGGTGCTGTACCTGCAGGCCTTGCATCTGCCACATACAAAAAAAAACTATACTGCACTTTTCTGCAAGTTAGTCAGTTGAGGTAGTAAAGCAGGACACATCATGTCTTTAAACGATTGTGCTTTTCTATAAGTCACTTGTGGATACATTTTTCCAAATCGCTGTCAGTTTTGAGAACATTCCAGAATTTACCCAGCCACTTTTGTACCTCTTTAGACTTATTATTGTATGTCGTGATAAATCTTATTTTGTCAGAATCATCCGATTCAATATTTGTCTGCTTGATTTGCAGCAGTTCATCCCTGCTGCTTGCCTCTACTTTTTTACATGCTGTAGCGATACATTCATGGCTGTATCCTCTAGCAATGAAGCGTTTAATCATGATATCTCTCTCCTTGTTGTAGCTCTCATTCGTACTACAATCCCTTTTCGCTCTTAGAAGCTCACCAAAAGTTACCCTTTCGATGAGATTAGTCGGATGACAATTATGAGCGTGTAACTGGCTGTAGCCAGCTGTAGTCTTTCTATAAAGAGTCGTTTCCAGTTTATCAATTTTGGCCTCAAATTGCACATCTAGCAAATCCATAGTTTTCTCGCCAAAACGGCTGGTAAATGTTAAATTCAAGTCATTGATGTTTAATGCAGCTACAAAGGCCTCAGCTTCAGTCTGACTTCCTTCCCAGATACAAAAAAATGTAATTTATGTACCTGGCCCAGACTCTCAAGTGTTGTTGGTAAACATCAAGGACACGGACCACCTGTTCCTCCCACCAGCTCAGGTTGAGACACCCAAAGCTGGGGGCGAAGCAGGTGCCCATCGCGGAACAAGAAGCCGACGCTTAGAAACGAGTTGGGTGATGTCTCTGTGAATTAACATCACTTTGAAGCAGATTATGGGCTAAGGTGTGTTGTCCTTGAATGGATGAGACGGCACTCTATGTGTGGATTTTCTAGGGCTTGCGACCCTGCCACGGCCCACCATTGCAAGCGGCACTGGTTCTTCACTGAACTGACAGTTGTATATATATATATATATATATATATATATATATATATATATATACACTGAAAAAAACATTGGTTTTAGGGGCGTTATAGTTAGCTGGACATTTCACTCGTACAAAACCATTGAAATTCCTCCGTTATAGTTAGTTGCACTAACTATAACTCGCGCACCCGCAATCCACTGCTGATGATGTCACACATTACATCATTCATGACATGGTCAGTGACATCACTGATGACATCACTGATGACATCTCAAATTACATCACTGATGACATCACTGATTACATCATCCAGTGAATGTGGTTTGGTTCGATATTTAAATAAGTATTATATATATAGCAATCTGCATTAAAGACTGAGTGTATGTATAAGTGTCTGGATGGAGGATTTAGTAGCACTGTGATTGACTAAGGGCCATATGTATCAAACTAATTTTTGGTCGCAAACGCTGCGAATCGCAAAAAACAGCGTTTGCGACAAAAAATTTGCTATTCCCAATATATGAAGCACAATCGCATAGCAAAATAAGAAATCACTAAAATAGCGATTCCTTACGTTGCGAGACCCAGAATTCGGCGATTTTCCAAGTGATTCCTTATTTTGCAATTAGCACAGTTTGCGAAATTCGCAAATGGGGTAATCGCAAAATAAGGAATCGCAATGGAATGTAGGAAAAAATCGCAATTTGCGATTACACGAAATTCGCATTTTAGAGAATCGCAATTAACACCAAGTAGGAGCAGGTGGTAACCAGGTGCAAACTATATAAGGAGTCCCACAATGCAACAGACTTTTTTCCATAATGGCTCAGTGACGATCAAGATGGTGTCCGTGAGACCAAGGATGCGTTGCGAAGTGCGGCAGTGCCTTCTGCTGGGCCTTCAGGACACAGAATCCTGCGATAGACTGGGTGGCAGAGTCGGTTGTCCTTTTCTTCTACGGCGACTTAAACCAGCGGTTCCAGAGACGTGCCCAGAAGGATGGTGAGGTCTTTCCTGTTCCTGAGACCTCTTGAACATGGGGCAATCTCCACTTAAAAACCCTTGGATACACTTTGCTAGCAGCATACACACACAGTTCCTCGAGGCCAACCCCAGACAGCAAACAGCAAATGGGCAGTACTCCTCCTCCAGTTTCTTCCAACTCTTCTCCTCTGCAGAGGTCCCTCTTGATTTCCAGAAGTAGTCTAAATTTCTGGTTTCTGGGCCCCAATAGTTATACAGCAAAATCCTTTGTTCTCTGGTGGCAGAGAAGCCCTCTGCCCAGCCAAAACCAGTTCTGTCCTCTCTGGTACAGCTGCCCAGCAGGAGGTGTAGACAGCATTGTCCAAAACAGACCAGGCCCATTAAGGTGTGAAAGTAATCTCCTCCCCCTACTCTAAATGTAGCCCAGGTCTATTCATCCCAGTTCTGGCTCACCCTGGAAAGCCAGGCTCAGCCCCCAAGTGGCTGTCTGAACAGAATGCACATCCTCGGCCCCTGGCACTCCAAAACCAGACAGTCAACACACAAACCTAGCAGAGGCACACAGGATGCCCAAGCAAGAAAATACTTCCTTTCTAAAAGTGGTATTTTCAAACACAGAATGTAAAACTCATCCTCACTAAAAGATGCATCTTTACATTCTGAGTTCAGGCATAATAAACTTTATTTTCCCATCTTGTTCCCATGGGCAGTTACACTTATAAGATGTTATAAGTTAACTCACCATTCTATCTTATGGGACAGACGGCAATGCAATAGAGAAAAATACAATTGTCAGTATTCTACTATCTGGACATGCCACACACATCAGGGCATGCCCTACCTTTCACATTCACTGCACCCTGCCCACAGGGGTACCTTGGGACTACCTTAGGGGTGACTTACATGCAGGAAAAGGGAAGGTTAGGGCCTGGCAAGTGTGTGCACTTGCCAAGTCAATATAGCAGTACAAAACTGCGCACAGACTCCGCAGTGGCAGGTCTAAGTTAAATTTTACAGGCTGCTTATGTGGGTGGCACAATCAGTGCTGCAAGTTCACTAGTAGCATTTGAGTTACAGGCCCAGGGCACACACAGTGCACTATATTAGGGACTTAACAGTAAATCACATTTGCCAATCATAGAATCACCAATCTATAACAACAATTTACAGAGGGAGCACTTGCACTTTGGAACTGAACAGCAGTGGCAAAGTGCCCAAAGCATCTAGACCAGCAAACACGAACGTTTAGCACACAGCAAAGTAACAGGAAGCTAAGGCAAAAATACAGGGAAAACCAACGCCAATGTGCCAGATCTAACAAGAGGTATTAACACAAATCTCTGAATTTGAAAGCACAAATAACTTGTGTTTCATTAGCCAGTGGTCAAAGTGGGCGGGATCGGCAGGGCACATGTGCCCCTACTTCTTTAATTTAACAGATTCCATTGCCCTACTTTTTTATTTTAAAAACGATCCCAGAAAAGGCAGAATAGCCAAGGCCTACAGATAAGGCTCGGCATTCATGGGTGTTTGGGGGTGGGCAGGGCATGCAGAGAAGGAAAAGAACTCTGTCTTTTCTTTCTTTCCCAGAGAAGACAAGGACAGTGTCCACTTCTCCTACTCTACCACTGGCAGCTGCCCCCCACTTTCTTACGCTTCCTCCCTCTCTTTCTGTCTTTATCCTACTCACTTACTGAAAACTGTGACTTCAAGAAACAGTTATTATGCCCTCTTTCCTCTCTTTTCGTGTATTTGTTCCTCCGTGAAATTAATCCAAAAATGTTGTAATTGTCGGCCATTTTTCTATTCCAAAGTGCAGCTTTGGGATGGAGAGAAATAAAAGGTTCAAAATGTGAAAAATAACTAAATAAAGCGAGATGGAGTGGTTGCAAAGTTGCCAGATTTATTTTTTCACTCCCAAACACATTAGTGTCATTTTACAGAGTTTGCCAGAGAAGCGCTTCTTTTGTTTTCTCGTCTTCCTTTGAACAGCATTGTTTTCCCTGGGTGGGGCAGTGCACCATTACTGGAGGTAATGTGCAATACATGCTTGATGGGTGGATTGGAAAACAAATTTTGTACAGCGGCTCTGTGTTCAGGGATGTGGTATTTTAAACCATGCTGCTTACGTTTTGTAAGGATATAAGCAATGGACATTGAAATGGGTCTCCTCTGGGCCCTGTAGTCATGTCCTTAACTTTTCCTGCAAAACACTTATTGATTTCTGAATATTAAGTGCAAAAGCATTGAGGTAACCATGTTGTTCCTTCTTACATTTCACATTCTTCACTTAATCTTTCATTCCCTTGAGTGTTTGCTTTTTCCAGGGTGTTGCTACTTTTTTTTCTTAGGCAGCATATTACTCTTGTCTAGTGCATACTTTGAATTGAGTCCATCCAGGTGTTTATAGCGGGCACAATTGGGTTGCAGTTGAAGGCAGTGCGAGTTTCCCTCAGTGGGGCAGTATGGTGTTCAATGGGGGATATGATGTGGTCAGGGCCGGACTAGGAACCGAAACCGGCCCTGGCAAAGTGCTCGGCCGCCCCCCCCCCTCCCCCCGGGGATTGGGGGGTGCGACCGCGCTCTTTGCTAGGGCCGGTTTTCGGCCGATTTTGTTACAGTGCCGTTTTTGCAGCTATGCTACAAAAACTGACCCTGTAACAAAACCGGCCCCCTGGGGCCCAAAACCGGCCCCCACCCTCGCGGCCGACCGGGGGATTGCCCGGTGCCTGCAACGGCCAGTCCGGGCCTGGATGTGGTACTATGGTCAGAGCTGCCAAATTTGGAACTGACAAGCTCACAGAACACTCTCCCTGTGCTAGAACTAAGAAGATACTTGTTATGATTTATAGTTGTAGTAGAATGTTATCCATGTCAAAGGGAACTTAGTGAGGTCACAGAATGTAGAGGCTGCATGTGAGACAGATTGGATTGAGACTGGAAACTGACTGGACGTTGATGCTGTGGTATTAAGCCTGGAATAAACATCTATTTACTTACAATCTTTGTGGACAACTACTTCATTTAACAATACTGCAAGACCTAGAAGCCCTGGTGGCTTAGCACTAGCAGGTGGACCCTATGGTGGCAAGTCTGGGGTAACCTTGAAGGCCTGTACAACACAATCCATGCTGAAGCTCAAGTCCAGTCTGGCGGGCAGGCCTATGAAGTAGCACACCCCAGAGCAACAGGGACTCTATCACTGAGGTCAGAGGACGATTGAGCAGGATGGCTCTAGGACGGTGCAACCGGTGTGATCGCACCGGGTGCTGACTTTGGGTGGGGACGTCATGTTTGCAAGTATATTATGTTTCTAAAAGCATTTGCTGCCTCCTTCCTGGCCTCCATCAATTTTAGACAACAATAAAAATGCCATGATAACTCCGGTGATTCATTTCTTCCTAGAGAGAGATGGCGTTTTGTCAAGTGTAAGTTTTGACTCATGGAAAGGTAGCACAGAGGGTAATGTGCCTGCTGCAAAAAAATATGTGCAATGCAGATCACAAAGTGCACAAAATGTAAATAGGCCAGTGGGTTACTGCTTTTGTCAGGCAGATCCTTTTGTTAATTGCATTATTTAAGTCAAAATCCTACTAAAGAACAGTAAGCTATTAACTGTAACGTAAGAGCTGCATGCAAACTGCAAGATATAAATTAGAGTGTTATGTTTCTCCCTAGTCTTTGATTATCCTAATGTTGCAAAAAGTGTTAATTTGGATAGAAATCAATTATGATTATTAAAGGGAACAACCCACCATGGTATTATGTTCTAAATTCAGAGTTTTTGTTTCTCCAGACCAATCACTATTAAATTATACTGCCTACTAGGATGGTTGTCATGTGATTCCTATACCTAGTAGTCTTTGTCTTATGTAACATTTCCTACACAGTGATTTACACATGTACGATGTATTCTCTCTGTATAATGTGTGTGATGTAAAGTGCTCTGACACCCTGGTATCAGTGGCTCTATAGATCAAATTAAATGCATCTGAGCGAGAGTGTGATTATGGAGACTTGAGGGACACTGTTAAAGGGTGGTAGTGAGGGATTCTGTGGTGTAAGGAGTTATTGGGGGGCACCAACAACTACTGACGCACAGGGCTCCACCAGCGCTAACGCCGGCCCTGCCCTTGAAGCCAGTCCGCCTCACCCATTGGTACCTCCATTGGCCTTGTTGCAGCAGTAGTAGCTGCAACCCACCAGGGGTCTGCAATGCAGGATTTGCACACACACCAAACTAAGTTCACAAAGGTCACAGTCTCTCGGGTTCATGCACAAGCACATTTAACATGTGCTGCCTGCTTTTTGGACAATGGAATTATGCAGCAATGGAGGACAAAATTATGCCGCAGTATTGAATAAATTATACAGCAAAAAAAGTCTGCAGTGTAATGCAGTATATTTTCTGATACTTTAATTTTTTGACATATTTACACAGGCTAACAGTCTCTGCAAAGATGTTGCCTTATTAGTACCAGTGTAACATACAAATGCAGCAGTGAGATAGGTGATCAGTCAACCTTTGCAAAGGGCTGCCCACTTCGCAGAAATACAAGTTACATTTTTGTGTTACTTTTGATTCGTTTGAGCTACAATTTATTAGTTAAAGTTGTCAAATTATGCAGCAGGTGATGCATTATGTGACAAATATTGCAGACCCGAAAAACAACTTGGACAGACCAATCTAATAGGTTGTCCAATACTGTAGTGCCTGGCACCACAAGGGTTTATTAAAGAACCCTCACACACCAACCTAGTTGGTCTCATGATTCATCATTGGGTTCCCAGCTGAGTAGGCGAATGCAACTCAGCTGTGCTGCGACACGTGGTTACAGTGGAGCTGTTTTTTTGTGTGAATGTGATGAAGTGGTGTGGTATAAAAATACCTCTGGGACTCAAGCATATATAGCACACCTTAGCTCAAGTGCTCGAAAATGCGTATACACGTGGTTTAAACTTTTTACCAGTCACGTTTGTCACTTTTTTCACTTTCACGTTTTAATTCTATGTGAGAGAGGTCCTGAAGAAAGCCCTAACAAGTCTTACAAAGGGCTGAAACATGTAGACTAGAGATAACTAAGATGCAATCCCTAGCCTTAATATGTTATCCACACATTGATTTTAAACATATCCTGGGCCACTGGGAATAAAGTAATTATGAGCTTGAGTCCCAGATGTATTCTCACATTCACACAAAAAAAACAACTCCACTGTAACCAGGTGTAGCAGCACAGCTGAGTAGCATTTGGCTACTCAGCTGGGAACCCGATGATGATGTATGACACCAACTAGGTTGGTGTGTGAGTGTTCTTTTAACCCCTTGTATAAGTTGGACGACCCCGGGAGCCGTCCGATCTGTGCATGCTTGGAATTTTGCCGTACCGCTGTAAAATTCCGGCTGCGTCCAAGGGGTTAATAGACCCTTGTGGTGCCAGGCACTACAGTGTTCAACAACCTATTAGATTGGTCCGTCAAAGTTGTTTTTCGATACTTACCCAGGGACAACGACGGCCCGTTCATGGACCTAGCTCTCCCATTTGTTTTTTCTAAACAAATATTGCAGAGCCATAATTATATAGAAAACATTTACAAACTAGAATATTTTGCCATTCATTTTGAACTGCTCTTGTGGAAAAAGGGAGAAGGGCTGATGACACAAACTCCATGGCTCAGAGAACAAGCATTTACAATGCAATAGGTCTCACATTTGCGAGAGTTTATGCTATTGGCATTGGAAATTACAATGCCTTTTATTTATTTGTTTAAAAAAACAGCACATTAATAAAAGGCATTGTAATCTACAATGCCAATAGCTCAAACTCCAGTAAATGTGAGACCTATTGCATTGCAAATGCTTGTTGTTTTTATGTTTAGAGTGCTTTAAGTGGGAAAGTCATATAAATTAATCAATTGTTTGTTTAAATCAACCTGAATTATTTTTTCCACAGTAACCACAGTAATTTGCTTGTAAACTTCATCTCACGGATGAGACAGAGGTGAAATAGGTCTGTGATTGCTGAAAGTCTTTGAGAGGTGACAGTCTTTTGCTGCAAAGTGATAAGGACACTGCTTTGAGTGTATGCTGTTTTTGTCCTTTTTTGCTCTGAATTATACAAACTCAACATTCAGTGTCTGAGAATATGGATTCGCATGCTTTCTGATGGAGGCTCCTTTCTGTATTGAAAACCTTATAATAAAGCTTAATAGGAGGGGGAGGGTTACTTCATCTGTTTCTTACATATACGCATTTGTTCCTGTTTCACCCAGCAGACTCGTGATCCAAGATAAGAAAGGTTTCCTGTTAAAGGTTTTTGAATTGGTGCAAAATGCACTAAACTAAAATGTTAACAAGGTCTGCTCCATCATTTGATAACCCTTATATAAATAAAACTAATGTCAATTGTTGTTTTATTGAATGGAATGGATGTGCACTTGTAAAATGTGCTCATTTTAAAGCTTCATGGGTAACTTAAGCTAACATTTAAAGTAATGCAAAAACAGATGACTAGGGGCCAGATGTAGGTCGCCAATTACCGGTCGGTAACCGCCAATTTCGGCCGTTACCGACCGGTAATTGGTTTTTGAGATGTAGGGGGCCCGAATTTCACCGAATCAGTAATCGGTAAATTTACCGATTCGGTAAAATACCGAATGGGTATATGTACCGATTCGGTAAATCCAGATGTAGCTGGCACCTCAAAGAATGCCACAGGCCCTTTAGGAGTCGGTATTTACCACCCAATCCTATTGGGTGGTAAAATACTGAATTCCAGTGTACATGCACATCTGTGCATGTACACCTATGCCATGTGACACAGAGACATGCCCTTAGGGCATGTATGTGTGCCACATGGCACACAAGCCTGCAATTTGGGTGCTACGGGGTGTCAAAGTGACACCCCGTTCCCCCTGCCAGGATTCGGTATTTACCGAATCGGTAAATACCGTATCGGTATTTCCCATTGATTCCTACGGGCTTCAAGGCCCATAGGAATCAATGGGAAATACCGATTCGGTATTTACCGAATCGGTAAATACCGAATCTTACAGAATCAGTAATTGCAAAAGAAAAATTACCTACATCTGCCTACTTCCAATTTACCTACTCTCAAAAACTGATTCGGTATGATTCGGTATTTAAGAGTAGGTACATCGGAATTACCTACATCTGGCCCTAAACGTAGTAAATTGTGAACAACGGGAGACTAAAATAAAGCCCTCATCCATTGTACTAACTGCTTATCATTTTTCTAAGCTTTGCTGCATCCATCCTGGGTAAAAACTCAAATTTCTGCTTTAAAGAGTCCGCTTTTATTGGATAATGTTCAGAATTAACAAGGACACAACTAAAGATACTCGCAATACTGCAAAAAACAATGAAAAGCTTTACAGCTGACATAGCCTTTGTTGCCCATACAATCCTCCTCTTTTCATTTGCAACATCCTGTAAATACGAAGAGAACGAAAGTTTGAGCGTTAATACAAATGTAGCTCTTTCACTCTAAAACCCCACTCCTTTTTTGGGTCTATATTAAGACCCGAGACACCGCAAATTCTACAGCGGCATCTAATCTGCACAAAAGGTTTTCACAGGCTCATTAAAATGAGTCTCTTGGCCTCTTGATGCATCCTGCCAAGGGCAGCAAAAAAAGCACAAAGAACTTGGAGCGGCCCCTTCACAGGTTGTCTGTCTCTAAGGACATTAAAAGTTTTTTTGTCTGAGCTGTGTAGGTAGGGTAGGGCTGCGTCCGCCTGGCTAATAACTATGCCTTGCAGGTGCCTCGCCACAGAAGTACGTGATGGTGACGAGTACAAATACTGGCAGGGCCCGAGGCCGGTTGTTAGTGTGCCGTTATAAAGACCTGCCCTTAGCAGCAAGTAGGAACGGTAGTACTGGATACACGAATACTCTTACTACTGTGACCCGTGTACACCTGTTAATCGTGTTTTACTGCATGGGTATACGATTTCCAAAGCATGAAATTTCTACCCGGGTCACAGTCGAGGCTTTCATTGTATGTGCGCTCCCCAGTGCGCAGTGGCAGGTTGCAGGAGACACACTGCATGTTATGCCTTGCCCACCGCACTGTTAGTTTTGTGCCCGTTCTCATTGTATGGCTGTACATTTTACATACGATTCGGCGGAGACCGAGCCAAACCGATGCCTGTACATGTCCTCGTGATAAAGTGATCTTTTGGTTCCAAGTACTACTTGCGCCTGACCAGCCACTGTAAACGTGAAGAAACCACTCGACCTATCCATGCGTCCCGCTCTGTTGGTCTGCCCTTTTTCATTGAAATGTAAGCTGGCGGCGCAATGTCGCTTTGGGAAAATTATTCACTTCTTATAGATGGAAACAGAGTTAACTGTTCATTTCGACCTTTTGCCTGGAACCCAGGAAGTTTAAAAAGAAGTCAGCAGTTCTTTCATTTACTTGCTTCCCCGTGAAATGGATCCAAAAAAGAAGAAGCCGGGGAGCCACAGCGAGACATGTGGCTTCAATTATCGCACGCGTGTCTGGGTACGATAATTGAAACCACATGACGGCCGGTGCACGTAATAGACACCAATAGGCCATGGGCGGAGCAAGGTGCCCGCCTTTGGCCTATTGCGTGCTCTGTTTGTGAAATACACACACGCACAAGCCAATCCCGTAACACAAAAGAAAAAGCACATGCACGAGCATGTGCAATTTCTAGGTACATTTTGTATTTGGAACATTCTTTGATTGGAAACGAATCTCACTTTGTGAATGTATTTTAATGTCAATAACTCATCTTAACCGCATCGCTGCGGCGGCTATTCCGCCGCAGCGCTAAGGGGGCGGGGTGGCCACGCGGCGGGCGCATGCTGGTGACGGAACCACTCCGTCACCAGCCGCGGTTGGGCTGTGCTCTTGACGGAGCGGTTCCGTCATGGCCCCGCCCGCTCAATAGAACGCCCAGCGCAGGCGCGGAATCCGCGCCATGCAGGCGCGGCGGCCGGGCCATGACGGAACCGCTCCGTCATCAGCACAGCGCCACCGCAGCTTATAACGGGGCGGTTCCGTCATCAGCATCGAAAGGGTTAAACCTTACATAAACGTGTATCCATTGATTGAATTAAATAGCGTAATAAGCTGTAACTGGGTGGTGTAATGCCAAACATATACTAAAAATTAGAATGATTTGCTCTTTCTGGCCATACACTGATCCAATCCTCAGGTTATTCCCGCCCTCTGATTCTCCGCCCACAGTTCCCCTACTTTTTCCGCCCACTTTGACCACTGATTAGCTTTCTGTTTTTGTTTGTGACAAACATCACATAGTCTGCTCCGTATCCTTTCTGAGAAAAGCCCTCTATCTATCCCCTCAAGGCATTAAAAGAGTTAATGAGGGGCACGTCAGCTTTTAATTACGTGACGGCCCAAAGAGCGGAGCCCTGGAACGTGTCTTGCCAGCTGGTTCTGTAATCAAAATGCCATCAGCAGGCCTCTGCCAGTTAGTTGTCTTTCCCTTTCAAATAATCAGAATGATAGGGAAAGTAGAGAAATAAAAAAATAAAAAAATGCACACGGCGTTTCATCCGAAAGAGATTTCTGACGGTGCCTCTTTTGAAACATCTGACATTTCGCTAATGACCATGTTCAGGCGTCACCCAGCTATCCCCGTAAGCTGTCTGATTCCCTCTGAGGGGGGCCTCGCGCTGTCAGCGACCTCGACCGCGCGGCAGCGCGCGGGAATATGGTTAACTCCGCGCCGCCTCCACTTCAACACGCATAATTGCCGGGAACGATTTGCTAATCTCTCGCCGTTTCACAGACACGCGGGGAATGCATAAAGTACTTTCAAATGTCAGACATCAAAAATATAACACGCTGTTGTTTTTTCTCTCCCCCCTCTTAATATAGCTATCAGATTCGATGTTATTTTTTGTCAATTGCTTTGTTTTGCAGTAATTCATTCCGTGTGCTCGCTCGCCGCGGTGTTTCCATGGCATTACCTGTCAGCGAGAACCTTATAACACCTGTTCGGTGGTAAATAGACCCTGTGACCCACAGCTGCGGAATCACTCTGGAGTGAGTGCAGATTAGCAGCACATATTGGGCAATTAGTGCAGTATAGTTTAGATACTTTACATAATTGTAGGACGCTGGCTGGGTTGTCATAGGAACCAAAAGTGCTTCACTTATGTCAGCTAATGGTTTGGACAAATTAAATTTTGTCTGTACAAGTTGCATCAAAGGATTTTACATTTATAGGACTGAAATAAAAATCATTTGGCTTGTGGTTGCGCGATGTCGCAAAAGCTTTGTTGATGTGCGTAGAAAGATTGTGCCTAACTTCCTCAGCTGGTTTCCAGAAGCAGGCTCGAGATCCGTAAAATTGTTTAAACAGATTCTTCGTCGCAGTTATTCCCGGCTAAAGAAATCACCGTTCCCAAGTGACTATTGCACCTGGCGAATAGGACTGTCGTGCTGCATACTACTGTCTTGATAAAGACCCGCCGCGACTGAAAACATTTGCGCTTCAAGGGTCGAAACGTCGACATCTATTTTCTGGCCATATAAACCCGGAACTCTCAATAAATTTGAAAGAAATTATAGGTTACGGGATTGTATTAGTTGATGGTCTTACGAAATGAGACTTTGTACATACATGTACAGTTTTTTATATAAGAAGTTGGATATATTTGGTATTTCACGAATTCACTATTCACTAAATGTCACTTGATTCTTTGCACTGTATTTGGTATAATGACAGTTACTGTATATAATGTATAGAAATAAGTTTTGATTTTGAAAAACTTTATAAAGAGATGACAAAGTAATGCATAGGTCTTTCTCATTTATTCATTATAAGGTTCTGTGATAACATTGTGGATATTCTTGGTTCTATTAGAAGCAGAAGAAATTGTTTTTTCCGATTAACTATCTGTTGTTCGAACCCGACAGAACCATTATTTCTAAACTAACTTCCTCTATAGAGAATAGGACTGGGCCAATTAGATTTTTTTGTTTTATATAGCGCAAACTTGACCCGAAGGTATCAGTGCCTTTACAGGAGCACCAGTTACGTTACAGAGGGACACTTTCATTATGTCGAGCCTGGGCTGTATTAGAGTATGCACTTGAAGCTCCGCCCATATTTTTCATTGGCTTGTGTCTTTGTCCTTTTTAAATGCTGGCTTCTGATTCGGTAATCAGCTTGTTAGTCCCTCCTTAGTACTGCATTGTCTTCATTTGTAACCTCCCATGAGGACTGGCCTTTTTACTTCGGTTGTTACCCCATCTGTGTTATTTACTCTTTAAGCGCTATTTTCTTTAATGGGTTTTGCTTTCACTTTTTAAGCAGCCAGGACAATAGCGGCCTTTTGTTTGCAATGCCATAGGTCTTACATTTAGGGAGTTTGAGCTATTGGCATTGTAAATGACAATAGCTTAAACCCTCCCAAATGCGACACATTGCTTTACAAATATTTTTTGGGTGGGTTGTTTCCAAGCGCCCCATGCTAATTTCTTTAGACGCGGCTCACCTAAAGAAAGGGGTGTGGCCTCTATTAAGTGCAAGAGCAGCATGGGGCGCTTGTAAACAAAAAATATTTGTAATTCAATAGGTCTCACATTTGCGAGAATTTAAGCTATTGACATTTACAGAACCAATAGCTCAAAGTCTCGTAAATGCAAGGCCAATTGCATTGCAAATTCTTATTTTTTGTTAGGCACAGGAAGATTGAGTGATTTGCCCAGAATCACAGGATGCTGAGCGCCCTGCCGAGTCTTGAACTAGGTTGCCCAGCTTCGAGGTCAACCGCTCTAGCCGTTCTCACATCCTCTACATTGATACTGCTCATTCAGATTGAGCCACCCCGCTATGTGTCTACTAATGTCGCAGGCGGTTGGTGCTTTTGTGGTGACCTGTCTGTGGCCCTCTCCCTTTCCACTATGGGGGTGACGAACAGAGAAGAAGAACTCTGGACAGGATGTTGTGTAAAATTTTAAAGGCGCTTGTGGTTGGGAGTTCCACCTTAAAGTCTGACTGGGTACATGTGGGTGCCTCACCTTTCATGGCAGAGAATCACGAGAAAGGGCTGGAGGGCAGATGCACGAAATTTAATTTTATAATAATTGTTATAATTTATTAAGCGCACATCTCTGGGGCGTCTTGACACTAGGAACACGAAAAATACGGACTGCCAGCGAATTATGTCATAATGAAAAAACATGGACAGGACCCCAATAAAGACCTCAGACACACCGGAAAGTCCAGGTTAATGCTTGGCAACCCTTCCACACCCATGGACCATGCCAGCAACCTCAGCATCATACTCGACTCCTCCCTCACCATGAACAGTCAGGTCAATGCCTTATCTTCCACGTGCTTCAACACCCTGTGCATCCTCGGCAAGACTTTTAAATGGATCCCCCCCAAATCCAGAAAGACCATCACCCATGACTCATAACCAGCAGACTGGACTACGGGAATGCCCTCTACACTGGAATCAACAGATCTATACTCTTCAAACTCCAGACCAGCCAGAACGCCCCAGCCAGACTTGTCCTCGGCATCCCATGACAAGACCACATCTCCCGGCACCTACGAGACCTCCACTGGCTCACAGTCAAAAAGAGAGTGACCTTCAAGCTGCTCACTCATGCCTACAAATCCCCCCACAACACCGGACCCAGTACCTCAACGAAAGAATCTCCTTCTACGTACCCAAGAGAAACCTCCGCTCCGCCGATCTTGCCCTGGTTGAAATCCCACGCACAGCAGAGCCAGAACTGGAGGAAGAGCGTTCTCCCACATCGCTGCCAAGACCTGGAACAAACTCACCCTCAGCATTAGACGAACCTGCATACTGTATGCATTCAGGAAGAGCCTCAAGACCTGGCTCTTCCGATGAGACAGAGCTGCTCGAGTGCCCCCTTTACCCCCTAGCACCTTGAGACCCTTGCAGGTGAGTAGTGTGCTTCACAAATTCTTGATTGATTGATTGAAAGCTTAAGAAACAGGAATCCTTCCAGCAAATTTGCTAAAACCTTTGAAGTTTGAGATTGTCCACGTCTACCAAGGGAAATCCTTCCGGAGGCCATGGAGTGTAGAGGGCTCTACAGCCACATACATCAGAAGTGCAGAAAAAGCATAATAATGCTAACAGCAACAATAACTAACCCCAATGTATAAACAAGCAACCAATCGATTAATAGGCCTACTTTAGTAGGCAAAAATGTACTAAATACAGGGCCACTGGAAGTATACGGCAGAGTTGAATAAATTATGCAGCAAGAAAAGGCTAATTATGAACGTAATGCGGCTATTTTTTTATAGCATTACTTCATAGTTTTTCATTTTTACACTTGTTACCACTACCTGGGCATTGGCTACCCCTTGTTAGTATCTGTTCAGACCCAAATGGTGCAATAAACAGAAAGGTGACCAATCAAGCTTTGCAAAGGGCCTTCCACTGAGCAGCAACAAGTGCTGCAGTGTTTTCAGCAATGTTTGAACCGTTCGAGGTAGAATTTTTTTGGGTTGCTAATATCTGCTGATTAGGCTGTAGATGAAGGATTATGAGGCAAATCTAGACTATTATTATGTGAGAAATGCCACAGCTGTACAATCGTATAATTGACTATATAGAGTGTGACCTTATGCAGCAAGTCATTACACAATGAGGAGCATGACCTAAGGCATGATTCGATTCCAAACAATTTCTTTGTCCTTCTGGTCTTGTTTTCTGTATGAACAGAAGGAGCCCTTTGAGAGCAAAGTCTGAATATTTCTAAGCACCCAATCCTCTTACCTTACAGAAGTGGCCCATCTCAATATCAATTCCAGTGGTGGCTGCTAGTTAACGGGGGTGGCAGGGTGAAAAAAAAATCAATAACTGCTGGCCGGCCGCTGCATCTCAGTCCTCTTCAGTCGACTCCAGAAGCAGGAAGCACACAGGCTCTCCTAGCCAATCACAATGCTTCTGTAACCAACATGACAGAAGCATCGTGATTGGTGTGAGCGCCATGGTTCAGTTCTCAGTCAGGGACTGGTAGCCTGTGCATGTTCTCTAACAAGGCTACGCAATACAGCTGGGTGGAGAACATGCTAAGTGTACATGACTGATCGGCAAAAGGCAGCCAGCCAAGCCATCATGCATACTTAAGAGAGTAACCACCACTCCTCCCCTTGCTCCTGTGACGGGAAACAACCTTTACAACACAACTTTTACAACGCACTACCATTACAACTAAACTTTTACAATGCAACATCCATTACATCGCATGCCATTACAACGCAACCATTACAACGCATGACACTACAACACATACCACTACAACGCATGGCATTACAACTCAGTCATTACAACGCATACCATTACAACGCATACCATTACCATCCAACACTTACCCTACTGTTGCACCCCCTGGAGTTAGCATAGTAATTTTTACCCCTACACTATCAAACACTTACCCTACTGTTGCACCCCTTGGAGTTAGAATAGTAATTATTACCCCTACACTATCCAATACTTACCATACATGCAATGTAATGTTATGCGTTGTAAAGGTAGTATGCGTTGTAATGGAATGCGTTGTAAAGGTAGTTTTAAAAAATTTGTTGTAATGGCATGCGTTTTGATGGAATGCCTTATAATGGATGCTGCGTTGTAAAAAATGTGTTGTAAAGGTATGGCTTGTAAAAGTATGCGTTGTAACGGCATACAACCCCTGTGACAGGCCAGCCCACCCGTACCTAAAATTTAAATCAACTGAGTCAGGACCGATAAATAAAATGAGAATTACATTGCATTATTATGATTTTATTTTTCCTTTTTGAACTGCTCGCAGAGAAGCAGGGCAACGTTCCTCTGCCTAAGCGGGGGAGCCGCCAGCTGAAATTCAAATGTCAAAGGGACACGAGGTTGCAGTGTATGCATAACCTTTATTCAGCAGTCAACTGTCAACAAAAAGTGAACCTAAAAATACCACTGCTAAATGGTCATTCAACCTAGCAGGACAAGTTGTAAGCAGTGCTGAACCTTTCTGAATATTTGGTAGAAGGTACAGAGGCATTGCAAGGTACCGGGCATCCTGTCATTCAATCTGGAAAAAGCTTCAAGAGTAGCCAGGTATCTGGAAAGAAAAATGCACTATATCTCTTCTAAACAAATTGCAGTGAATACTGGATTGTTCTATGGGAGTACAGACAAAGTGACACCAAGGATGAGCATCACATTCCAAATCTTGAAGGATGATGCATGGAAAGGTCCAATGTGATGAGTTCTTTGCCCCGGCCCTGCCACCTATCACTATGACCTCAAGTTTTTCACAGAAGAGTTCCAATCAGAGTCATTCCATTCATTCTTCAGAGGCCACCATACATCTGCTGAATGTTTTCCCTTTGACATGCATGCCCCAATCCTCTAAGAACAGATATGTTGGCACAAAGGTGTTTATATACAGGATCCTGCAAGAGGAGGACATAATCTGAAGAAAAAGACCTTACAACAAATATATTCTGTTAGACATGCAAGACATGAACCAGGCTAGGTTTTTGCTTCGCAATATAGCTTCTGCCACACCAGTAAACATAATTGACCTAGGCCACGAGACGTTTGGAACACGAGGAAGGTAGACTCGAAGCAAGAAAAGGACCCCGTCCTGGAAACCCTTCTCCTTTTCTAAAATAAAAGAGTGGAACTCAGAGAAAATTGGATTGTATAAAAATCAATTATAACCCGATGTGGAGAAACCAAAAAGGTGCTTGACACTTCCTGCGGGCCGACTAGACTGGGACCAAACAAGAAAGGAATGGAACCCAATTGGGGATTTTATTGAAACATCTCAATATAGGTGTTTCTTAAAATTGTGGGAGAAAAAAATGCTCATTGTCCTGAAGAACGTGGCTGGTATCAATAAAATCCAATAAAACCCGTCGATGCACTTAGATTTACTAAATCTGATGAACAGTGAAGGATATAGTGGATATTTCTTTTTTAAAGATACCCTGTATTGTGTATAAAAAAGAAACCAAACAGATTAGTGACAAAAAGGCATATGTGTTTGCCTGTTGTATTCTCTCAGTTTATGGTGATTTCATTGTATTGAAAATGTTTTTGGGATGTTATTCCTATGAAAAAACGTTTTAAAAGATGATATAGCAACGTGTTTAACTTTGTAATAAGCTTATGTAATGTGACTAATATAGAGTGTAAAAATCATGGCATAATAACAAAATAAGTGGGAGAAAGTGCATGAAGGAACCACAAAACAAATTAATTATAAAAAACTATGTTTCATTTAATAGATATACAAAGGTTCATAATAAAAACCATCAATAAAAATACATAAATTCAACCTAATTATAAAAAGGCAAGTATACGATTTTCATACAATACATAAAAAAATATATATAAAAAAATTATTCTTTGTTTTAGTGGCAATCAATATTGTTCGACGCGCGTTTCGGCGTTATGGGAAACGCCTTCTTCAGGAGCCACAGATTTTATCTGAAAAACATAGTTTATTCACAATTAATAAAAACATAAATGACCATTTTATTCAAGAAGTTTCATTCTAACTTATGCCAATATCTGAAAGCAGAAAATAAGAACAGAAACAGGTACCTTAATGAAATTTCATCCCTACTTGTATAGCCCATTGAATATAGCTAAACAAGGTACAAACTAGCTTTATTATATTTGAGCAGTTGTAACTTCGAGAAGGGTAATTCCTACAGAGCAAAAAAGATTGATATGAGTTATTGTAAATGAATCATCAGAATTCATTAGGAATCACTGTCCTAATTGGTATCTCATTCTCCTAATTCATATCTTAATCTCAGGCTATACTTATTCTGACAGTCTCTACCCAACATGTCCAAATTATGTCCAACCTAATTAATTAGATAGATATACATACATGGTATGGCCGATAGCAACTCTAAATCACTGGCAAATATTACCTAAATTGATGTTTCTTTTATATGCTGCCAAGACTAGTGCGTTTTGAAATATACATATGTCAAATAGTACATTTTACTGATATTGGAGTACGAAAAATTAGTAGTGCAAAGCCTATGTGGTTGTTCGACCTAAACTTTATTGACTGTGGAGATATTTAAGGCATAGTAACAAGAAATATCTCTATACCTTGCTTTCCACATTTAGATCCAAAAAAGATTCTTTTGAATGACCACATGAATGTTGGTTAAATGGATAAAGGGATATAGCAACGACCTATCTTGACGGCGTTACCTTATTGCGAGCAAGCAGTGATAACGTGCTACGGTAAGCCTAGGTAATTAATGCGTTTTATATCACATTCACGTTTTTTCATATATCAAATACCGGCCTCCTTTCATGGAAATTATGAAATACTCGTCTCCACTTAGGAACCCCCCACTGAACAGCAGTGACTTATTGAAAGAACTATGGGAACCTAACCTTTTATAACGCTCATATACAATTACCAGACCGTCTGGTAAAAAGGTGTGCCTTACAAATTTAGGGCAATCCTATGCAACTATTGTTTATTAATAACGCAATCCGTTTTGAGTTTATGTTTCCATGTATTTCACGTGTATCATAGTAATTATAATTGATAGTTCTCACCTTCCTTCCCACATTGTACTACCTTATTCTAGACTAAAATCAGAGGGATATAGACACAAAAGGAGAAAGAAAGAACTGTCTTTGATACACCGTCCTCCTAATGATTTGTAATTAGGTAAGTGCTCCACTGTCGATAAAGTTTAGGTCGAACAACCACATAGGCTTTGCACTACTAATTTTTCGTACTCCAATATCAGTAAAATGTACTATTTGACATATGTATATTTAAAAACGCACTAGTCTTGGCAGCATATAAAAGAAACATCAATTTAGGTAATATTTGCCAGTGATTTAGAGTTGCTATCGGCCATACCATGCATGTATATCTATCTAATTAATTAGGTTGGACATGTTGGGTAGAGACTGTCAGAATAAGTATAGCCTGAGATTAAGATATGAATTAGGAGAATGAGATACCAATTAGGACAGTGATTCCTAATGAATTCTGATGATTCATTTACAATGTTTTTTCAAAAAAAGCGAATAATCCTATAACTCATATCAATCTTTTTTGCTCTGTAGGAATTACCCTTCTCGAAGTTACAACTGCTCAAATATAATAAAGCTAGTTTGTACCTTGTTTAGCTATATTCAATGGGCTATACAAGTAGGGATGAAATGTCATTAAGGTACCTGTTTCTGTTCTTATTTTCTGCTTTCAGATATTGGCATAAGTTAGAATGAAACTTCTTGAATAAAATGGTCATTTATGTTTTTATTAATTGTGAATAAACTATGTTTTTCAGATAAAATCTGTGGCTCCTGAAGAAGGCATTTCCCATAACGCCGAAACGCGCGTCGAACAATATTGATTGCCACTATAACAAAGAATAATTTTTTTATATATATTTTTTTATGTATTGTATGAAAATCGTATACTTGCCTTTTTATAATTAGGTTGAATTTATGTATTTTTATTGATGGTTTTTAATATGAACCTTTGTATATCTATTAAATGAAACATAGTTTTTTATAATTAATTTGTTTTGTGGTTCCTTCATGCACTTTCTCCCACTTATTTTGTTGATATTATGCCATGATTTTTACACTGTGTATTTCCCTGTATTAAGAATTGATATTCCGAACAGGGGGTCCTTGTTATTTACACTGTTATTCCCACAGCTTGTCTGTGCAGGGCCGATCTTCTTACCATTGTGTACTTTGTTGATTGTCAAATATTTGAGCAGTGAGTAATTAGTTGCTTTATTATCTTTCTTAACCTCTTCAGTCATGGCCAACATGAAAACGTTTGGGTTTACAGACGAAGAGTTTGCCACCTTAGTTGGCACCACAGCCCCGGTCAGTAATACCAGTCTGAATGTAAAGGGCTATGATGAAGGTAAGAAATTGTTAGAATTGAAAAAGAAACTCATCCGTATGGAAGCTCATGGTGAGTTTATGTTATCTTACCTCAAAACAGGCATCATACCCAATGGGCTACGAGTACGGAATGTACCTGGCCTTTTTGTACATCACAGACCGTTTGTAGAAAGATGGAGCTTAATAGCTAATAGGTGTTCTCGCGATCTTATGATACTTATCGTTGAAACATCAAAAGAACTAGCCTTAGGTATAAAGAAAGAAATAGATGAACTAGAGGAAAAACTTAAACAACTAACCGGGATAGATGAAGCGATGAAAAAGATAGAAGAATACAATAGAGAATTAGAATCTTTCAGCAACTATTTGAACAAACGAAAAACTGACAAACTTAATAAAGATAAAAGATTCTACACAGAGGAAGTGGCTTATCCCTATTTAAATAAAGATTTTTACCAGCATAATCAATACACAGACGAAGCTAGAAATGTCCAACAGGGAGTAAATAACTTTACTGACTCATCAGATTCAGAAGGTGAAGGTTCTAATGGCACCTATTATGAATCAGATGGAGGGTTCAATTCCTATACTAATTCAAGACCCCAAGGACGCCCCTTTTTTATCCAACAGGGGGCCTCGACGAGGTCGGGCCAGAGTGAGATTTCAGAGTCAGGGACAGACCAGAGGGAACTTCCAAATGAATCAACACTTACATCAAGCCCAGCTCCAACAACATCAACAACAACAACACCAACAACAAGAACCCCAATTTATAAGGGAGACCCGAAACAGACAGTATTGGGGGCAAGGAATGTAATTCCTATTTTTAACCTGTCCTCTATTGAACTTGATAGTCACAGTGAAGCTCTGCTATCTAAGGGCCTGTCTTTCGTACCTCAGACATTAGTCAATACCTTTGAACTATATAAAGATGTGGTAGCATTTTTTAGAAAAATCAGACTTCGAAAGTTCTTCCAAGACAAAGAAGGCACCGAGTATGACTTAACGAGACAGAATCAAAAGGAAATTTCCCTACCCTCTTCCTTTACCCCTGGTTTAGACCAAGTAGGCCCAGAAGTAGCAGCCTTCGAGTTAGTAGTCATTAAGAAATTAGAAAGGACTTTAAAGTTTATCCCAAAACCACTGTACAATATGAGCCGAAATTAATCATTAGCCTTAAAAGAGCTATCTGAAAATAAACAATTGACTATTAAGGGAGCTGAGAAGGGCGGAGGGATTGTGATCCTTAATTCCACCGATTACGAACGTAATATGATCACGATGCTAAATGACAGCTCCACCTATTTGAAAATCAATTGTAATCCTGTTAATAATATCTCAAAAAAGATCAACACCCTAACTAATGAAGCTCTATTGAACGGTGAATTGATATAAAAGATCATGACTTTTTGAATAACAACAAGAGTAAGACTGCCTGTATTTATGGCCTCCCCAAAATACATAAAAATTTGGATAATCCCCCATATAGACCCATTGTGTCTACAATTGGGACTCCCACAGAACCTCTATCGAAATTTGTGGATCACTTTTTAAGACCATATATACCAGTGATCAAATCATATGTGAAAGACACTTGTCATATGATTAACATAGTGGAGAACCTTGAATTTATACCTGACAGAGATATATTAGTCACTATGGACATTGAGTCCCTTTACAGCAACATCCCTTTGGATGAAGCGATTAGAGCAACCGACTGGTTTATAGATAAATATGAAATAGTGTGCCCCAAGAAATTTCTCATCGACTGTCTATTCATTGTTTTAACTGAGAACGTCTTCGAATTTGGAGATGACCTATACCGTCAACTCAGGGGAGTCAGTATGGGGGCATCGGTTGCCCCCTCGGTAGCCAATATCTATATGTCCCGCTTCGAGGAGAAATTCATAGATAATGAAGTAGCACCCTTTTTCGAATCAATTTCCCATTGGTCCAGATATATAGACGACATCTTTTTTATCTGGACCAATGGGAAAGACTCCCTTCTTGAATTCCTTGAATGGATCAATCTGACTGACGATAATCTGAAATTCACAGCACAATATAGCGAAAACCAAGTAGAGTTTCTAGATTTGTTAATTCGAGTAAACGACAAGAAACTAGAGGTGGATCTATTTGTTAAATCAACAGCACGTAACACACTATTACATTTCAGTAGTTTCCACCCCAAAAGCCAACGTGAGAGCATCCCCTTCTCTCAATTTTTAAGAGTTCGCAGGAACTGCACCGATTTATCGGACTACGATAAACAAGCAGCAATAATGCGCAAGAAGTTCTTAGACCGTGGGTATCCACATAGGCTCATAAGAAACTCATATAAACGAGCACGCTTCTTTGATCGCGACGCCCTGCTAGCTCCCAAAGAACAACCAGTGAAAGACCAACTTGTGTGTGTGACTACCCACTCCACAATGAACGAACGTATAAGACAGATTATCAATGCTAACTGGCACATCCTTAACTGCAATCCTACATCGAATTCTGCATTGCCAAAACCTCTATTTGCCCACAGGAGGAATAGAAATTTAAAAGATAAGATTGTCCATTCTAGATTCAATGCCAAATACCCTAATACCAAACATACGCAACGATCCTTAGTTACTAACCTGCCTGTACGAGGAACGCAAATCATGCAGAAATATCCTAGGTGGTGAGGACTTCACCCACAATGGCTTTGTGGCTAAAGCAAAAGATCTATGGAACTTCAAAACCGCGAATGTAGTTTACTTTATCAGCTGCCCGTGTGGCCTAGGCTACGTCGGTGAAACCTGCAGATCAATTCAGACACGTCTAACCGAACATAGATCGGCGATAAAGACGAAGAAATCAACTGCACCCCTAGTGAAACATTTTCTCGACAAGAAGCACAAATTAGATGAATTTCATTGGCGCATCTTAGAGAAGATAAAAACACCAGATAGCAAAGCCGGATGCGCCATCAGGAAGAAAAGAGAGGTATTTTGGATATTTGTTTTGGACACGTTTAAAAGGGGACTTAACAGCGAAATTCCCTGGGAGAATGCTATACAGTAGCTAGTCCCAGAGTTTGTCCATACATTTTTTTCCTTGCTCAGGATAGGATTAATTAGTCAGACTTACAGGGAAGAGTTATAGAGAATTATTGCTTCTGACTACCCATTACAATACACTTGATCTTTACTACTGTTAAGATCAAATAGTCAGACCCATAGGGAACACTTAACAATAGTTTTTGCCTTTAACTATCTATATCATGGGTGAAAACAGATGCTATATGACAATCATTATGAATGCACCTTCGGCTATTTGTACATTCCAGTAGCAAGCCTTTGCGTAATAGTGGATTGATCATCTTCGATTGACATCCATTATATTTGATAATATGAAACATTTGTTGTGATTAAATATTAACTAGCAATGCGGAAGTTATCACGATTGACTACCGCCCTAAATAAGAACAACTTTTAGAGGAGATTGTAACTCATTGACTATACGTACGAATAGATCCGTATTAGTCTCATCTCGATTTACCTCTGGCCAAATTATTTTTTTGAAATCGACATTATATCACAGCTATCGATATATGACATCCTTATGATCATATACTGGCATATTTAAATATCCCTTCCGTGCGATTCATTGTCTGTTATCTGACCCATGCATTTAACTGCGAGGCATTTCCCTTTAACTATGGGCGTGACCTTAGAAAATACACGTCATCCGCAATGGGAACCGAGCGGTCTGTATATAAGGATACGTTCGCACGCACGTCAGGTTACATATTTTTTCCAACGGCTGCAGGACGCCAGCGGCCATCTATTGCGGCTCCCGCGGGTTGATACAAACAGGACGGGAATTTGTTTTCTGGTAAGTTCACTGCCTCGCACCTGGGCCGTTCTCTGTAGCTTTTAGAGAACCTGATAGTGAACCGTTAAGTGATCTTTAACTTTTACGGGTCTATTTTATTTTATCCATTTTCAGATCTTGAACTGAAAACGTGGTGCGATATAGTTCCCCACGACTACGGGACGTCGGCAATTATCTGTTGCACTGCCCATACGAAAACGTTAACAACACACATCTCTGCCTTAGGTAAGGTGATGTGGCTTACGTGGTGTCATTTAATATTTGAGATAAATAACCATTCTGACCGAAGTCCATGTTTCTTATAACTACACATTTTGTTTTTTACTTCTTGTATCCCCACATAGAATAAGAAGTCCTCTGCATATGAATACGTGAATTACCGCAGCACTAGGACGTCAACAATCACGTTTGTCGTACCTTTACCTTTCGGTAAGGATATTTAGTTGTACGAGAAACCATTAAGCCCATCTTATAAAAAGAAAGATATTTAAGGCATAGTAACAAGAAATATCTCTATACCTTGCTTTCCACATTTAGATCCAAAAAAGATTATTTTGAATGACCACATGAATGTTGGTTAAATGGATAAAGGGATATAGCAACGACCTATCTTGACGGCGTTACCTTATTGCGAGCAAGCAGTGATAACGTGCTACGGTAAGCCTAGGTCATTAATGTGTTTTATATCACATTCACGTTTTTTCATATATCAAATACCGGCCTCCTTTCATGGAAATTATTAAATACTCGTCTCCACTTAGGAACCCCCCATTGAACAGCAGTGACTTATTGAAAGAACTATGGGAACCTAACCTTTTATAACGCTCATATACAATTACCAGACCGTCTGGTAAAAAGGTGTGCCTTACAAATTTAGAGCAATCTTATGCAACTATTGTTTATTAATAACGCAATCCGTTTTGAGTTTATGTTGCCATGTATTTCACGTGTATCATAGTAATTATAATTGATAGTTCTCACCTTCCTTCCCACATTGTACTACCTTATTCTAGACTAAAATCAGAGGGATATAGACACAAAAGGAGAAAGAAAGAACTGTCTTTGATACACCGTCCTCCTAATGATTTGTAATTAGGTAAGTGCTCCACAGTCAATAAAGTTTAGGTCGAACAACCACATAGGCTTTACACTACTAATTTTTCGTACTCCAATATCAATAAAATGTACTATTTGACATATGCATATTTAAAAACGCACTAGTCTTGGCAGCATATAAAAGAAACGTCAATTTAGGTAATATTTGCCAGTGATTTAGAGTTGCTATCGGCCATACCATGTATGTATATCTATCTAATTAATTAGGTTGGACATAATTTGGACATGTTGGGTAGAGACTGTCAGAATAAGTATAGCCTAAGATTAAGATATGAATTAGGAGAATGAGATACCAATTAGGACAGTGATTCCTAATGAATTCTGATGATTCATTTACAATGTTTTTTCAAAAAAAGTGAATAATCCTATAACTCATATCAATCTTTTTTGCTCTGTAGGAATTACCCTTCTCGAAGTTACAACTGCTCAAATATAATAAAGCTAGTTTGTACCTTGTTTAGCTATATTCAATGGGCTATACAAGTAGGAATGAAATGTCATTAAGGTACCTGTTTCTGTTCTTATTTTCTGCTTTCAGATATTGGCATAAGTTAGAATGAAACTTCTTGAATAAAATGGTCATTTATGTTTTTATTAATTGTGAATAAACTATGTTTTTCAGATAAAATCTGTGGCTCCTGAAGAAGGCGTTTCCCTTAACGCCGAAACGCGCGTCGAACAATATTGATTGCCACTATAACAAAGAATAATTTTTTTATATATATTTTTTTATGTATTGTATGAAAATCGTATACTTGCCTTTTTATAATTAGGTTGAATTTATGTATTTTTATTGATGGTTTTTAATATGAACCTTTGTATATCTATTAAATGAAACATAGTTTTTTATAATTAATTTGTTTTGTGGTTCCTTCATGCACTTTCTCCCACTTATTTTGTTGATATTATGCCATGGTTTTTACACTGTGTATTTCCCTGTATTAAGAATTGATATTCCGAACAGGGGGTCCTTGTTATTTACACTGTGATGTGACTAATATAGGCCTTTTGATTGAAGCTATCAATTTTTAGACCAACAAAGAATTCAATATTGTTTTGAAACATTATAGTGGGGATACTCAAATTTCCATGTGATCATATACAAAGTGTGAGTGGAGACGTAATCAGAGTGTAAACGATGTAGATGGTTTAGTATGTGTACCCAAAGGGAAACTTCTTTTTGACTTTATAGTCTAACATGATGTGACAGCCAACAGAATTGAACACTGACAGACCTAAAAGCATGGACATCATTTCTGGTCGCCAGAGAGAGAGGTACACGTGTTTATGAGGTGTATTGTTTTCTTCTCAGTGGTTTAAATGTGTTTATTTCAATATGGAAACGTGTTTTTGAACATGAACCAAGGGATGAACAGTTCATCAAACTCATGTTTTTAGCATATTCCTCTGTTCTCTAAATGTGTCATGAAGTTAGACATTCAAGCTCATGAAAAAAAACACATTTAGTGATTGTCCAGTTTAGAAGTTATTTCAGGGATGTCATAAACACTATGGGCCTTATTATGAGTTTGGTGGTCTTCAGCTGTGACTGCCACTTCGGCATCCCAAGAAGACAGCCAAGCCCGTGGTGCACCTGACAGCCAGATTCCGAGTTGAATCCAGGGCAGGCAGGCAGTGTGGCAGTGGTCTCACGGAGGCAATATCTTAGGCTAATAGGAGAGCCTCAACAGTATACCGTCACTGTGAGAGAGCCTGCATCCCATTCCTGCATGGTGTGGCATGCCCCATGTCATGTATGCCACACCATGCACAAATGAAGGTGCAATTCCAGGGGGTCACAACATGTGCACCCCCACGCGCACCCTATGGCCAGATGGCCAGGGGCCCTGTTAGGGCCACCTTACCTGCAGTTAAGCCACCCTTTTCACGACGGCGTCCCCGCCATTAAATGGGCGGTGGAAATGCACGTTGTAATATGCTCAGTGGTGCCTGCAACAGCACTGAAAGCATATTCACTCCCTTTGAAGACCGCTGCCCCAGCGGGATCCTTTATCCCTTCAGAGGTGGTGGTCATGTGGTGGTCCCACCCGACACTTGTTATAAAGCAATTGGACCACTAGGGTAGTGGTGGTTGGACCGCCACTGTGAGTACGGCAGTCCTAGGACTGCTGTACTCATAATAAGCGCCTATGACTGTTCCCCATCATCATTTTATTATTTTATTTATTTTAATCACTTGCTTCTAGGATTCTTTATTTTAGTTTTAGTAAAACGTTTGAGGATTTTTTACACATGCAGGACAGGGTGAATATTAGCTACAGTTTCCATTTTAGCTAATGTCTGAGTTCACAGTCAACATATTTGTCATCTTTCGCAGGACTTGTTAAAGTGGTATTCATATCTGAACAACATTTAGCCTGAATTGTTACTCTATTGGGCCACAAGGGTCTAGCACATGATTTCGATAGCTACACCTCAAGGTTTTAGAAGCAGGCACTGAAAGTAAACATATGCTCAAGAGGATACAAATGCTTTGGGGCTTTTTACATAGGTGACTTACTTTGCATCCCACAAATTTAGTCCGGTTAGATCTTGTGACCTAAAATCTCCATTTGGTTCTGAAATACAGGTTAAAAGGCAATGGTCAAATCCTAAAGGAGCACCCAGAACTGACCACTGACAAGAGGTAAAGTTCAACCAGGGTGGAGAACCAGACACAGATCGAAATGGGCACAGCACCATGGGGCATATTATCAAGGGGGCGATAGGGAATTATCGCCGCTTTAGCGGCTGTTTTTGGCCGCTAAGCGGCTATAATTCTATCGCCCTATTAGCAAGCTGTCGCTAACAGCAGTTATCGACAGCTTGTAGGCGATAGCGAGTGGTTTGGGACCCGCTTTGCATGTCAGCGATATTTATCGCTAATGACATGCAAAGTGAGCGTACCCAACCTGTTAGCGACTGAAAGCAGTTGCTAACATCGCTATCGCCTATTACCAACACAGGCGTAGCGATGGAAATATTCGCGCTAAGCGCGAATATCTCCAAAAACTAACACCTGCTTAGACCAGTTCTTAGCCATTATATGCAATGGGAGGTGGATATAATGGCTAAGACCCTGTTAGCGATAATGCGTGAATATCTCTGTATTCTCAGCGATATTCACGCATTTTGCTGCTATCGCCGGGAATTTTATCGCTTTTGAGATAAACGTTGCTAATAGCACGTTATCTCAGCGATAAAATCCGGTGACGGGCGGCGATAAAAAATAGCCGCTAAGCCTACTTAGAGATAAATATCGCTATTTGTTGGTAATATGCCCAGAGGTTCCACCATAACAAAAAATGGCTTCATTAAGACTCCACCAAGGCTCTCTGGAGAATTTTGCCTTCAATGACCAGTGTTGAGGCAGGTATGCCCACCACCTCTGAAATTCAAGAATTATCCTTAGTATTTATTCATCTGTTAGAGCTAGCACAGCACCTAGAGGTAGCACAATGAGGTATTTTAGGGTTATGAATTGTGATAATGATGTGTTACAATTTTACCCTGTTGTTTTCACTGTTCATGAAATCCTCACTTAGTTTTAATTTCTGTCATCTGTGATGTCATCAAACAATATTGTGTGCAATAGGTTCATGAGACTTGGAGTACCTATTTTAAAATAAATATGTTGGAAATGCATGTCCCACTTGGACTGATCCTTGAGTGTTTAACTCATCATTGAAAGATCTTTTGTTTTACCATGGTATCCCTGGCTATTGGTAAACTCAGTAACTCAGGCTGTTAGTAACACAGAATGTACTGACACCGCACCAGCAGGTATTCTTAGTGAGTTGCTACTATTTCTTGGTATCCGCTGCTCAAGCGATGGTGCACTGAAATGTATTCCTGCACCTGTGGGTAGGGAAGAAACACCTTGTAGACCTATGTCACAGCCCCAGGATACGCAACACAGTGTTTGCATGAATGTGGATATTCTTGGTGTGTGCTTTCCTGTGTAGAAGTGAAGAATGAATGAGTGAAGTCACAAGGAAAGGCATGGGAAGCTGCATGTGTGTTAATAGTTCAGGCCTGAGAGAAAAGTGACGTTTGTTTCTAAATGGCATGAAAAGTGTTATTGCATTTGGGCATGTTGTTCGTTATTATGAGTGTTTACTTGGGTAAGGGTGATGGATGAATGTGGGAGTTGTGCGTAGATTGTTGGAGGAATTTGGTATAACTGGAGGTGCCTGTATGTGTGTCTATGTGGGTGCAAGCGTTTTTGTATGTGTGTGAGTGTGTGTAAGGCTTGTGTTTTTCTGGCTAGTAATGATGGATGAGTATGTACTTTAGTTTGATTTAGAATATGAGGGTTTTGATTCACCTGGCAGAGTGAATATATGAGAGATGTGTGTCTGTAAAGAAAATGATCTGCATTTTTTGTTCTAAAGTTTGGAGTCGTCTACCACCTGAATGTGGATCGTTGATGGATGAATGTGTATTGCATTTTATGTGAGTGGTTGTGTTTGCACTTGAGAAACTATGTGTGTGATATGTGTATATACACTTTTCTAGGTAGGGATCATGTTAGTTGGGGGACGTGTGAAATAGAGTGTGTTTTTTATAGCTGGATGTATGTCTGTGTGCAAATAACTTAGAGATATCAGTTTTAAATGTAAACCTTTTGCTATGTGCGTAAATGGGTGTGCGTGTGAGTGGCAGAGTAAAAATCTGCATGAGATGTAGGTGTGTACACATGTGTAAAACCCTTTTTTAGTGAAAAATATTTTTTCTTTTATTCTCCCAAAAACCTATTAATAAACAGCCAGGAACTCAGGAAGGGAGCACATGCAGATGAGGCCTGCTCCTACAAAGTTGAAGGGAAGGAGCTGCTTGAAAACATCTTGTAGATCAGTACCAAATATGACAAGATAAGAAAGACGTGAGTAAAACAACAAGCATTGGCAAATGCAGTAGGTTTCGTTTATGTGATTAACAATACCTTTTCTGTAAGTTTTAGCTTGGTGAGCAATATAAGTTAAAGAAACTATGTGAAAGTGTTATGACTTTTTCATTGAGAAATGAAATATATTGTGCAGTAACTGGTGGTAATATAAAGCGCTCCTGTACCTTCGGGTGATGTTGGCACTATATAAGAGTGGGATGTATGTCAACACAACGCATGCTTTTACTATACAGTTTTTACAACGCAAGTCGTTACAACGACTTGCGTTGGGGGGCGCTGGATAGTGGAATAGTTTAATTTACTATTCCAGCTCCAGTCCCCGTGGATAGTAGGGAAGGTGTTGGATAGTAATTAAACTATTCCCTATCCTAGAGCGCCCTCCAGCGCAAGTCGTTGTAATGACTTGCGTTGCAATGGTTGCGTTGTAATGGTAGTGCGGAGTAAAAGTTGCGTGTTAAAGGATGTTTCCCTAAGAGTGACCATAAAATAAAACTGTGAAAAGCATGTTTAAATGAGGAGGTGATTAGTTACTTGTGTGCTTGTATGTAGTAACTGGTGGCAATACAAAGTGCTCCTGTACATTCGGTTATGTTTGCACTATATAAAAGCACCCCAAAAATGAATTAAACTAAAAACATATTACATAGCAGCATTGTAGCATGCTTTTTATTTAATTAATTTAAATTTCAATTAATATTTTCTCACTGAAGGAATCGCAAAGGGTTATGATTTAGTTTTGGATTGCACTATGACTTGATACGTTATATACATAGTACTGATTGATTTTCCTATTAATATCTTAGGATAGATGAAATTAATATACTGGTTAATGTTCTCTTGAGCAAAATGAAAATATAATAAAATGATTTAAACAAAATATATGTGTTTGTCTCGGATGTAGCAGTTTCTCTATGTATGAAGCAGTATGACTCTCTTTGTGTGTATGCACATCTGTCTATACAAGCATATATATGTCCAACTATGTGTAAATGGGCGTGTTAATCTGTATGTGATGTTATGCAGATTTGTATAGCCCGCTATCCCCCTGGAGGTTATCCTGATGCTGTTTTAACTGTTCTGCGTGCCTCTGTCAACATACCTACATGCCTTTCTGCCTCACTTGATCTCTATGCAGAGCACTCGTTTCTTTAGCTCTACGTATTTATTTCTGTTTGTGTCCATCTCTGTTTTCTTAATCTGATATGGAAGCTCTTTGTTCACTGTCAGCGTCTTGTTCATAAGCATGTTTTAAAATTAAATGTCACACCCTGCTTACCCCACCCAGAGTGCATTAACAAATTCTTCAAGGTGCCTTTTATTTGTGGGCGTCCATCAAGCTCCTGTTGTGTTGTGTTTAAACTTCATGTTACATAGCAGAACTGTAAGATGTTTTTTATTCAATTAACTTTTTGGGGTGCGTTTATACAGCGTAAATTAGGCCCGAAGGTATTGAGGTGCTTTACATGAGCCCCACTTACACTACACAGGAACACTTACATTTTAAAAAACATGTTACATAGCATCACGAGCTACTATGGCGTAAAGTTAAAAAATGCCCGATCACGTGGTCAATGACGGCTCTTTTAAAAAAATACTTTGTGCCATGTTGTACATGTGCAACATGTTTTAACAAGCACATGAAACAAGCGACTTGAGTAGCAGCAGACAGTGCCTTGGTAGAACGACCTTTGTCGGGTAAACACATTAACATTCATGTATTAATTAGATTTCCATTTAAAATAAAATAAAAATATTGGAAAAAAGTTGACATGAGTGGCTGGTATGAGAGTTGCGCCAGTCTGAACAACAACCAGTGGCTTTAAAGGGATCACTGACAGAATATCGAGGAGCAAAATATCGACCTGCCAAAATATCGTGGATAAAATATAGAATGCCAGAATATCGACTTCCTATCTACAAACAGGTGAGTACAAAAATATCTGCTCCAAAATATCGATTGTAAAAAATATAGACAGTCAAAATATCGAATTTTTTTAATGTCTTAAAAGTAATTTAAAATTAATATAATAATAGATATAATTAATGTAAACATACTTAAAATACTTAAATAAACTTAAAATTAATAAATAGTTAATGTAACTTAAAAGAAATATATATTCTAATATATATATATATATATATATATATATATATATATATATATATATATATATATATATATATATCAAGTACGAAGAATCTCCCAGATGTCAGGAAATACACGACGACACACCAAAGGTTGCTGTGCTTCAAAAAGTTTATTTAGGCAGCAAAAACAAACAACGCGTTTCACCAACAGGCTTGATCACGTTTGTTATATATATATATATATATATATATATATATATATATATATATATATATATCCTAACACCAAGTTGCTCTCTGGGTTGCAGTGGCCCCGAGGGAGGTGGCGCGTACACCGGCCGAGCACGCCGGTAATCCAGTGAAGCAAGCGGTTCCAACGTAGTATCCCACGCTCTCAGAGACCCGAAAACACCATATATATATATATATATATATATATATATATATATATATATATATATATATATACATATTATTAACAAAACATATACAATATTTTTACCGTAGGATAGCCAGAGGGTTACATTTACTATTACCACTCCAGTGAGTGCAACAGTTGAGAAAGCGTTGGATAGCGTAGGGGTAAAAATGACTATTCTCCCTCCAGTGAGTGCAACAGTAGGGAAAGCGTTGGATAGCGTATGGGTAAAAATTACTATTCCCACTCCAGAGAGTGCAACAGTAGGGAAAGCGTTGGATAGCGTAGGGGTAAAAATTACTATTTCCACTCCAGTGAGTGCAATAGTAGGGAAAGCGTTGGATAGCGTAGGGGTAAAAATTACTATTCCCACTCCAGAGAGTGCAACAGTAGAGAAAGCGTTGCATAGCGTAGGGGTAAAAATTACTATTCCCACTCCAGAGAGTGCAACAGTAGGGAAAGCATTGGATAGCGTAGGGGTAAAAATTACTATTTCCATTCCAGTGAGTGCAACAGTAGGGAAAACGTTGGATGGCGTAGGGGTTTAAATTACTATTCCCACTCCAGTGAGTGCAACAGTAGGGAAAGCGTTGGATAGCGTAGGGGTAAAAATTACTCTTCCCACTCCAGAGAGTGCAACAGTAGGGAAAGCGTTGGATAGTGGGAGGGTAAAAATGACTATTCCCACTCCATTGAGTGCAACAGTAGGGAAAGCGTTGGATAGCGTAGGGTTAAAAAGTACTATTCCCACTCCAGAGAGTGCAACAGTACGGAAAGCGTTGGATAGCGTAGGGGTAAAAATTACTATTCCCACTCCAGTGAGTGCAACAGTAGGGAAAGCGTTGGAAAGCGTAGGGGTAAAAATTACTATTCCCACTCCAGAGAGTGCAACAGTAGGGAAAGCGTTAGATAGCGTAGGGGTAAAAATTACTATTCCCACTCCAGAGAGTGCAACAGTAGGGAAAGCGTTGGATAGCGTAGGGGTAAAAATTACTATTTCCACTCCAGTGAGTGCAATAGTAGGGAAAGCGTTGGATAGCGTAGGGGTTTAAATTACTATTCCCACTCCAGTGAGTGCAACAGTAGGGAAAGCGTTGGATAGCATAGGGGTAAAAATTACAATTCCAACTCCAGAGAGTGCAACAGTAGGGAATGCGTTGGATAGTGGGAGGGTAAAAATTACTATTCCCACTCCAGTGAGTGCAACAGTAGGGAAAGTAAATACTTCATATATAAATAAAAATAACATAAATATTAATACCAATTACAAATGAATTTAAATGATTAACATTTTTATATATTATATTAATTAATCAATTATAAATACAAATACAAATTAATTTTTATTAATAATTACCTACTAATACAAATTATTTACCAATTAACAATAAATGAATTAGCAATTTAAAAATAATAAAAAATTAGATCAAAAAATAAAAATTTATAAAATGTAATTACTTACAATTAAATTACTTCCCACCCTATTCCCCTATACACCGACAACCCACTACAGAAAATAAATTAATTAAATTAACACAATTATCAATTAATCAATTATTTAAAATTAATTAACAATTATATTTTAATTAATTACCAATTAATAGTTAATTAACAATTAATTCAAAATAAATACCAATAAATAAATTAACATATTTAACTAATTATAATTAAATTACTTCACACCCTATTCCCCTCTAAGCCCACAACCCACTACAGAAAATAAATTACAAAAATTAACATATTTATCAATTAATCAATTAAAATTAATTACCGATTATATTTTAATTAATTACCAATTAATTAACAATTAATTCAAAATATATACCAATAAATAAATTAACATATTTAATTAATTATAATTAAATTACTTCTCACCCTATTCCCCTATAAGCCCACAACCCGCTACAGAAAATAAATTACTGACATTAACATATTTAACAATTAATCAATTAAAAATAATTTCCAATTATATTTTAATTAAGTACAATTAATAGTTAATTAACAATTAATTCAAAATAAATACCAGTAAATAAATTAACATATTTAACTAATTATAATTAAATTACTTCCACCCTATTCCCCTCTAAGCCCACAACCCACTAAAGAAAATAAATTACAAAAATTAACATATTTATCAATTAATCAATTAAAATTAATTACCGATTATATTTTAATTAATTACCAATTAATTAACAATTAATTCAAAATATATACCAATAAATAAATTAACATATTTAATTAATTATAATTAAATTACTTCTCACCCTATTCCCCTATAAGCCCACAACCCGCTACAGAAAATAAATTTCTGACATTAACATATTTAACAATTAATCAATTAAAAATAATTTCCAATTATATTTTAATTAAGTACAATTAATAATTAATTAACAATTAATTCAAAACAAATACCAATAAATAAAATAACATATTTAATTAATTATAATTAAATTACTTCCCACCCTATTCCCCTATAAACCCACAACCCGCTACCGATTTATATTACACAATAATTAATATGAACTTACTTACTTAAAATTTGATATTTTTGTTGTCTATATTCTGTCCATTCGATATTTTGGCCATTCTATATTTTTGAATCGATATTAATGCTATTCTATTCGATATTAATACTATTCTATTCGATATTTTGGTAGTCTATATTCTGTCTTGTCGATATTATGTCTATTCTATATTTTTTACTCGATATTATTGCTACTTGATATTAAAAATTCGATATTTTGACTGTACACCGCTTTGGAGAACGAATTCGGCAGGGCACAAAGGCAGTTTGGACCATAGGTACGGGAAACTAAAACAACTAGATGAGCTATTTTACCAGCTTCTGTTGTCTGTCCTGTATGAATGAAAATAACCTAAAATCCCTGGACTGAATTCTACTTGTACTGCACAGAATAAGCTCCTCTTGCATCATTCAGATCTGAAGCAGACATGATCCAGTGTACTACCACCCCAAACCCACAGCTCAACTGGCAAAGGCATGAAACTGCTTTGTTATTGTTTTGCAGGCCTTGAAGAGAGAGACCGAGCTGGACGAGCACCGCTCATTCATACTAGGATTGTAGTTAGAACATCTGGTAGGGGAAAGAAATCTTTGCAAGAGTGCCTGCTGCACCCCATCTAGAGCTCTTGCCAAAGGTATCCGGTGCTGAAATATGCTTCTGTAAACTTTACAGTACATGGTTAAGTACAGTCATGACAGTTACTGTAGTTATGGAAGATGAGGCAGGCTCAGGTGAGGGGGCGGGCCTGGATGGGAAGATTTTGCATTTAAGCATGACTCAGCAGTGCACATGTTACAGAGCCAATTAGCTTTGGACGGATAACTCTGGCGTAATGCCCAAACTGAATGAGAAGGTAATCTAAGAGCTGCTGAGTTTGTATTAAGAACTATTAACAGTGGAACAGAAGCTGTGCTTTTTCATGGTATGCCTCTGTGGGTAAAAGCTGTGGAGTCTGAGGCGCAGGGTGGGCTGCATGGTGAGCGCTTGAAATGCATACTCATACTGGAAGATTACGTAAAAGGCATCAGACAAATGCATGCTGAAGGACAAACAAAAGAAGCACAGTGCAAGGGCGGTACAGCCAAAACCTAAAAGAAGATAAACAAAAGTGGATGAACATGAGTACTTGGGCCATGGGACACTGATAAAAAAACACACGAGGAACAACAGGGAACAGTATGCTACAGCCAATAGAAATGGAGGAAAAGTGAATTGCACGCACATTACCAAATCAAAAGTAAGGGCAGAATATAAGCCCCTTTTAAGATTTGTATCAACTACAATAGAATTCACATACTCAGTCAGGATTCTTGGTACCGAGGAAGTAATGTTATTCTCCTGGGTGCTCAAACATAAAATGACTGCCTACCTCAAGGAAAAACAGAAGACCAGAATAAAGTTCTGATGCTGATCAGGCAAGAAAAAGAGGACTGAAAAAATACTTCTTGAGAAGGCTAGAATAGTAACTATGGCTCAAATCATTCTAAGAAATCCCACCAGAATGATGATTTCAGTCGCACCAACTGAGACTAGATCCCACTCTGTGTTATAAAGTGGGTTAATATTTTGGAAGAAGGTGTCCCTTTCAACTAAATAAACAACAATCTTTTAGGCTATATCACAGTTCACAGAGACATCCCTGTTCATGCCTTAGTAGCTATGAAACTATTAGCATGCTCTTGCCCAGAAAACTGTATGGTAGGTTCAAGTCATATCAAACATTGTTAAAGGTAAGAACCCAACACAATAAATGTATCTAAACAATGTATCCAATTTTGAAAAAAATGTAACAAGCAAAATAACATAGAAATGTTCAAAACAGGATTATGATAACCAGATTTATTTTTAAATGTAAATGTAAAAACCACAAAGAAAGGCAAAGTTTCAATAAAAAGTAAATGTTTATGGTTCACAAGGGCATAGATACAAATTCACGATGGCTATTGTTGAGTGTGGGTCGAATAAGACATGCTGTTGTCACCGTTCAAACTTTTTACCTTGGGTCTTTGTTACTTTTTTAGTTCTTATCGTCTTCCAGCTAGGCAAGGTAAGATGGTAAAGTTGGTGTTGGCCCTTTGACAGCAGATATGCTGTAATTGAGTTCATGCTGAAACTTCTGTACAAATCGTGGTACGGAGTGTTTTCCCCATACAACTCGTACTTGTAAGGATTCCCCTACAACCTAGGAAGTACGATCCGTACAAATAGACACACTCCATACAAATTGTAAAAAAGACCATACAACTCGTTTATACGAGCAATTTCGATTTGGATTGCTCTGTACGCGACGTTCCCATGTATTCCCGGCAGCAGTTCACAACCCGTCAAGTACGATTCGTACAAACGGCACTGCGTACGGCTCTTTTTTTACAGGAGCCAAAAAGTGCCGGGAAAACCTTGTATGCCCCGAAAACAGTATGAGACAGACCCCCCATGTACGCGTCATACACCCCATGCATACAGGGGTACGGTGCGTACAGATGACACGGAAAGTGGGGTACGGTGCGTACATACACGATAAAGGTGTACGCACCATACACACACCTCGCATATGGGGGGACCCCTGTATGCCTCATACCCCTATACGACCTGTACCCCTGGTATGAGTCGTACCCCCAGAACGAGTTATACCAGGGTACGAGGTGTATAGGGGTTCGCTTCATTGCCCGGTACGAATCATTCCCCGTATACAGGCCATTTTCCATACAAATCGTATGCTGACAACCCGGTACGAATCGTACTTGACGGGTTGGACGGCCTGTTTACAAATTGTATGGTCTTTTTTACAAGTCCGTGTCGTACAGCTTTTCCCCATCCGATTTGCAAGGATCAGGCCGATCTGTATATATTTTTCCCGTACGAATCGTACTACACGGGTTGGAAGGGACTTGTACAATTTGCATGGAAAAAAATACGGATCCGATTTGTATGGAAAATAAAAATCCAGGATCAGAATCGGCCCCCTAGTGTCTGCCACTGGATGTAAGAGAAAATAGCAAAACTAATTTATTCTTGCTAAGCGTTCAGGAATTGCAAAGCATAATTTATAAAAGTTACCTTTCCATCACAAATATCAAACTGAATTAGATTTGGGTTGTGTAAATCCAAAGTACAGGTCACATGTGGCACTTTACTGCCTATTTACATGTAGAGTGTGCTAACAAGATTGTCTTTGAATTCAGATGCTGTATGTGTAAGGTGCAAGTGGAAGGCCTAGAAAGCAAGACAACTTGTAATTTCATTTTCGCAACTAGTAAACGAGTGCTTGGATTACCATGGAAGGAAGCAGTGCATTTCCATGTACACATTTTGGCTAAGAAGCATTGTTCAAGCAACCAGTATAATGATACAGAAGCCAAGAATGAGTCAATCCCTCCCCACTCACCTGAATTCACTGCTTAAAAAAGCTATTTTAGAACTGACATCCTTAGTGTGGGAGTCTTCATGTTTTTTGCCTTCACTCCCCTGTTTTTTCTGAACTTGTCTTTTTTTGTTGGCATTAGGACTCCTTGCATTTCAACCCTGCTTTCAAGTGGTAAAAAGCTTGTGCTCGCACCCTTAAACATGGTAAAATTGGTCTACATCTAATTGGTACATATAATTTACTTATACGTTCCTAGTAAATGGAACTACCTGTACTGACAACCTGTGATTTAATGCTACAAGTGGACTGCAGCACTCATTGTGTCGCCAATCAAAGTATCCCTATAAAACTTTTCTCAGGCCAACCACTACTGCCTCCAGTGCAGTGTTTTGCCAGGCTTAAACCTCCCTTTTTACTTTTCAGTCATACCCAAGGTAGCCCTAAAAACTCATTGGGAAGGGTGAAGGATATTTAAAAAGTAGGACATGCGTACTTAAGTATAACATGTCATGACTTTGAAAAACCCCTAAAGTAATTTTTCACTGCTGCAAGGCTATCTCTCCCATATACTAACACTGGGTTCCATTATTACACTTACTAAGGGATAATTTCAGTTTGGGAGCGGATAGAGAAATGTTTTTTTCACTCAATTGAATTGTAATTTAACATCATATTTAACAGTAAAGTCGAATTTTAGGTTATTGTTTTAAAATGCCACTTTTAGAAAGTTGGCAGTTTTCTGCCTAAACCAAAACCAGTGTCCAGGGTCATATGACAGTGACTGGCTCTCCTGTGGTATTTATTTATATTCCTTCACACATGGGGACAAAAGTGTTTTGAGTGTGGGGCTGGGTGTTGCTCTCCTGAGCAGGATGTCCTTTGGAGGTCGTACTCAGCCTTCCTGAGCTTCAAAGGGTAGCCTCAGGTTTCGGCCCACTCCCTTCTGACTTCTAAGACTTGCTGGCCTTCACATTGACAAATGCAGCTCACAGCTAGCCTTGCCTACCCTTTGTTATCCTAGGCCGTTTGGACCCAAACCCAGGAAAGAGGGAAGGTTGGACAAAGAAGGCATCCCGTACCAAAGATTGGAGCTTTGCTGTGAACCTGCTTTTGAAGAATCTCCAAGGGCTTGCGTGTGCTTGCATCCTGTTCTAAAGTCTCAGGGACTCACGGACTAAATAACCAGCTTCCCTGAACTCCACTGCTGGGAGTTCTGGCCTACCAGGTGGTACCTGTTCCAGCTCTGGGCCTCTGGAGGTTGTTCCTAATGCTGGGAGCTGAAAAAGCTTGTTGAACCCAAAAGAATCGACACATCGCCCAGTGCCTGTTTTTCTGACTAGCACTGCAGTGTGAGAAGAATTTCCACGCACCGCCGCAGTACAGCAAAATAATTGAGACGGCGCCTGTCAGCAGCTGAAAAATCCCCTGCACCCCTAGTCCACTACACTGACCTCCAAAGTCCAAGATCACTGCACCGACTCCAACACAGCGATGCTGTGCAGCTGAAAGAACTGACGCGTCATGGGACCAAGGCTGAAGAAATTGACGCAGAGCCTGTTTTGCCGCTGCCACATCGACCTCCAGCGTATCCAGATTTCCACGCATCGCACCTGAGCAGCAATTTTCTAAAAGTAGCACCCGCAGACCAGATCCGCAGGCATTTAGACACATCACGTCCCCATACAGTCCAAATTCGAAGCAACACTTCTCCTGCATGGTAGTAGAAGTGACACATCTCCTCCCCAAGGGCTCAGAAACTGATGCATTGCTGTGTTTTCCAGCGCTTCTCAACTCTGCGGCTGTTTTGCTTTGTGGTATTTGATGCCATTGAGGTACTTGTAAAGAAATCACGCATTCATAGAGTTTTAGGGACAGAATTGCTCGAAAATCTTTATAGTATCATATTTGAATTGTGCATGTTGATTTTTGTCATTTTGGTCTCGTTTGGTTTCAATAAAAATACTTTCTTTTTCTGAACTGGTGTGGTGCCAATTGTGGTGTTTTCATTGTGTTACTGTGCGTCTGGGTACACATTATTTAGACATTGCTTTTGGGGTAAGCCTGCCTGCTTGTGCCAAGCTACCAAGGGGGTGAGCAGGGGTTATCTAAAGTGTCTAACTCCATTATGCTAACTACAAGTAAGGGTCCCTACTTGGTCAGGGTGAAAGCCACTGATAACCAGAGACCCCCATTTCTAACAGTGACTTTACCCTGGTTGAGCACAACCAGATAACTGCGAGTGGCGCTTTGTGCTTTTTGGTGCTATTTTTACCTGAGACTTTAAAAATTCCTAATTCTAGTTCAACGGATTGAATTGTTGTTGTTTTAGTGCCATTTTATTTATTAAAATGAAGTCAATTTTCGAAATTGATTTAGGATTGTACGTCAGGTTTGTTTTCACTGTATTACTGTTTGAGTACAGCATAAATACTTTACACATTGCCTTTAAAATAAGCCTGTTTTTGTGCCAAGTTACCAGATGGTTAAGGACAGATTTATTTACTAACTGTTGTGGTTCGCCCTGACAAGGATTGTGTTTGTTTTTTGAGTGGGGCTTCAACCCCTCTCAACTTATATCCCAGCGTTTTACAAAGTATATAAGGTATTAGTACATGGGCAAAGTTAGACCCACATACCTGTTCCTGGATGATGTGCTGAATCATGGAGCTCGGATTTCGAGCCTAAAGGCACCATAAGGTATGTGGGTAAGTATTGCGTGATTAATTATATTAGCATGTTAGTGTATAATTTAAAATGTGCTCAACAATGCGGTAAGAGGACTTGTTACAAACACCTTAAGTAAAACTAATAGGATAGGAATGTGTGATGACACAGGATAGGGGCATAGTTGACCATTGCCATATTTGCATAATTGTTGCTGAGCTGTTTATATTACTAAATGCATTTAGACTTTGCTCAAACATGGTAGAGCAAGGGTCCCTAACGGGTAGCACAGGAGCTGCTGGTAGCTCGTTAGTACCCTCCAAATAGCTCCGCGAAGTGCAGCCCACTACAGTATTTAATCCAGAGGCTCTACTAGTCACATTGAAAGAGGTCACTTTGCCAGTCTCTTTGAGTGTGGTAACCAAAAATAGAAATTGTTTAAGAAAACCTTGCGTTTTGAGAAACTTATAAACTGATTTTTATAAACAAAATGATTGAAAAGACAAAACATATTTAAACTTCTTTTTGAATGATAGTTCATATGGAGCTTTGAAGATTTACAGATTTAATCTTTCGTCTCTGCCCTAGTGGGCATTTACTGCTGTGACTGTTATGTCCTTAGTCATGTGAAGGCATTTTATTATGAACAAGCTTTTCCTGGCACTGCTGTTACTAACTAAACACAAGGAGATGATGGACGGAGCGCTGAAACTCTTCAGACACTCACCCCCAGTCACAGATCTGGGTTGAATCCATTATCATTCTTTAGCTCACTTCGCCACCTCAGTTCAAACCCTGCTATATGCAAATGAGTCTTGACCCTGTGCCTCATGGGAACAGTCCAGCCCGAGCTGCCAACCCAGGTCTTCCCTGAACTGGAAATAAGCATCCTGGGACCAGTTCCCTTCATCAGCCAGGCTAGCTTGAATCCAGTGGCAAAGTGAACTGCTGTTATTAACTTCATCTTTTGCCCTGGGGTGGCTGGTGTTCAACTACAATATCGAATTTTAAACATCATGTAGTCAAACTATTGTATCCAGATTATAGACTACCACTATATCATGAAGGTAAGTGTTTTTTTTAAAGCTTTATTTATATTTTCCACAAAAACAAACAGCATTTAGTCGGTTCATATACACACATTGAGATTAATACAATAAGCAATTTATACCGCTCTGGACTGAGAAAAATAGAAAAGGAAATGATACCGCATCAGACCCAGTCATCCCCGCCCCTCAACAAGTCCCTTCTCCTCCCGCCGCAGGGTTTTCCATTAGTGAAACTTGATCCGTTTGTGAGCCCACTGATGTTTGCGCTAATAAGTAGGATTTATATGGTTGCCATATCTCTATTGTTGTTGACCTACCGGTTGCAACTGGGCATTCAAGTCACTATTGGTTTTACAGTAGGACATGCTAAAAAGCCAATCCTTCAACTCTGGCAAATACTTGCTTCCCCATTTTATAGCTACTTCTCTCTTCACTAACAGCAACGCTAGTGTGCAGAAGCATCGGGATGACATGGGGAGGGTCTTAACATAACCCAGTAGTGCAATTAAAGGAGTAAGTGGGATGGGTATTTCTACCATTCATGATAATTCCTCAAACACCCCTATCCAAAATCGGGCTATCTCTCCGCAGGTCCATGACATGTGTGCGAAATCTGCCATCGGGGTGTTACAACGAGGGCAGCTATGAGGGCGTGCAGGGTCTATACTATGCACTCTTGCTGGCACGATATATGCCCTCTGTAGGTATTTAAAATGTAATATTTTATGTTTATGATTGAAGGAGACCTTGCATGTTTTTTCGCAACAGTAATGCCAAAGTTTGTCTGTTATGGATTGCCCTAAGTCTTGTTCCCATGCCTGTCGCTTCTTGTCATCCCTGGATGGGAGTAGCGCAACAGCGGACTTGTACATTCTGGACATTAAGTGTTCCCCTTCGTTGTCTGTAATGAGTACAGTCAGTGGGGGAAAATCCAGAGGTTCTATTGGGTAACTAGGAATCTGTGATCCAAGTGCCCTTCTTAGCCTACAAAGCGTGAACTAGTCCATGAAATTGGCTTCACTAAAGCAAGTATCTTCAGTCCTGGAATAAATGTGTCCATCCAAAAACACATCTCCAAATGTAGTCAGGTTGTAGATAAGGTGCGCTGTACCACCCTTTCTCGAGTAATAGGAACCAAAAGGTTCCCAGGTAGCGGAAGTGATGAGGAATAAAGAAGCTGCACCCCGGCTGACCGAGTCAGCTGTTTCCAGGTCCAACTGGTCGTGGATAACGTCTGAAGATCTTGTGGGTCTCTGGCAAGGCCCACTGGTAGCAGGTCCGATTAGAGAGTAGGATGAGACAGTCTGCCTCTGTGCGAAGGTAAGGCACCTGAGAATCTGCATGGAACCAATGTCTTGAAAAGCTACATTGGGCGACCAGGTAATAGATCCGGAAGTTAGGGATCCCGAACCCCCTCTCTCATAAGGTTGCATCAGAACATCCCAACAAACGTGGGATGTTCCCCCCCATACCAACCGTATTAAATGTGTTCGCAAAATGGTGAAAAAGCTCTTGGTCAAGGGTATCGGTATTACTTTGTCAGGTTATGTCATATTCTTTCAATAAAAATTTTCTGAACTTAAAAAAAGGGTATCGGTATATTCTGGAAAAGTGGTCGTTTCAACCGTCACTCTAGTTTGTCTCTCAATTCGTCTATTGCAGGGCCCTAATTAAGCTGAAGGATTTGTGCCTGTTCTCTGTGGATGTGAATACCCAAATATTTGACCGAGTCGTCTCACCACTTTAAGGGGAATTCTATGAGTCAGTCATTGTGGGCATCTGTCAGAGGGAAAACTTCTGACTTGTTCCAAGTAATATGCAGGCCAGAGAGGGCGCTATAGCGGGTGATCTCTTGAAGGATCGGACCGGGTGCCTCAAGTAGAGTAAGATATTATCGGAGTACAATGTAATCAGTAACTTGCCAGTAATAAATTGTAGCACCCTATGGGAATGATGATCTTGTAAGTGGCGCACTAGTGGGTCCATTGCTATTATGAATAGACAGAGGGCACCCCTGATGGATCCCTCTCGATGGTGTGAAGGAGTCTGTTAGCAATCCATTTACTCTCACGTGTGTTGATGGGCGCATGTAGAGCAGGGATATCACCTAAATGAAGCAGGGGCATCCCCAACTGGATCAATGCTGCATGCAGGAAGTGCCACTCCAGCTAATCAAAGGCCTTTTCGGCGTCCAATAGGATAGCCGCTGCTGGGATCTAGGGGTTCATCCTATGTAATGTTGTGAATAGGGTCCGTAAATTCAATGCAGTGGATCTACGTGGGATGAAGCCTGCCTGGGCCGGGGATTTGGTCTACTATTAAAGACAACCTGGTGGCCATCATCGTGGCTAAGATTTTATAGTCAAAATTCAATAAGGAAAAGGGCCTGTATGAGCCACAGTGTAGTGGGTCCTTCACTACCTTAGGGATGAGAATGATCACTGCTTCCCGCATTGTTAACAGGAGTAGGCCCACCTCTATTGCCCCCTGGTAGACATCAATGAGGTGCGGGGTTAAGTCTTTCTTAAATGCTTTATAAAAGCATCCCGAGAACCCATCGAGGCCCGGAGCCTTTGAGCCATCCATATCGTCTATTGCTTGAACTGCGTCATCTACTGTGAAGGGTTCAGCCAGGAATTACCTATGTGCGTCCTCTAGCCAAACCATGGCCACTTCATCCAAATAGGAGTTACTAGCTGTCGTACCTGGGGAGACTTTGGGAGTATAAAGGTCCTTGTAGTATGACAATACCCTCTCCTTAATACCCTCACAGTCTGAGATAGGCACCCCGTTGTCTTCTAAGAGGCTTGTGATGTACGTCTGTCCCCAGCCAGGTTGTATAAGCCTTGCCAGTGTACGCCGTGGGTGCTCACCCTCCCTATACCTCCCAGCTGTCGCATATTTCCCCATGAAGTGGACTTCCCTTTCCGCTGCCTCATGATATTCCGCCAATAGTGTTTCCCTCTGTCTTAGACCCGTAGTGGTCCACGTTGCAAGTTGATCTGCATCCGCTGCTCCCAACTGTGATTCAAGTGTGGACTATGTGCATCCTTAGGTCTCTGAGGATTCCTGCCCCTTTTGAGATGCAGACCTCCCGTATGTATGCTTTGAATGCCTCCCAAAGCGTAGCTTTGGTCTTTACTGTACCCATATTGATTTCCTCTATTGCTAAACTCAATTCAGCTTCAAAGACTGGGTCTTTGATGGCCTTATCGGGGAACCTCCATTGGAGTGCATCCCAGCCACTCCTGGGATCTGCAACCCGAGTACCACCAGGGCGTGATCTGATAATATGTGTGGTAAATGCATGATTCCCCCCAGCCAATCTGTATATACTTTCACTGTTTTGAAGGGTATGCGTTCATGTATGAGGATCGAAACTCCCCTCGTGTAAGAGCTATATCCTGCAAAGCGGCGAGCAGAGCCACAACTGGTGGCAAAGCTCGGGGAGGTATGTGGGGCCAGGTATGTCTCCTGCAAAAACGCTATATCTACATGGTGGCATGGTAAATAGTATAATACCTGTTTGAGTTTGTGCGTATCATTAAGCTCACACATATTCCAGGACATAAATTGAAGTTTTCCATTCTTTCTGGTGTCATAGAAAAACCGCAAATTCAATCTACCTTGTGAACCGATAATAACATGGTACCATGTGTGCTTGTGTCTGTGAAAATAAAAAAGAGATAAACAAATCTGCTCCCCAAATTCCTCCCTCCCTCCACCCATCCTCTTGTTTCTTCTGCAGGGGATACCCCAACCCTCAAAGTAACCTCATGAACATTGTCATTAACTATACTAACACTATTTATCAGATATAGGTGCCTAAGCACGATGGGGGTGGCAGCCGCTCACATTCAGCTATAGCTTAAGTAACACATACCCTTACTTTTCAAATGTAGAACAAGTCAGTCCTCATCTGCTAGTGCCAAAAAACGGCATCTGGGGGGATCTGCCCGGAGATGGGGATTTCAGGCTGGGTCCAGCATTGGCTTGTGCCTTGAGAAAGTCCTGGACAGCCGCAGGGTTATCGAAAATCCTCAACCTGCTGTCGACATCCACCTTCAACCTAGCGGAATACAGCATCCCATATTTCAGCCCTTACTTTCATAGTGTTGCCTTCACCGCCACAAACTTCCTCCTTGCGTCTTGCACCATGACCATGAAGCCAAGGTATAGGGAGAGTGAGGACCCCTGACAGTTTAATGCTCCCTTTTCTCAGGCTTACCAAAGCTCTGTGTCTCTGTCCTTGAAATTCAAGAGACGGGCCAGGATCGGTCAAGTAGGACAGCCAGGGTTCAGTTGCAGTCTGAAAGTGCGATGATCCCTCTCTATCACAAAAGTGGAGGTGAAGGATTCGTGCCCAAAGAGGTCTATCAAGAACTTCTCCACAAACGCATCAAGTCGGCCCATGTTTGTAGATTCTGGGACCCCAAGGACTCGGATATTGTTACGTCTACCTCTGGCTTCAAGTCTTCATTCTTTATTGCTATAGTTTTGAGAACCCGTTCCATCCTCTCTATTCTCTTGCTGGCCTGGGCTGAACCACCTTCCAGGTCCTATATTCTGCTCTCCGCGGTGTCTAATTCTCCTTCATACTGATCTAGCCTGGCTCCCATTTTATCCAATCTGCCATCTAATGCATCGAAGCGAGTGCCCAGTGCGCGGAAGCCTGCCCGTAGTTCAGCCAGCAGTGCTTCATGTCCCTGTGGGGTCGCAAGGGGGGTGCGGCGGCATCTCCTCCCTCCACCATGGTAGTACCGGTCGTTTTTGCACTCCCACCTATTTTTTAAAAAGGAGCTTCTTCTGTCTAGGGTCACTCTTTCCCATTGCCCTTTGGGTATCACACACCTGTGTGTATCGCGATGTGAGGCTATGTATTCCGTCTACTGCGAACTGCGTGTTCTGAAGAAAGGATCTGTTCCTCGCAACCTTCTCCTTGTCAATGTGGACTGTGTGAGCTAATTTATTATTAGGCGTTGTGCTTGGTGGTTGACCGGTGCAGGCCTCAGTTGGCACTGCACACTGAAACCTGGCGCGCTGTACTGAAAAAAGGAGAACGATCAAACCACGGTGTAGGCCACGTCTCTGCTGCCAATAGTGTCTTGCGGCACCTCTGCTCCTTTCACTCATTTCTTGTGGCCGGCCTTCCCGCTTCCCACAGGACCGATTAGGCTGCTGTGTGTGGATGTCCGCCAGGGCCACGAGACCTCCACTGCAGTTTGCCTTTTTAAGCGGTCGTTGTGTTCAGGCCAAGCCGGAACCACCTCTCCCTCAGAGCATGAGTCCGTTACCGCGCTGAGCAGTTTGGCCTATTTTCTGGCTCTATATTCAGCGGTTGACCAGGGTGGGTTCCAGGTGCTGCCGGCCCCGCAAGCTCAACACGCATAGTGGGGAGGATGGAATAATCAATACACTGAGCAGTTCTAGTCTTGTACCGCTGAGCAGTATTGGGGTGCAATGGCTCATCGTGCTTTATACTGTGCCCGGCCTTCTCACTTCTCTCAAGGCTGCTGGGGTTGCCGCATTTAATTACCTGCCGGGGCACCAGGAACTTTCCGTCAGTCCACGTCCTTCCTGCCTGCATGCGTGTCCGTTGTGGTTCCCGCTGGACTGCAGTCCCCTCTTCTTCGAGTTGCCTGGCCATCATCGCTATATGTGATGGTTCCGAGGGGTCTCGATGTGGGCTGCTGCCGGATCACTGTCTACCCTCGAAGGTGTGCTGTCACTCGAGCTCCCGGCCACAACCCATCCTCCAGGCCTCACCACGTCACCGCTAAACATCTCGCACCGCGGTCCCAAACCCAGTACTCCGATAGACCGCTGGACGGGCATTTATTCCAGGGGATTAGCCGCTGCCTTACTGACGGTCATGTTGTGCTGTAGCCACACATGGAAGTGAATTACCCGGGGGACTCAGCGGAGCTCCAGAGCTATGCTGCCATCTTGGTCCGCTGCTTGGCCACGCCCCCCAGATAAAGGTAAGTTTAGTTTTCTTTACATTCTTAACTCCACATATATTGACCTTGAAGCTAAATAGATCTTCAAGGTACAAAGATGTGTAATTTAAAATAGTAAATATGCACTTACCTCTATAAAGACCTTTACAGTATTGTATTAGTCAAGAAGACCAAGAGAGAGTGGTATAACATTTGGGAAAGAAATGCAAGGAGAAATCAAAGTTCAAATTGGGCTGAGCAATGCTACAACAGTTCTAATATGGAGGGTAGTATAGGTGAACAACTTTCTAGGTTGTTATAGCACACATACTTTGTGATGGAAACTATTGCATTCAATAAAAAGTAGCATGTCTCAGTAATTTAAATACCTGCTACTGCTGCTAACATGTGCTGCAAACCATGAGTGCAAGCAGATATTTAATAATGCATGAGCAAAGTGGTCAATTTCCAGGGGTCTACACCTTCCAAGTGCCACCCTTGGAAAGTGATTAGGACAGTCAGACGTTCCTCGTACATGTGCCCTGCCTGATTTGTTATGGTGAGTTTTACATGTTAGATTCTGGGTGAAATGATGGCATGACTCAATACTGTGAAATACATTTGGGTGGCCACCAATAGTAATTTCATAAGCTGTGGCCACCATTGTGCTTGCGTCTGGTGTGGCCAATTCTGCAACACAACTGTCACTAGAAGCTCTGGACTATTTTCATCATTAGGAAGTTGCTCTTGATATAGGAATGGTAGGAGGCCACTGGAGCTGAGCCCACAGTATTCTTAACCCCTTCTCTGCGGGGGTAATTCCCCCGCTGTGCTGGAGGGTGGGGGGGCACGCACAGCGCCCCGGTGCTGATGACGAGCTGAGCTCGTCATCAGCCACAGCGCTCGTGTGCTGATGACGAGCAGAGCTCGTCACGGCCACGCCCGTTCCTTAGAACGCTCAGCACAGCAGGGGAATTATCCCCGCGTGTGAGCGGTCTAAGGGCCATGACGAGCTCAGCTCGCCATCAGCACACGAGCACCGTGGCTGATGACGAGCTGAGCTCGTCATCAGCATGGGAGGGGTTAAACATTCCTTGACCATGAGGGTCTCAAGTATGGTGCATCCAGTCTTATAGTCCTATGCAACTTACAGAAAGGTTTAAATAATATGCAGAACACAAAGCCTTGAGAGATCAGCCCCACAGCTTGTGTCTATGATCAAGTAGATGCCACTCTCTCCCTAGAGTCTCACTTAACTTTGTGGAGGCATAGACTTCATTGCTGAGACTAGGTATTTAAGAGCATGCCACACTCCTAACTTCTCCCATCACTGCATGCAGTCTTTCCTCTTACATCATTAGGCCACATAATACGTACGCTCACCATGACAACTCGAGACTGCGCCATCCACTCCCACGCATGACGTGCTCACCCCCTCCCCACTTACCTTTTCATAAGCAAGCCCTTTGATAGGATGTTATCTGTAGATCAGTTTTGTCTTTTTCAAATGTCTTTATTTTTACAATGCAATAGTTTTTCAAATATATTTCACTTTGAAATTTTGACATTATGTTTTATCTCTTTGTCAGGATTAGCCTCTGGTCGAAACCGTCCTTCTAATACCATTCAATTCAATAGAATTTAACTGAATTTAATTGAAAAAAGTAATCTCTTTTAACAGTCCTTATATCTCTGGAACTCCACACGTCAGGCTTCCAAAAGTGAACATATTAACAGTTCAGTATGTTTTGCAGAACCTGGCACACTGAGTATTATAACTGCTCACTATTCGGATATATTGTGAAATCCTCTGTTTTTTTCAGACTTCGATGCATTAAGGGCAAGATGTGGGTAAATAGCATTTACCGATTCAAAAATACCGAATTTTACCGATTCGGCATTTTCGAATCGGTAAATGCTATGTAGCAAATCATTCGGTAAAAATTACCGAATCGTTAAGATTCGGTATTAACCGAATCGGTATTTATCGATTCGGTAATTGCCATTCATTCCTATGGGCCTGGAGGCCCATAGGAATGAATGTCAATTACCGAATCGGTAAATACTGATTCGGTAAAAGGGGGAAAACATTGAAGGGTGGCAGGGTGTCACTTTGACACCCTGTTGCACCCCTCAATTGTGTATGAGTGCACATGTTGCAGACATACATGCCCTTAGGGCATGTATGTCTGCAACATCTCACTGAAGCCATTTGCATAAAATTGCTTTTTGGGGTGTTTTCGTTATTTACCACCAACTTGTAGTTGGTGGTAAATAACGAATCCTAACATGGGATAAGAACTCATTTAAGTGCTCCCTACATTAGGAATTCGGTAATTTACCGAATCGGTATTTAAGAAATCGGTAATTTACCGATTTCTTAAATTACCGATTCGGTAAATTACCGAATCGTTAATTTCGGCCCCTACATCAGAAAAGCCTATGACCGGTCGGTAACGGATTAAGGGCCATATGTAGGTGGCCAAATACCGGTCGGTAACGGCCGATTTCGGCCGTTACCGACCGGTATTTTGATTTTCTGATGTAGGTGGCCAAAATATTACCGATTCTGTATATTTACCGAATCGGTAAATTTACCGAATCTGTAAATTACCGATTCGGTAAATGTACAGAATCGGTAATATGGGATGTAGGTGGCACTGGAAACAGTGCCACAGGCCCTTAGGAATTCGTTATTTACCATGAAATATTATGGCATGGTAAATAACGAATTCCTGTGTACATGCACATCTGTGCATGTACACCTGTGCCATGTGGCACAGAGACATGCCCTAAGGGCATGTATGTGTGTCACATGGCATAAAAGCCAGAAACAGGGGTGCAACAGGGTGTCAAAGTGACACCCTGTCCCCCTTGTAAAATCGGTAATTTTACCGATTCTGTAATTACCGAATCGGTATTTGCTATTGATTCCTATGGGCTTCAAGGCCCATAGGAATCAATGGCAAATACCGAATCGGTAATTACCGATTCGGTAATTACCGATTCTTACCGATTCGGTAATTGTTAAGGAATAATTACCTACATTGCATTTACCGAATTGTAAATACCGAATCGGTAAAATTCGGTATTTACGATTCGGTAAATGCAATTTACCTACATATGGCCCTAAACTCGTTAATTTCGGCCGTTACCGACCGGTAATACCCATCCTACATCTGGCCCTAAGTGACGTATTTATAGATGGACACCGTTGGCCTTAAAATTTAAAAATCAGAACCAACAGAGCTCCTATCGAGCCCTTGCTCATGTGCAATATTAATTCCTGCCCTGACAGGCATTTATGCTAACATGAATTCCAGTTTGCAGGCACTGACTATGAGAGGTGGAGCTGTGTGTCTAGGGACTGTCAACGCGAGTTCAAGCTGCAGGCTCAATCCATCAGTTGTGACAAACATGGCCACATTAAACTCACAGGAAGAAGGAGAGCAAAGAGGTGCATTAAGACAAACCCTGCCTTCTCTTCGCGTGCATCATTTTCTTTTCAAGTTTCCTCGATGTGGGGGTGTTAACAAAACGTCTTCCGCAGCGCCCACCTTGTCACCTCACGGCAAAAATGTCAACACAGGCTATGAATTGCAAATGCAATTTCTCTCAGTCCCCCAGCGCTGTTCTGGCAGATGAAGGCCTTCAGGCAGCAAATTTGTTGCCCACACAAAGATCTGAGGACTTCCGACAAAACCCAAAATTGAAAAGTAGCACCATTTTTAGATTCCAGCTGGGTAGGGAGCAGACAGACTGTCGCTGCAGAGTGCTGCATTGTCAATGTTTCCTTTGTTGCAAATGTTCACTTTCTTTGTGGTGATTTGCAGGCTCCCAAGGAGATGCTCAGATTGCTTTCCATGGTGTGTTTCTTCAATGGGCATGTTATCTTTTTTAATTTTTCTTATTCTGGCTTTTATTTTTCATTTTCGCGTTTCAGTAAGACTATTTCACACAAAAATGTCTCGCGTGACGGATTAGCTATTATGTTCTGGCTTTATTGTTACTGCTATCAAAGGAAAAACAATTAAAGTGGAGACTTCCTGAACATTTTATGAATTTCAGTAAATCTCATTTCTCAGTTCTGTGCTACTAATGAATGCTAGAGGACAATATACATTTGAATTGTAGTCTTGGCATCTTTCTAGAGCACACGAGCAGCTCCAAAATAAACTCAGTTCTGATGGAGAGAAAATTTCATAGAAACAATTAATGGCTTGAGAAACCAATTTATCACACTTTTGTGAGAAAATAATAAACGTGCACGAACTACACATTCAAGAAAATATGAAAAGTCAGGACATTTTTAGTTACTGCATTCTAAATGCATGCAGAAAAAGTGTAGCTTAGTTATCATTCATAAATAATGTAGGCGTGATTTACTAATTTGGCAAGTATTATATGTTATTAACCAGTGTGGAATTGTAAAACGGTGAACTCTCACGTAATGAAGTTTACCTCTAATCATTCTCTATTTTCAAATATAAGTGTGCATAACTAGTGAGAATTAATCAGACATTAATACTTAAAATTGGTTCTACACAGTCCTAATTAATCACGCATTTGTGGAACTTTCAGAGATTCAATGTTATATGCATACTAATGTATAACATAGAAAACGATTTCTTTATATTATAATTAATAATGTATTTATAGGTTAGTACATTCAACGTATTAATGCACCATAGTGACACGTTATTTGTAAACCAACCAACGATTTTAAATGCATCAGAGTTATATGAGAATTATGAAATCTTTATAAATTCTATGAATGTTTTATTAATAGACGTATATTTTACGTTATGTAAGCTTTAATTTGATATAGGCCTGACTGCATAAGTGAAGTCTCTTGACTTGCTGAATATACTGCTCGTGAGAGAAACCCTGAATCTAACTAATAATGTTAAAAAGTGTTTTCTTTCCTGAGTTCTCATGTACTTCACACAATATTTTGCTACATTTTCTGTTACAATCCAGGACATCTGCCTTGGAAACTGTCCTCTTGAACTCACTTATGGGCTTTGCCAATGGATCATTGTTTCTATGTTTCATACACTGGAATGCTTAAGAACTGCTTAATGGTCCAACCTATTTCTCTACATTTTGTGTCTTCTATGTCACCTGACACTTATCCTATACGAAGTGACCAATGGACTGAGTGGCCTAATTAATGTGGTGACCCCAGGAGGTGTCACTCCTGAAACCTTAAGGATAAAATATTGCCTGATTGAACGTACACGGGTTCGTTCTCTTCTTGATGGTTGTCTAATGCATAGATGCACACTACCACGTTCATGGTGACGGACGGACTGCTGGCTATTCGGGTGCTAGAGACTCTGTGGAACTTCCTAGGCTACTTGACTTGCCTGGATTCCTTTCCAAACTGACGCATACGCTATATGCACATGGTGTTCTCTTCCTTCTTGGAAGGCTGCTTGAACTGACATATTTTATGTCCCTTCTTGAAATCTTGAGCTTTGGTGTTCATGGAATCTGATCTAATAGTCCCATAACCTGATGTTAATTTATTGATGCATTTAATCTGCTTTAAAGTATGATAAACTAAACTAAATTACCATATTGACTCAGTTATCATGAATTATTGCATCCAAATTATTGCATTCTTAATTTGGGTTCATCAATGATTCAGGGAGCTCATATTAGAGAGATCTCAGAACTTTTTGCATAGCTTTATCTGAACATTTCGCGTGTATGATTTTGGCTTGCCTACTTTTCTTTAGGAGATTTGGGTTTGCAGTGATAACCTTATATCTTTATAGCATTGTTCTGAGAGTATTATATATGAGTCTGATTTCGAGTTTGTAGTTCAGTCATTTAATTCCTGGTCCTCATTTGATGACTGTTGAGACCCCTTATATCCCACCCCTCGCAGCACAGGACTAGGTCCATCAGAGGACCAAGACCAAGTGGTATAAAATGTGGGAAAGAAATGCAAGGAGAAATCAAATTTCAAATTGAGCTCAGCACTTCTACAGCAGTTCTAATGTGAAGAGTAGTATAGGTGAACAACTTTCTAGGCTGTTATAGCACACATACTTTGTGATGGAAAACTATTGCATTCAATAATAGGTAGCATGTCTCAGTAATTTAAGTACCTGCTACTGCTGCTGACGTGCTGCAAAACATGAGTGAAGGCAGATGTTTATTAATGCTTGAGCAAAGTGGCCAATTTCCAGGGGCCCACACCTTCCAAGTGCCACCCTTGGAAAGTGATTAGGACAGTCAGACGTTCCTCGTACATGTGCCTCGCCTGATTTGGTAAGGTGAGTTGTACATGTTAGATTGACTAGGTGTTGTGTTCAGATGCAAAGTAGAGGCAGCTTTATTGTTTGAGGATGGATGCATTAAGGGTATTCCGCAGGTGTCTTTTATGTCAGCATCACTTTTCAACTTGCTTAATTTGAAGTTTGGGTGCCATGTTGGTACAGGTGTGCCATGATTCAATAGCAATTGGTAAATATTATGGGCCTGATTCACAAAAGTAACCTACATTTTTGAGAAAGTTTACACATTTGAGTATGTTTACTGCTTTTCGGTACTCACAAACTGCACTTTTGTGGCAACTTACAGTTTTGTATTAACATACAGTTTTGTAGTAAGTCTAGAAGTACAACTATTCCACCACTGATTCTGTAGGTCCCTCCCAAAGACAATAATGGAGCTAGAGATTTACAATACCACCTCAGAGGAAATAATGTAAAATTAAATTAAGTTATTTGAAATAGTTAAACAATTAGTAAATATAAATGAATGGTAAAATTATAGGAAAATAGTTAAACAAATTATAAATAATATAATAACCTAAGTATATTTTATAATTAAATATTAAATATGTGATATATTTTAACATTAATTTGTATTGATTTATTTGTTATCATTTAATTTAATGTTACATTATTACCCACTGGGTTTTATTTAAAGCCCCTACCGCTATTATTTATTTTCAATGGGAGGTTGTTGCAATATGAGTGGTTGGCCATGGGTAGTTCTGGCCTTACTACAAAAGTGTAAGTCACTACAAAAGTGTAAATCACTACAAAATGGCAGTATGTGAAAGCTGAAAAGTAGCATACTTACTCAAAAGTGTAAATGTACTCAAAAGTGCAGTTTGTGAATCAGGCTTTATGTATTTGATTCATATCTGGCTGACATTGCGCTCAGAAAGAGTCAAAATCTTATTTCATCTGAGTTCGGTATTCTCTCCTGCATGAGATAGGTAGAATTGTAGCTTTTTTACAGTGGCATTTCCTGATCTGTGCCTAATACGTAAAGCATGGGCATGAATGTCCATCAATATACAGATGACACCCAACTGTAAATTAAAATGTCTTCTAGCCATGATATTCTCACATAAGTAAGAAGTATGACGAAATTGCAAATTTAGATGTCAGTCAATTGCCTGAAACCTGATCCTTAGAAGACCACATTTCTAAATATTTCCCACAGGTGCAAGAAAAAGATTGATCATAGGCAGTTTGCATACCTTGTAGAATCTGGTTATTTACCATCTCCCTCAGCTTCTGTTAAAACACTAGGGTTTTGGTTTAACGCCCCCAAACATATGTTTCAGCAATGTCTCAACCCCATTTGGAGGCATGTGGAGGGGGGTCCAATGACAGTCCATCACTTTCCACCAATAACAGGAAGACGAGGAATCACAGTGGTACCAGTATACCAGTTACCTAGCAATCTTCATCCCTTTTGTTCTTAACAGATGCTCTGTTAAGCGAATGCCACTAACAAACCCAGAAGCACCTTGCAACCTTCTCCAAGCCCAGGAGCACCAGGAGATTCTGAAAGGGGTGGTCCTCGTAAATAAGCCACAAAAGGTGTAAATCAATTCAAATCATGCTCTTCAGATGCATACAAAGTCACAACGAAGAGGAAGTACAGAGCAGGTAAATGCCTGAATGAAGGTCGAACTAGGTGAGTGGGAAGCATACAAGTAAGCAGTTGCAAGGCAAATTGCTACTGCCACAGGGCTTATTTAATTACCCTGGCTGCTCAAATTACCTACTGCAAATCTGATTGACCACCCTTGTTGGTCTCAACTGGAAGAACTGGCTACTGTTGTGCAGCCCAAGCCTCACATGAACCAGCCTCCACAGTCATGGCGTTGTTAGCGTTCTCTTTCTGCCTTTCTCCCATTTCATATATATTTGAACATGCCACCCGAACCAGTCAAGCGCACTTTCCCCGTTCTCCATGCAGACTGCATTGCAGCCTGCCTTGAGAACAAGCCCAGGCTCCCACTCCCTGGTTGAGCGTCCAACCAGGATGCTCAAAACCAATCACAATGCTGCATTGCAGTGTTGTGCTTGGTCAGGGGAGCATGGATGCCTACCAATCACAACACTGCATTGCAGTAGGGTCTGGCTGTGCTTCCGTCCAAGACAGACAACAGCAGGAGTGGAGATGCGGGACCCAGAGCAACGGAAGGTAAAACAAATTATTATTATTTTTTTCAAATATGCTTGACCCCCCGCGACCCCCACGCGCCACACTCGACTCACCCACCCCGCCACCCGCGAGCCATGCCAGCCACTGCTGAGTATTAAACAGGTAAGCATAAAACTTTTAGAAAAAAATAGAAAGGGTTTATACTTACCTGAAAAATACTTACCTTTTTGAGGTAAAGGTATGTGTGATAAATATTTTTGTGGTAAAGATGCATGCCTTGTAACAACAGCGTTGCATAGACATGCATTCTGTCATACATCCATCTGAACCTCACCTAATCTTCACCTGAGTCTTGATACACAAATGAATAAATTTGCTCAGACTGTGAATTATTATCATCATCACTTGAATATAATGATGTGCCTTCCTTTCAATAACCAACTGAAGTCAGTGGTAAACACCATAATAATTACAAAAAACAACATTGAGGGGAAACACCATCCTAGGAGGCTTGCTGGCTACCATATTGCCCCCCCTAAAGGCCATCTTCCATTCCACTGCCAGCCTCATTGCTGGAAGAAACAAACCTCGGCTTCCCTTCGATGCTTGGATACATTATAAAATATGTTCTCCACCATCCAAAGCCTACCACACTGTCTGGCTGAGCTATCTATCCCATTTACTGAACATTTCTGGAGGCCCAAAATTTTTCAAGAGTAAGAAAGTGCTTTTTGGGGAAAAGAAATATATCTTCTTAAGCTCTAAAGCAATCGTTTCTTACCTTAACTACTATAACCTGGAACTCTACACTAAAACAAAGATTACCATCGTACATTTTTAAATTCCAAACAGGTCTAAACACTCACCTTTTTGCAATCTTGTTTAGCAACAAGCGGCTTGCTACAAGCCCTTGCCATTAAGATTGGATGGTTGTCTACAAACTACTCTGTCTGGTGCATTACACACCTTGTTTTGTATACGTTGTTTCCCACATTTATTTTGCACCTAAAGTATTATCAATCTATTAGTTCCTTGTATCCTTCCTCGCTATCCCCAAGTTACCTCCCCACCAGCTACCCCACCCAGTCCTTGTCCTTGTCTCTTCACTTCAACCTTAGAGGTAGTTTTCTCACAGAATTGATGCGCTACTTATTAGATGCTGTGTGTTAAGTGTTCTAATATCATATGGTACGGCAGTGGTATAGAAAACACTTAAATCAATACATTAATAAATAAATACACAAATAAAGTAAATAAATAAAACACTACTGCATTTGTCTTCGGTAAAAATATTGATTCCATTTCGCTCTTTGTTGGATTAAACTTTTATGTGCAGTTGTCACCTTGTTGGCAGGGTGTCAGGGTGGTCAGAGGAAGATATGTGCAAGTTGAAATTTGTAATCATTTTCAAATGTTGAGAAGGTATCCCTATGGTGTCCATCTGGGAATGTCCATCTCAATTTAGGTCTTTGATGCTGACACAATGGTCCCTACGAAATCATTTTCTCTGTAGTTTCTGGGTTTCTTATTGGTAAACTGGTGTGGTGTGTCCTGTAGTCTTGTGGATATGTAGAGATAGGTAAGATCCCCATGTCTTTTATTTCTGTGCATTTTGTGGAGGATTTCTTTCAGTTAGTGTGTGATTTGTTTTCATCAAGTCTATGGGCCCCATTAGGATGGCGGGCGGATCGCCCTCGCCATCCTAGCCGGAATGACCCCCCGCCATATAAGTATGGCTGGGTGGTCCACGGCGGACGGAAAGACCGTCTGCCGCTTTTTATATGGTGTTTATATGGTGGCGGTGTCTATCAGACACCGCCAGCCATGTTACAATGGGCTTTTACTGATGCCTTTCTGTGGTGGCAATGCCGGGGTGCACATGGGGGGTACCTATGGTACCCCCCAGCAGTTCCATGCTGTGCATGGAAGTGCACAGCATGCCTTCCTGCCATTGTGGCGGGCGGTGCTGAGTGCCCCGCCTGCCACAATGGTAGGAATGCTGGATGTACATGCCACTATGGCGGGCGCATACTAATGCTAGCCACGGGACCCCCGCCCTTATGGTGGGCGGTCCCTTTCACCGGTAGGATCCGCCCGTCATCCTAATAGGGGCCATATGTGTGCATACCTCTAGAATAGTGTGCTTGGATTGGATGCACATTTTACTTTGTACAGACACAGTGGCATGGGTGCGGGTACATCCTTCTTGTAACTGCTTTTGGAAATGTGTTAAATTTCTGTAGTTGCACATGATAATTTCATTTTCTAGATTGAGGTTTTTTGTATGTTGTGGGCTGTTTAGTGGCAGATTTGCATATGTTTGTATGCTGATCAGTGCAGAAGTTGAAAAAAAAAAGTGACGGTGCCCAAAGCCCTGCTCAGAAGCTCACTGTTGGTCCAGTTATTTGTTGGCATTCCGAAAACCACGGCTATGTAAAATTGAATTCCACTAGTGGACATGCACAGCCCCTTTCTCACTTGTAAGTTCCTCTTTTCATCCTTTGTCACTTTTTTCTGTCTTTCTCTTGCTCCATCATTCACCTTTGTACGGTTTTCTCTTTCTTGGTCTCCAAAAATACGTGCTAGTGGCCCCCACTACCACCACCAACATTGATACAGATGCACATAGTTGTAGGGAGTTGAGTAATGTATACTGATGGGTATGTTTGTAGATCTGTTGTGGTACCATCTTCATCTGGACTTTCTTGTTTTTGTGATGTTCACTTGTAGTATGCATGTGCTTTCTGTCTATATGTTTGCTTGCAGGTCACACAGGTTCCTTTCTAGGACGGGAGTAGCCAGAAAATTAAAGTACCCTCCCCACCTAGAACCAAATCTCTGATAGGACCTAGCAAGAAAAGCAAGTGAGTTTGAACCTCCCTAGAACAGCTTACTTTTCTTTTCCAGCCAAACATTTATCTAGCCAACCTTTCATTTGATATCCACCATTTGCTCATTGCATTCTGTCATCCATTCATTCTTTCATTTATCATTGAATCTTTAATCCTTTCATCCGTCCATTGATCATTTCATCCGTTTATCAGTTAAAACATCCATCATCTATGAATGCATCCATCGATACATCCATCTACCCATACAACCATCATTTGACTTACCATCTATCAATAAAGCCATTCATCCATCAGTTGTTCCTTTTATCCATCCATTCATCCGTCCATCCATCCATCAGTCCTATGTTTTCCATTCACTCTACCATCCTTTCACCCAGCCCTCTATCCATCCTCTCAAAAGTTCCATTTACTCTTCAATCCTCTGATTCATTCATCAATCCATTCTCGAAGATTTCCATTTACTCTGTCATCACAGCCACTCACCCACTAGTTCAACCTTTTACCCAGCCATCCTCTCACCCACTCATTCATACATCCTTTAACCCACTCATCTACCTATCCTTTCACCCACTCATCTTTCACCAATCAATCCTTATTTCACCCTCCCTGCCATCCATCCTTTCACCCATCCATCATTTAGCCACCCTTCCATCCTTTCAACCATCTGTCCATCCCCCATCCATCCAAACGTCCATCCATACATACATACATCTATCCATACATCCTTTCATCCATTCATCCATTTATTCACCCACCCATCCTTTTACCCACTCATCCATTCATCCAAAATCTTTTTGCCCACTTATCCATCTATATTTTGACCCACTTGTGCATCCACTTGTCCATCCATCCACATTTCCCCTTTCTATCATCCCATCCTTCTTTTTTTCCTTTTAGTGTTAGTGTTAATTAAGAGCTTTTATCTGCCAAGTTGCAGATATATCAGGCTCGGAAAGTACCCCAACCCTGCTGTCCCTGCTATAACGAGGGTTCTCGACGCCCCTGCTTTCTAATGTTGAATGTAATTTGGGAAATTGTGGTTTTTCACTTGATCCCTGCCAATACTATGGTTTTGCCCAGATATTTTGTTTTATCACCAAAGACCCCTATCCAGTGTCAGTAGCAACCATACAGAAGTAACGTAGGTTCGACCTCACCCCTGCCGTGAAACAACAACCACAAGCTGGGGAAATGTGGGTGTGTTTTGGGCAAAAAGTAAAAGAAAAGGGAAGGAGACTTCTGTTCACCAAAGGAACTCAGGTTCTCATGTTACCGTAGCCACTAATTGTCACGCTCAAGAGGACAATTTTTAACTGTGGGCTTAATGACTGGAATCCCTGAGATGACAGACAATCATAGAGGGATAACTTTTTGTTAATACCCAAGACAGACCATTATCACCACTGAGTTCTGAAAATAGCTTAAAGAAGAGTTATTCCTATTTTGCAGATATACAAAATGCTGAAATTATTATCACTTGTTCTTCATTACAAGTGGCCTTTTAATTCCAAAGGGACCTATAACGAAAGTTCGTTCAACCCATTCCAACATAAATAGCATGAACTCAATGAAATTTGGACAGTAAAATATAACATGCCCCATGACAATCAACATGGTGCCCAAAGCCACAGAGCAGGGCCTAAAAACATAGAACAAAAGTTCACCAAAATATGAAAAGAGACATTTTATGTTTTATTTGACAGCACAACTTTCAGGGTTAAGTCAACCCTCTTTTCAACCATTAGCTGTTTTTATTTATCAGCCCTGTTCAGCCATTGCTTTGAGGCTTTGTCAATCAGAGCTTGGGTCAAAGGACTATGCATAATTTAAAATCATCTGAAGAGCCAGGTTTTGAGGTCCTTCCTGAACTGAAGCAGTGTAGGGCTTTGCCAGAGGTGGAGGGGGAGATCATTCCCAGTCTTGGCTGCGAGGTAGGAGAATTACTGTCCTCCCGCTCTGGTCCTGTAGAAGCATGGGACAGTACCCAGCCAGAGGTTCGCTGGTCAGAGGTTTCTCTTGAGGGCGTTGAAGGAGAGATGGTTGTTAAGGTATGTTTGTCCGATGCTGTGGAAGGCCTTGTATGGGTGCGTGAGGAGCTTGAAGGTTATTCTTCTTTCGATGGGGAGCCAGTGGAGATTCCAGAGGTGTTGGGTGATGTGGTTGTGCGGGGGGATGTCAAGGAAAGTCTTGCTGCAGCATTCTGGATGGTCTCTGTGTTCTGCCTGTGAGAAATGAGCGTATCCAGTCTAGAGCCTTTCCATGGATGCCAGCGTCGTGGAGTCTGGTAGCTACGTAGGGAGACGATGTTGAAGGCCGCTGATAGGTCCAGGAGGATGAGGGCTGCCATTTGGCCCTGGCCCCGGAGGGAGCGGAGGTCGCAAGTGGCGGCAAGAATAGCAGTCTCAGTGCTGTGGTTGCTGCGGATTCCGGATTGGGAGAGGTCTAGGATGCAGTGGCGTCACTAGGGTTGGTGTCACCCAGTGCGGGTAACTCATGGTGTCACCCCCTCATGACTTACATCATGAATCCATGATGCCTCCCAGATACCCTTACACGGCTTTACACAGGGACTAAAATGCACATGGCACCCGCGTGTCATGTGCAGCTACAAACATGTCCTGGACAGTACAGGACACACACACTACGCATGGCACCAGTCTACCCTTGCCCAGTTAGACACAGGTTTACTGGCAGCACAAGAACCCTACATGCCCTTCAGGGCTACACTGTTTCCGGGCACAGCATGTTACGTCTGCACGGACTCAGAAAGATGCGCACAGTAACTTATGGAAACATGACACCCACGTGCAACTCAAAGTCAGTGGGCAGTACGTCACACTTGCACACAATAGCGCAACTACAGACCAAAGCAGTTTACTGGGTATATCGCACGCTCAGACACAAGGAGCACAGGTTGTAATCGTCAAAGGGCATACTTTCAAATACAGCGGAGGGAAGAATGGAGGTGCCACTTACCAGCTGCAGAGGAAGACAAGCGTGCACCTGGCGCTGCAAAACCCTGGTTCATTTCCCCGGGTCAGTTAGCCAGAGTTCAGCCTGCAGGTACTTCTTTTTCCTTTGGTTTTCCTGAAATGATTCCTCGTGCCCGCATTGCAAGAATCTCAGGGGCGGAATCCATCCTCCCCTTTCTTGGTGTTGGTCAGGTAAGATTTTTGAGGGCTTGGAGTGTTTAGCACGCCACTTTTCTCTTGTAACACTGTTTGCTACCTCTCACATTTTGTTTGCTTTAGATACTTGCACAAGTGCCACCATTGCCTACGTAACGTTTGTTCTTGTGCTTGAGTATCTGCCATATTATGCAGTATTATGCCTCTAATTGTACTGTTTTCTCTTGTAACCTGCACACATGTCACTTTTTCCTCCTGTATTGCACCGTTTTCTACCAACCTCATGTATTTTGTTTGCTCACAATTGTCACTTTTGCCACATGTAACTTAACGTTGGCTTTTGTAATTTGTTCACTTGTTATTTTCTAATCATCAAGTATCATTAGAGTTCGGTCCTATTGTGAAGCGCTCTAACACCTTTGGGTAAAGTCTGCGCTATATAAAAAGTAATAAATAAACTTTTTGGGGCTCGAGGATTGGCTACTGCAGGAAGGGTTGGGGAAGAGGGGCCCTCTGAATGTCTCCCCCTGGAGCGTTATAGGAGAGGCAGGAGAAAGCCATCCATCACTGTGGAGACAGGCATGGGCAGCGCTGCCTCTGCTTCAGCCTTCAGCATTCGGCCTCCCAGAATAATATGCTGCTCTGTGCTCCGACTGCCAAGGGCAGGAAACAGGAGCCCTCGCTGCCTGGCACGATGAGCCTGGTGGCCCGGCTTCTGGAGAGCATTAGCAGCCCGCGCTGTTACTTGTAAAGAAGCATTTTGATATTTTAATGTCAGGTCCGGGAGCCACGTCACGACGTGAGTGACGTTTCGAACGTCATTGACGTCCGGATGCTGAAGTCATCATAGCTTAATTGGGACAATAATTTTGGCCGGGGGCCGGGTAAGGTTCGACAGACAGAAATATTATTTAGCATTTTGGTGTCACGGACTCCGTGAAACCAAAATGCTAAATAATATTACCGTCTGTCAAACCTTATGGTGTCACCCCTTTTGATGGTGTCACCCGGTGCGGTCCGCACCCCCCGCACCCCCCTAGTGACGCCACTGCTAGGACGGTGTTAACTTTGATGAAGTTTGCCAGCTGGGTGTTGACGGCCTTTTCGATGACCTTGACTGCAAAAGTGAAGCAGGGAGATGGGTCTGAAGTTTTTGAGGTCCATCAGGTATGCGGAGGGTTTCTTCAGGAGGAGGTTGACTTTGGCGTGCTTCCAGTCGTCGGGGAAAGTGGCGGTCTCAAGGGAGCAGTTGATAGTCTGGTGTAGCTTGGGTGCAATGGCTGTGTCGGCCCTGTGGAAGGTGTACAGGCGACAGGGGTCTGAGGGAGCTCCGGAGTGGATGCAATTCATGTTGGGAAACGACCTTTACAACTACTCATTCACAACGAAGGGCCTGAACCACGACTCCTTAACAACGACTGAACCTGAGTCACGAGTCTTTTAACCACTAATGCATTTACAACTACCTCTGGCCAGTAGATGGCACTCTTGGATTGTACATGAAAGATGTATTACTATTGGGCTAAAATGATGGATGACTGCATTTTATATGGTTTTGTAGAGTGAATGTTTTGTTTTTTAACAGAATAAGTTTAGGAAACCGTTTTCTATAATAGTGTTTACTATGTGAAAATGTGTTTGAATTTCGTTGTAAATGCATTAAAGGTAAAGGCATACTCGCCGTATTAAAAAATTACTTCAAAATGTAAGTTTTTGGGTAAGTATTAAAGGTAAGTATTACGTGTAAAATATATATATGTGTATATATATATATATATATGTATATATAGGGTTGCAAGTGTATTTTTAAGGGTTTAGGATGAGTATGGGTTTTTGGGTGGCAAGGACAATATAGGGATTTAAGGTGGGTATGGGTTTTTGGGTGACAAAGGTACTTTTTACAGTTTTGGGTGGGCACAGGTATTTTTAGGGTTTAAGATGGGTATGGTTTTTGGTTGGGAAAGGTAATTTTAGTATTTAGGGTGGGTGGGTGTGGGTTTTTGGAATTGCAAGGATAATTTTAGGGTTTAGGGTGGACATGGTTTTTGGGTGGCAAGGTTAATTTTAGAATTTAGGGTGGTTATGGGTTTTAGAGATTGCAAGGGTATTTTTAAGGTTTAGGGTAGGGATGGGTTTTCGGGTGGAAAGGGATTTTTAAGGGATTCGGGTGGGTGTGGGTTTTTTGAGTGGCAAGGGAAATTTTAGTGTTTTGGGTGGGTATGGGTTTTTGGGTGGTAAGGGTAAATTTTTTGGCTTTAAAAGCCCAGAAAGCGGAGATAAAATGATCTCCCTATTACCTAGCTGTCGCTAACACCAGTTAGCGACAGCTAGTAGGAGATAGCGACCATCTTGGGCCCCGCTTTGCATGTCAGCGAAATTTATCACTAATGACATGCAAAGTGGGTGTGACAAGATGTTAGCGACTGGAAACAGTCGCTAACTATCTCCAAAAGCTAACACCTGCCCCTGAGCAGTTCTTAGCCATGTTATCCAATGGTAGGTGGATAACTTGGCTAAGAGCATTAGCTCGGTAATGCATGAATATCACTGACTTTTCAGCGATATTCACGCATTTCGGCCGATTTTTATCGCTTAGGAGATGAACCTTGATGATAGCAAGGTTCCTAAGCGATAAAAATTGCTGCAGCTCGGCGATAAAAATATTGCCGCTAAGCCAACATAGCGATAATTATCGCTAGTTGTTGGTAATATGCCCCTATATTTTTAGGGTTAAGGGTGGGTAAGGGCTTTTGGGTGACAAGGGTAATTTTAGGGTGGGTATGGATTTTGGGTGGCAAGGGTAATTTTAGGGTTTAGGGTTGGTATGGGTTTTAGGATTGCAAGGGTATTTTTAGGGTTTATGGTGGGTGTGGGTTTTTGAGTGGAAAAGGAATTTGTAGGGTTTAGGGAGGGTATAGGTTTTTTGGGTGGAATGGGAATTTTAAAGGTGTGGGGTGGGTGTAGGTTTTTTTGGTGGAAAGGGATTTTATAACATTAACTAGCAGCCCGTCCCGACGTTGTCCGAGTATGAAATAGAATGTGTGTAATGTGTGTATTGGGCAAAGGCAATTTATTTTAAAATCTCGCGGTAGACAACATTTTTTGTTTCATTAACATAGGGACGGAGAAGGCCCAGCTGCAGCCCTGGTTGATGTTAGCAGGCGCATGTAATTGGTGTAGTGATCCGCCGCCTGAGCCCGGCTACAGCCCGGTTGATGTTAGCAGGCGCGTTTAATGTCGTTGAATGAGAGGGTTATCAGCCGCGGGTAAATCCGTTTAATGAGAGAGTTGAGTGACAGCGAGTAGGAGAGGCTGCAGTAATTTTCCCGCAGACACGCTCATTTGCATGTTCCCCCGCTTGAGGCCCAGATGCAGGCCTGTTTGATGTTAGCAGGCGCGTGTTCCCCCGCTTGAGGCCCAGCTGCAGCCCTGGTTGATGTTATCAGACGCGTGTAATTAGTGTACTGATCCGCCGTCTGAGCCCGGCTAGAGCCCTGGTTGATGGTGGCAGGCGCATGTAATTTAGTTGAATGAGAGAGTTCAGTAACAGCGCGCAGGAAAGGCTGCAGTAACATTACTGACCAGGCCCCAAGGTGAACGCATTTGTCACGCCCCCAGCACACGGCAACAGCAGACGATCTTCTGATTAATGTACGACCCACATGGCATGAAGGGCGGAACATAGCACACGCCCCCAGTGTTTCTCACACCCCCAGCGTGCCCCTTGATGCGGCGCAATTGCGTTCACATGGCATGAAGGCCGGACACACGCCCCCAGCGTTTCTCACACCCCCAGCGTGTCATGCCCCCAGTGTGCCCCCTGATGCTGTGCAGCAACGTAATTGGCGCTTGTCTGTACGACTCACATGGCATGAAGGGCGGACACACGCCCCCAGCGTTTGTCACGCCCCCAGCTTTTGTCACGCCCCCAGCACACGCCCACAGCCCACGATGTGATGGCCGTACCACACGCCCCCAGCGTTAGTCACGCCCCCAGCAAACGCCCACAGCACAACGCAGACACGCCCACAAGGGAGTACTTTGCTGGCACGGTTCTTTTACCTTTTAAATGTATAGAGGAGTTGGCCTAACGGCGAAGGCGCTCGACCTCGGACCTGGGGATCTGGGTTTGAGTCTTGGTAACGATGCCAAACATCCTGTGATTCTGGGCAAATCACTTAATCTCCCCGTTTCTAACAAAAATGAATGTGTGTCCTCATGTAACGTAACTGGTGCTATGTAAAGCGCTCTGATACCTGATTCAGTTTGGGTCAAGTTCGCGCTGTATATAACTCTGCAAAATAAAAATTAAAAAAAATATGGTGGCCGTCTGTAATATGGTGGCTATGTCCTTCTGCTGCAACTGCCCTTTCAAACGCTGTATTGGGTGTTGTAATTGGTGCTGTGGTTACTGAGATTACCCGCCTCAAAGGTTTGGGCGCTCTCTTTATAATATTAGTATGGATTCATCAGTTACAGAAAATACAACCTACCTCCTTGCCTGCCATAAACTAGTTCTCACCAGAATTTTAGTGCCAGGTAGCTACTGTTTTTTTCCATTGATGTTCCAAGACCTACGGCATTATTTCCATTCAAACTAATAGCTATTTGTTTTCTGCTTTCTTTTTTCTGCGTAGGTATTTTGATGAGGCTGTACAGGATCAGTTCATATTTACATATTTTCAATGTCACTTCTTATGAATGATTTATGTTCGAAATGTGAGCGTTAATTATGCACCCTCTCCTTCTAAAGCATGCCCATAATGTATCCAGCCTACAATATTCAGCAGAATTTGTTTGCAATTGTCACTTGAGAGGCTAGTAAACACTTGAAGAGTGAGAATGATAGCAGTTACTACTAAGCAGGTCTCTGTTATCGGGGTTTGTGAGATAAGGCTGGCCTCATTCAGCCTCCTCGACTCACCATAAAGACATGGAGGCACAGCCAAGTCTTAACTCCTTCCATGCTCAGGATGGCTCCCGGCCATCATGAGTCACAGTAGACGTGTGCTCATGACGACCGGGAGCCGTCCGAACGTTGCCGCTCCGCCCACGTGCGATTACTTCCTCGCCTGTGTGGGAGAATTAATCAGTGGGCGGAGTTCGGATGGCTCCTAGGCGTCATGATCACACGCCCACCATGATTTATGATGGCGGGGAGCCGGCCTGAGTATCCCAGGGCCACGCCCAGCCCCGCCCCTCCTCGCACCGCAGCGAAATTTGCCGTGCAGCGAAGGGGTTAACTCGAAGTAATTGTCACAGTTTAAAAATAATGTCAATAACCAGTCAAAGTTACAAGCGCAGCGTTGCCAGACTTCTGGCACTGTTAGCCATGGCACAGTGGGCAGTGCCCAGCCATCTGACAAAGCTGCAAGGACCAATCAGGAACCAACTGTATCTTGGGCTCCATAGAGGACCTTCAAACTGACCCAATCCACATCAGCTGACCCACGGCACTGCATCCCATAAGGAAGTGTGCAGCCTACAGACTCAGCTGCAATGACCATTCAGGAATTACCTTCAAACAGGGCCACGCCACGCCTGCCAGGCCCCACGCATAGGCTCGCCCAGCAGACAGTGTGGAATCAATGAACCCAGCTGCAGGTCCAATCAGGATCCAGCTGCACCTTTCCCACAAAAGAAGACCTCAACATTCGGGTAATCAATGACCACTAGGCATCAGCACTACTAGACTCCCATCTGACCTGGACGCAAGGACCAAATTGAATGAACTTTGCCTTTTCAACTGTGGTGGACTTGAAAAATGGTCAATAGACAGGCACTAGGCTCCAAAACCACCATAATGCCGCAGAAGGCAATTCCAAGTCACACCAAACTGCATGGAGCACTTAGGAGCCATATGTGCCTTACTCAATCTTGTGAGACTACAGCTAGCAACTACCCCACTCATAAATACATTTCCTACTACCGGACATCCATTGCTAAAAGCAGAATCTGACAGTGGCAGCATTTATAAGTTGCTTGAATGGCCTAGTTTCAGTAAATCCACACCATAGGTATGCCACAGACACTGTGGGTCCGATTCACAAACTGAGATGAAAGTCTAACATTACGACTTTTGATATTCACAAAGGGCAATTTTATAGTAAAGTTAGGCTTTTGTCTCAGTTAAACTTAAGTTTTGGATGTAAGTTTAACTGAGACCAAAAGTCCTTAAACAAAAGTCTAACGTTTCTACTCCTAAATGCCCTTTATGAATACAGAAAATCATAAAGTTAGACTTTAATCTCAGTTTACCTTTGTGAATTGGGCCATGTGTTCCTTTTACATTATATTGCTTTTTCCATGCACACTCACACCTACATCACCCAAAAAAGGTAGAGTGCTGATCAGCAAGCACAAAAAATATCATCCATATTCTGTGCAGCAGTAAATACACATCACCTAGAATACTAACAGTTCAACTCACGTTCATTCACAAACAATCTGCATTTAGCATGGCTGACACTCAAACAATTCAACCTAGATACATTCTTCTTCACAATAACCTGGCTCAGACCAACCTCCACTCACATGTTACACATATTCATCCCTGCAGGTTACAACATCAAATGCATAGAAAGAAAATTCCCATATGGCAAGAGGAGGATTCATCATGATCCACAAGTTTACTTGATGCTGCACTCTTATTGCGAAAACCACACCAGAGTCAGTCCAGCTCCTGACCTGCCTTTCCCTCTCTCATCATCATGTAAATCCCTAATTCTGATCTAGACACCCCCAGACCCAGCAAGAGATAGCAGACCTCATCACCATGTAACATTAAAATTTCCCCAGATACTTCAATTTCCCCAGTGACTCAAGCCCCAGGACAATCAAAGAATCCCTTAACACATTCCTCAAGATTCTGGACATCAAGCAGCATATCATCAAACCCACCTACTGTAAGCTCACCACTTCATGCTCAGTATAAAAACCTTACCCTTCATTTCACTCTATGGCTCATCACAAATATCTGAACAGAGAAAAGCAAGCCTAACATAGAAATAAAACTCTATTCTTGTTTTCCTGCCTCCAGCGCCCGTCTCTTTATTTGGTAATTGTTCAAGATAGGAACTAAGAGGCGTCCTGCGCCAGCAGCCTGGGCATCAGGTTCGTTATGGGCTGACTTTTCCACAATTGGCGTCCCAACGCGGGGTCCATCAGCGACATAAGGTCCGGTAAGAGAGGTCCAGACGATGGGGTGAACATCTAAATGATTGGAGTATACCTGCCTTGAGAGGGCCCTCGTCTGGCTGCCGATTGAATGAACTTCACCGATTCCGAACGGACCTCTCTCAAGTGACCTACTGTCCTGACTGGAATCCCACAGGAATGCTGCGGTAAAAACATGGAGAAAGAGAACGATTGGGCGCTGGAAAAAGGAAGGCGAAGAATTGCCCACACGGTCCGGTCCGGGTAAGATTAAATAGGACGTCTTTACGTCCGATTGGTAGGATGGCTTTATCCATCTGATTGATTGATTGATTGATTGTACTTGAAGTATTGGTTCTCTTTGAGACATTTTCTATCTGCAAACAGCGATGAATAGGAACGTTCCCCTCTCTTTGCAAATAGTAAAGGATGGGTAATGCAGACGTTTGTCCCCCATTGTAATCCGTCATGCCTATTTTTCTCCCCACTGATTGTTTGTTATCGATTTTTATTGATTTTTCTCTTTGAGATATTCTCTGTCTACAAACAGGGAAGAATAGAAAATATTCTGCCCCCCTTTTTGCAGATAGTGAAGGATAGGTAATGCAGACTTTTGTCCCCGTTGTAATCCGTCATGCCTGTTTTTCTCTCCCCATTGATTGATTGATTGTCTGGACATTTATTGTTCAAGGAATAGTTCTCTTGAGGTATTGTCTGTTCGCAAATAAACATAGAAAGGAAATATTCTGTCTAATCTTTGCGAGTAGTGAAGGGTAGGTAATGCGGACCTTTGTCCCCCGTTGTAATGTCTCGGGCCTATCTACTCCCCACTGATTGGTAAACTAGTTCCACCCGGACCATTTATTAGAGGTAGGTCATCTGGCTCGACCAGAGGGCACCCCTAATAAAAAGGACATATGCAACAATAACGAAGTAATCACCGTGTCCTGTTAACAGAAACTTTAGCATGAAACACGATAGGAATAAAAAGGGAAGAAAGAAATAAGAAAGCAAAATCAGTAGGCCACTGATGAGTTTTTGATTTCGCTACAAATAAGAAAACGTTAGAAATAGCTGACGATAAAACACACGATTTCGCTAGAAATAAGAAACGTTAGAAATAAGCCCGTAATAAGAAACATGAAAATGGTGGGAGAAGCCAAGCTTGACATCACGGCAGCCACGAGGTAACCAGGCTTCATCACCCTCACTGCTCCAAACGTGTCTGTCCCACCGCCTGCCACGCCCCAATAACGGTAACATGAGACAGATACAAGTCAACAGATACCTACCCCCATTCTAGAAACTCCCGACGTGCAACAGGTTCGCGGCTACGCCCATCCGGAAGACGAGATCTTCGGCACGTGTAGGGCGGGTCCTGCTGCCAGCCGTCGGCCGGAGGTCATCGAGTAAGGTGGGCCCGAAGAAGAGCCGAGGCCGACGGGATCCGGGCATCCCCACTTCTTCAATAATGGCTGCGACAACACTGGGGGGGGATGTCTTGCTCGTGCCACCGACCCCCCCCCTCGCATCTGCTGGTCCAGCCACGGCTTGGTAGAAGCTCCCCGGTCGGCCCTGAAGCGGCGCCTTGCAGGCCACCGGGGGGGGGGGGGATGTCTTGCCTATGCCTCCGACCCCCCCCCCTCTCATCGCCTGGTCCGGCCATCATGTATATTAGCGCTGAGGAAAACGGCGTGGGGTGCGCTGGGAGGGAGAGGTGACGCGAACGAGCCTCTCCCACCTCCCCAGGTGGAGGCCCCCAGCGGCACCCCCAACGCTCCACTCACCCGACATGGGTTCGCCCACTCGTAAAATGGCAGACGATTCTACTGGAGCGTGCCCGGCGTGAAGAGATGGCCCGGCTGCTTGTTGATTAAGAAACGAGTCCCACCATCATAAAAGTTCTCCTCGACCTTGAAGATTCTATAGGAGCCGCGGGGGTCCCCGACCCCCGCAGACACCCCCGATGGGGAATGACTGCCATGATTTCCCGCGGAACGATGAAAATGTAGCCGCGAGACGACAACGCTCCCATGCTGACGCCAGCCTCAATTTGAATGACTAAAATCCTGCAGACTACAGTTCAGATCAGTTCCGGTGAAAACCCAGTATGACCCGGTAGGAAAAATTGTTGCCTCCCTCCCCCCTTTGACTGATGGTTCATACTGCCGATCCTTTCTGTTACCCTTTAACGGAACTTTGGACTGCCGAAAGAGGCTCTGGGCCAACCACGAGTTGGTAGAGATTTTGACTATGCCTGGATCTGCCTGGCTGCACCCAAAATGGCGCTGGTACAAATGAAACTTTCAACTCCTTGTTGTACCCCGATTGCTCAACCTTGGCGTCATGAAATATGTATACAGTTTTAAAAACAATGAATTGATATGGGATGGGTACTGATTATGTGTTCGGACAATGAATTAAAGTGAGATGGGTGCTGATTGAACATTCGGACAATGAATTGTTGTTAAGTGTGGCGCATCATGATTATTGAAAGTTCGACTTTCAACACTTATGATACTTGCTCACACTGAAGTTTCGATATGATTTTATTGCACTTGTCGCACTTTTTATTATGAAATCAACAACCACTGACTCCATTGGGTTTTCCACTAATAAGTATCCCCACATGTACAGTTCTGGCCGGCCCACGAGGTTGTAGGCCCGTATTTATGCACCGACATTTTTATTAAAGATTTTTGGAAAAGCAAACGTAGTTGTCACGCGTAAATTGGTAAGTTTCGAATAAATGACCACTATTTCCGATATAACTAAATTACTGGTGAAATGGCTCAGCTCGATTAGTTAAGGGTTGAAAAGTATAGTACACAGAAATATTGCAAGTTTGAACGGTCCAGGTTTTTGTTGTATGTAATTTGCATATTTTTGTACGGCCTAAAGCAACCGCTAAAGGTCCTGGTATTTAGCCTTTACTCTATATGCTACTTGTATCAGGAAAATTGTTTTAAAAATGCCCCTAAGCCGCCCCGAAGGAGTGCCACCTGACCCCCCTGCATACAACCCGTAATACCACACTTGGGCGACCTATGCTATCCACAGGCTTCCGATAAACATTTCTCCCACACTAAAAGGTCCATCTGGGCTTGAATGCCGAGTTGGCAGGGACTGTGTTCCGTGGAGATAGGCCGAGTATGTAGTAAGTAAAAGCCTTTTCGGGTTTATGCGCGCTGATGTGTTTTTAAATGCTGCCCGCGCCCCCCCTTCTTCTCCCCTCCTTCTGCAGGTCACATTGAAACACCGATTAAGATACGAAAAAGAAAATGGTGATCTCACGGACGAAGAGATGGGAAAAAGGCGTTCGATTATGGTACCTACACACGATGAGCGAACAATGCCCTGAACTTAGCGCGTGGGAGGACAGCCTGAAGCGGAAACTACAAAATATGACTTCACTTGACACCCCGAATAATACAACCAAAAATGACGTGCACTAATGAATAAGCATCCTACGTTTAAATTAAATAGGGAAAGTTTAAGGAATATTCCGAGGTGAGGTTTACCCAAGTACCCTCCGCTTGGAGGACTAGGAATGTTACCAGTGTTTGAAATCTACTACATCCTTTTCGCACCCTCATAGATATGAAACTTAAAGCTACCCCATTGTTCTTCCAACTGACACCCACTGTTGCCTCAGCCTGGAAACTCATTAGCCCAATCAGGTTAGCTCTTGACCAGTTGCCAAAGGCGTAAGTGTGTACAACCCAAGCCACCAGTAAAGGCATCCGACGATAAAAGAGAAGAAAAAGGTAAAAAGAGCTTGGGATGCTAAGGATGCGCAGCACACAGGAAGAGATCCCTTTTGGCCAATAACTGTTCTCTGTTTTGTCTTGGATTTTTGTAAATAATACATGTACTGTCTCCCCCGCCTGAGTTTGTGTGTACGTAAATGTATGGATCTACGTCATCCCCCTGCCTGTGTTTCCGTATTACTTAACCCTGCTGTTCTGTGTTGTGTGCGCACTGAATGGCCCATTATTGTGCACGTCTCTCTCTCTCTCTCTCTCCATGTCATACGTGTACCGAATGGACCATTTAGAGTGCGGACTCTCTCTCTCTCTCTCTCTCTCTCTCTCTCTCTCTCTCTCTCTCTCTCTCTCTCTCTCTCTCTACCCCTCTCTCTCTCTCTCACTCTCTCTCTCTCTCTCTCTCTCTCTCTCTCAGGGTTCCCCCCTGTTCCCCCCTTCCTTGTATGGTAACGTTGTGCCCCCCCGGCACAAACCTAATTGGGTCTCTTCGAACACAAAGGTGTTCGGCAAAATTGACAGGAACTAAAACGATTGTAACTTGCCATATTACTACCTCTCCTTTCTGCAAAACGATAGTACCCGAAATGGTAATGAAGGAAAGGACAGGTAAGATGAATGATGTCCCCTAATCTGGCCCTTTTACAGGGGGACTATAACGTCAAATGGCCCTCTGTTTTTCAGTTCGTTAGAAATGCAATTCCCAATGCCCAGATTACCTCACCCCTCTGCACTTAAGTGCGGATGTCCACAGCATCCTCGCTTCCCCCGATTGACCCCAGCTTCCTGTCCAAAGCGTCCTCGCTTCTCCCGATTGACCCCAGCTCCATATCAGCTATCCCCGAAGCGTAATTGCTGGCCTTGATTAACGGTCGCTCCCCAAGAAAAACATGTGTAACCTCTGCCCCCCTCTCATGATGATAACCCCCTGCTTGCAAGAGTTAGCCGACCCCGAAGGGAAATGTAAGATTGTCAGTACTTGGGTTATAAAGAAAAAGGGCGAGTCTCTACCTAAGGACTCGATTTCGAGTTTGATATAATACACTGTTGATAGGTGTTAGAAACGGGACCCTGGCCGGCCAAGACTCGCGTCGAGGTCAGTCAGGGATCATCATTTCTAAGGTCAGGGCTAGGGAGTCACACACCAAGATAACCCCCGCTCACCCTCTAGGTAACGTGGCGCGAGCAGCAAGGCTAATCTCAGAGGCGATGTGTAAAGCGTTTGCGCGCGCACCCCAGCGACAACAACCAAAGGCCCACCACAAAGGAAACTCCACACAAGGTTATATCAAAAATAGCCTTTGTATTATAATAATAAAAACACATTAGATAACACACACACTTTACAATGTGCCAACAGGCACGGGCAAGATTTACAAGGGATTATGTACAGGACAGGGCCACCTGGACCACTGTCAGGGGTATGCACTTGTTAGAAATAATACTTGTAGGTATAACACTTTAGCACATAAACATACAATGACTGTAACACAGAAATAGTAAATGTAGCATACAACCAGTAACTACTGGTAAAGAGAAAATACCTCCTACGCCACCCTAGTCTCTGTAGGGAAATCACGCAGGGAGCTAGGACCTATGGAAGGAAAACCTATCACCTACTACGCCACCCTAGTCTCTGTAGGGAAATCACGCAGGGAGCTAGGACCTTATCATCAGGACCTATGGAAGGGAAACCTATCACCTCCTACGCCACCCTAGTCTCTGTAGGGAAATCACGCAGGGGGAAGGAAACCTAAAATAATCACCTAGGCAAGTAACATTTAGCAAAGGCAATTAAACATCAACATTCCTCTAAGCAGGTCACTTTTAGCAAAGGGAAATAAAAGAACAAGGCATTACCTAAGCAGGTCACTTTTAGCAAAGGTAATGACACCAACAATCCTCTAAGCAGGTCACTTTTAGCAAAGGGGATAAACACATAAAGAATTACCTAAGCAGGTCACTTTTAGCAAAGGTAATAATAAACAAGAATTGCACATGTAACATTAAAACACATTCAGAGGTGCAGGTTAGAACTTTTGCGCCAGAATCATATAGCAAAGAAATCACAATGCGCAGGGTGCATGTAGCACAACACTCAAAATGTCCCTCAGGCCAACTGGCCTCGAAAGGGGCGGAATGCCCTGAGTCTCAGTGTCAGGGAGGTCTGCGCAGGCAGCACAGACACAAAAGCCTAAACGTAGCAACTGTCCACTAAGTGCTGGACAGTTGTGAATAGCGAGTAGGCAACGTTGGAGCCAGGTGGGCTCAAGAACAATGAATGGCACCCAAGAGCCTCTCTGGGGCTCTAGAACAACTGTGGGCGCTGTGAGCCTTTCTGGCTCTAAATAAATCAACTGCCCCCTCGAGCTTCTCTGAGCTCGCAAAACAAAGTAGGCAATGTAGAGCTCCTGCGCTCTAAACCAATGAAATGCCCCCAGAGCCTCCTGTGGGCTCTAACTAAATAGGGGCGAGAGCCTCGTGGGCTCAAAGACAATGTGGCCGGGAGCCTCGCTGGGCTCGAAGAACAGAAAGTGCCCTGAGCCACTCGGGGCTCTCGGGAACCAATGCGGGCGGAGCCTCTAGGGCTCAAGAACAAATGTGCCCCGGATCGTTGGAGTCCCCCACGGGGGACTCAGGAATCAGAAATGCCCCCAGGAGCCTCGGGGCTCCAAACAGTCACAAGCGCTAGGTCGCGCTATGGGGGAGGGGCGGACACCGGCAATGTGTCCCGCGGCCCCTCTCCCTCCTTTCAGGCACTCACCGGGTGTCTTGCTGCTGGAGCAGCGCGGGGCTCCTCACCTCACTCGGGAGCCTCGCAGACACGGGAGCAGACGTCCTCGGTCTCCCGCCTGGCCTCGTCTCCTTTCCCTCCGCCTGACTTCCGCCGGGGCCGCCAATGGCAGCGCGGCCCTGGGGGTCAGGAGGCGGGACTTCCGGGTCGCAACTGGCAGCGGCCCGGCAACGGATTTCAGGGCTCCCGGGCTGCGGCGGTGAACACGGGACAATGCGGCGTGGGCAGCCGCTCTTAAACAAATAAATACCACGGGGCAATGCCGGGTGGCACCGGCCTTCAATTAATAAGATAAAGCGAGGTGGCACTCGCTACGCCTGACAAAGCGCGCCAAAGCGCTATAATCAAAATAAAGCGCACCCAGCGCTTAGGGGGAAAATAAAGCGCTCTTCAGCGCTAGGAGTAAAACGAAGCGCTCCCAGCGCTGGGGACAAGGGAGAGTGCTCCCCCAGCACAGCAAAGCTCCAGCAAGGTCTGGAGGCAGACAGGGGGGCAAGGCAGGGCCAGAGCCAGCACACTGGGTCTCCAGGCAGGGAGACAAGCCAAGTGGCGGTCCTCCTGGCCCCAGCAGCAGCAACAGCCCCCTCTGGCAAGGATCCACAAGTAGAACAATTTCTGTGGGGACACAGCCCCATTTTTATACAGCGAATTCCTTTGTTAGGAGGTGCAGGGTGGGGGGAAACCAGTTGCAGCTGGCTTGGGAGTACCCTTGATGGCCCAACCACCCCTTTCATTCACTGGGGAGGCTAGGGTCATTAGACAAACCACAGGGGGGCGGAGCCAGCATTGTGTGGGGAAAACCCAGCCCATCCAGGACACAGATCTACTCCTCCCACACATCACTCAGGCTGATCTCACACTCACCACCGGGCAGACCCATCCAGACTTCCTGGAGCCTGGCATGCCAGCCAGCTCCAGCCAATCACGCTCCACTATCCTCACTGCACACATACATCAATGTCCAGAAGTAGCACTTCCCTTCTAGACACACACAAGCCGCACATACCATTGCGCAGCATTCGCTCTCACAAGTTCATACATACTAAACTCGAGCCTGCACTCCCCACACATCAGGAACTACCAGGGCACACACATTCCCCATGCATTCCTATGGGAGGGCAGGCCAGCCATACTACACGCACGCACTTTCACTCTGGGACACAGGGAAAAAGTGCGCCAAGACCCAAAAATCACTACACAGGGTCACAAATAAAGGCAAAAAGATTAGGGGTGAACCTGCCCTAAGGCCCAAGTCTAACACGACCCCCTTCCAGCCAAAACGCAGGGCAGACAGATCACCACCGTGATGGGCTTCCCTGCTTGGGGCGATAAAACAAGGACGCGGGCCCATAACTGCAGGGACACCCTCCTGTTTTACGCCACGGTGAACCCCTAGGGTTCCTTCTAAAACTACTGTAGGGACTAACTGGGGTACCCCACTGATACTCTCCAGCTGCCCTCGGCCAGGACCAGGCCCTAGGCCACCCAGGTACCACTGGATCCTGTATACTCACAAAGTGGGGGGTAGTAACCCCTGGCACATAATAGCCATGCTCCACTCTTCCTGTCTGTAAGACAGGGCTAGACTTCCACTGGTTCTCCAGCCTAGGGTCTACAACCTTAGGTGGACCAGGAGTCTCAGGGAAGGCTCTCCTCCCCTTACCTCTTCTCCTAGGGTTCCTCCTCCTCCTGCGAGGGGTCCCCTCTAAACAACATTCTCCCAACCTAGGGTTTAACCCCTCAGGTGGTACCGGGGTCAGAGGTGGGCTCTCCCACCCTCTGCACCCCCTTCCAGAGTCCTGCTCCCTCCCAACCGGGGCGGTACCTCTGGAGAAAGAACTGGTTAGGACACTGATTACAGTAGTCCCACCCTTCAGGTCAGGCTGATCCTGAACCTGGCCATCCAACCTCTGGTCTAAAACCTTCGGTGGAACCAATGCCTGGCACTCCAGGACTTCTGGGGATTCACACAACATCCCCAAATCACTCCTTTCACTGGACTTCTGTACTCTCCCTCCTGGAGCGGTACTGCCAGCTTCTAGGACCATAGAAGCTCCGCTTACAGATGCTCCAGGTTCTCTACACACTAGGAGATCTCCCTCAAGTGAACTAACAGGCAAGTCTAGGTTCCTTTCCTGGTGTTCCCTAAAGAAACCATCCAGGCTCTGTGACAGGGCTTCGGGCGTCTGGGGACTCTCGGTCACACACTCACTCCCGCTCCACTGAGACAGGCAGTCAGCCCCTACACCCTTCTCACTAACCAAGGACCTAGCTGGGCTACTCTCACCCTCCTCCACCACACTGGGTTGGAAGACACCTGACCCACTATTGTTGGAATCACTCACTAGTGACTCAAAAGAACCTCTCGCACTGTCCCAGCGTTCTGCTTCCTCTGCAAGGTCCCAAGGACAAAAACACTTCAACTTCAGCAGGTGCTGGCGCAACTCTGGACAAACAACACTGAGCAACTGCTCTTTGAGGAACATATTCACCACACCGTCCACCTCATTGTCCGAGTTAGCCGTCAGCCAACCCCACATTGCATCCGAACAGTCATCCACAAAATACCCCCACTTCTGGTGAGATGGTTTCTTAAGGTTCCTAAACCTCAACCTATTCTCCTCCTCTGGGGAAACAGGAACCATACTCGGGGAACTGGGAGTGGGACTGTCTACACTGACATTTAAAAAGCTGCCACCACTGGACTCCACCCTCCCTGGGGAATCCAGACAATTACAACTGTGCGCAGGGAAGAGTCTATCCTCTAGGGCTGCTCTCTCACGGATGATGGCCCTTCTCTCCACCTCTATCCTCTCCTGCGCTAAGAGTCTTTCGATCTCTAGCTGCGCCATAGCCTGGGCATGCTCTAACATGAGCTGTTCCATCGCTAACTGATGCTCCCTTTCTTTCTCCCTATCTTCCCACTCTTCTGGGGACAGGACAAGGGATGGGGCGCTGGTACTGACACTGGGCCCAGCAAGGGACTCCCTACCTATGGGGTCCTCACTATCTGCTGGGGCCCAACCACTGTCATCATCCAACTCACATTCTTCATCAGAATCTTCAGGGCTCCCCACAGACTCACCACCCTCATGGCATGTGGCCTGGGCCCTTTCCTCGCTGCGCTCAAGATCCCTTTGATCCTTATACCATTGGACCAGGTGGTTCCTAAGTTGGTTCTCAGTATCTGACTCATCCACCCCTATGTCTCTCTCTCTACAGAACCTTTCCAACTCCTGCATACTGTACCAAACTAGATCACTGAGATCAAAAACAGGCTCCATTTTGGCAGACGTTCTAGAGATGAGATCACACAGGGAACCTGGGGGTCTGAGCTACACAGGAGTACACAATTACACAATTCAGCAAGATTCCTATCTCAGAACTTGCACTCCACTGTCCAGCGTAACACACCACTCATTCACACACACCCTCCCCTCGGACCGGTAAGGCAGTTTCTACCACCCCTGATTATCTCAACCTGACCACTAGCGACACAGGTACCAAACTCTGGGAGCAGGGCGGGGAACAAGGTACTGGACAAAATACAAATGACACCTTTCAGGAGAAGCAAAACTGAACTTTCCTAAAAAACAATAATCCCCAAAAATGTGGTTATCTAAAATTGCAGAGTTTTGAAGTGTGGCCTGTCGCCACTGTGGTACAACGCAAACGCAAGTCCAATCCGCACCGCTAGCCACCAATGTTAGAAACGGGACCTCTGGCCGGCCAAGGCTCGCGCCAAGGTCAGTCAGAGACCACCATTTCCAAGGTCAGGGCAAGGGAGTCACACACCAAGATAACCCCCGCTCACCCTCTAGGTAACGTGGCGCGAGCAGCAAGGCTAATCTCAGAGGCGATGTGTAAAGCGTTTGCGCGCGCACCCCAGCGACAACAACCAAAGGCCCACCACAAAGGAAACTCCACACAAGGTTATATCAAAAATAGCCTTTGTATTATAATAATAAAAACACATTAGATAACACACACACTTTACAATGTGCCAACAGGCACGGGCAAGATTTACAAGGGATTATGTACAGGACAGGGCCACCTGGACCACTGTCAGGGGTATGCACTTGTTAGAAATAATACTTGTAGGTATAACACTTTAGCACATAAACATACAATGACTGTAACACAGAAATAGTAAATGTAGCATACAACCAGTAACTACTGGTAAAGAGAAAATACCTCCTACGCCACCCTAGTCTCTGTAGGGAAATCACGCAGGGAGCTAGGACCTATGGAAGGAAAACCTATCACCTACTACGCCACCCTAGTCTCTGTAGGGAAATCACGCAGGGAGCTAGGACCTTATCATCAGGACCTATGGAAGGGAAACCTATCACCTCCTACGCCACCCTAGTCTCTGTAGGGAAATCACGCAGGGGGAAGGAAACCTAAAATAATCACCTAGGCAAGTAACATTTAGCAAAGGCAATTAAACATCAACATTCCTCTAAGCAGGTCACTTTTAGCAAAGGGAAATAAAAGAACAAGGCATTACCTAAGCAGGTCACTTTTAGCAAAGGTAATGACACCAACAATCCTCTAAGCAGGTCACTTTTAGCAAAGGGGATAAACACATAAAGAATTACCTAAGCAGGTCACTTTTAGCAAAGGTAATAATAAACAAGAATTGCACATGTAACATTAAAACACATTCAGAGGTGCAGGTTAGAACTTTTGCGCCAGAATCATATAGCAAAGAAATCACAATGCGCAGGGTGCATGTAGCACAACACTCAAAATGTCCCTCAGGCCAACTGGCCTCGAAAGGGGCGGAATGCCCTGAGTCTCAGTGTCAGGGAGGTCTGCGCAGGCAGCACAGACACAAAAGCCTAAACGTAGCAACTGTCCACTAAGTGCTGGACAGTTGTGAATAGCGAGTAGGCAACGTTGGAGCCAGGTGGGCTCAAGAACAATGAATGGCACCCAAGAGCCTCTCTGGGGCTCTAGAACAACTGTGGGCGCTGTGAGCCTTTCTGGCTCTAAATAAATCAACTGCCCCCTCGAGCTTCTCTGAGCTCGCAAAACAAAGTAGGCAATGTAGAGCTCCTGCGCTCTAAACCAATGAAATGCCCCCAGAGCCTCCTGTGGGCTCTAACTAAATAGGGGCGAGAGCCTCGTGGGCTCAAAGACAATGTGGCCGGGAGCCTCGCTGGGCTCGAAGAACAGAAAGTGCCCTGAGCCACTCGGGGCTCTCGGGAACCAATGCGGGCGGAGCCTCTAGGGCTCAAGAACAAATGTGCCCCGGATCGTTGGAGTCCCCCACGGGGGACTCAGGAATCAGAAATGCCCCAGGAGCCTCGGGGCTCCAAACAGTCACAAGCGCTAGGTCGCGCTATGGGGGAGGGGCGGACACCGGCAATGTGTCCCGCGGCCCCTCTCCCTCCTTTCAGGCACTCACCGGGTGTCTTGCTGCTGGAGCAGCGCGGGGCTCCTCACCTCACTCGGGAGCCTCGCAGACACGGGAGCAGACGTCCTCGGTCTCCCGCCTGGCCTCGTCTCCTTTCCCTCCGCCTGACTTCCGCCGGGGCCGCCAATGGCAGCGCGGCCCTGGGGGTCAGGAGGCGGGACTTCCGGGTCGCAACTGGCAGCGGCCCGGCAACGGATTTCAGGGCTCCCGGGCTGCGGCGGTGAACACGGGACAATGCGGCGTGGGCAGCCGCTCTTAAACAAATAAATACCACGGGGCAATGCCGGGTGGCACCGGCCTTCAATTAATAAGATAAAGCGAGGTGGCACTCGCTACGCCTGACAAAGCGCGCCAAAGCGCTATAATCAAAATAAAGCGCACCCAGCGCTTAGGGGGAAAATAAAGCGCTCTTCAGCGCTAGGAGTAAAACGAAGCGCTCCCAGCGCTGGGGACAAGGGAGAGTGCTCCCCCAGCACAGCAAAGCTCCAGCAAGGTCTGGAGGCAGACAGGGGGGCAAGGCAGGGCCAGAGCCAGCACACTGGGTCTCCAGGCAGGGAGACAAGCCAAGTGGCGGTCCTCCTGGCCCCAGCAGCAGCAACAGCCCCCTCTGGCAAGGATCCACAAGTAGAACAATTTCTGTGGGGACACAGCCCCATTTTTATACAGCGAATTCCTTTGTTAGGAGGTGCAGGGTGGGGGGAAACCAGTTGCAGCTGGCTTGGGAGTACCCTTGATGGCCCAACCACCCCTTTCATTCACTGGGGAGGCTAGGGTCATTAGACAAACCACAGGGGGGCGGAGCCAGCATTGTGTGGGGAAAACCCAGCCCATCCAGGACACAGATCTACTCCTCCCACACATCACTCAGGCTGATCTCACACTCACCACCGGGCAGACCCATCCAGACTTCCTGGAGCCTGGCATGCCAGCCAGCTCCAGCCAATCACGCTCCACTATCCTCACTGCACACATACATCAATGTCCAGAAGTAGCACTTCCCTTCTAGACACACACAAGCCGCACATACCATTGCGCAGCATTCGCTCTCACGAGTTCATACATACTAAACTCGAGCCTGCACTCCCCACACATCAGGAACTACCAGGGCACACACATTCCCCATGCATTCCTATGGGAGGGCAGGCCAGCCATACTACACGCACGCACTTTCACTCTGGGACACAGGGAAAAAGTGCGCCAAGACCCAAAAATCACTACACAGGGTCACAAATAAAGGCAAAAAGATTAGGGGTGAACCTGCCCTAAGGCCCAAGTCTAACAATAGGATTCCAATTTCTCTCCACGTACGTCACGAATGAACGCCAAATAGGCTTACGAATACAGTGGAAATGCCCTCTTACATTACTCTAAAAGTGATGACTTCTGACTGTGACCGATGAACCTATCCCCCACCTACTTAGGATTGGGGACGGAATTGAGATGTATAAATGTCTTCTCCTGCCAGTTTTCTAAAACTTGTTTTGTACCCATTCAAAGATACAATAACCGGAGGAGAGGAGCTGGACGTGCCGCACAGCCTGGCCACAGATCATGAAGCACGTGTGACCGCGACCAAAGGTGGAATCGCAGAGCAACGAGACGTGGGACGAGGCACCACTCTCAAACCCGGCAGATAAAGGAATGAAGGGCTGCCTTGAAGCCCTCGATTTGCTGAACCACTCGTGCCTGAAGTCCCCGTCCCTTTTGAGCCCGACTGGTGGGCCTGCCTGCTCGTCGTCCTTTGCTCCTTTGGTCCCTTGGTGTGCTCAAAGATCTGATCCCACTCCGCCCTCTCTTCCCTTGATTATTCAACAACATCACCCTTTTCGCATAACTTTTGACTATAGAATAAGGTTTTGCCACGGAAAAAGAAAGACACGCAGGTGCCCAGCATGAGGCACCCCTAAGAAAATCAGTTAGGTAACAGGACTGTGATCTAACAGCAGAGAACTGATCGCACCCTGCAACGTGTAAGGATGAATCTGAGCTGGACCTATAGCTCCACCGCCGGTGCTCAACAGCGCCAAAAAAAGAAGACGGACTCTGTTGAAAAGACATTGTGACGAAGACCCCCCACTTCCTGAACTTTCTACTCACCCCCTTGACTAATTGCTTGTATCGAACTGAATTCCTCCCTCAACCATTTTGTATTGCTTTCTAAAATGTTTCATCGGTCACTCATGTATTTAGTTTTCCAAAAGTCTCTTATAGCACTGACAAGACCCGAAGGTATCAGAGCACTTTTACTGTATGTTGATGTCACCAGAGAGAAAGTCGGAACCTGATTCTATAATGTGTCGGAACATTTTTCTTGATTGACCCCGACTAAGTATTATACCGATCTCTAGACTTGTATGAATAACCCGACAAATGTAAATTCACATGTACCGCATTCCGCCTATCGTATCGACTGTATAGAACTGAACTAGCTTATGTAAAAAAGCGGCGACTGTTGAAAATGACAATGTATATGTACATAAGCGGCGTTCATTTGTGTTCACAGTACCCCTTGTTGTAAGCAGAACGGATATCGCTGAACACTGACTGTGTTATCCCGCCAGCATAGACCCATGCCCACACGTACACGACAGCCATTTTAGGCACCATGGCCTCTCTGCCCGCTTGTTAAACCCTCGGCACCCCTCCCCGCGCGCACTGCTCATGCATCGGCCATGAGACCCTCTCCCTCTGCGTGACCCTGCTCTAGAAGTAGCACTCCTGCTTGACCCACACCCCCCCATTTCCTCCCAAGAACTCCCTTCCCCTCAGCTGACAACCCCCCCGGCTACACTTGGCCTCTCGACCCGGTCCCAAGTCCTAAGACCAAGCCTCGTGGATGTACACCCCCCCCCCTTTTCCCTGCCCAGCATAACACAGCCGTGATACACCAACCAACGTGCCCGATCTTATCGCCTGTCCAACCTTTCACCTGATCATCCCCTCCTGCCCTCGTGTCCGGTAGGAATGTCCGGCTGAGAGATCACAATCTCTTGTTACACCCAGGAGGGGAGGATGACTTTTGAGCAACTGGTATGGGAATAGGCCTGAAGCTGGGATTCCAAGCATGCCTTTTCCTACTTCACAGCGTCTTTATTGTAATAAGGAATGTTTGTGCATCATAAACATGTGTATAAAAGACGAAGCCTCGGAGAAACTGGTGTGTGTGTGTGTGTGTGTGTGTGTGTGTGTGTGTGTGGTGGGTAGGGAGGAGAGAGCACACCCTGTAGGCACCATGCGGGTGTCCGAAACGACAGGCTCTCCTCATTAGAAATAAAACTATATTCTTGTTTTCCTGCCTCCAGCGCCCGTCTCTTTATTTGGTAATTGTTCAAGATGGGAACTAAGAGGCGTCCTGCGCCAGCAGCCTGGGCATCAGGTTCGTTATGGGCCTTCTTTTCCACAAGCATGCAAGCCCTTCAAAAGGAACTTGTTGACTTCCTAACACCGCCTAGCCCATATTAGATGACAACACAGCCAGAAAACTCATATGAAGGTCTACATACCACTGAAACTTGAATCTTCAAGCCTAAGCTCTCTGTACAATGGTATGCCGAAGACTCTCCGAGAACAAGTCTGCCATTCAACGACCAGAAAAGTAATGGTGATGGGCAAATGCCTTTCAAAGACCTTTCCACACATCAAAATGCTTCTGCTCAACCTATAGTTCTCTCTTCACCTCATCTAAAGTCACATTTTACAGAACTACCAGTACCATCAACATATCAGTCGGCAGAACCAAGGCTCTTATTACGTGTTCAAGAGCCGCATCAATCCACTCCCAGACCATACCATCCCACAATAAATCAACTCCCAAAATATACAATCCCACAAGCTGATGAATAAAGCAGTACCATGAGTTACTTCTCCAAAAAGATAACCAGAAAAAATTAACCATACTTCCTGATCTTGCTGAATCTCTCTGCAGCTTTAGACACAACAGTCCATCAGGCATTTATCAAAACGTGGAAAAGTAAATTTGCTGACAAGGTGCTGCCATTATTTACCTTGTACAGTCACCAACCACAAAAAGATTCATCCACATACTAATCTCAAGATCCTCGAATATACCTGCCTCCTACAAATTACCCCAGAGAACCATGGGGCATATTATCAACAAATAGCGATATTTATCGCTAAGTAGGCTTAGCGGCAATTATTTTATCGCTGCGCATCACCGGATTTTATCGCTGAGATAATGTGATATTAGCAAGTTTATCTCAAACGCGAGCAAATTCGCGGCGATAGCTGCAAAATCCGTGAATATCGCTGAGAATACAGCGATATTCACGCATTATCGCTAACAGGGTCTTAGCCATTATATCCACCTCCCATTGGATATAATGGCTAAGAACTGGTCTGAGCAGGCATTCATTTTTGAAGATATTCGCGCTTAGCGCAAATATTTCCATCGCTACGCCTGTGTTGGTAATAGGCGATAGCGATGTTAGCGACTGCTTTCAGTCGCTAACAGGTTGGGTACGCCCACATTGCATGTCGTTAGCGATAAATATCGCTGACATGCAAAGCGGGCCCCAAACCGCTCGCTATCGCCTGCAAGCTGTCGCTAACTGCTGTTAGCGGCAGCTTGCTAATAGGGCGGTAGAATTATCGCCGCTTAGCGGCCGAAAATGGCCGCTAAAGCGGCGATAATTCCCTATCGCCCCCTTGATAATATGCCCTCATCTTTCCTCCCATCACCTTCAGCAAGATAAATATACCTTTGTCTTTAAATAGCTTTGTTTTGTGATTTGCAGGTTTTAAGTAATGTAATGCTTTACGAAGTTACTAGCGTGTTTCTTTGTACAATATGCTAATGTTTTTCAATCCAGGTTCAATGCCATTATTGTAGTGTGCTGCTTCATGCAGCAGTAAACCTGCTATTACCATCCACCCAGTAGGAGTCTCCTTGTTCTGGAAACATAATTTAATTTCCTACAAACAACAATACAAGGTTGACATTGACAAAAGAAACAAAAGAGACTATAAATCTAAAAGAATTAAGCTTTGCTCTACTTCTGCACGTTTCTCTCCATGAGCCTAAACTAGGTATTTTCTGTTGCTAATTCCATGTGTTTATCTTCATATAAATGATGATAATAGATGGCTTATTTGTACTTTTGTAATCTAATTTATGGTGGTGCTTGACATTAAATGGCTTTTCCTTAAAAAGATAAACTAAGAGAGAGAGAAAATAGAATAATGGATACAGGGAGAGGGTGTGAGAGAAACAGACACATAGATAGATAGATAGATAGATAGATAGATAGATAGATAGATAGATAGATAGATAGATAGATAGATAGATAGATAGATAGATAGATAGATAGATAGATAGATAGATAGATAGATAGATAGATAGATAGATAGATAGATAGATAGATAGATAGATAGATAGATAGATAGATAGATAGGTGGATGGATGGATGGATGGATGGATGGACGGACGGACGGACGGACGGATGGATGGATAGATAGATAGATAGATGGATAGACAGATAGATAGGTAGATAGATAAATAGACAGATTTTAATTTCCTGGGTTGTAAACCTGGGAAAACATTCCTGTGGAATGACAGTGGTGTGGAGATTGTTGGGTCTTGAAAGTCTGACCCGGTCTATCTTCTACGAACTGGTCTTAAAGAGATGCTGATGAGTGTCATATATCTTTCTATCCACTCCCACTGATAGTGGACACATGGAACATTTAGTGTTTGGTCAAAAACAGCTTTGATGTTACCATTCTCATAACAACACCATGAATCAGTGAGTCAAAAGTACACCTGGGTTCTGCGCTAGCCTTCAATGACATCCTTACATAGCTCTTCTCTGGCCTGGAAAACTCTGGGGTTTCCATGGTGCGCTTACGCCCTCAAAGTGCTACAGCAGGTTTACGCAAGAGGTCTTGCTCTTGCTAGAGTTTGTCAGTCACAGTCACTTGAGGTTCTCCAGTGAGAGTATACAAGGTTATTGATGTCACCTTAAGTGTCTACTTGTGAAGGAGCTCACTGCTGAGATGTTGGGATGGAAAGGCACATGCTGTGCTAGCATTGTATTGCCTTCAAGGCTTGTTTTACAAAGGAGAGATTCAGAGAGTTTCATCACTTTATTGACAATTAGACTGGTGACTCCTAGAAGGCTTTCTGCTCTATTTTACCCCCTAATGAGGCTCAATAATACTTAATCACCTAAGACTTCATTACTGTTTTTCTTATCTATCACTAGAATCAATCGGTCCATCTTGACTTCGAATTCTTTACTTATGCCTCTTCAATCAACATCTTAGAAAGTGCTGCTGATATTTTCCGCAATGACCCTGTTTCTCCCTTAATCGAAAAATAAACATTGTTTCAGAAATATGGATTTAATGGGGACACATTAACCGGTGTAGGTAAGTGCAAGGTGATCCCATTTTTAGGTCGAGCTTCGATCGACCTGTTATGTGCTCTTCTATGGGCTCTGGCCCACCCATCGATTGCCATTGGTTGCTATCTATGGCAGTTATAAATGCTGGCTTGTTACTGGTGCAGTTCTGTAAAAGTCCCTCCTTTGTGTGTTTAGCTCTCTTTCCGGCGATTTCACTCATAGAATATTCTATTTGGCCATAACATAGTGTAGCGTGTGATTGCCCCTACTCCCTCCTCCTGTATGGGCATGGCATCCCTATACACCGCTTGGTTGCCTCCCATGTCGCTGTTCTTAGCTGCAAAGGTCTTCCACTCTTTGTAAGTGCTCCTTGTTCTTTCGTTTGGATTTTTACCTGTTTATATTGAGCGAAGTTCACCTGCACTAGATAGAACGATGCAGAGTCAAATGTGGATTTAACACCTCCCATGCTCATGATGAGCTCAGCTTGTCATGAGCCACGGTGGCCGTGTGCTCATGATGAGCTGAGCTCGTCATAACGGCCGCAACGCTCGCATGTGGGGCTAATTCCCCCGCTGTGCTGAGCGTTCCACAGAAACGGGTGTGGCTGTGACGAGTTCAGCACATCATGAGCACCAGGGCGCTGTGCGCGCTCCCCAGCACAGCGGGGAAATTACCCCCGCGGCCAAGGGATTGGAGGCGGAACATTGTAAATAACATCGCCTTTTTATGACCCATACGGCCTTCAGTGCCGCCGTGGAGGGGGGCAGGCTAAATGTATACAATTTCCCCAGAATCCCCTTGATTTGATGAGATACGGTGTCATCTGGCAGTCACCTGGCTGTGTTCTCGTATTTAGTTTTATTTTAAGAGAAAGGGCAGGCATTGGCAGAACTCCCGAACACACAGAGTGAAAGTCATTATAGAGAAATGCTGTGCAGATTTCGTTTCACAAATCCCTGGTATATTGACATGAACTTGGTTTTTGAGTCTGCATGCTTCCTCTCTGCAGCCGCTGGCTGCTCTGAATTTAGTTTATAGTCGAGGGGCTGTTTCTATTACCTGAGACTGGTTTGTGCCCACTTCAGGGCTGCAAGCGATTTTTATGACACTGGTGTTCCTTTTCCGTGACATGAGAATAAAGTGATATAAAGCAGAGTAAAGTATATCTATGCACCCGGCTCGAGTGGAAAAAATCAATTTAGTTCAACCCTCTTGTACCCACTTCAGACAACCAAACTGTGCATATGAAATAACAAATGGGAGGAACAGGCAGCAGCTTCAAACTGCTTGAGACAGTGGAAGTGACATTCTGCAGCATTTGAAGCATGATGATATCTCAGGGCTGAGCTCTGTCATTTGCCCCTCAGTAGCCTTGTTGTTGGCACTGAAAGGTGCAGGGCAGGGCACGTGGTGGAAACTACTGGAAGTGAACAGGGCTTGCATATTACATTCAGCTCCTTTTATGACTAGGGTGAGCAGATGGCTCCATGTAACCACCGGCCACCACTTTTTCCATTCCCGCTCTTTTCTTTTACATACCTTTGTTATCAGGTGTTGTGGTCCAATTGGCACAAGTAAAATGAACCAAGACTACAACTCCCATAATGTACAGTTATGTAGGTTACCCTACTCATAACTCTGCAGAAGTAGCAACTGTAGAAAAAAAGTACTAGCCAAGGAACAAATAGCTGGCTGTCCTGCTAAACCTTAAAAAAAGAGTGTGCTATTTTTGAGAAACGTGACAACGATCAAACCTAGTAATTAATAGTTGCCAAAAGGGAGAGTTTTAGAAAATCCATCGAGATTGATTAGCCCAGGAAATTAAAATGCTTAGTGCATTATAAGGATTCGAATTTTGTTGAATATACTTAAATACTGATTTTTACCTAGCATTATTTTAACAACTTATTTATGTCCATTGAGTGGTAATTGGGAATTAACAAGCTCCAAACTCTCGGGACGAGCCATGAGAAACGCTATTATTTTCAGTTATGATGATCAGGATGCACAGTTAAGGCCTCAGAAGATGTATATGGTGTGCGTTAGACCTGGCATCATTGGCGTGAGTCTCCATTCCATTTTTGACGGATTGCCTCCTCTGTTTTGATATGTTTTGATGGTTATATGAATTGGGCACTGTGCCATTGCTAATCAGTGCCACAGTGCAAGTGCCCCCACTGTTAAATTGATGTACTAATTAGTGATTCCATGATTGGGATATTTGATTTACTTGTCAGACCCTAGTACAGTGCACCATGTGTGCCCAGGGCTTATAAATCAAATACTGCTGGTGGGCTTGCAGCACTGGTTGTGCCACCCACAGAAGCAGCTTGTAAAGTGTGCCTCAGGCCTTCCATTGCAAGGCCTATGTGCAGTCTACCACTGCCATGTCGACTTGGCCAAGTGCACCCAGTCCCTAAACCTTCCCTTTACTTCATATCAGTCACCCCTACGGTAGGCCCAAGGGCAGGGTGCATTGTAAATATAAGGTAGGACCTGCTCTGGTGTGTGTAGCATGTCCTAATAGTGAATTACAGCCATTTTCGTTTTTCACTATTGCAAAGCTACTTGTTCTTCATAGGCTAGAATGGGAAGTTAGACTATTACATTCTTATAATCCTAACTGACTCAGGGAACATGGTAGAAATTCGAATTTAGTATGCCTGAATTCAGAATGATAAAATACATCTTTTAGTAAAGTTGGGTTTAACATTCTGTGTTTGAAAACACTACTTTTGGAAAGTAGGTATTTTCTTTCCTAACTGTCCAGGCCTGCCTCTGCTAGGTTGTGTATTCCTTGTCTGGGTTTGTGAGTGACAGGGCTGGGGGATTCCAGGAGACAGGCTGGGGCAGCCCAGTGGTGAATAGAGAGATCTGCAGCTAGATGGGAGGGGGGAGTTGCACCTGGGACCTGAAAAATGCTTGCTCTACCTCCTGAGGTTTGTCTGATGTCTCTGCCCTGCACTGTGAAAGGAGAGAAGAAATCATGTCAACAAAGTGCTCCAGATCTGTGCCTTCCCTCCCCTGTGCTGGCACCACCTCCTGCGGGGCGGTTGATGTCTCTGCCCTGCACAGTGAAAGGAAGGAGAGTGTCATGTAAACAAAGTGCTCAGGAACTGGTTTTAGACCAGGCAGAGGCATCTCTGCGTTCAGAGAACAAATGATTTTGGGGTATAAATATTGGGACCCTGATCCCAAGAAATTAGATCACTTCTGGAACAATAAACCTTTTGCCAAGGAGAAGAACCAAGGAAGTTGCAGGAGTTTTACTGCCCCTCTGCCAGTGTGCTGTTTGCTGGGTTGGCCTGCAGTTGTTGCTTCATTGCCAAGGAAAGGAAAAGGAACTTTTAAGGACTTTCATCATTTACAGAATATTCTCCAAGGGCTTGAACTGTGCTTGGTTCCTGCTGAAGTCTCAGGGACAAAAGACTTCATCTCCAGCTCCCCTCTGAATTTCCTTGCTGGGAATTCTCAACTCCAGACATTTGCGTGTCGCTGGGAGCTCGAAGCGCGACGCATCGAGAAGAAGCGTGTCACCACCGCAGCTGAAATCTTCGCACCGCCGGAGAAGCATGCCGCATCTCCCAGAATGCGTGTCTTTGTGAAAGCTGCCTGCTGTTGCATCACCGGAGAAGTGTGACGCCATCGAGAGAGTCGCCATCGCATCACTGGAGAAGCGTGCCGCAGGGTTTGTCGCAGCTCCAAAGTACAGAGTCGTCGCAAGGCTACCAGGGCGTCTACGCATCGTCATCGCATCGCCGCGTCAAGGACGCCATCTTCTCAAATCGCAACCGGATCATCGCATCTTATCAAGGCGCCATCTTGCGCACAGCAACGGGCCCGCAGGCCGAGAATCTACGCATCGACCCCAAACCGGTAAGGATCCCGATGCAGCCCCTACTCTGCGCAAGCATTGAGGCACGACGCATCATCTCCCCCGGATCAGGGAACTGACGCATCTCCCCTTTTGCGAGCCTTTTGTTTACTTTGCGTTACGCATCCAGGTACTTTGTTGAGAACTGTGATCATCAACTTGAACTCAGCAACATTTTATCATCTTTAAGCAATCTTAAGTGTAGTATTGTCGTTTGTGGTCTTGTGTTAAGTCTATATAAAGAATACTTATTTTTATAAAAACCTGTGTTGTGTTCATCTGTAGTGTTTTCACTGTATTACTGTGTATATTCACAAATGCTTAACACACTGCCTTTGAGATAAGTCTGTCTGCTCGTGCCAAGCTACTAAGGGGGTGAGCAGGGGTTATTAAGGAGTGTAATCCCCTTATCCTGACTTAGAAGTAAGGGTCCCTATTTGGACAAAGGTGAATACCATTGCCAACTAGAGACCCCAGATCTATCAGTGTGTCACAGGCCACTCTAGTCAGATATGACAATGACGTCATATTACTTACTGCAGTGCTTAATTTGAGCCGGTGGTTGCAGCATCCAGCATAATGTGCTGCATGGATAAATGCTTATAAGGTCCCAAAGGAGAGACCGATTGCATTGCAAATGCTTGTTTATGATGCATATTCTGGACTACTGACAGGGTCGGACTGGTCTATCTGGCAATGAGGCAGTACCCGATGGGCTGGTCTGAAAGGTTAGTGTGTGGGTCAGTTTTTGGCAGTTTGTGGGCCTGTTTTAACGTCTCCTGGGCCAATTGTTAGTGTTGATTTCCCTGATATTAAAACAATTAGGGGCAGATTTACTACTTCTGGCGCACCTCTGCTAATCAGCAGGGATGCGCCAGAAGAGTTGCGATGCATCTGCCTACCCGTGCGCCACCACTGATGGCCGTATTTACAATGCAAAAGACACAATTGATGGACAGAATGCAGAACAAATCAAAACATTCACCCCCAGTCAAGAGATCTAGGTTAAATCCATCATTCTTTTGCTCACCATGCCACTCCAGTTTAGACCTGGCCATATGCAAATCAGTCTTGACCCTGTGCCTCATGGGAACAGTCCAGCTCGAACTGCCAAGCCAGGTCCTCCCTGGAACGGAAACAAGCATCCTAGGACCGTTTTCTGGGTTTCACCCCTCTTCAGCCAGCATAGCTTGATTCCAGTGGCACGGTGAGCCCAGGACCCACGTCTTGGCATACCTGGCGCACTTAGGGCGAGAAAGCAAAAGATCAAAACATTCACCCCAGTCAAGAGATCTAGGTTAAATCCATCATTCGTTTGCTCACCATGCCACCCCAGTTTAGACCTGGCCATATGTAAATCAGTCTTGACCCTGTGCCTCATGGGAACAGTCCAGCCCGAACTGCCAAGCCAGGTCCTCCCTGGACCGGAAACAAGTATCCTGGGACCGGTTTCGGGGTTTCACCCCTCTTCAGCCAGCATAGCTTGATTCCAGTGGCACGGTGAGCCCAGGACCCACGTCTTGGCATACCTGGCGCACTTAGGGCGAGAAAGCAAAAGACACACAATTGATGGACGGAATGCAGAACAAATCAAAAATTCACCCCAGTCAAGAGATCTAGGTTAAATCCATCATTCTTTTGCTCACCATGCCACCCCAGTTTAGACATGGCCATATGCAAATCAGTCTTAACCCTGTACCTCATGGGAACAGTCCAGCCCGAACTGCCAAGCCAGGTCCTCCCCGGACCGGAAACAAGCATCCTAGGACTGGTTTCGGGGTTTCACCCCTCTTCAGCCAGGATAGCTTGAGTATAGTGGCAAGGTGAGCCCTTGCTCACTCTGCCACTGGATTCAAGATAGCCTGGCTGATGAGGGTATGAACCCGAAACCGGTCCCAGGATGCTTGTTTCCTGTCCAGGGAAAACATGGCTTGGCAGTTCGGGCTGGACTGTTCCCATGAGGCACAGGGTCAGACTGATTTGCATACGGCAATGCCTGAACTGGGGTGGTGGAGTGAGCAAAAGAATGATAATGGGTTAAACCCAGAACAGTTGACTTGGGGGTGAGTGTTTGATTTGCTCAAGTGCTCCGTCCCTCATCACCTTTGGTATTGCTTTGTTCGCCCTGAGTTGGCAGGATATGACCAGAAGTGGGTCCCTTGCTCACTCTGCCACAGGATTCAAGCTAGCCTGGCCGTTGAGGGTTATGAATCCGAAACTGGTCCCAGGATGCTTGTTTCCGGTCCTGGGAAAACATGGCTTGACAGTTCGGGCTGGACTGTTCCCATGAGGCACAGGGTCAGACTGATTTGCATATGGCCATGTCTGAACTGGGGTGGTGGAGTGAGCTAAAGAATGATAATGGATTAAACCCAGATCAGTTGACTGGGGGTGAGTGTTTGATTTGCTCAAACGCTCCGGCCATCATAACCCTTTGGTATTGCTGTATTTGCAATGCGTGCACCATGGCGCAGGGATGGGCAGATGCATGTTGCATCCCCCGTCGGAAAGGCGGCGCATTGCTGGAGTTCCGTCCCAAGCGTGGCGCAGCTCCAGCAAGGCTCGGGGGTTCCCTATCCCTAACATGCTGCCTCAATCCTTACACCTGCTTCAAGCAGGCACAGGGTTTTGACACAGCATGGTCTTAAAAGTGACTGAGTGAAATCTTGCAGATTTCACTCAGCCACTTTTAGGAGGTTTTCCTGCGCCGCAACGCCCCCCACCCCTATGCCGGAATGCCTACATGTGGCACCGGGCTTTACAACGTGACGCATTTCCCAGATGCGTCACGCTGCAAATACCCCACATCATGGCGCTGGCTTTGCGCCGCCGCTGCGTCACAAAAGTGACACAACAGCAGCGCAAAAGAGGCGCAAGGGGCTTATAAATCTGCCCCAGTGTACCTGCAGCAAGCTTTTAAATCCATACCATCACAAATAATTGCACAGCATGTCTTTACAAGTTAAAAATTGCCCCAATTTGAAAACATGTGTCACTTTTTTTTAGCTATCTAATGTATTCTAATGGGGGGCACTTTTATTTTGGGGCCCGGGCCTATTTACTTTCCCAGTCTGACCCTGGCACTAGGAGGTTGCTAAGAATCAATCTGTGCATGTGCTCTGCCCTGTAAAACATTGGAACATTGGTTCATTCTACTTGGCGTACCGGGTTGCTTAGTAACGCACAGAAATAGGGCTATGCAGGGTTCCACAAGAGAACCTGTTGAAGGCTGCATTAAGAAACAATGGGTTGATGTACGAATAGTACTAATAGCGATTAGCAAATCGCGATGTTTTACGAATCGTGATTTGGTAATCGCTATTACTAATGTACAGAGGGGTTATTTAGCCCCTATTCCTTAAATAGCGATTGGTAGTGGGTCACAAATAGACCTACCTTATAAATATCAATGAGTTAGGTCACAATTTATGACCCACTAAGATTTGCTGATGTCACAGGGATAGTGGCCTGCTGGGGTCAGAAGACCACCATGTCTGTGATTGCTTTTGAAGAAAGTAATCTTTTTTTTTTAAACACACCCTATTTGTCCTTAAAGGAAAATGGGATGTGTTTAAAAAGAAAAAAATGAAACATTGGAGTTTCATTTTTTAAGAGTAGGCAGTGGTCCCTTAGAACACTGCCTGTACCTAAAAATATTTTTTCCACCATTCTCAAAGAGAAAGGGCGCCCTTGGTGGAAACTGCCTTTGCCTCGCTGGCTGAGCCACAAATGCCATTTCCCTGTAAGCTAAACAATGCTTGCCTTAACCACGCTTATGTCTTAACCAAGCATATGTGTGGTTGAGGCAGTGCATGGTATAGCTGCCCGGATGGGCGGGGAGACTGAGAGGACATGTCGGGAGAGGAAGTCGGAATGGAAAGCAGATAGGAAAGTGGACAGGTAAGTGAGGGGCTGGCGCCGGGTCAGTTTTAAAGGGTTGGAGTTCAGTTTTAGGGGTCAGGGCGGGGGTAGGGAGCTCTGGGTATTTTGTGGAAGTGGGGCAGAGTTTTCAATTTTAGGGGTCAGGGCGGGGGGAGGGGGTTAGGGTAGTTTTAAGGGCTGGGTTTGGGGAATTAGCAGTGAAGGTATAGGGTTAGGGCTCAGGGTGAGGCGGGTAGTTTTAAGGGCTGGGGGGTTAGGTGTGAGGGTTGGTTTAGTGCTCACGGTGAGAGCAGTTGGGGTAGTTTTAAGGGCTGGGTTTGGGGGTTTAGTGTTGAGGGTAGGTTTTAGGGCTTAGGGTGGAGAGGTAGGGGTAGTTTTCTTTTAAAGAGGGAAGGGTTTTAGTCCTCAGGGTGGGGAAAGGGGTAGGCGTAGTTTTACAGGCAACCCAGGGGTACGTTTTAGTCCTCAGTGTGGAGGAGGGGTTGGGCTAGTTTTTTTGAAAGGGGGCAGGATTTTAGGCCTCATGGCGGGGGAAGGGAAAGTTTTAAGGGCAGTGCGGGGTAGTTTTTAGGCCTCAGGGCGGGGGATAGGAAGGGGGATAGAATTTTAGGGTGGGAGTGGGGTCAGAGCATTAGCAAACATAACCGCACATATCCCCTGATCAAACATGCCTTTACTATGAAATTGCAGAGTAAAGGCATGTGTGGTAAAGGAATGTGTGGTTTAGACGCATTTGTGTTTTGGTCTGCATTGTGGAGGCACTCGTGGTTTGGCCATGTGTGCCTCTGTCATACAACCGTTCTTCGGGAACCTATGTCCATTTGCAAATGATTTACCACCAACGTTGAGTTGGCAGTTGTTGGACATGGCACTTCTTAGGGGAATTACCCCAAAACCTTTTGCTTTTTCCTCCCAGTCTTTGCAGGCTCTCTCCTCAAGACCGTAAGAATTTTGGCATCTTCCCACTGTAATGCAGAGGGAAGGTGTGCATGTCTGCCTCACATGCGTGGGGCAGAGGGTGTGCTTGCAATGGGTCTGTGCACCCAGTAAATAGTTACACTACATACCTGAGTCGGGTGCGGCACTGACTAGGAGTGGGATGCAGCACTGAGTGTGCCACCCACCAGATAGGTTGTCAACACTGTATCAGGCCTGTAATGGTCAGCCTATAGGGCGCCATTGCGGCCCTGCCCAGGTTCACATCACTGCCACCTCAGTCAATCCCGGGTGGGTCGTCCCATACCATGAGGGCAACCCTCCAGGGAGGCCAAGACGGGTGCATGAGGGGGTGGTAGGCTGAAGGCTGGGGTAGGTACATATGGATGTTCCCTGCCCAGGTAGTGAGGAACCCCCCATGTGGAAGTTCCCTTGCCTTGGAGTTTGGCTTTTCCCATGGGATTCTCCTGCGGTTGCCAATTATCTAGTGTGGCCTCAGGGCACTGAGCACATCCTCACTGTCAAGGCAGTACCTTACTACACAGTCTAGGAAGGGGTGCTGACCCACACCTGGCCCCTCACAAAGATACCTTGGCATCAGGGAGTAGCAAAAGAGATTGACTGGGTTGAAGGAACGCTTCAAGGCAGTTTGGAGGCATGTCAAGAGACTGTGTGACTCCTTTGTGCTTTGAGACCTGTGGTTAAGTTCTCAAGTGGCTTCTAATCTTCCCTTGTTTATGTCTACCTCCTAATTAAAACGTGATACCTATCCCCACCAGCTTCCTGAGGATCCAGACTAAGGGGCTCATTAGGATTGCGGTTTTCCCGCATCCTCCGGGCCGGCGGAAGCCACCGCCGGCCCGGAGGATGCGGGAAAACCGCTGGGGAGGCACAAAAGACCCACCGCCAAATTAGGATGGCGGTGTGTCTCAAAATCAGTCCGCAGCTTTTCCGCCGCGGTCGCCTTCCGACCGCGGCGGAAAAGCTCTAACATGGCTGGCGGTGTCTATCATACACCGCCAGCCATATTAGGATGGCGGAAAACAGATGCCTTTCCGCGGCGGATTCTCCGCCGTGGAAAGGCATACGGTGATTTCTTTGGGGGCTCGTTGCGGGCCCTCAGGGTGATTGGGGGGGTGTGGGGTGCTCATGGGGGGTACCTATGGTACCCAACTGCATTTGCGTGCATGAAGCGGCAGGCACCGCACGGTGCCTGCCGCTTTGTGTATGCAAATGCTAAGCATGCATATTTAACCTTGCGGCGGGTGCTGCTTCAAGCAGCACCCGCCGCAATGTTAAATATTGAGGATGTGACCGCCAGGCTGGCGGTCACATCCTAATTGCACTGGAGGGACCGCCGCTGCCCCTGCAGACGGCCCCTCCTCCTCCAGGGTGGTGGACGGACGCAGGTCCGTCCGCCATCCTAATGAGCCCCTAAGTGTGGATTTGGCTGCATGTAGCCCAGTGTCCAGGAGGTGGGGCTGGTTATCTTCCACCTGGGTGTATAGGACAATTGGAGTGAACTGGAGGGTGGAGGGGAGCTGGGTGCCACAGGCTCTGCAGGGTGTTATCCATTGACCTGCTGGGTACCAGTGGCACCGCATTCGTGTGCCGAGTATGTATATGTGCAAGACCGTTCTGTACAGACTGGCTGATACCTGTTGCACTGAGTAGCAGTACATTGTGAGTGTGTTTGAGTGTGAGTGATCACCTGCGGATCGCCTGTGAGTCACAACACTGGCCGGTGGTGCCGCATTATACATTAATTTAATGGCAAAAGCACAATACATTTGACATTGGGTTTACCAGTGTGGTTCCGTCTTGCGGTGCTGCTTAATCGTGTTCTTGATTCGAGTTTGCACATATTTCTGATATCGTGCACCGCATAAGAGTGTAATCTGTCTATTGGGGTGGGGGGGATAGGCTAGGAATTGTCCACAGAGTGCATATTATTGATATCACAGCCAAGCAAGTGGGCCCAGTACTGCTAGTAATATTTCCATATGTGTTTGTATGCCCAAAAGTATATGATGTTAATGTTATAATGAATAAATATGTGTGTTGAATACATTTTTACACACATCCTGTGTGAAGACTCTTTTGTCACGCTCAGTGCATTTACTGTGAGCGACTCCCATTGCCCTTGCTTTACACATTGCCTCTGAGGAAAGTGTGACTGCTCAGTGCAAAGCTACCGAAGGGTGAGCACAGGTTATACAGTGAGGGTAATAACTCGCCACTGACTGGAGCGGAAGGTTCTGTCTGGCTGGGGGCATCCCTTCAGCCAACCAGAAAGTGCTGGTTCCAACAGCGGTAAAGTGTGAATTAAGTAATTATCAAATGGCAGTCTCCTATTCTCAAGAGTTTCCTAGACATAGCAAATGAATGAATCCAATGAATCCATAGCGATGCTGCAATTGTAAGTTTAAATGAACTATAAACCTGCAAAAAGGCATCTTCACAACTAATAATTGCTTTTCTGTTAAATAATCTTTTGTGGATGCTTTCTCTGGTGCTTCAATTAAATTTCTGATTTGTGGCTTCAGAATTTGCTTCTGACCCAATGCTTTTCCATCAATTCCTGTATAAGGGTCAAAATACAATTGACTACTTAGTGAATGATTGCTAATGCTCAAGTTGAATTAAAATCCTTGATACAACTGAACGTTTTCTTTTACATCTGTGACTAATTCATTTCTTCACACATTTTCATACTGCTGCATATTGATAACCATATTGTCTGTACTGCCATTTTCCCATTGTTAAATATTATTTTGTGACTTTATTGAGTAAATATCTTCCCTTTGCATTATTGAACTTGGCCATTTTTGCAATTTTTGCCATATTCTAGTTGAAAATTGTAATTTTCCTCACCTAAATATCTATCGCTATAAATAATAATTTCCATAGGAACATTGGGCTAGATGTACATGACGTTTTGAGGTCCCAAATGGTCCATTGTGCAGAATCGAGATGTTTCTAAATGCAAAAAGGTATTTTGAAATGTACAAAGTCCTAATTGTGATTTGGTAACCTGTTACCAAATCGCAATTTGGGTTTGCCAAACGGTATTTGGAAGAGGTATGTTTAGGGCGCCCCTTCCAAATACCGATTTGTATTGGTATTGCATGGGCATTATGAATATTTTGCAACCGAAATGCACTTTCGGAGGAGCCCCCCGGGTCCATCGGCATGGATATCTCAAATTCCTTGGAACTGGCAGCTCAGACCCCATCAGTGTGAGGGCATGAATGTGCTGTAATTCACATTATATGGCACATATTTGCTCTCTGCCTGCACTGGCGCACAAAGAACAGGTTAGTGCCAAAGCAGGCACCCTTGCAGCATAGTAGAAGGGTGCCTGAGTTGTAGGCAGGATTGTTTTTGTGCCAGAAGGTGCACCTTTCTGCCCAAAAACAATCATCAGAGGCATTTTACTCTTTCTAAGTGTGCTGAAGAATTTAGCTACATAGATTTATCAAGCCACGCCGGGTCACCTAAGGAGGTTTTGTGCGGCTTATAAATCTAATTTAGGTTTTAGAACACCCTTGTGTCCCCTTCTGTGGCACAAGGGCGATTCAAAACCTTGATAATTATTTGCCTATATTAAGTGTCAATACAACAGGTATATAAAGTTCCAGTTTCAAAACTGGCTCATATTTTAACCTGTGACGAGGTCTCTTCAAAAGCTTGGTCCTGTGAATGAAAACACTGACATGCTAGAAGCTGTTTCTATGTCAATCCCCTGACTACCTATTTTAAAAAAAATAAGAAACCCTTACTTAGATTATAGGTTTTCTATGGGGATTGTCAAGCATATAGTATGTGGGCATGGCAGCAGTTTAAAGGAATGCCCAATCTGTAGTGGGGTAACTTTGGTTGTTTTTTTTGAGTACCTCAAACATAATGTATCTAAATCCTCTGCTCCTTAATACAGGCTTTGGTGATGTGGGCATTCACTGGGGTGCCACCTTGAAATCTTGTAAACTAACGGTGCAATAAATAATTGTAAAATCGTCTGAAAGATGATAAGGCCCATGTCTCAGTCACCAATTAGTTAAAAATAAGTACAAATGTGTCAAAATGAAAATAGCTTTCCTGCCACATGTTTAAAAAGTTCACAATAGGGAATGTTTCATGAAAGGGGGCTACAAACCACCATGTTTCAGCAGCATTGACAAGAGTACAGGAGTATGTAGCATTTTGTTTAAGACTTGTATAGCACTGTATTAGAAAATGTAGAAACAATATTTAAAAAAACCAGCAAGTAAAGTCAAACGAGAAAGGGAAGATGATCAGTATTGAAGAGAAGGACCACTGGCTAGAATAGCAGGAGTGACCCATGTCCAAATAGAGGAAAGAGAAACTTTGCTAATTCCTAAAAGTGATTAATTGAAATCTATTGAGCACGATCTATGAAACCATCATTTAGGGCCTGATTCCGATGTTGTTTGCAAGGCCTCCGAATCATATTTGGCTTTCCCGGATCCGATTCTTAGCCCTTGTTTCTGACCGAATTGTACACAGGTCTGAACGACCAAGTATGGTGCGAAGACCGCGTACTCGTCAACCGATTCATTTCCGGGGCCCGAACCTCTACGTACGACTTGTTCATAGACGGATCGTGCCACACAATGGAGCCGAATTCCAATCGAGCGAGTTCGATGCGCAATACAGACAACCGCTTCGCTTCGGTCTCAGCAAGACGAAACAGCTGTCAGAATCGTACAGACCCGGGACCCTCCGAATTTGTCACAGGGGTGTGCCCATGGGACCCCCGATCCAGGCATGCAGAGTGTGGCGTGCACCATGTGGTGCCCGCCACAGGGTGTACGCTTTTCCCCATCCACCCCTTCTTGCTATGTATACAGGCTCCCAAAGAGTTCGATGGGAGTTTTAACGAACCGAGTCCGTAAGCATACGGCTGCATCGTACTCACTCGTTCGGATCCCGGATTATGTTTCGCTCAGAAAGCCCACCGGATCCAAGTCGTACGGAGGGCTTCCTAGGGAGATCGGAATCCGGCCCTTAGTGGTATATACAACATAATTTATTCTATAAATACGTATATATTGGAAACACACATACACAAGCTTCATTCTTAATGCAAAAGATTCTACCACATATACACCTTAAATATTGCAAGTTTTAGATATCTCCCTTGAGTTTGCTAGAGACATTGCCTTAAACCATAATTACTGTTGGATACTTGACTTCCCAGAGTTGGGCATATTAACCTGGCTCACAATGAACTCAAATGGAGTTGTACCTAATAGCATCTGGATCTTAACATATAAATGTCTCTTCAAATTAATTTAGCTTCGAAGCTCTTCAATCACTGAGATAAGACAAAATAATCATTTTTCAATGAGTTGCTGAAGAGGGGAGGTATAATAATTACTAGTATTAGGAATTATAAAAGTGAAACCTGACAAAGTAAATGTCATTGAATGGGTCAAAAAACGGAAATATCCTCTATATGTTTAATTGTCATACAAGTAGGAGGATTATTTGTTTTCTACTTTTGCTATGTTGTGTGCACCACTCATTTCAGATGTAAACCCAATAACACAATAATCAGAATACAATGACAAATGTTTTTCGCCCTATGTTACACCTGATAGCTCATACCTACAGGAAATGTTGGGAACTTTGAAATTCAATCATATTGCCTGCCATGATGAGTGCATTTGTTAAAGTTGAAAGCCAGAAAAATATAAGCTGGCTACTGACAATGCACCTTACAAAGCACTCTAACAGAAATACGTCTCTAAACAATAGATCTATTTGCCTTGCCCAGGGAATAAACCATTAAAAGCACAGCAAATCACACAATGAAGAAGATTGTGAGAACACATCGACATGTCTTTTAAATCATTATAGTTGTACTGTGGAATTATATCTTCTTATGGGAACATAACGCTAAATACTATACATTGGAAACTGACATAGGAACCAGATTAACTTCATACTATAACCACATCTTTTGATTGATTGGATCACATGTTTAATAAAATGTTGATGATAGACTTATTATCAATGATGAAATCTCATTATTCCTAAGTGATTTAAATAGTTTTATAGATAGGTAGTCTGAAACCTTTTAAAAACGTAATACATCAGCACTAGCTAATATGTTTTATATTCTGTATATCAACACAGTAAAGAGCCTATTCTTTTTTCGATGATCAACGTAAAATATTTTTTTATGATAGATAATAGTGATGATTGTATATATTAATATGACTATAGCAGAAAGATAATAGTTAGGAAATGTTTAAGTATTTCTTTAATCTTGAAGACAATTAAGAAATACGTGGCTCCGCAACGTTTATCTTGCATTGTGTTTGTGGCACTTGAAGTCTCTCTTACTGGTATGATTTAAAGTATGTTATTGGTACCCTATCATGTGTAAAAGAATTACACAATAAAATACATTTATTGAAAATGGCTCTAACAGGAAACTGAATAAAGATCATTGATGTAAGAAAGTGGTTTATCTGCTGGAATAGATTGGGGTCCACCACAAATAAAGAAGTCACAATCTTGTTATGTCTAGTTAAAGGTTTAAAGACCTTAAACCTGAGCTCAACCCCTTGTTTTCATGGTACAGAGCAGACAGGCTTAATCTAATCAAAATGTATGAAGCCTTTAAAAGTGTCAAAACAGTTAATACGTCCATAACACAACACCATAACAATCCCAAACTGCCTGGTGGCTGGGTTAAATTCTGGTGCACACCTACTTGTACAGTATAAAGTAATAGAAATATATCCTCAAAGGTTGTTGCTCAAGAAGGAAAGGTGCCACCATGACAACCTTTAAGAAACAAAAAGTTCCACAATGGATAATGTCTTCGAGCACACACTCCCATCAAATCAATCAGCAGCACTACAAACAAAAACAAGTTTAGAATGGAGTACTCACCCATGTGAGATCTGGTGGGGTACACCTCCCTTTATAATATTTTGAGGATATACATCTAGTTACATCCTATATGCTGGATTTTATTAAATATAATTAGGTTACTGAATAGTTTTCCTGTGCCCGGATGAAGTTGATGACATAAAAACTACTATGATGAAACACCTGTTGGCTAGAGGACCTTAACGAACATTGAAATTAAAGGCTAGAAGATTTAACATCTATAATTTGTTTTCTATTAATTTGATGGGACTGCAGGAGTTATGCACCGTGGAACAATTAAAATCCTATTCCAATTTATAAAAAATAAAGAACAATTAATTAAACAAAATGACACAAAAATTACATAAATCTAAGAAATTAAACCTTAGATATGAACTTTTATACATTTTAGTGGAACAATTTAACAAGATGGTTAAAGCACCAGTGGTAGTCCATAGTCGCAGAAGACCAGGTACTAGTTGCTATTTGAATCAGACAGTGATGGAGACTGGGATGGATACACCAAGTAGATTGGCCCCACTATGGCCGTGAAGTAGGAATGTTCGAAAATAATTCCAAGTCCTAATCTGAAAAAGGACTTTGTAATTTTTTTGAGGAAAAACTCTTCTCCATTTTTGAGAAATGTGAAATTCAATCCAACACCGTCACATATCCAAACCTAGAAATACACACTGCAATGTCTCACCGTGAACATTTCTCAAACCACCCTCATTCAACTTGATGCTGCCTTAGAACACTGCTCCCAGTGAATCGTTATAAGAGAACATACTAGTTTAAAAATAAAGAAGCTTTAGCCCTGATTCACAGAACTGATTCACAGAACTAAACAAACAAGTACTGACTTTTGCAACTTAAATAAAGCAGTGGTATGTGATTATGCCCTTAAGCAAAACTGGGTATGACATCATCATATACTAGAGCATTATTCATGTTGTAAGCTTGTACATTTGTGAGTTTTGTTCTTCCATCATTTCCTCACCCGCATATGCCTCAAAATATATTTGAGCCGTATTCTATGGGCAAATATGCGTTGGTGTGGCTGGCTACTTTTAAGCTAATGTGAAAAAACAGAAGAGAGTGAAACAGGTTACTCGGGTGTGCACTTCTCAGTGGTACTGCAGCATTAACAATGTTGCTGTAGTAGTTGGGGATAACCAGCGTCCAGCATTACTAGACTTTCAATCACTGGACGTGCTTTCTCCATTTATATGACATTGTCATTTTAAACAAGTACTTTCAACTGCATTTAATCATTTATCTCAAACAATGACCAGCTTATTTTAGCCACCTCTTTGCCATGACCACTCACTTCCATCATCTCTCAGGACTCCAGAAGTGACTGCATTCTGTTCAGTATCTACTTAGCGGCCTACTAACTGAATGACTTTTTAGACTAAACTGATTCAACTATTCTGATAACAATCAGGTTTTACTCAAAATTGAAACACATTTAGATTTTTTAGACCCTGCCTTGTAGCAATTTATGACTGCATGACCGGAATGCAACCAAAGCTCAATTACGGCAATACTGAAAATCTAAACTTCAGATCTCTGTCGCATACGCAACATTCATCATAGTTATTATATTTTTTTTTAAAGTATGTTTTTATTGCGGTAAATACAGAGAATACAATCAAGCAAGTCTACCGACAGGCACTAAAGGAAAGGAACAAAAAATGATCATACAGGAGAATACACAGCCATGAGGCCCACAGCCCGGAGGCCAGGCGGCGTAAAGGCAGAAAGTGCCAAAATATACCAACATGGTCATGTGCATGGAATAAATTAACATCTCCAGTATCCGCTATTTTCAAGGTTGGCCACCTCCCTCCACTATCATTAATCCTTTCTCTCATCTGCCGGTAAAGTCCCTGTGCGTATAAAGATCACCCTCAAACATATAACAACAGAACAAACCCCCCGCACACTTGGCATCGCTGGAAAAACATGTATAAACAGTTCGGTTACCTACTGAGGGCTCATACGGGTGCAGACATCACAGTTAAAAAGCAAACCTCTGGGAATCAAAGCAAATCACATAAAAGGACAATAAGGAACCAACGTACCCGTCTAATAGGGCTCTACCTTGGACCAAGTCCCCCCACCCCGCCTCCTGCCACGTCCTCTTCGGAGCTAGACTCCTCAGGGGTAAACAATTCAGCACTGGTGGCATCCGAGTCATCGCCAGGCAACCCCTCAGCACACATCATCCTCCAGGCTAATAAATTGTCCTGGAGCCTCTCATCTCGGTGTGTATGCTGCATGTGTGTTTCCTCAGCTAAGGACCACTCCCTCACATCCTTAAGCCACAGGGAGAACGCAGGGGCCCTCTGCCCCATCCAAGTAATAGCCACACGACGCCTCGCTAGCACCAGGAGCAACTGCAGCAGCTTATAGGACAAATTCCTCTTTTTGGGCTTAGGGACTAGGGCCAACAGACAATGGAGCGGGGTCAAGGCAATCCAGAGGCCCGTGGCACGGCCAGCGTGCTCCACCACCTCCTTCCAGAAGTTCCCCACCAGTGGACACTCCAGTCCAAATGTAGGAATCCCGCTTTCCCCATCCCACATCTAGGGCAGTCATCCCGTCTATCCGCGGAGATCCGGTGCAGGGAGACTGGGTCATATAGGTGCGATGTACAAAATTAAAATGGATCAGTTTAAACCGTGCGTTGCACGACACTTTCCGAGTCAGGAGTCCGATACGTTTGCGCTGTCCTGGCTCTAAAGCAATCCCTAAGTCCGCCTCCCAGGCCGCCCAGGATGGCGAGACCGGCGGGGCGGAATCCCGTCGCATGGCCGAGTACAGTAAGGTGATCAGCCGCCTCCTTCTGCCGCAGGAGAGAAGAATGTTGAGAGTGTGGGTCAATGGGGGTGCCTCTGGGAACTGGGGCCAAGTTGCCTTTGCCATCTCCTGGAGTCCCCTATAGTGTAGAGGTCCGCCAGAGTCTCGCAACCGCCGTCCCGCCAGTCTCGAAAGGACATGGTCTCCTCCATAAGCATCACCGGGGCCAAAATCCATACCGGCAGTTCCCTGTGAAAGGGGGCCTGCCGCAAGATTTTCTCCATAAACCGCTGCCAGACTTCTGCAGCATGGCGCACTACATATTGCAGGGTCTCATCCGCTCCCCGACCCTTCATCAGAGCCACCTGCAGCGTCTTCTCGTCCGCCCTACCCGCCAGGAGCTGCAGCTCCCAATTGTCCGTGGCTGCGAACCACCTCGCGGCAGGCAGGAGCTGTGCTGCATAATAATAGAGGTCAAACCTCGGAGCCTCCAGTCCTCCCTCCTCCCAGCTCCGGACCACGGTATGCAGGGCGACTCTGCTGTGCCTGCCTGCCCAGAGCAAGGACGTGAGCAGCGTGTTTAGCGTGCGAAATATTCTCGGGGGAGCGGGCATAGGGTATTTTATATGACGTACAACAGCCGTGGCAACATCACCATTTTAGCAACCGCTAACCGACCCATGAGGGAAAGAGAGAGTGTGTTCCAGAAGGCCACAGACTGATGCAAGGAGCGAAGGACCTGGTCAGCGTTGCGAGCCAGCAATTGTTTGTCAGAGTAGGCCACCTGGATCCCCAGATAACGGAAGGCCTCCAGCTCCCACCGCAGCCCCAGGTACGGAGGGTCCACTCCCGGTTCAAGATCATATCCCGCCAGGGAGAAGATCAGAGACTTCTCAGGGTTTATACGTAAACCTGAGGCCGCACCAAAGCGGTCCAGCAATCGCAACAAGACGGGCAACGATTCTCTCGGGGAGGTCAAGTAAAACAGAGCGTCGTCCGCATAGAGGGAAATCACGTGCACATTATCCCCCACTCTGATACCCCACTGCTCCATTTCCGTACGAATAGAGACCGCCAAGGGCTCTATCGCCAGGGCGAAGAGGAGCGGCGACAGGGGGCACCCCTGTCGAGTGCCCCTTTCCAGTGCCCATTCCTCAGAGCGGGCTGACCCAAGCCGGACCCTAGCACGCGGTGCTCCATACAGGATCCGAATCCAATTGCAGAACACGGACCCCAGCCCCGCCATTTGGAGCACCTCCAAGAGATACCCCCAGCTGACAGTGTCAAAGGCTTTCGCCAGGTCATTGGACACCAGGACATGGGGATCCTCCCTACCACGCACCTCGTGGAGGATATGGTTCAGGTGCCGCAGGTTCATTGCGGTGTTGCGTCCAGGGATAAATCCACACTGATCCTGATGCACCAGGTGCGCCATGTGTGGTGCCAACCGGTTGGCCAGTAGTCTAGTAAGGATTTTCACATCCGTATTAATCAGAGTGATAGGCCGGAACGCCGCAGGGTCGCAGCTATCGCCGCCTGGTTTTAGAATCATACAAACCTCCCCCTGATTCATAGAGGGCGGGAGGGTGCCACACTCCAGAGCCTCAGTATAGACCCGAAGAAGGAGGGGGCCAAGAAGATCCTCAAAGGACTGGTAGAATTCAGGCGGGAAGCCGTCGCCGCCCAGGGCCTTAGCCCTCGGCAGGGCAGCCAATGCAACTTTGACCTCCCGGAGCGTTAAAGCCGCATCCAATTCCTCCACCGCCTCCTCCGAGAGGGCCTGAATAGTCAAATCCTGGAGATAAGGTCAATAGGAGACCTCCGACACCGAGGGGTTGGCAGTATATACCACCTGCAAGTGGGAGCGGAGGACCTCGAGAATAGCAGACTCTGAGTACACCATGTCCCCAGCGGGGTCCTTCAAAGCAACTATCCACTCCGGAGCAGCCTCTCATTTAAGAATCCAGACCAGCAGGCGACAGACTTGTCCCCTTCCCGGTGGAGATGCTGCCGGTATTGACCCAGGGTGTACTTATCTAGACACGTGAGAATGTCATGAACGGACACCTGGGCCTCCCCCTCCGTTACCCGATCCGAGTCAACAGGATCCGCCAGCGACTGGCTACGCCGGAGTTTAACCTCCACCTCCTGCAAATCACGAAGCAATTGCCTCCGGACCCCATAGGTGAGACCCATACAAGTACCACGCACCACCGCATTCAGGGCCTCCCATTTAGTGGAGTAGGGCAACTCACCGACCTCCCAGTTTAGATCTACATAATCATTCAGGGCCGTCGCCACATGATCTCTCCCTACCTGGTTCCACAAGAGGTCCATCGGCATCCTCCAGGTCCGAGGACGGGCAGACTGGGCAACCCACTCCGCCACGCACGTCACTGGAGCGTGGTCTGACAGGAAGCGGGCCTGGTGGGTAACTGTCAAGGAGAGGGACACAGCAATATTGGCAGCAAGGATACGATCCAGCCTACTAGGGGTATTATGCGTCGGATTGTAACAGGTATATATTTTCTGCACGGGGTGGCCCATGCACCATACATCTACAACTCCCAAATTATGCATCACGTCCCGGAGACGCAATGTCATACACGGCTTCGTACCCGAGCGGGGAGGGTGCCGGTCCAGATCCGGATCTACCACGCAATTGAAATCCCCGAACCAGAGGAAGGGGGCGTCGAGGTCAGGCACAAGGATCTCCTGAAGATGGGAGAAAAAGTCAGGATCATCCACATTAGGCACATACGAGTTTAAGATCAGGAAATACCTACCATCCAACTTCACCCGCAGCAGCAAATACCTGTCAGCTTCAACGTACTGAACGGCACAGGGAACCCCAGGCGCCACCCAAATCAAGACCCCCCTAGCATAGGTAGAAAAAGAGGAATGGAATAACTGGCCTCTCCACTTTCGTGACAGCTTCTGAGCACCCTCCTCATTCAAATGAGTCTCCTGCAAACACGCAACGGAGACCCCATGTCGCCGGAGGAAGGAGAGGACCCTGTGTCTCTTAGTGCAAGTGCCCAATCCGCGTACGTTCCAGGTTAAAGGTTTGTGACCCATAAACGGTAATGATGCCCATCCGGGCTACTAGGTACAATATCTGTGAACTGCCACCCTCGTGTCTGAACAACAACCCACACGATGCCTGTAACAATGCCCCCCAAAAACATCCTCCGCTCTGCCAACCATCTCAACAATTCAAACCCCAACAAACACAACCCCCTACCCCCACCCATGAGTAAGATGACAGCAACAACTAAACATGCTACCCTGCCCTCCCCCTGCCAGTGCCAGGACGTACATAGCCACCCCATCCACCTCACACAACACTCACACACAACAAGAAAACCAGATGCACACCCCCCCTCCACCCAGTTCCCTATGGGACCCAAGTCAACTGTGAGAGTCTCCGGGCTCTACTAGGCGAGGCAGTCCCAAGTCAAACACTGCCCCAACAGACGTACCCCCCTCCCACCATACAGACCCCATCCAGGAAGAACGAAGTCCAGTGTTCCACCCTGCAGCAAGAGGTCAGTCACCCTGGGCCCCAGGCATCAACAACAAGGCCAGGACAGCTCCCAGACCCCCTAAGACAGAGTTAAAACAATGCTCAGGCCATATATCACCTCAAGATGGTACTGTCTCTGCCGGCAGCTCAGCCCCTCCGGTCTCCGGGACCACCGCGGCCATGAAGATTGTGTCCTGTATCGTAGGTTGTAAGGTATCCGGGACCAAGACATCCCCAGACCCTGGTGGGCCCAGGCCCCCCGGCCCAGCCTCCGCCGGTAAAGGTTCCAGGAGCATAGCGCCATCCTCGTCCACCGTGATCCTGGGTTCCCCAGGAGCCTCCGACCCAGATCGGTGTCTTCGCCTTCCGCGGTGACGTCGTGACGGGCGAAGACCCCAGGTCTCACGGGGCCCCCCACTCTCCCCCGGTGGAAGGTCGTTGCCCCTAATTTCCAGCCATTCCCACACTTCCGCCGGGGATTCAAAGAAATACGCCTTCCCTTGCGAGAGCACCTTGAGTTTGGCCGGATACAACAACATATATTGCAGCTGCATTTCCCGGAGCTTTTGCTTCACGCACAAGAAGGATTTTCTTTGCTCCTGAACTTGTTGGGTATAGTCGGGGTAAATGGACACCCGACTATTCTCAATGGTGAGGTCCGCCGATTCCCTCACTGCACGCAGGATACAATCACGGTCTCTATTGTTCAGGATCTTGGCAATCAGCGCCCTAGGGGGAGCCCCAGGACGCGGCGGCCGAACCAGAGCGCGGTGGGCCCGCTCGATGACAAAGACCTCCGAGAGGCCCCTTGGACACAGCGCCGTCCGGATCCAGGTCTCCAAGAACCTCTCTGCGTTGCCAGTCTCCAGCCGCTCCGGCACTCCCAGGACCCTTATGTTACTGCGACGCGCCCTACCTTCTGCGTCCTCAGCTCTGCGCTCTAGGGCATGGGTCGTGGCCGTGAGGTGCGTGACCGCCTTCTTCAAAGAGGCTACCTCACCCTGCAGTTGCGTGATATTTCCCTCAGCGTCCGAGACCTTATCCGAAACTTTCCGAAGATCGGTCCGTAGTAGGTTGACGTCAATGGAAACCGTCTCAATCTGTCGCTCCAGCGCAGAATGCGAACCCTGAATGGCCTTCAGCAGGTCCGCTCGGGAAGGTTCGCCGGAGCCTCCCGCATCCTCATCCTGATCCGACTGACGCGTGATTCGCCCCGAGGGTAGGCGCTGGGTGGTATATTGTGTAATAGTGTTGGGCTGCGTGGAGCGCGACGTCCTGTCCTTGCGCATCGCGGGAACCCAAATCGGCCTCAACCAGTACTCCAACGGGGTATCCAAAGCACTCTCAGCCACAGCTGCCGCAAAGCGTGGCGCAGGCCGGGTCCTCAGGGCCAGGTCACCGTACGCTGGACGTCTTCAGCCACCCAAGTCCAAGCACTCCTGGGCTATCGGGCACCAGACGGGGGTCGCCAACCTCAGCGGCGCGCCGCTATCCAAAGGGCGCGGACTCAACAGGCGGTGGAAAGGCTACTCCCCCCCGAACCGTAACACCACCGTTGGGGGGGGGGAGGTAGGGGGTGGCAGTACAGGAGGCCCACCGGGCAGTGTGACTGTCCTCGGGTGTCTGCCGAGTCAACGTCTCCCTGTCCAGCGCTCAGCAGACATACTGCAGAGGGATCTGCAGGAGTGGAGCCCAGGCCACCGGTATCATCCAGGATATATAGGATGTCGCACGCGCCAGCCTCTCCAAGGGCACCAAGGGAGCTGTCCCAGGGGCACCACAGAGCCACAGTCAGTCCCCACCAGCGGGGCCCAAAGAAGGAATGGGACCCGGAGGGGGCAATCAGCAGACAGGCAATACACCTCCCAGGCCTCACGCGAGCAGCGGGGCCCGGGATGAGCAGGCCACCGTAGGATACAGGCTCCAACCACCGCTCAGCCCCCGGGGCTCCCAAGTCCACAAGCAGGAGCAGACAGGCCGATCCACAGCCACTCACTACCACGGGCACATGCAGGGCTTCCAGGGGATCCAGGCCCTACGCCAGCAAGCCTCCAGCCGGGGCGGGACACCGCGGAGCGTCTTCAGTGAGCAACAAGCCCTCCAGGAAGCAGGCCCCGCATTGCGACCAAATTCCGCACCTTCTCAGACGTGAGGCTCCGGCTCAGAAGTGGAGGGAGCCTCGAGCCAGGCCTCTCACGCTCCCAGAGCCGATCACACTCCGGCTGTCGCACCCTCCGCAGCGGATCTCCAGGGCACCCCGGGCAGTGTGGCTCCCCCGCAGGCCGCGCCCACCAGCACACAGGACTGCCCGCGCCGTCCGCAGGCTGGCAGCCACCGCAACACTCCTCGCAGCCTCCGGAGCAGAGAGGCCGTCAGCAGGTCCCCCAGGCAGTCTTCAGAACCCTCCAGGATGAAGCCCCAGATGGCAGTGGGCTCCGTCGTCGTCAGGCAGCACCTTATCTTCCGGAACTCGCCGAAAGGCAGGCCCGGCCATCCAAGACTCCTCTGCAGTAGGCCGCAGACCTCGGCCTCGCGTGGGCAGAGGCCCGGTCCCCACCTCGCCAGGCTCAACTGCGGTTAAATCCACTGGGACCCGGCTCCGGCGCTCAGGTGAGAGGTCACTGGCGGGAGGGGAACACTCAACCCACGATTCAAGAGGATTAGGAGCCCAAAAAGGATGTTAATACAGGATTTCTGGGTCCACAGTCCGGGAGCTGGTGGAGCTCACGTCCTGTCGGCCATGCTGGTTGGCCACGTCCCCATCATAGTTGATATATTAACCTTACCTTGCATTGAGTCACCTTGGAAACTGACATTAACAACAGAACTAGGTAAACTTGGTACTAAAGTCAACATTTTCCTCATCTTAGACACCTTTGGAATAATTATATTTTTGCTTGTTTTCTACTTCAGGTTCAAGCCGTGGTGCTCTCCTGTCTGGACCATAGCAACTGGATTTAGATTGAACATATCACTTCAGCTCTGAACGTATTAAAAAAATATTTATACAAAGAATACTATGTATTTACCGGTGAAAATTGATCATTGACTTGCAGATCCTTCTGTAGACAAGAATGCAAATCTTCAAAAAGATCAATTAGGAAGATGAACAAATTTGGTCAAAACTGCCAAAAACTAGAAGCAGGGGTCACTCGTGTTATTCTGTGCAGCATAATGACATGGAATTACCCAAGAGTTATGCGAGATTATGCTTGAATTAAGAAAAATATGTATTCTGCATTTAGCAATATTTATTAGCATAAACATACCCTTGCATTCAAAATGGACGTGTGGATGCATTTTGCTCGCAGCTAAATTTTCTCTTGCAGATTAGTAATTCTGCATCAAAGAGTAATGCGGAATTACAAAAAATTACTTCTTTTACTCCTATATATTTTAACTTCTATCCAGGCATACCAAAAACTTAAATCCCCTTTTGCCCTTACATGTAATAGTCTTGTTTATTTTGATTTTGGTGTGTCTATAAATACCTGGCTGCCCCCAGTCAAATAACTACCAGTACTCAGTGGCCTCAAGGGCCACTGAGTACTGACAACTGTACTCTCAACTCTGGTATGTACTATGGTATGATCCATCCTACAAGATATCCTAGCTAGGCCATCTTGTTTGGTGTAATATGCCTGGGACACATATGTGGGCCTTTGGCAAGGCACCTAGGCCCAGATGTACGACCAAAAGTTTTTGCGAGTTGCAATTTGCGCCAAATTGTGACCCGCAAATTGAGACTTGCTAAATTGAATGTCCCTACACAACCGTACCTCAAATAGCGACTAGCAAGTGACTCGCAACACGAAATTGCGACTTGAAATTGCGATATGCTAAATGCTTGCAGATAGCATCCACGGTTGAAAACATGTATTTTGCATGCACAATAAGCATATGGGGTTGAAAGCATGCATTTTGCATGCGCAAATAGCGAGTGTGAATTAAAATTTAAATAAAATCACTTCCTGGTAGATCTAAAGGACTAGGAAGTGGTGTCTAAGGAGATTCCTGATCAAAATTACAAGCACATGGCAAGGTGTAGCAGCTCCGTAGAACACTGATACACAGAGAGAACAGCACAGCAATATGACCAGTCAGACAAGTGAGAAAGAAGGGAAGAAGAGGCTGTGCAAACTGACATTTTCTGAGAAAGAAATTAACATAATCATTGAGAAGTGCTGCAAAAATCATGAGCAGCTGTTCGGTCGGACTTCTCATACCATGCAAGCGTCTAACAAGAGAAAAATATGGCATGACATGCAGCTGCGCATGAATGCCCTAGGTGTAGCAAACAGGTCAATTGATGACATAAAAAAGAGGTGGTATGACCTCCATTCCAGGGCAAAAGAGAGGGTGGCTGCATGGCTACGTGATGCCCCACAAACAGGAGGTGGCACAACCAGCCTCCCGGAAGCCTCCACATCAGAGCCAATGGGGGAAGCCACCCTGGAGCCGGAGTCATTATTGGGAATTGGAGGCCTGGACACATCCCAGCCTCCACCACCCACAGGTAAGTGAGAAATGAATGCCATATTATGTCACACTCAAGCCAGCACCCCACATGCATGCACCACACAGATGACAAACTGCATCTACATGCTCCGTCTACACGATAAAAAAGTCACAGCTGGTGCATCATGGGAAATGTAGTACGTGGCACAAACATTGCTGTTAGGGACTGACATGAGTTGTGAACATAGTACCACCACAGAGATAGTGACTCAAAACATTTCCTTTATTTCACCTTCTGCAATATAAATACATCTTTGGGAGGAGAACCAAGGGAAGAAGACACTGATTCAGAGCAGAGCCAGATGGACCAAGAGCTGGATGATCCCGGTTGTTCATTTTCATTGGGGAGTGCACAAGCGCTTGATACAACAGGCCCACAGCAGCAGCCAACCACACTTGGCACTCTGGGCACAAGGGGCAGGGTGCACCATTTGACCCAGCGATCCCAAAGGCTGCTCCAAAGCTGTGGGCATGCTCCTGCCAACACCATGGCAGTTAAGCCATCTCTTTTTCTGGCCTTAAGGAATCAATGCTAAAGGTTCAGCACCTGCAATAGAAGCAAATGAAGCTTGTGAATATGAGGCTGAGCAGGGGGATTTGACAGAATCACCAAACAACTCTCAGACAATCAGGCCTGTAAGAAGGGCAAATTTGATGCCATGACTGATGCAAACGTGCAGCTGTGCGCAGAGCTTAAAGAGGACTGAGCACAGAACCGGAGGATGGAGCGCAGCAGGTCACATGAAATGTACTCCATGATGAGGGTAATAGGTCGGCTGGCAACTTCCACGAGCCTGCACAGTAAACACACCCTAGCCGTGCAGGTTGAAATGGGTCACAACAATGGTGATGTAGTAAGGGCCCTACTAAAGATCACAGCTGCTTTTGAGGCTATGCAAACTTGCATGGTAGCTAGAGGACGAGGTCCAGACACCGCGGACAGTGAAGTGTCCAGCCGCAGCAGTGTTTCCACTGCAGATGCCCCAACCCAGCGGAGAAGCAGCAGTCGGCACACTATGCTCCAAAGTGCCAGATTCACATATGCAGGACAGAGGGGCAAAAAATAATTTTCTGTTTTGTTTTGTCCTTTTCACTTTTTGTTGTGAAGAAGTAACCACTTTGCATTTATGATTTGTGTTGTGAAAGTTCTCTGAGATGGACAGGTTGTTGCATAGCCTCAATTAATATGACCTTGAATTAAAGGCATATACCAATACAGAGTTTGACTCTCTCTTGTGTAGTTTGTCGTGCATAATTGTCAATGATAATGACGTACCTTGAAAAGTAATGTCTGGCTCCCTCTGCGGCTGAGCTTCCCTCACTTGGTTGGTGGGCAAGCCACGCCTACATGCAATGTTGTGGAGTATTGCGCAGCTTGCCATAATTTTGCCGGCTGTCTCTGGCATATACTGCAAGGCACCGCCACTCTTGTGTAGACACATGAATCTTGATTTTAGTATGCCAAATGTGCGCTCAATGACTGACCTGGTGCATATATGTGCCCTGTTGTATCGCCTTTCATGTGCGTTGGAGGGAGACAGGGACGGTGTGAGGATCCAGGTACGCAGGGCATACGCACTTCACCTGCAAGGAAATGTAAGAAGTTGACACAACATGCAGACAGACATTTTTGTGGAAATACATCTCACTGTGGGCGTCGGGATTCTTTACCTAGTAGGTATCCTTCATCAAAACCACCTCTTTCTAATTTCCGGTATATGTCACTGTGTCTGAAAATGTATGAGTCATGTGTGCTTCCTGGAAATTTGGCTACAATGTCTGTGGTGATGTGGTTTACGTCACTGACAACTTGACTGTTGAGTGAAAGTGTGCTTTTCCTATCACGGAGTATATATTCTATGCGTGATGGGCACATGGGTCCCATCTATGCACCCTATGACCTATGGGAACCTTGCTACTCTATAAAAATGCAATTTGGTATTTTCAAGTTCCTCGTCATACCTTGGCAGATAGAGGTGTTGATGTATGTAGTGTAGCAGGGCATCTAGGAAATTGCAGAAGAAACGCAAAAGGACACTCTGTGACACACCTCCAGCCACTCCAATTACATCTTGATAGCTACCAGTGGCCAATAGGTGGAGGGAGCACAACACCTGCACATGTGTTGGGATTGCATTGCTGTGCTGGGTTCTGCTTTCCAAATGTGGCTTCAGGGTGTCTATGAGGTCTAGGATGACCATGCTACTCAGCCTATACTGTTCATATATCGCCTCCTCAGTCTTCTCAAACAATGTAAGCCTGACTCTTAAAATCCTCTCCTGTCTCCGCCTCCTCTGTAGAGCACCAAGTATCCCCATCCTCCTCGCTATCACATACACGGCAGCCATTTTGGAAAATGTTCTGGTGCATTCTGGGCCTGTTTTTATAGTTTGGGACTGGTTACCATCTGCTTCAGGTTAGTGGTTCATTGCATACGCAAATGGCCTCTTTTGCGCATAGTCGCAATTTGCGAGTACTCGTAAATTTGATAATTTGGTAAACGCTAATAGAGTTTGCTTTTTCTGCGACTCACTATTCAGTCGCAACGCTAATTTTAAAATTGCGAGTGCATATCGTACATAGTGTACGGCCATTTTTGCATGCGCAAATCAATTTGCAACCGATTTTGCTCATGCAAAATGGTCGTACATCTGGCCCTAAATCTCTTAGGCAAATAATAATAGTTTGTGAAGCAGTAAATTGTGATTATATAGTTAATTGTATTCCCTGTATAAAGTTAATTTCAGTATATCATATATCATATACCCAGTACTTAGGGAAAAAAATAATGTTAATGAATTTGATGTAATTGTTAGATCAATTAATGGCAACATAAAGGTCCCACCAAAAGGCTGAGATAAAGCACAGTTGATTGATCTTTGCACAGGTCTTCAAATGTAAACACCCACATGGCAGACGCTGAACATCAGAAGACAGCTCATTACCAATAATTGATTCAACAATTAAGTCCAATTAATTAAGGTGATTTTTTTTTTCTCCACGTACTGTTTGCTACCATTCATTTTGTCTTGATAATGACCCTGGATAAATCACTCTCTATACGGTAAAAACGTCGACAATTTGAATAGTTGACTGATATGATGTATTTGTAAGTACACTTTATACTCTGATTCATGCTGGGAATCTATAACTTTATCAGCCCAAAGTGACACGTGTATATATGTTGTATATGCATTTTGTGTACAGCACCAAATCACAACCTTTCACAAAATTCAGTATTCACTTTCACTGCTTTGTTTTTTGACCACCTATAATAAGATATGATATACTGATATACTGAAATTAACCTTATACAGTAAATAAAATTAACTGTATAATTCTAATTTAATGTTTTATAATGATAATACTTTGTCTAGGAGAAAAGGTTTTTTCCTATTTTTCCCAGAACACCAAGGGCCCCATTAGGATGTCGGGCGGATTGCCTCCGCCAGGGTGGCGGTGGCCACCGCCACCCTGGCGGAGGCAATCCGCCCGACAAGCACTCTTGTTTTCCCCTCCGCCAGATTAGGATGGCGGAGGGGACAGCGGCGGACGGAAAGAAAGTGCGCCGCTTTACCGCCGCGGTCGCCTTGCGACCGCAGCGGTCATAGATTAATATGGTGGCGGTGTCCAATGGACACCGCCAGCCATATTACAATGGCAAAAAGTAGAGGCCTTTCCGCGGCGGCAATGCCGCCACGGAAAGGCAGGCGGAGATTGCTGCGGGGGCCCCCTGCAGGGCCCCCAGGTTGCCACCACTGTCGGGGGGCACATGGGGGGTACCTATGGTACCCCCCCCACATTTGCATATGCAAATGCAAAAAAGCATTTTTAACATTGTGGCGGGCGGTGCAGAGTGCACCGCCCGCCACAATGCTAAAACTACAGGATGTGCCCGCCACTGTGGCGGGCACATCCTAATTCCCCCCACGGGACCCCCACCCTTATGGCGGGCGGTCCCGTTCTACGATAGGGTGGCGGGCGGACAATGTCCGCTCGTCATCCTAATGGAGCCCCAAGTGTCAAGATGTTGAGATAGTGTGGCCTTACAATGCACTGTGTAAAAGTTGTTGCATACATACATTCTTTTCAGTTGTGCTGTCCGAAGCAGCAATTCACTGCTGTACATATCTTGCAAGTGTAATCTGTGCCAAATGAAGTAGACCAAGAAGTATCTGACTGTTGTAAATTTCCCAGAGTCATTCCATGGTTCTTGGTGATGCCATAAAACTCCTGGGACAGAGGGGTATATGCAATAGAAACCGGTTGCGCGCAGTGTTACACCAAAATTTTTAACGCCGCGCTCCATCAATTTCACACAGTGATATGCCATATTAACAAAAATTCGGTGCACCCCTGGCACTAATGAAGCAGCCGAGCGCAGGCACCCTTGTGCTATGTTGCAAGGGTACCTGCGCTGCAGGGGGAATTGTTTATCTGCAGGAAGGGATACCTTTCTGCACATAAACAATCTTTACGGGTGATTTGCTGTTTCTATGTGTACTGCAGGAGGCACCACACATGGAAAGAGCAAAATACGAGGAGAAATGAAACATTTCTGCTCGTATCTCCTCTTTAAGACCAGGTAATTCCTGGTCTTATTTTTGGCGATACCCGATACCTTGTAAATATTGAGCAGTGTCAAAAAGCAATGGGTGTTGTGGTGGAACGCCCACTGCAATGACCATTGCCCACCCCTTTCACACTAAGTGCTGCATGAATGGGGGCATTATTTACGAGGCGGCGTTAAGCTACGCTAAGTGGCTTAACACTGCCTTGTAAATAAGGCAAGGGACTTATAGCTACCAAAATGTCACTAAAAGTGCTGCTCTGGTGGCGTTAAGTCCTTGTAAATATGACCCAGAGTTTTCTAATGTTTTGACCAAGGCATGAGTTTCATTTTTGCTTACTGGAGGTGCAAGCGATTTTGGTTGCAAACTAGCAATAAGACTTTCTTTGGCCTAAAGTAAGAAGATTTTAATTGCAAAATGTGGTCATGAATTTCACATCCATCGACATTTTGTGAATGTAATCTGATTTTGTGAACTGACCTATGTACTAATAGAGGAATTCAACCCATAAGGAATCACCCTGCATAGTGAATATTCATTAAGCAGGTCACAATTTGCAACTCACATTAACTAGTCAATCAAGGAAGGGTAGCCTGCTTGGGCCAGCAGACCACCCTGTCTGTTATTTTCTTAAAAGGAGCTGAGGCTGTGTTTAAAAACAGTTTATTTTTCCTTAAGGTTTGTTTGAGAGTTGCTTACTCATCACAAAAGGTTTTTTTCTACATTCACAAGGAGCAACCCCCTTGGTAAACGGGTTAACACCAAGGGCCAGATGTAGGAGCCCAAATACCGGTCGGTAACGGACGATTTCGGCCGTTACCGACCGGTATTTGGGTTTTGCAATGTAGGGGGCTTACAATTACAGAATCTGTATATTTACCGATTCGGTAAAATTACCGATTCTGTAAATTACCAAATCGGTAAATATACCGATTCTGTAATTCCAGATGTAGCTGGCACTTCAAAGAGTGCCACAGGCCCTTTAGGAGTCGGTATTTACCACCCAATCCTATTGGGTGGTAAAATACCGAATTCCAGTGTACATGCACATCTGTGCATGTACACCTATGCCATGTGACACACAGACATGCCCTTAGGGCATGTCTGTGTGCCACATGGCACAGAAGCCTGCATTTGGGGTGCTACAGGGTGTCAAAGTGACACCCCGTTCCCCCTGCCAGGATTCGGTATTTACCGATTCGGTAAATTCCGAATCGGTATTTTCCATTGATTCCTATGGGCTTCAAAGCCCATAGGAATCAATGGGAAATACCGATTCGGTATTTACCGAATCGGTAAATACCGAATCTTACAGATTCGGTAAATGTATATTAAAAATTACCTACATCTGCCACCTTCAAATTTACCGATTCATAAATACCGAATCGGTAAAATTCGGTATTTATGAGTCGGTAAATTAGATTTACCTACAACTGGGCCCAAATTCGAGAATCAGTCATTTTTAAATGTTTTGTGAGCAGACTATAGTCTCAAAATATTGATTAATCTCACTCAATTAATTATTAACAGGGACACCTACAAAACACCCTTGATAATTGCAAAATGGTTTCCATTTGCGATCCCATTTTAGGAGGTGGTGAAAGTTACTGGCTCCTAAAACTGGATTAGTACATTTGTAAAAACCTATTTTACAATCACAAAGGCACCTATTTTTCGAATTGCAGCCTTTCTTCTCAAACAGACTTTTGAGTTCAGGTCTGAAGATAGCAAGATAGCAGCCTAGTGCTTCTGCGTGTACCTGGGTTGCATTATAATTGAGATTTGCATACATTCAAATATTGAGGCAACAAACAGCCCAATACCGTTTAAGTTTCAATTGGAATTAACACTCTTGCAGATTTATTTTAAAGCATCCGTGCTGAGGTAGAAAGCAAAGAAAAAGAGCATGACATTATTCATTTGGTTTTTTTTTGACGTTTCAAGCCAGTACTTATGTTCCCTGCTAGCTGGTTTTATAGCTCAGCAATTTAAAAATAAGAAAAGGCCACTCAATACAAGCTTTGTTCTTTATCATTTTTGGCTCTGTCTCTGCTGTGCTCACAGATTTATGTTTTTTGCATAGGGTCTGGGAGAGTGTCCAGCCTTTGTCAGTTAGGAACAGACATTTTTTTAATGTATTTCACAACGCTTTTTTCGCATGCTGTTAATACAGGACCACAGCATCATACCTCTGAGTCGAATTTACCAGTAATATGAGTTGTGTGATAAAAAGTGATGTGCTGTACTAACTAACTGTGCTTCAATCAGTTTCCATTTTTCTCGCATACCTGCAATCATTTGCATAATCCTGGTATGATGACCATGTGTGGTGTCCTATAGTATATCTCTTGTGTCTCCACAGTGCATCAGATTGTGGGGGACATGTACTCGGAAGTGGTGGAGCGTTTCTACACGCTCCACCACTTATGAAACGCAAGTCTGTACCATATTTACAAAAATGTGGGGCAGCCTTGCGTTGCCCCTGGCGATGGCACTAAATTTAACAATTTAGCGCCAACACAGGCACCCTTGCACCAGAGTGCAAGGGTGTCCGTTTGCAGGAGAGGATTGGCTATGTGTCGGAAGGTGTCCCTTCCTGCCCATAATCAATCCTAAAATGACATTTTGTAACTTTCGTGTGTGCAGCTTCATGTAGCACATATGAAAGCTACAAAATGACATTTTTTTAAAATAGGTTTGTTTATGTACAGAAAGGGACACCTTACTGTACATAAACAATCATTGGCATTTTGCTTTTTCCATGTGTGCTGCACAAGGCAGCACACATGGAAAAGCAAAAATGAGGAGAAATAATGCATTTCTCCTCGTTTCGCCAACTTAAGACCAGGATTTTCTTGGTCTTAATTTTGGCACTGCCTCCTATGTACGCCACCCTTGTACATAGTGGGCAACCTCAAATACAATGGGTGTTGCGGTGGAACACCCACCACAACACCCACTGCACACCCCTTTCAAGCTAACCATAGCGTGAAAGGGTGCCTTATGTACAAGGCAGCGTTAAGCCACATTAAGTGGCTTAACGCTGCCCCTATAGCAAAGCCCCTATAGCCACCAGAACATCCATACATGTGATTTTGTGGTGGCGATAGGGGCTTGTACATATGCCCCTGTGTCCTTTAGTACAAAAACTGCGACTGACTTTACGGACATGCTGTTGCTGCAGATGCTGCTCTTACCAAGTTGATGACTTTATACCATGCAGCTGAGTGTTTACCTTTGTTTTGTATGCCTCTCAAAGAGAGTCTCAATCATTTAATGCTGTTTCTAAATCTCATAACTCACTGCTATGACGTAGCAAGATTGAATAACAAAACTCGTTATCCACTATTTCATAAATGCCTTCCAGGCCAGGCTGACAGGGCTCTATAAGAGCCAGTCAGCACAGCACTCCTGTCTGCTTTGATTGAAAGCAGGACGCACACTTGCAGGAAGTGGAAGGAAGGCAGGCAAGGTGGTGGTGGTTGGTTAAGGATTAACGGTAAGATCTTTTTTTACCTTTCGGACGTAGATATGTAACAGAGGCTATGTTAAGTATAGCTCCCCATTATTCCTCTGTCCCTGCGTAGCAGTTGAAAGAAAGGTTTTTTTGGGGGGGAGCCATGCAGAACATACAATTATAGATGGCTTTTTGGGGGGATGGCCATACATAACATAAAATTACACATGGATGAAAAGTGAAATAAGGGGATATGTTTCACTTCAGGGTTCTAATTGACATCATAGACAACTCGAGCTTCACGATTGTTGTCTATTTGATGTCACTCAAAACCCCTGGGTGAAAAACACAGACCTTCACAGTTACCAATGTTTAATTCTATATGCTGTATTAGAAGGACTCTCTAACCTCTTAGTCAGGCCAAATGGCTCAGAGGCCATATGCAGACCCTGCAGGAATCAGTGTTTAACTTCATAGTCACAGGTTCCACCACAGTTGGTTTCCGTATCCTGTTATTGTTTTGTAATCAAGAAAATCAGTACCAAATGGGTAACAAAAATGTTTGTTATTCATGTAAAGTACATAGTGTACACTCACTTTAAAAATAAGCATAGTATATTCTCTTATGCATTGATATTAGGCCCAGTCAGAATTTCAAGTAGGCCGGAGAAATCGGAGTAATCACATTAATTCCGTGTTACACTTTGACGTGAAATTACCGATAATAACGCAATTACTTCTTTCATAATGAACAGTCATTTTGAGGAAAATAATCCTACTACGAGAGCACATTTTGAAAGAGGCCACTTGCATTGGTTATTTATGTTATGCGATATTTAAAGCAATTTCTGAGTGCAAAATGCATCCTCGTATCCATTTCGGAGGCAAGAGTGTATTTTGTGCTAAGAAAATAGTGCTAAATTGGGGGTTTATCCTACTCCAAAAGCACATTTAGCGAGTGTGAGTGGCTGCTTGTGATGCATGTTCTGCTGCATTTGGTGCTATTTCTGAGTGTAAAATGCATTCTTGCGCCCAACTGGACACAAGGAAAAGACACACAATGGATGGACGGAATGCTGAACAAATCAAAGTATTCACCCCCAGTCACGAGATCTGGGTTAAATCCATCATTCTTTTGCTGGCCATGACACCCCAGTTTAGACCTGGCCATATGCAAAACAGCCTTGACCCTGCACCTCATGGGAACAGTCCACCCGAACTGCCAAGCCAGGTGTGGTGCAGCGGCCAGGCCGGCTGACTCCGGAGCATGGGGTTCACGGTTCGATTCCCAGTGCCAGAGGCAGATCAGCTTAGCATCATGTGACTCTGGGCAATAGCTCACTTAATCTCCCTAAAGGCCCCTAGCGCCTTGAGACCCTTATGAGTGAGTAGCTTGCGCTTTACAAATACAAGGTTAAGGTCCTCCCTGGACCGGTAACAAGCATCCTAGGACTGGTTTCGGGCTTCCAGCCCTCATCAGCCAGGATAGCTTGATTTCAGTGGCACAGTGAGCCCGGGGCCCGCATCTGGGCATACCCGGCATACTTAGGGCGAGAAAGCAAAAGAGACACAATTGATGGACGGAATGCTGAACAAATCAAAGCATTCAACCCCAGTCAAGAGATCTGGGTTATATCCATCATTCTTTTGCTCACCATGCCACCCCAGTTTAGACCTGGCATATGTAAATCAGCCTTGATCATGTGCCTCATGGGAACAGTCCAGCCCGAACTGCCAAGCCAGGTCCTCCCTGGACCAGAAACAAGCATCCTAGGACCAGTTTTGGGCATTCAGCTCCCATCAGCCAGGATAGCTTGATTCTAGTCGCACAGTGAGCCCGGGACACACGTCTGGGCATACCTGGCGCACTTAGGGCGAGAAAGCAAAAGACACAATTGATGGATGGAATCCTGAACAAATCAAAGCATTCACCCCCAGTCAAGAGATCAGGGTTAAATCCCTCATTCTTTTGCTCACTATGCCGCCCCAGTTTAGACCTGGCCATATGCAAATCAGCCTTGACCCTGTGCCTCATGGGAAGAGTCCAGCCCAAACTGCCAAGCCAGGTGGACCGGAAACAAGGATCCTAGGACCGGTTTCGGGCACTCAGCCCTCATCAGCCAGGATAGCTTGATTCCAGTAGCACAGTGAGCCCGGGACCCACGTCTGGGCATACTCGGTGCACTTAGGTCGAGAAAGCAAAAGAAACACAATTGATGGATGGAATGCTGAACAAATCAAAGCATTCACCCCCAGTCAAGAGATCTGGGTTAAATCCATCATTCTTTTGCTCACCATGCCACCCCAGTTTAGACCAGGCCATATGCAAATCAGCCTTGACCCTGTGCCTCATGGGACAGTCCAGCCCTAACTGCTAAACCAGGTCCTCCCTGGACTGGAAACAAGCATCCAAGGACCGGTTTCGGGCTTTCAGCCATCATCAGCCAGGATAGCTTTATTCCAGTGGCACAGGGAGCCCGGACCCACATCTGGGCATACCCAGCACACTTAGGGCGAGAAAGCAAAAGTCAAGCTATCCTAACTGATGAGGTTTGAAAGCCCAAAACCGGTCCTAGGATGCTTGTTTTCAGTCCAGGGAGGACTGGGCGTTTGCAGGTCGGGCTGGACTGTTCCCATTGGGCACAGAGTCAAGACTTATTTGCATATGGCTTGGTCCAAACTGGAATGGCATGGTGAGCAAATAAACAATGGATTTAGGCCCAGATCTCTGTACTGGGGTGAATGTTTGACATTTTTCTGCCTTCTGCCCATCAGTTGTTCTTTTTGCTTTGTCACCTCGAGTGGGACGTGTATGCCCAGACGTTGGTCCTGTGCTCTCCATGCCACTGAAGTCAAGCTATTCTGGCTGATGAGGGCTGTAAGCCCAAAACAGGTCATATGATGCTTGTTTCCAGTCCAGGGAGGACCAGGCCTGGCAGGTCGGGCTGGACTGTTACCATTGGGCGCAGAGTCAAGACTTATTTGCATATGGCTTGGTCCAAACTGGAATGGCATGGTGAGCAAATAAACAATGGATTTAGGCCCAGATCTCTGTACTGGGGTGAATGTTTGACATTGTTCTGCATTCTGTCCATCAATTGTTCTTTTTGCATTTGGATACAAGGAGGCATATTGTGCTCTAAGAAATAGCACTAAATGCAGAATTACTCTTCTCACGTAAATATGCATTGTTGGACTTGGCCCTCTCTGCAAGGTCACCCCCAAACACTTTGCCTTCACCCCTCCTGTCTTCCAAACTTGTTTCTGTGGACTTATAGGAGTCTGTACACTTTTCCACTGATAACCAGTGCTAAAGTGTTTCTGCTCTCCTTTAAACATAGTAACATTGTCTCACTTTTAATTTACTTGACTTACTTGCAAGTCCCTAGTCGAGTGGTGCTACATGCACCTAGGGCCTGTAAATTAAAATATACTAGTGGATCGGCACCACTTATTGTGCCACTCATTTAAGTAGCCCTTCAAATTATGCCTTAGGCTTGCCATTGCAGCATGTGTTTAGTTTTAACCTGCCATTTCGACCAGGCAAAATAAACCTCTTGCCAGTCCTAAACATTCCTTTTTAATATATACATCGCACACCTAGGGTAGGCCCTAAACACCTGATAGGGCGCAATGCATTGAATTTTAAAAGTTGTACATGCCATGTTTAAGTTTTACATATCCTGATAGTGAAAAACTCACAAATGTGTTTTTTCTATTGTAAGGTCTACTTCTCCCATAGGAAAATATATGGTTATCTTATTACATTTAATTATTGATACCTTTTATTTGGGAGCAGGTAGAAATGTCATGTATGGTGTGCAAGGAATTGTAAGTTAAAATCCTCTTTAATGGTAAAGTTGTATTTGAAGTCACAAATCTGAAAATGTAACTGTTAGAAAGTTGCCATTTTCTGTCCTAACCATGTGGTGACTGCAGTCTGTTCCTGGCTCACATGACTAGGTGTAATTAGCAGCTGATCTTTGTGTATTCGTCCCAGACAGCCACACAATAGGAAAACTGGGTGTTGGCAAGATGGGCTATCCTGGCAGAATCCAGTGGCGAGAGCTGTGTATAGCCCCACTTGCCCTTCAAAGACGCTGCCTCAGTTCATACGCAAAAACTTCACACTAGTCTTTTGTGATTCCAGATATCCTGAGACCATGTCAGGGAGGCAGGAAATTCCAGATAGTTCCGTGGGGAGAAAACTCAAGATGCTTCTTTCACTTCAAAGCCTGCATCATGTATAAAATTAGGACCCTCAGACCCCCTCATCAGGACACTCCTTGAACAATGGACACTGCAAGAGAAGGATGACTGCCCTCCTACCAGAGGATTGCCCTGCTGCTTGAAGACTGCTCTGCTGTCTGAGAAGAATACTGGACCTGCTCCCTTCATTCCAGGCTACCTGAAGTGACTCCAAGGGTCAGCTGACTGACCTGTTGAGAGCATCAAGGACATTACAAGCTCCAGAGGCCTCTGTGTAACTGCCTAGCACACCTGCTGCCTTGGACCTTCCTGGACCTGCACCTGGACCTACCCGAGCTCTGCTGGGGTGATTTTCTGATCCCCAAGCAGTGTCTCCCAGGCCTGGCCCCCGGGTTGCCATCAGTTGAGCTCCTTCTGGAAGAAAAGCAGAAATCCTGAAGTTTTGTACTGTTAGCAGTTCACAGAACAGCATCGACAGCCTGCCCTGACCGCCAATGTGAAGCCCAACAGGATGCTCACTCTACAGCGACAACTGCCCGCGGTACCTGGCTAGCTCTTTGTGCTACAGTGGTGACCATCTGTGATACTCTCCCTGCTCCTTAGGGCTAATGCCACTGTGAACTGGACTCTTCGCGTCAACTTTTGCGAAGGTAATTATTTCAGCCGGACTAACCTGATCCCTGTACCCAGCCCGCACTCCAAGTCGGTCAGCACATGTGACTCTCACCAAGTCTCACATGACCAGATAACCACGAGTGGCACTTTGTGCTTTTAGTCGCTATGCTTACCGTAAATATTTTAAACTGTATAACTCTGGTTCTGCTGATTTGATTTTTGTCATTTTGGTGTCAAATAATTCATTAGATGTTACTCTATTTTCCTAAATTGGTGTGAGTTTTTACTTGTGTTGTGTTTTACTTATTACTGTTTGTGTGCTGCATAAATATTCTACACTTTGCTCCTAAGTTAATATTGACTACTTTTGTGCCAAACTACCAGAGGGTTAAACACTAGCGAATTTAGTGAGCTTTTGTGTTTCACCCTAACAAGGATTGTGGCTGTTGCTTGAGAAAGGGTCACACCCCCCTCAACCAACAACCCAATTTCTCACAAGCGAAATCTCACAGAATTCTTAGGTAATTCAGAATAATGAATGATTACTGAATTACGCCAGTTACACATATCCCTAATTGATATGTGTATTTTTCTAAGTATTTAGAGGTGACCAGTAACAGACATCTGCCAAAGAATAGCATTACCTCCATCTGCCACTTCTTGCTTACCAGCGGTGCTGCATTTAACACTAGTAGCCACTAGTCTTTGATGCACACCATAAAGAGTACTGCTAATCTTTCTGATTAGTGGGTGTACGGGTACTAGAAATTTGTATTTCTAGAGGACTGGATGTAGGAGGTATCAATACATTTAATATTCGGCTACGTATGTATGCTACAAGGTGGCTGCAGCACTCATTGTGCCACTCACTAAAGTAGCACTGTAATACATGTCTCATGCATCATGTAGTGCAATTTTACACTGCCATTTTGACATGGCAAGTTAAACCTTTTGCCAGACCTAAGCCTTCTTTTTTGATTCCTTTAAATCACCCTTAAGATAGACCCTAAAGGCTCATAGAATAGGGTGCATGGTATTTAAAAAGTAACACGTGTATTTATGTCTTACATGTCCTGAGAGTTAAAACATTGTAAAGACATTTTTTACTGTAGCAAGGCTAACTCTACCATAGCATAACACTTTGTTACCCTATTGCTCTTGACAAGTGATAACTTCAGTTTGGGAGTAGAGTGGAAAATATATATTCTACTCATTTGATTTGTAATTTAATGGTAAAGTCCAATTTTAAGTTACTATGCTGAAAATGCCACTTTTAGAATGTGGCTTTCTGCCTGTGTCCAGAGTCTCATGACTGTTAGTGGCTCTCTTATGATGTGATGTGTATTTCTTCCAGACAGGGGATAAATGGGCAGTGGGTGTGGGGCAGAATGTTCCTCTCCTGAGCAGAATGACAGGCGGTTGTACTCAACCCTTCCTGAGCCTCAGAGGGGAGTTTCCACCCCCTGCATTCTGAAGTTGCTTGCCCTGTTACTTGCAAATAAATCTTACACTTGGGCCTGGCTGCGCTTTTGCATCATAGACAGTCTGGAGGCGAATCCAGGATAAGAACTGACCAGTGCCAGATTTAGGGGAGAAAAGGAGAATGACCCCCTAACACAGCCTGACACTTAGTATTAGAATGGCACCCTCTGAAACCTCTCATCAGAACACTTGTGGACCTGTGAAAGATTTAAAAGGAATGCTCTCCCAACCGAAGAGGGAAGACTAGACCTGCTTGTCTTAAGCCACGATTCCCAAAAGTGACTCCAAGTGTTAACTGGCTGACCTCCTGTTTGAGTTACAGGGACACAAGCTTTCAGATGCCTCTCCTGCTTCCCAGACCCAATTGAATCTGACCTGCTTCCCTCTGCTGGTCTCCATGGGAGTGAATCCTGACCCTGCCCTCCAATTGCTGTCCTCAAGGTCCTGGAACCTTGGCTTGAGTCAGAGTCTTCTGCTACCTGTGCAACTGAAAGTTTCACTAGATCCAATGCAACATGTCATGGGCCAACGCAATTTGCACAGTACAGACTGACAGCAGACCTTGCATCGCAGACCCTTACAGTTTACAATTGCCGGCTTTAATGAAGCTGATACAGCATGACACACACCGACACAGTACTTTCCATTGCAGGTCTTTGTTGGTGTAGGAAGCTGGCTCTTTATATAATAAACCACAAAGAGTTATATTATGTAGAGAGTCCAGGTATCCCTCATGAGTGGGCAGGGCTTGCTTTAACAATCCCAGGGTTCTCTTTTTGGGGGTAGTCTGGTCAAGCAGCCTTAGGCTTATCAACAAAGAGTGCTAAACATTTGTTGTAAACACACAGTCAATAAATGATACACATACACTCAATAAGAAGATTCTCACTAATTTAGAAAAATATCATGTATGTTTATATATTTTTAGACACCAAGAGCTTCGTTATTGGGTAAGTACTTTTTAAAATAGCAGTTTTGAAGGAAACAGGTAAATCACTTGTATTGTCTCTAATGTGGCAATGTTATCCTATGGCAAAAATACATATACTGCACAAGGGTACGTAGCGGAGACTTACAGGACCAATTTTCTGGATTTAAAGCAAGTATTGGGCATTGCCCGAGGAAGCATCACCAGGTCACCTCAGGTAGACTCTGAGGCATCTGGGTGCACTGCAGAGGTGCTTTACGGCGTCAGGTGCCCCTTTGGTTTACATGAAAAATGGTCCTGGAAAAAAGAGACTGCAGGCTGGGACTGGGGGGCCAGTCTGGTTGAAGCCACAGGGGTGGTCGGTCCTTGAGGTGCTCAGGCATGTAGGAACACTGTCAGTCCACTTCTCCTTGATCGATAGGGCTTGGATGCAGTGGTGTCTTTAGGCCTCAGGTCGTGCTACAGGACACACTCACGGTAGACGGGGTCCTGCAGAAAGAGCCTACAGGCAGCGACTGGAAGTCTAGTCTGGGCAAACCCAAAATGAGGTACGGCTCTTGAGGGTCTCAGGACCTCGTTGGCACCACAGGCCCATCGGGCTGGGGGGCACAAGTGCTGTGGTGCTTTCCGGCGTTGGATTTTCACGGTCCTGAGTCCTTATGGTTCTTTTTGGGTGCCTTTAGAGTGCAGGGAAGTAGGTCATCTACTTCGCAAGAGATACTGGTTGCTTTTTGAAGTGCTGGCAGTCCTTCCAGGCATTTGGAGGGGGAGCAGCAGCAGGTCTATAGTGCAATTGTCTGGGACGGCTGGCAGGATAGCGCGGTTGGCACCAAGTCAGTTGCTGCTCCTCAGTTCTTGCTCTTCTCAGCTCTTCGGTGTCCTTCTTATGTCTACAGAATCTGTTTTCCTGGTGTCGGGGTCTCCCCTAAATACTAGATTTAGGGGTGTTAAGGGGAGCGAATGGTGGTAGCCAATGGACTACTTACCCTTGGGGTCACTACGCCCTACTATATGAACACTTCCTGTGGGAAGTGGGCAGAACCCTGTCCCAGAGGTCCCATATTCTGTGCCATCAAGATGGTGGAATTCTTCTAAAGGAGGGCACACGAGGCAGCTCACCTACCTCACTTTAGGGGTGTGACTGGCCTGGTAGTGCATCACGCCTCTGTTTTCCATCTATCCTGGTGGCAACAGGGCCCAGGGCAGGGGGTTAGCATTTCTCCTGGCTAGGGAAACTGTGGTCACATAGTAAAGGCGACAGTAGCATTTGAAGCCTCCTGCCTTAAAATGCTGATTACTTTGCCATCCTGCTTGGAAGAGGTGACGCCTGCAGTACTTCTCCAAACACTGTGAGAGGAGCGACCGTATGAAGGAAAGGTAACATTGCCCTCAGTTTTTCCCTCATTTAGGTTCACGCCGTAGGTCGATTTCTTCACTTAGTTACATTCAGGTCCGTTTTTGTTGCAGGGCGAGACTCAAGAAACCCGCGCTGCAACAAGTTACCACTGGGCTCGGGTTTTAGCTGTACCCAGACTCGGTAAGCCTCCTTTAGTAGTTTCTCTTCCGTTTCCATAAAGATAATGTTGGTAGCCTTGAGCACGACTAATACGTGCATTGTTCATTTTTTCCCTGTTCATTTTTTCCCTTTCCCCCAGAAATGCACCCACACAACTAAATAGGTGAGTGTTTTTCAACGTTGTATGTATTCATACTGGATACGCGATTTACACACACTGATGACTGTGGCTTGTGTTCTGTTTTTTGTTTAGTGTGTCTTGTGACCTGTGTCAACCCAACTTCACCTTTATTAAGGGACTCCGTCCCACATCAACAAGGTAGGGTGGCTGGATACTGACGGGTGGTGCCAATGTTAGTAACCAAGTCTGCTGTTTGTAGCAGTTTTTAAATTAGCATTTTTCTGTTTTGTAGAGACTGTTGGTCCTGAGGAGAACCCCGCAATTGGGTGTTCGAAACGCGTCGACCTGGTTTGGTGCCTATTGTCAATTAGAATAAAGAGAAAATTTTGTTTGGATAACAGGACTTTGCTTCCAAATGATTTTTCTGACCAAACAAGACCGCTAATTTTGAAGTACAAAACCATCTATATGGACAGATAATTCATCGCTGACAATAGGACCAAAAAGTTTTGGTTTGTTTTGTTGTATGAAGGAAGTATGAGTGGATTGGCCAGAATGTTGGTTGGATGTGTTGAAAATTTGTAAATGTATTGTATATTGAAATTTTGTTGTACTGAATTGTAATGTTTTATATTTGTTTGTACATGCACAAAAAAGTTGATGATATGTTTATGAAGAAATAATGTTCCACTAGTGAAAAAACTTAAACAATAAAATAGTGACGGAAACAAAAAAAAAACGGACTGGTATGTTTTGCTCATAAAGGTCAGTATAAATATTAGAAAGTGATGTCCAGTATTGGCAGTTGTTTTGTTCTCTAGCTGGAAGAGGTGACAACACCTCCAGCCAGAGCAGGCATAGGTCTGCCCTTAGAGAGCATAAGATCACGCCTGCAATGGGTCAGAAACCTGTCTGTGGTGGTACGCTGGTCTACACCAGCCATCCAGCACACTAGAAGCTGGTAGGTTTTCAAGTGGCATCTCTAAGTGCCCTCTGGGTGCATGTATTAATAAATCTACCACTGGAATCAGTGTGGGTTTACTAATACAAGGTGTTTGTTACCAAACACCTCAGATTTTAATGAAGCCATCATGTAGCTGGGGAACTCGAGTTTACCAGTGTCCAGCACATGTACTTAAAATGGCTTCCCTGTTCCCTTGTGATATTTAAGAATTGACTTAGACATCACAGGGACATATCTGCTCATGCTGATATATCCACACATGTAGTATAGGACACCCTGCCTTATAGCTGGAAGGCCTGCTGTAGGGGTGGCTGACCTATACTGTATGAAGTGACTGCAGGCATGGCACACAGGGATGTGTTATATGTCATGTTTTCACTTTTCGCTGCCTTAAGTATCAGGGGTACCACTTACTGGGGGGTGGTAAAGGTATTGCCATTTGGGGGAACAATCGTACAGTTTAGGGAAAGAGACCTGGCACTGGGGACCTGGATAGCAGGAACCCAGTGCACTTATGTCAAAATTGCATCAAATACCAGGCAAAAAGTGGGGGTGACCATGTCAAAAAGGGGCACTTAACTACAGTTGCGGCCTCACAGACCGAGCTCAGCACAATGCAGAGCCTCGCATTGCAGCACTGCACAGCTGCCACATCAAGGACAAAAGGTACAACTCCCACAAGGCCGCGCTTGGTCTCCTACCTGACCGGTGCTCCATCTTGGTCAAACTGACCTGCTGGCTATGTCCTGGTCCAGTGAAGCCAGATACCCACAGTTGGCACTTTGCATCTTTTTGGAGCTAGTTTTCATTAAACTTTGAAAACTTACAACTTCTTTTTTTATTAATTGGATTTTTATCAGTTTGGTGTCATTTTATTTATTAAGCTATCTTCTAGTTTTCTAAAAAAATACATTACACATTGCCTCTAATTTAAGCCTGATTTCGTTTGTGCCAAGCTACCAGAGGGTTAAGCACAGGTTAATTTAGTGATTTTTATGGCTCACTATTACAAGGTTCGTGTTTATTACTTCAGTGCTGCTCACTGCTGTCTCAACTAATAACCCAATTTCTTACAACCACCTTTTCCAGTTCCTGTTTATTATTCTTGCGGTTCATTTTGCTGTTTCCCCTGGACAGCTGGAAAGCTTTTCTGGTCTTCAGACTTTTCCTTCTTTTTGTAACTATTTTCTGGAACAGTACTGGATTGCCAGTTACAATCTGGCATTTCCACAGCCAGTAGGCCATTCCTATGCTCAGAGAGGTGCTACCAACTGTTGCGAAGAAGAACTGCTCTTGAGAGAATGTAGAAAAATATCAAGTTAAAAAAAACTGCTACTTTTTACTTGTATTTGTAAGTTTGTTAAGCTCGACAATAGTTCACTGGCTTCAAGGAAGCACTGTCGGTGGAAGTGTGCTAAGTAATGGTAAACATAGTGAAGAAGTCAAAACCAAGAACCAGGTTTTAAGAGTTTTCTAGCATCTTAAAAAGTCAGCCTCCATGTAAGGTGATGGGGTAGTGGGTTCCAGAGTACAACACTGTAAACTGAAAATGCCATAGACTGTGATGGTGAACCTGAGTACTCTGCTGTGCAGAGGATCTTAATGAACGCCCAGGTTTATAACACTTGACTTGACTAGTAAGGGGTGAAGCAAGTACAGAACTTTATTGGCCAGGCTTTGTGACTGAACTTGATTCTTTCATTTCTCAGAAGCTAGTTTAAAGATTTCAAAGCCAGTAGAATGTGACCGCGGCAAAAACAAAACAAGTTGAAGTTTTGGTTTTTGGATTGTGCATTAGGTATAGTGTATGAATTTCTGTGTTTGAGATAACCATTAGAGTATCATTGCAAGAGGCATGCCTATAGGAAATAAAATCATTCAACATTGTGATTTTTTTGGGGAAAACTGAAGAAATGCAATACTTTTTCAGAATGCAAATGGAAAAAGCAAAAGCTTACGTGTGATCTGATTTGCTGGGGGAAATTCAGTTTGCGGTCAGTTTAATTTTTCAAGTTCTAAGTGGATTGCACAGCCAATAAGCATTAGAACAAAATAGGGTTTGGATGCCCAATAGTAGGATCTCAAATTTATTTCCATTTAACTTTAGATAGTTATTACTCACACAAATATTGACCAGCAATTGTTGATGGTGGTAAGCTCAGTGTCTCTTGTTTTTAAGCATACTTTTTATACCATTGGCGTGCATAAAGTGTACCTAATTTAATCAACTAATTGAGCTATTGGGGACATATTCAATCAGACAGTAGTGGTGTCCCCTATGGTTCCCCAGGTGACAAGAATTGGGCCCGATGTTGCATTTGTAATTGTCACTAGTTGTGTCCTGCTCAGGGAATACACCTTATACCAGGCCACCCAAATTGCAAAATCTGGACGGCAGTAGATAGATAATATACTGGGGAAAGAGGTTGATAGTTATCCCATTCTTTGGGTTATAAGGTGGGTTTCTTTAACAACGGCACTACAAAAGCCATCTTAATGAAGGATGGAACACTATCTGAATTGAAGACTTGGTTGATGATTTCAGTTCTTTGGGTTATGGGGAATATGGTCAAACAGGGAACTGATGGCATACCTAGACACAGACAACATTTCCACCTCATGCATGTTCAATTACTTAAAGTATTTTAGGGAGAGCATTGTTGAGGGATTCATAACAGGTTTCTTGTGTGTGGTGGATCATGTGTGGAGATTTCCATCTTAGCAATTGTTGGGTAGGAAAAATAGCACCAGCTCATTACATTTGATAAATGGACCTCCACATCCCTTCTCGTGATTTGGAATACAGAATTCTGGATGCCAGGCAACTCTGTGGGTCAAGAAAGTGGTCACTGAGATGTTAGATGGTGCAAAGATGCAGTATGTAGATTTGTCAGTTTCAAATATTGCTTTATAAGCACTATTTTGTATTTGCAATTAGACCCGGTTTGGGGTATTTAAATGCCACTATAGGCCATTTACATTAAAGAGCGCAAAGTTGTCACTTGGGTTAGGTAATTTATGGTGTAAATCAGTTTTCTTTCAGGTTTACTCAAGACTTTCTAGTTGGAGAAATGGCATTTATGTGTTTCACATGTGTTCTTATTATTGACCATCAATTCTTTGAAGGTTCTCATTGCTTGCCATTTTGAGTTCAGCAGGACACACAAAAGGTGGAAGCGTGTCCTTGGCGATTTGGCTCTAGAGTCTGACATATTTAAATAATTTTTCTGGCCTCTAGAGATGTGACATACTGGAATCCAACAACAAGAATTGTATTATGTGTTGATCAGTCAAGGGAAAATGTATGGGATGATCTAACTGGCAAATATGAGCGGGCGAACAGATTAGGCTTAATTCATAAACTTTGTCTAAAATGTCATGAATTAGAAATGGGTAAGTTATAATATGTGAACAGTACCAAGTACTGTTGGACACTAGGAGGTGCAGTGTTCTCCAAATTAAATAAGTGTTCCACCAGACCCAACAATTGATCAAATTTGGCTTAGATGAGTGTGGGGTGGTAGATAAGTAATACATTCCAGAATATACATTTTATTGTAAGGTATTGAATATTTTATTGGTATGCTCACTAGGGAAAACCTGAAATGAGAATCCAGGATTTAAGATTTGACCTGGCCACACAGGAGGGCTTGAAACAATGGTATGACCAGAATGCCACTCTGGTTTAGTTTTAGCCTGGCCAAAGAGTTAGGGTTATAGATCCTATGGAGCCCAGGGCTCTGCAAGACTGCTGATCTAGGCCCAGAGGTAAGTTGTGTCTTTGAAGTGGGGAAAAACGTCCAGGGGCATGCCTTGGAAGTGCACAGATGCCCTGCCTGGTCATGGCTCCAGACTAACTAAAGAGGGTATGCAATCCTTTGTGTGGAGACAGGGCACAGCCTATTCAAGTGTAAATGGGGATGGTCCAGCTCCCCCCACCCATCCTGTCAGTGATGGCTCATCCAGGCACATCTAAGCTCCCCATTGTCTGTGACTGTCTAGGTGGAATACACAAAGCCCACTATCAGCCACACCCAGCCATGTGACCAAAGACAGGCTGCAGGCACAAAATGGTTAAGGCAAGAAAATGCTTTCTAAAAGTGGCATTTACAAAATTGCAATTTAAAACCTGACTTTACTATAAGTTAGGATTTTAAATTGTGATTCCAGAGACACCAAATATGAACTGGTTATCTCTTCCCATTCAGAAATGATACTTTTAAAATGCAATAAGTCAACTCCAATGTTATACTATAGGAGAGATAGGCCTTGCAGTAGTGAAAAAGTTGTTTTATCACTACCAGGACATGTAAAACTTAAAGGTTTGTGTCCTACTTTTTAAACACATTGCACCCTGCCCTTTGGGTTGTCCAAGGCCTACCTAGGGGTGACTTACATGTGTTAAAAAGGAAGGTTTAGGTCTGGAAAAATGTTTATTTTCCCAGGTTGATATGGCAGTTTAAACTACACAATCAAGATCTGCAATGGCAGCCCTGAGACATGCTTAAAGTGCCTTAGGTGGGTGGCACGCATAAAAGTTAGAATAAATAAGAAAAAATTAGGATATTTCTCACCTGGGATTTTTATGCATTCCCAGGTCTACCAGTAATGGGAAATACACTAAACCTAAATGAATTAAGGCCCAAAGCTAAGGAAATAGAAGGGGACTCCAAACAGACAAACAAAGCAGAGGCCAGGTGACATACCTTAGAGACAGCAGAAATCAATGTGGAAAATGCACAAATGTCAGGTGCCAAACAATTAATTATTGTGCCTTCCTGTACTGCAAAACACACATTGTCCCAGAAGAAGAGTAAATAAACAGGAAGTGAATTCTATTGCATGCTGGGACACTAGCATGCTAACCTAGTGGGCTAATTCCCATTATCCTATACACCATAACTTTCAAGACCTCAGTGTGTGCTTTCTTGTCTACACCTTTCTATAATGTGTTAATGTGGAATGGCTGTGCTTGTTTTGGACCTTTACTAGACGTCCTAATAATGAAGGAATGAAAGGCAGTATACTGCCTCCGGAGAAACTTCCCACAACATCTGCTGTTGTGGGTTTCCAACCGGATTCTTCCTATTGACCACCATCTAACTATAAAGTACTAGAATACTAAACTTTCATGAATGGTACCCCTGTGAGAACCCCAGGCAAGAAAAAGTGTACCCTCTACTGTGAAGAACAAGACAGGTGTAGCACTGCAATAACTTTCTTTAACACACCATTTGGTGTCTCTGAGTGCTGTTGCCCTCACATGCACCCACACACCCATACACACACACAGCATTCATCCTGCAAGTATTGCATCCATCATTTCATCCATGCAATATAAATCTATAACACATCGCCCCTTCCGTTAGACACTGACCTAGCCACTTTTATGTACACCCCTAACATGAATCCACCACCCCATATAAAGCCGCCAACTCTGATATACATTCTTGCCTCTGTACAGTCAGCTGTTATTGCATTCAACAGATACATTGCCATCCAAGCTCACATTTCTCCACTATCCACATGTAACACCATCCACCCTCCCAGGCATTCGTTTATCACATCTGTTCACTCTCACACATACCACGCCAATAGTGAACTCAATAACTGGATCTAATGCATACCTCTTTGCTACCAGAACAGGACACAGAATCCAGATATGATCTCCAGGGCTGAACACAGTTCTCACGATGAGCCCTTCCAAACTAGATACAGTATGCTGATTAGGTCTCTTGAGCATTTATTACTTCAGATGGCCCCTCCAGAACAGAATAAGGCAGATGTGGCTTCCTTAAAAGGAAATGGTGGCAGTTCTTTAGTGGCAGTTCTGGGGGTAAAGCATCAAGAATGAGATAAATATTAAAGAAGAGCCCTTCAAAACTGCTTTATATTGTCCAGATGCACCGCTTTTGCTGAGCTTGGCAATGAACACAACCTACCCTTGTTTTATGATGCTTCCATCTGCTTCTTCTTGCTATGGACTTGTAATATAGTTTACCCACTTTCAGGTCATCCGGTATGGAAACTGAAAAATTCTTATGGTAGAAGGAATCTTGCAATTCTGTTTACTTTTCTGTGTCTGTACACTGTGTGTAAATGTTGCTATCAGTGAGGCTGTCTGTCTAGTAGGGATGCTTGTGCTTACACTGCCCATGTCGTACATGGTATGTTTCCCTGACACAATGACTATGCCACTGCTTGAGCTGTGTCAGATCTGTGTGTGCATTGTATGTTAGTTACGCTGGGTAAATCATTTTCTATATTCAATTATAAATTATTGGGATTGTTGATGTATATGATTAGTGAGCTATCGATCAATACTATAACCCATGCATGATCTTACCTCTTCTACCACCAGTCCATCTCTGGGTTAAAGATGCCTCCATGACACATATCGTTCAAGTAACCTAAGTTAGAAGTTCCAACTTTCAGGTCCACCAAACCATATCATAGTACAAGGTTGGTCTATTGTTTCCTGGCAGAGAACCTGTTTGTTGGAGTTGGACCTCTCTGCAGGGTCACTCCCAAAACTTTTAGCCTTCAACCCTTTTGTTTTCTGAACCCGTTTTTGTTGTCTTTTTGGACTCTGTGCACTTTATCCATCATTAACAAGTGCTAAAGTGCTTGTGATCTGTCTTTTAAATATGGTAAAATGGGCTTACACCCAATTAACACATTTAATTTTGGCAGGATGGGTCATCTCTGACTTGAGCTTGGGGGGCTGTCATCTACCACACTTGCACATCACAAAGGCTCTGCCTCAGCACAATGATAAAAGGGTTCACGCTAATATTTTGTGCCCTCAGACACGCTGAGGCCAGTGCAGGGTGGCAGGAATTCAGCACAACTTTGAGAGTGGAAAACTCCAGAACCTTCTCCTACTTCAAAGCTGGCACTAAGTATAAATATTGAACACTCAAACCCATATCTTTAGTACACCTCTGGACAAGTGGAAGAAACAGAAAAACTGCTGTGCTACTTCGCTGCAAGAAGTACTGCTACTTTGCTGCCCTGCTGCTCTGCTTCCCTGCTTCCTGCTGTCCTGCTACCTGAGTGCAAAGGACTGGACTCTAATCTTGACACAGGACTACAAGAGTAAATCCAAGGGCTAGTTGGCTGGCCTCCTGATCAGAGCCTCAGGGACAAAAAACGCTTCAACCTCATTGAGCCCAGCCCCTGGATTCTGCCTGGTATGAATCTTGCCCCCAAGTGGTGCCACCCCAGTCCAGGAAGCTGAATGGGCCTGAACGTGTTCTGCCAGCCCATTTGTGAACTCTTGGACAGAACCAACACAGCACAACCCAGCTCCTTTGAGCCTGTAGTTCATCGGTACCACAGCTGAGTGGCACATCCCTGATACAGGATTCCGCATCGCAAGCACCCGTCGACGGCTCCATTGGATCGGCTACAGTGCAATGCATCCTCAACACAGGACCGCGCATATCCACCCACAGCTCATTGGAACTACCGGCACACAATGCCTCCTTGACACAGGCTCTCAGAATGCTCCGCAACCTGGATTATGGTATTTTGTTTAGCGGGTCTTGCTGGGTCCCTGTGTCTAGCAAGAGCTCCATTGCGGTTGGCCTAAATTTGTGTCTATGTCCTGGTCTGCTGCAACCAGATAACCATGGTTGTACTTTGTGCTTTTAGGCTCTATCTTCATTTAAATCTGTAAAATTACATATTTTGGGTTCTAGTGATAAGATTTGTGTTGCTTTGGTCTCAAATAAATAATTAAATTTGACGCTATTTTTCTAAATTGGTATGGGATTTTTATTTTTTGTATGTCTTCATTTTATTACTGTTTGAAGTTCTGCATAAATAATTTATACATTGCCTCTAAGTTAAGCCTGACTGCTTTTGTGCAAAGCTACAAGAGGTGAGGAGCTTGTTAACTTTGGGTTTTCTTTCGACTTCACCTTGCCAAAAAATATTTTGCTGCTTGAGTAGGGTTTCACCCCTCTCAACCAGTAACGCAATTTACTACATTGTTCACACATAATCATAACGCTAAATACTGCCACTGAAGGGGAGGAAAAGCCAGCAGAACAATTTACAACTATTAAGTTTCCAGTTTGCACAACAAATGTTTTCAAATGTTGCCTTGTTAACGTAGTTATCAAAAAACCTACCTTGGTGATTGAACTAGAAATTTGATAACTATGACAATAAAGAAAGCACTGCCTAAAAGCAAAAAAATATTTTTCGCTCTTAAAAAGTACACATTGTCGTATTAGTCCCTTGCACTGAAGGTTTGCTACATGTAAGGTCCTGAGGGCTGAGTATGTAGGATCTCAGTCACAGGTGCGGGCAAGCCCTTTCTTTTGCAGCAACATTGCTAAAAGGAGGTAGTTTGCAGTGCTCAATCCTCTTTTAATTGTCTGTTTATACTGAGACATAATGTCAGGTATTCCCTTTTTCAGTTTCTTCTGAGTCTAAAGCCATTCTCCTCCCTTTTTCATTTTATGAATCCGATTAATTGTGCCCATCTCTTTGGACATTTCATAATGTGACGGGAATAAAGGCTGGCTACATGAGTTCTCACAACAAGAGAGTGAGGGTAAAGAACCACTCTTCTACCCCAGTAAAGTACTTTTAAACAACAAAAGAGTGATCAGAAGTGTGCATTATCATTCGGGCCACGGATGCAGCCGGAGACAGGTTTAAACAAAGGGAGTCGCCAAGTATCTACTCTTCACTTGGTGTGAAGAAACATATACCCCACGGAAGCGGGAATTTACGCTTTGACACGGGTTGTTGGACGCTGGGAAATTCCAGGACGGTCTACTTTAAGCGTGAGTTTTGGAACACTGATTTTACACACCCCGAGGTTAGGATACACCTTATGATGAAAGCTCGGCTGACCGAAGCCATTTTTTGAGCAGAAACATGTCGACCAGTTTTCAAGGACACTAATGGTTCAGACTTTCAACCATTTTGACGTCCGCAACACCATTTTTAATGAGGACAGTCTAGTCTCCGAATAAAGTTTTTACGAGACACTGGCTGTTTTCTTTTAATTTTCACACAATCACTTCCCTTTTTTGCACCTCTAAAAATCACGAGAAACCAGCTCCGCTGTAACATCAGGCGTTGAAGCACACCGGGCAGACATTCGGTTTACCCGGTGGGAACCCCATGATGAAGCATGTCACCGACCAGGTCGGTGAGTGAGGGTTCTTTTTACTAACCTGGTATATCCTCCCTCACTAAACTCTTCTCTGCCCCCCTTTTGGTATAATTTAGTGTGCTTAACCCTTTGAAGAATCACAACTGTAAGAAAATTGATAATGCACACTTCTGATCACTCTTTTGTTGTTTAAAAGTACATGAGTTCTCATACATAGGTGCTAGCATAACTAGCATCAAATCTGGCTCTCCTAAAGATCCCCTCCCCATCTCCATTCTTCAAAAATTGGAATTACCAATACTTAATGTTATCATGGAACTCATCAATGCCTAACTAAATGAAGGAACAGTTCCAGCGGCTTGGAAACATGTCATGGTCCTCCCCTTACTAAAAAAGGTAAACTCCGATCCAGAAATTCTATCTAACTTTCGCCCAATCTCATTACTCCTAGCTTTCTCCAAAATTTTGGAAAAACATATCAACCCCTAGTTGAAGAAGTTTACTGAGTTCCAAAACATCCTACATTCATCTCAATTGGGATTTAGAGCGGACTTCGCTACGAAATCCACGCTCTTGGGTGTTACTGAAACTATTCACCAACGGCTTGATATGGGAGATACTGTGGCACTCATACTACTTGACTTGAGTGCTGTTTTCGAAACTGAGTCCCATACGACCCTTCTAGAAGTTTACATTCTAGGTATATTGTCGGATCAGCACTCAAGTGGCTGTCAAGCTTTTCGTCTAGCAGGACATCTCCAACGGCCAGCTCTAAGGCCCATGTTTCCTCGTATGGAGTGCCTCAGGGCTCCATACTCAGCCCATTACTTTTCAACATCTATGTTAGCCCCCTGGCTAGCATAGCTGAAGAGGCTGGGCTGACGGTTAATTCATATACGGATGACACCCAGCTTATCTTCTCCTTGTCTTCCAAGGAGACTTCTAATGTGTCCTCTCTCCAGGTAGGGCTCCAAAAGATGCAACAAAAGTCCTGTGCAGACGTTAGGTTAATATAAGTAAATGTCTGTAAGAAGAGAAAAAATGTAAAAACTGGAATGGAGACAGGATCAACACTAGTAGACAGTTTTTTTTGGATGAAAAATATTTTAGTCTTCTTCAGAAGGAGAACATCAAAGAAAAAAACCAGCTGACAAGTGTTTCGTCAATCGGGCACTATACCTGTGACTCTTCAGGGCTGAAAGTTACGGCGTAAGCACAGTATCGTGTGACCGGTGATAGTTCCAACCCGGCCAGATCGGGTTTAGTGAATAAGGAAGGGCCAGTGGTGGCACAAAATCAAGAAGGGAAACACGGGGGGACAAATCAGTCACTTCCCTGTGTACCTGCAACGAGGGGTGACGAGCGGGTTCAACCATTTCCGGTGGATTCTTGGAGGTCCAAGGGAAAATAGGAACGTTGCTCTTTCCGGTTGTGGAGAGACCTGACGGAGGGAGGAAGGATTAAAGATAGCTTGCTGGGTGCATACAAATAGGTTGAAATTAAATGGAGGGAAAACTGAACTCCTTATCTTCGGAGGAAATAAACATCTCTGGGGGCCCCAGCACTGGCCACCTCAAATGGGTGATCTCCCCAAACCATCACAATCTGTCCGCAACCTCTGTATTATCATAGATGACCAACTATCTATGAGACCGCAAGTGGTTAAGGTCGCCTCAACCTGTTTTACAATTCTAAAATGGCTCAAAAAATCCTCTGGATGCTTCCACCTTCCACGCAAAAACTGTTATCCAGGCCTTGATCATGTCCAGACTGGACTACGGCAACGTTTTGTACCTGGGTGTAAGCAAGGAGGTGATTCGGAAGCTGCAAGTGGTCCAGAATTCTGCAGCCAGACTCCTATGCCAGTTACCTAGAATGGCATTGATCACAGTCCACTCCGCAAACTCCACTGGCTCTGGATGGGAAATCACTCTAAATTTAAAGCCCTTTGCCACATGCAAAGGATCAATGCGGGTACAGCACCACACTATCTCAGGGCCTTGGTACACCCGTACCGCCCTACGCGTCTCCTTCGATCCTCTAATCAGTCAAAATTTCAAGTCCCCAGGATCAAACAAGCGTGTTTGGGTGGACGGTCCTTTGCTTACATAGCTCCTTCTCTAAGGAACTCACTCCCTCTACAACTACACCATGAAACTATATACCGCAAATTCCGTAAAGGCCTAAAAACGTGGTTATTCAACCACTAAGGGCTTTGCCCTTCTCATTCTAGCACGGGTACGTAGGCGCCGGGAAACCTCCGGGTAGCTGTTGCGCCATATAAATTTGACAATATTAATAATAGGTTCAGTTAATCCTGTTAATTTACTGCAACCTCTTTAAAAAAGCACTGGCAACGCCAGTAGGTCTGGCTTTAAATGAATGTTGTATAGCAAAGTGAAGTATTACATGTACATAGCATGGGAATAGATATGTATTTGTGTGGAAGTAAAGAACTGTAGAATAATATTAATGTAGGTTAAAAGGTCAGATGACAGTTGTACTGTCAAGCCAGACCTAAAAATCTGTATACATTATTGACAGCCATCATACCATCTGTGCTGTTGCTACAGAAAAACACCATACATTTTCTAGTTATCTAAGAAAAATGTAATACCATACAATGTTATGTGTGTGCCCCTGAAAGTTCACCCTTAGGCATCAAGATAAATCAACAAAATGATCAATGCTGTTTTTGGGCGGCAGAACACAGTCTATGTCCAACCAAACCATTGACTACTAGCTCCTAACATGTGGATGGAATCAAAGCCCCTCTCCATTCTCACATAACTGCTTGACGACAGATGTGCTGTCTAGACAAACCATTAAAAGTGCCTTTTGCAGTGCTGTTCTCCGGTTTAACTGTATATTTAAACTCAGTCATAACATTATGGGCTAGATGTAGGTAATCAGAATTTACCGATTCTTAAATACCGAATTTTACTGATTCGGTATTCAAAAATCGGTAAATGAGATGTAGGGGAAAAATCTGTATTTTTTACCGAATCGGTAAAGTTCGGTATCGGACTTTCGGAAAATACCAAATCGGTAATTACCGAATCGTTATTTACCGAATCGGTATTTCCCATTCATCCCTATGGGCCAAAAGGCCCATAGGAATGCATTGGAAATACCGATTCGGTAAATACCGAATCGGTAAGTACCGCTTCGGTAAATACCGAATCGGACAGCAAGCAAAAGTGAAACTCAACACAACAGCCAATCAGGTGCAACCACCCTCCCTCTTCCTACCAGGAAGTGGCTACACAGGCAGCTGCAACTAATTAGAAGGTTCTGGAGAGGCAGTTGGAGCAGAGAGACAGGGAGCAGCAGCAGACAGAGTTTGTGCTCTTTTAAAAAAAAACATGGCAAGCAGCAAGGACACAGAGCAGACAGAAAGAAAAAGAAAGCTCAAATTCAGCAGCATGGAGCTCCAGGTCCTTGTGGAGGAGGTGGTAAAGGTGCACCACAGACTGTTTGGAAGGCATTCCCTTACTGTGCCTGAGTCAGCAAAAAGGAAGCATTGGCTTGAAATCCTAGAGAAAGTAAATGCAGTGGGAGTGACCACCAGAGTAGTTGAAGATTTAAAAAAGAGGTTCTATGACCTAAGGAGCCTCACAAAAAAAATTAGCTGACCACCACAATCAGGCCTCGCAAACAGGTGGAGGAAAGAACACAGCACCCCCCTCACCGACCTGGAGGAGATGGTAGCCACAACCTTGGAGCCTGAAAGCGTCCATGGACTGGGAGAAGTGGACAGCTCGGCGAAAGGTGCAACTAGAAAAGGTAAGATGCTTGCACAGAAATCCCCCTCACACCCTCACCCATCCCTCACCCCTTGAGGCTAAGTTGCCCCAGTCCCAGTGTGTCTGTGCTAAACAGTAGCAATGATTCATGGTACATGTAGTCAGTTAATGAAAGAGCATGTCACACAGCACTGTAACCACCAAGTATGGCAAATGGATGCAGACATAATGAAGGGCAGGCAGCATGTAATAAGTGCAATTTCATATGTTTAATTGTAGTGGCTGTGAGACATTTGCACCTAGCTGATATGTGCTCATATGTCCACAGGTCACACTTCCAGAAGGCAGTCTCAGGAGGCAGAAGGCACGGCACCCGAGAGGGATGACAGTCATGAGCCAGGTCCCAGTGCATCACAGGACACAGGTGTTCCGAGTGGGCAGCCACCTTCCCAAGAACCTGACATCAGGGAAGAAATGCAGGCCTCCCCAAGACCTATACAGTCCACACTATTTGTTTCGTCACCCGAAATGCCAGCATCCCTTGAAACTGAAACACCTGCTGCACACCCTAGCAGGAGGCATGTTGTTTCCCCACTGATTGTAATGGAGACAGCTGCTGGTGAAATGGTGGGTGAAGAGTCACAAAACTTGCCTGAAGCTGACATCCCTGCCACAGTGCAGCCCAGCACAGAGCCTGTACCACGTACCACTAGACGCCGCACAGTACAAGGAAGGAGTGTAGGTGCACGTGGCTATCTACGGGCAAGCCCCTTCCTATACCAAGGAAAGACTAGTCATCTACAGGCCCGAAAGAAGCCTAAGGTCCTCCGAGGCTCAGTTGCTTGTATGTCCTCGGTTCAGGCTAGCCACAAAAGGAGGGAGATCCTTTTCGGTCCTACTGCCCAAAATGTGGAATGAGCTGCCTGAAGCCCTTCGCAAGGAAGGAAACCTGCTTCGCTTTAGGAAAGCCCTAAAGACAACTCTATTTAGAACAGCGTTGAGCTCAGTATAGATCCAACGCGCCCCCTGTTGCTGCCCGGGCTGTTATGTCATTGCGGTCAAAAGCGCCCTGAGACCTGTCGGTGATTTGGCGCTATATAAACCGACATTAACAATAACAATAACAATAACAATAACGTGGGGAGGGGTACAGTGTCTTCCAAGGCCTGGAGGGATCCATGGTCAGGATTCAGAGGATGCAGGGCAAGGGCATCATGTCCTGTCAAAGACAAATGCGCAACCTCAACATCAACATGCAGGAAATTGGTAAGGGCATCAGGGAACTGGTGGAAGTCAACAAGAGCATGGCAACAGGCATACATGGCATGACCCAATCCATGCAGCAACTGTGCACAAAACTGGACTCTGAAATAACATCAAGGTGCAGGGAGAGGCAGCGTGCAGAGAGAACTGAGAAATCTATCCACCTCCTGGCAACAGCCACATCCCTGCTATGCAGGCGTAGCATGAATAGTCAGGAAGTCCTGACTCAAAACAGCAATCAGCTGACAAGGGGCATAGCCGGAATGATCGGTGCGCTGGAGGCTCTACTCAATGCTCAAAGTGCACAAGCTGCTGCTATTGACGTGCCGGACACTGAAGGTAGCACCAGTAGGAGCAGCATGGCAAGCCCCCATGTCGTAGAGACAAGGAGGAGCAGCAGGCGACAGGGTGAGGGTACAGGCCAAACGCCCAGTGAACAGGGTGAGCCACATACACCTGCCAGTGCAAAGCGTGGCCGCAAATGAACAGTTAATACTATGGCCTAGTGCCATTGGACATTCAATTTCTAGATGATAATATTTCTGTTGCACATTCGTGCCATTTAAACCTGCCTAGTGACAATATACAACTACGTTGGGTGGATTCAACACCTGTTTGTGTGTGTTTGCTCACTGTGAGCATTTCTGTGAAATGCTTACTGTTGCACTTTTGTTCTTTAACATACCTAGAAATATACTAAATAAAACACATTCACGTGCTTTCAATATAGGTCTCTGTCTCATCACTTACTCAGAAATAGTTGCGTGATATTTCCTCACGTCTGTATCTGCCATCACTTGGTGTTGACACTCCAGCAGGTTGTCTTTCAGGCACAGCAATGTCGTCGTCATGATCCTCATAGTCGGACAACTCCCCCTCAGTATCCCTCTTTACAGCGAGATTTTGCAACATAGCACAGGCAGCAATGACCTTACAGCAGGTGATGAGGGTATACTGCCTTGCACCTCCGCTCTTGTGCAAGCTTCTGAACCTACTTTTCCAGATACCAAATGTTCGCTCAACCACATTACGTGTGCTCTTGTGTGCCCGGTTATATCTCCTTTGGCTGGGTGTTGAGGGGTTGAGGTAGGGTGTGAGTATGAAGGAGCGGAGGGCATATGCACTGTCTCCTAAAAGGTAATGGAAATACATTACTCACATTCATTCATGTACTTCTTACTGCAATAGGTGTTATAGGGGTCACACACTGTGTCTTACCTAGGAGGTATCCTTCACCAAATTCCCCTGCAGTCAGCCGTGCATAGATGCCACTGTTTTGAAATATATAGGAGTCATGGGTACTCCCAGGGAATTTTGCCACAAGGTCAGTAATGGTGAACTTTGCATTGTAGATCACCTGCACATTGATGGTGTGGGTGGACTTCCTATTCCTGTAGATATATTCGGTGGCAGCAGGGGGACAAATGGGAATGTGTGTGCCATCAATGCAGACAATTATATTGGGGAAACGTGCCATCTGGTAGAAGTCAGATTTTGTTTGGACCAGTTCAGCATGGGTTGCAGGAAAAGATATATAATGCTCCATCCTCTGTAACATGGCGTCAAGGAATTTGTGGAAAAACCTTGACAGGCTGCTCTGGGTCACCCCACCTACCGCAGCAACCACACTCTGGTAGCTCCCAGAGGCAAGCAGGTGTAGGCTGCACAGCACCTGCACATGGTGAGGAATAGCGTGTGCCCTTGGAGTAGTGTGCTCCAACAGTGGGTGTAGGTCCCTGATGAGTTCTGTGATGGTGTCAGGGGCCAACCTGTACCTCTGGAGTATCTCTGCATCTGTGAGCATGAACATGGTTATCCTCTGTCTGTACACCTGCTCCTCTCTCTGCCATTCCCTCTCTCCTTCCTCCTGTAGCCGTAGCCGTAGCCGTCTTGCAATGACATAAAATGCCGCCATTGTGCAAGAAGAATTGCATTTTGGGTCCATTTTTATAGGTTGCACCTGTTTACCACCTGATTCCAATCCATGGTAAATACCGACTCTTAAATACCGAATTTCAAGCAAATTTGGTATTTCTGAGCTTCCCTACATCTCAATATCCATTTTTACCACTTCTTATTTACCGATTCGGTATTTTACCGATTCGGTAACTTTACCGATTCGGTAAATTTACCGAATCGCAAACCGTTGCGAATCGGTAAATTTACCGATTCGGTAATATATCCGAACCGGTAAATTTACCGAATCGGTAAATTTACCGATTCGGATGATTTTCGGTCTCCTACATCCCGAAAGCTCAAAACCGGTCGGTAACGGCCGAAAATACCGATTTTCGGCCGTTACCGACTGGTAAAGGGCTTCCTACATCTGGCCCTTTATGTACAATTTTTTTAAGTTTATTTTCCTGGTCTTGGACCCTTTTGCTTCCACACACATTTTAAATTGGATTACTTGGTGTAATAAATTGGGTTACTGGTAAAGGGGAGTGAAAACCTTCTCAAACAGCACCCACATTTCTTCTCAGGGTCAAGCCACAAGCAAACCGTAAATTAACTAGTGTTCAAACATCAGTTGCTTAGCACAAAGAATTCAGGCTTAACTCAGAGACAACATGCAACACTTTAAACAGTAGCACAGTGAAAACACACCACAAATGGAGCCCACATCAATTTAGAAAAATAGAGCAATTTTCAATAAAGGAAACAAGATGAAAACAACAAGTATCCAATCAGTAGAACCAATATATTCAATTTTTTTAGATACTGGTAAAAATAGCTGCAAAAAGCACAAAGCACCAACTTTGGGGATTTGGTTGCGTCAGACCGGGACAGAGCCACAAGTCCAGCCCGACAGCGAAAGAGCACAGGACGGCTACAGGGACTCATTTAGGCCCGCCAAACAGAGTACCTTAAATCCTGGTTTGCGGAGCATTGAGAGGATCCATGATGAAGATGCAACAGGCAGCCGAAGTGATGCGTTGGTTTTGATGTACAGCGAGGCTTTGATGCAAGGTCCTGTATCACCATCAAAGATCCCGTTGATGAGGGCTTCCAATGTGAAGTATGGCATCAAGGATGTGTCGTGCAGTCAGGGCGATGGGTCAGTTCCGAGGAGCTGCAAGGCGCTATGTGGTGTACGGCAGCATTGGCAAGGCTGGCATTGAAGAGGGATGCGAGGTCCTGCACCAAGGATGCGTCACACAGCAGCAGTTCAAGCAACAGCTGTGATGTGGGTCTTTGCGACTGTTCCAATCCACACAGCACCAGTGATACATCCCCAGAGGCACCCCTTGGCAGGGTAGACTCACAGATGGCCGAGTCCAGGTGCTGGGCTCAAAGTTGCTGGAGTCTTCTGTCCCTGAGGCTCATAACAGGAGGCCATCCAACTAGCACTTAGAGTCACTCACTTTGGGGTCCTGGGTTCAGCAGATGAAGGCCCAGTCCTTTGCACCCAGGGACGAGGGCAGCAGGTCAGCACAACAGGGCAGCAGTCTTTCAGCGCAGTAGTCTATGAGAGTGGCAGTACTTTCAGCAGCACAGCATTCGTTTTTCCTGGCAATATATCCGGTATCCAGAAGTGTACTGAAGAGTTAGTGTCTGAGTTCAAGTATTTATTCCAGGTTGTGTCTTTAAGTTTAGGAGAAGCTCATAGAGGGTTCCCTTTGAAGTCCCAAGGCATCCTGCCTACCCTCACCTGGCTCCATGCTGACTGCAGGGGGAATGCAGTTCTTTGTGTGGAGGCAGGACACCACATATTCAAATGCAATTAGGGTTGTGCTCAGCTTTGCTCTCTCATCCAACCAGTTATGGCCCATTCAGGCACACCTAAGCTCTCTATTGTGTGTGGCTGTCTAGCAGGAATACATAAAGCCCAACTGTCAGCTCCACCCAGTCATGTAACTCACAGACAGGCTACAGACACTAAATGCCTACAGAAGTAAAATGTCATTTTTCTAAAAGTGGCGTTTTCAAAACTGTAACTAAAATCCGACTTCACCATAAGTTAGGACTTTTCATTATATTCCAAATATGCCAAACATGAACTGGTTACCTGCTCACATTTGAAAATGACAGCTTATTAAATGTAATAAGGTAACTCCTGTGTTATCCTATGGGAGAGATAGGCCTTGCAGGAGTGAAAAAAGAATGTAAGAGTTTCTCGCTATTGACATGTAAACTTTAACGTACATGTCCTACCTTATAAATACTGTGTACCCTGCCCTGTGGGCTGTCCAGGGCCTTCCCTAGGGGTGACTTATGTGTATTAAAGAGGAAGGTTGGAGCTTAGCAAAAGGTTTATATTGCCAAGTCAAACTGGCAGTTTAAAAACTGTACACACTTGCTGCATTATCAGACCTGAGACATGTTCAGGGTCACTGGAAATATGCGACTGTGCGGCTTAGGCATTTTTTCATATAATTATAGATTTGACCCTTCAGCTGCTGAATAGTCTGCAGAATTCAACAAAAGGAATGTTGTCCCTAGCTCATATGGTTCAAATGTTATAAAAAAAAACAGTAACACATATTACCGCGCGGCAGAAGACCCTTCGCAAAGGCAGACTCGTCACCTTTCTGTTGCCTATTGCTATATTTGGGTGTTAGACTGGTACTAATGAGGTGGAGCCAATGCCCAGACAGTGCTATCAAGTTTTAAAATGACAAGCATTTGCAATGCAATCTGTCTCGCCTTAGGGACCTTACATGTATTTAGCAATGCAGCAAATTAGCCTGGGTGCTGAAACATCTACTGTTCTTTAACATGGAGAGAAAATAAGCAGCAAACTGTGTGACATGCCAGATATGAGAAAACATGGAGAGAAATATTGCCTTTCAGCCATAAATAGTATAGTCAAAAGCTCTGTTTGTAATATAAAATCAGGGCCTTCTGTGATCATATCACTGAAAATACAAGATTTGAAAAAAGTATTATTGTCTAAGGGTGCTCATGGGAGACAATTTCTATGGACTGGAATCCAGAGATTGCTAAAGTGATTCTGGTATTTTACTGACCTCTGTTGGTCGTTTAAATAGAGGCAGTTGCCAGAAAAATTTAAAAAAGAAAGTCCCTAAGCAGAAAGCAATTTTGGTATTTTACTGACCTCTGCTGGTTGTTTTCTGTTAAGACAGTTAGATAAAGTCCGTTGAACAGAAAAAAAGACCCTAAGCGGAAACAGACAAGTCCTAAGGCTGATCTCCAGAGCCCACAAAGTACATACACATATAAGTATATACTAAAGTACATACAAGAGGTCTCGAATGCTCGACCTAAAAAACTAATGTAGTATTCTTTCACAAAATGTGCTGCACTGTGTGACATAATTTGTATGCTTACTTTAGTTAACCCTGCAGCATAATTTGGACCTCCCCTGTTGAATAATTCCAGTGACCTTGGACATCTTTGAAGGGCTACTGAAGTGGGTGGCACAAGAAGTGCTGCAGGTCCACTTGAGGCATTTAATTTAAAGGCCCTGGGTACATGTAGTACCACTTTACTAGGGACATATAAGCAAATTAAATGTACCAGTGGAGATAAGCCAATGTCAGCATATTTTAAGGAGTGAGCACATGCACGTTAGCACTGGTCAGCAGTGGTAAAATGCACAGAATCCTAAAATCAGCAAAAATGAGTTCAGCATCAATGGAGGATGAAGGCAAAAGGTATGGTGGAATGCCACCCTAAGGTTGACAGGTTTAACAAATGGATTCCTGATGGGTGACTTTGATCCATGCCACGATTTACCCACTCCCATATGACCAGCTCTGGGATAATGTTTGATTATTTTCATCACATCATGTGTAGCCATAGCTACACGAATTATGTGAACTTCAAATCTAGCATATAGTGTTATATGAGTAACACGTAATCACATAATGTGGCTTAGTTCCAGGAATTTAATGTAATAAGAGTAATGTCAAATTCTTGAAATTTGTATATTATTCCGGCATTATTTTAAATTTCATCCGAGCCTAGAAATAATCCTCAGTGTTCAATATTCACAGGCCTCTATCATGAAGGTATAGATAAATTACAGTTGTAAATGTGATTTAGTAGCACAGACATATGGATTTATGACTGCATGTAATACAACAAGCATTGGTAATGCATAAATTTCGCATATGAAATGAATAAAGAGCTGTTTTCATCAGCCAACATCCTGCAGAAGGAAAGAGCTCCCTGACAAATAACACTGGAGTGGAGAGCATGTGGAACGCTGGCCAGACTGACTGACTCAAGAACTGAAGATCCCGGTTCGAGTCTCGGCAGCCCCACACAACATTCTGTAATTTATTGCAAATCACTTAATCTCTCCTGGTGATACATTGTAATAAAAATATGCTGCAAAAGGCAAAACTTTATGAAAGTATAGTTCCACTAAAGGGAGTGTTAAAAGTATTTCAGTTGCGGGAAACTGTTAAGAGAAGCAGTTGAGAAATAAGCATTGGTAAATGCAGGAAAATATGCTCCAGCCAATACAATGGAGGAAAGGTAAGTTGGACTCACAGCAACTAATGAGAAGCCAGGAAAGAGAGGAGGCGGGATTTAAGGCCCTTTTAAGTTTATATTAAAAACAATAGAGTTCTCAAAACAAGCGCAAATGCTGTGCAGGAGAAACCTAAAAATGTACCTTCCAGTCATGGATTCATTACTCCTGTGCAATATTAACTCACAATTGTGTATTGTTATGGAGCAAATACCATGGAAGAGGTGAGTGGAAGGCATTTCAAAGCGCGGTTTGCCATGAATGTTTCAGATTGCAAACTTCTCTCCCATCTTTTCCCACTCTAGAAATGGTCAGAGATTTACTTTTTTTAAGGACTATCATGAATGCAATGATATGATGGCAAGGGGGCTAGAACTCATCCAAACTTCATAGGGTGCAGGTAAAGTTATTCTTCGATAGTAAAAAATATTTTGGTGAAAAAATATTTCCTTGTTGAGAGACAGAAAAGCAGCTTGTACAGAGGCACGGGCTTTCCATAATAGAAATGTATAATGCAAAAAAGTCTATATTGGAGCTATGACAATGGAAAAAATAGAAAAAAGAAAGTCAGAAACTTTCCCAGTATTACACCTGGAAAGCTGTGACTGCCACAGTATTGCACGCTTAACTTGTTTAGGTTTGTTTGGTGCCTGAAATCAGTGGCAGCTCCTTTATTAGAGTTACGGGTGCGTTGCCCCCCTAAGCCAACATATTTAATGTCAATAAACCTACAGTTTACGTGCTGTGCATTTTGTTTTCTATTGGCCACGACGAGCCAGGTTCCTTAGTGATTAGTGGGTTGGGCTTAAAAATATGATATAGGCCTCGATAAGCCCTCAACACACTTGAACTTCAAAGTGCGCATGTCAGGTTGGCCGACTGCCTTTCAGCGATCAGCCCAAAATGCGCACTAGAAGCTTCTTCCTATCTGTGCATAGTGATAGGGGTAGGACGGGCAGCCGCAGCACCTTAACGTGGCTTAACACTGCCTTGTAAATAGGAGGCAGCATCAAAATTAAGACCCAGGAAAACCAGGTCTTAACTTGACAAAACGAGGAGAAATGCTTAATTTCTCCTCGTTTTTGCCTTGTGCAGCACATATGGAAAAAGCAAAACGCCTTTGATTGTTTATGTGTAGGAAAGTGTCCCTTCCTGCACATAAACAATCTTTAAAGAAAAGACATTTTGTAACTTCCATGTGTGCTGCATGAAGCAGCACACATAGAATTGACAAAAACCTTATTTGAAAGATTGTTTATGTGCAGGAAGGTGACACCTTCCTACACATAAACAATCTTCCCCTTCACACTGATACCCTTGCAGTATGGTGTGAGGGTGCCTGCGTTGGCGCTAGGCAGCTTAGTGTAGCGCCAGCGCAGGCAGAAACGCAAGGCTGCTCCATATTCTTGTATATATAGTGCAGCCTTGAGTTTCTGAAGTGGCGGAGTGAGGTGTTAAGCCATGACGGCAAACGCCTCAGTCAGCCACGTCTTTGTACATATGCCCTTGAATGTTTTAGAATAAACTTCCAACTCTTTCTTTGAACATGCAGATACTGTCTCTTTATTCATGAAAGTTATTTTATATCTAGGAGGAGAGGATGTGGCGTAACCCAAGAGCTGCTACTTTGGAATTGAGAAATCAGGTTTTAGTCCCAGCGTCGGCTCAACACCTTGTGATTCTAGGCAATTCACTTATTCACCCTTGCCTAAAAAAAATAAAAAATGAAATGTTTCCATGTGTAATGTAACTGGTGCCCTTGTAAAGCTCTCCAGTACAATCAGGCCCAGTTCGCACTGTAGAAAATTGCCAACAAGTATTACTACTACTAATAATAACAAAATAATATTTGTAATTTATCAACAATAATGCAAATAACGGTGTATTTGGGACGCTGCAGTAGCAGAACTATCCCTAGGAATCTTGATAATATATACTGTTACCAACACAATGGGGCTCCTTTCCTCAAGCTGGATGAAATGCTGCATCCGCCCTGCCGAGGCTGTGAGCAGCTGGTACTCATCTAAACATGGACAGACTGTGCAGACTGATGAGAAAGTGTCCTGACCTTAAATGAGGTCCCGGATGACGATGGATGGTCCGGGAGGGGTGGATCACTGCCTCTCTCAGACCACAGGGCCCATCAGAACCAGTCAGACACGTATGAAAGGCCCAGAGACATTCACTGGGCGCTATCGCCCTCGAAGCCAGGACACGCCACTGGACATCTGATGTGTGTGGTGAAGGGAGGGTAAATGCTCCCAGGTTAATGGTTAACTCCACTTCCGATGCATCTTGGAGCTCTCCTGCTGTTCCCCACCCCTCACCGAGGACCCCGCTGGATGTACAGTGCCTGACAGGGCCAATGGTTAGTCCGCAGGGGCGGCCTTAGTCATGTGCAAGCTGTGCACCTGTACAGGGCCACCAAACCCCAGGGGCCACCACGCCCATATATATCCTTAATATAATAATCCTTTGAGGATGGATACATATTTGCGTGGCGGCCCCAGGCAGGGATTTGACAGCCTCTGGCTCTGTTCCACTTCCAAACACCCTGACCCCCCGCCCCTCTTTACTGGCCTCCGCGCTCCGCCCGGCCCGGACCCCCTCTTCCGGGGCCCCCTACCTACGCTCCCTGCCCAGGGCCTCCATGAGCCTAGAGCCGCCCCTGGAGTCCGGCTCTCCTCATGTTACCCCCACCAGGCCAAGCCATCCTCCGAGGGCACGGGAGGATGTACAGTGCCTGACAGGATGAATGGTTAACCTGTCTGTCCCCACATCTCTCATCGCCCTCTGCAGTCTGGAGCTCCTCACTGAGTACCCCAGAGGATGCACTGTTCCTGACAGGGTGTCTCATAGGCAATCTAAACAATCAGTCAAATTTGGTTGCCCGCGTCACCACTTTCAAATGTCACTAGCCGCCACTGCCTGTAATGCTCTAAACTACAACCATATTGTGGAATCTCTAAGCCTATTTTTTTGCATTTCTTTGTGAACCAGACCCCAAACCTCGGCCTCAATTGAACCCTCCCCGACTTGCTTTCTCAGCATCTATACTCATGAACAAATTACTCTTATTCTGTTAATCTCCATTACCCCCGGGGCTTTAAATGGGCCGGTGCCTGCCGGTGCTATGCACCAACAATTCTAAAAAGTAGGTGCTGAGACAGATCCCTGTGAAGCTGTCCATTTTTGCCCTCACTCTCAGGGTGAAAAAAATAAGTCTTAGCTCTGCAGCAGTGCCATCCTTCACTGCCGTTGAGGTAGCTTCAAAGAGACTCCTTATAGTTCTGTCAGTCTCATAATTTCAAAACTGGAGCATTTTCAATATTATTTACAACGAAGCCATAGTTGTTGCCTATTTATCTTATGCAACTAACAACCATTGGCAAAACCAATAGTACTGGCTTCTTGAAGGTGTATTGTAACGAGTTGTGTTATATAACGTGATGCAATGATACCTACAGCAAAATACCAGAGAGGCGTCACACTATGCTATGCACACATTTTTAGCTTAGGTGTTTTTAAGCCACACCCTAAATTACATTGGCCACGCCCATTTGAGAGACCCCCCAGTTTTTTCTTCCTACTTAAAGCCCTGATTACCCGGATTGGAAGTCCTCTACATCCCAGTCCACGTCTCAAGGAGCGACCCTTCTGCTTGGTGTATCTTAAAGACAAGAAAGAAAAACGCACATTTAGCCCGCTGTTGGGGAGCCAGGGCTGGCACGGGGAGGGCTCCTTGAGGGGCTGTTGAAGTGTGGCCTGGGCCAGACGAAGTCAGCAGGTACCTCATTCATGCTCAGTGAGCCCTCTGGCATGGGTCGTAGTTTTTTAGGCTGCGTCCCTTGTGCTTTATATCCCTGTTCAGTGGTTTTATCACCTCACACGTTCTGTTTACTTGCCCTGGGCTTCAGCTCACATGAGTTCTTCATCACAACGTGGCCTCCCTTATGAATGATCTCCCTGTGCTTTGTATTACCCACATTAAACTCAAAGTGCTAGATTTGCACTTTACACATGACCTCAATAAAATGAAAAATGTAGAACTTAATAAACTAATGGAATATGTTAAACTCCTTCCGAATAAAGCTTGTGCTTTACTTTGTTGAATTGTGCGGTCTTCTTCCACGCAATGACGTCACAGGCTCTATTGAAGATGGGGGCTGCCTGACACATTCCAACTTTCTGTCTGCATTTCAATGCTCATTGTTGCATAAATAATACATTTTGTTTACAGAAGGACCTCATGTTTCCCTGACTGCGTTCAAACCACTATAGCAAAAGTGTGCATTTTTAGGTCTCGCCTTGGCAGAGCATGCGCTGCATGCGCTGTCTCAGAGAGACTTAACGTAATCTGTATATTGGCTTCAACTCCGTGTAATTTCTCCTGCCTCTTGCGATTGGTTTAGGTCTGGCATTGCTGTTGTTTTCTTGATTTCTGTTGGCTGTTGAGCCTATGATAACTTAGTTGTAGTCCCGAAGCAGCAGTGCCTAACTTTAGATTTCATCCGCTTCGCTCGCACTTAATTGCATGCACTGTGCCATCTGTTTTGTACCCCTCCCTGATGGACATGTGAGATCCTGCCAACACATGTAATCGCCGGTCGTGGTTGCATCAAAGACACTTTGTGGGTTTAAGATACGGCCTGACTAAATGTGTCACACGTGGTGTGGGGGTAATATGGCATTATGTGCCATGTAAGGGTTTGCTTTGTTTGTTTCTATTTAAATCCCTTGCGGCCGCCATGCGGACAACTTTTTTATCCACGCATGCGCAAGAGATCAGTTGCCACCTTTGCAGGACCGTGCTGTGATGACGATCGCCTGCCTTTGTGAGCCGCCGGAAGTTCAGATGATTCAATGGCTGGACGATTGCTGGCGGAGCATTCTAGTTAGTAAACTTTTTATTTTTTTGGTCATGTACATTATTATATGCTGCCAAGCACTTCCAGCCTGCCATACCGTGCTTCATATTGTTGATATTGCCGCACGCATTCATATTTAAAAAGCGGGTGCACGTTTTATTTTTTATCACGGCACCCGTGTGCCTGTTTTTTCTATTTAAATCCTTTGCGGCCACCATGTGCATAACTTTTTTATGCACGGGGTCCATGCTTTGTTTGTTTCTATTTAAATCCCTTGCGGCCGCCATGCACATAATTATTTTGTGCACGGGGTCCGTGCTTTGTTAAGTTTGAGCACAGCACCGCTTCTTTACATTACACCCGGCCATTGCATGCATGCACACCTTGAAAAGGCTTGCACGTATTTTCCGCAGGAGACAGAATGCTGGTACTCGTTTCAGGGGGAGCTAAAAAGTAATGTGACCTGTCACACGTGTCTTGGCCTGGTAATGAGGATGTTCCAGGCGCAGAAATCAAAAAGTACTTGGGTGGAATTCTCGGTTAGCAGGGCGTGGTACACCAACTATTTCCACCCAAATGTTATCAGGATAAGGAGGTCTCAATGGGTCAAAGGTGAACCCTCAGAATCGTTCAAATATCGGAATTCAGAAGTCAGGCAGCATGGTAGCTTGCACGGGCATAAGAAGCAGCAGGTGCTTGGCCATTACCAGGCCAAGACACGTGTGACAGGTCATATTACTTTTTAGCTGCCCCTTAAACGAGTACTGATCCCTGTGGTACATCAAATTGGACTTGTGTCACCAGATACATTCAGCACCAATATAATGAACGTTGGAAACATTCAACTCCGCTTATCATTGTCCTGAAACCTATTATCCCAGGACTACGTGATTTGGGGTTGACTTCCTATTGACCTATACATGAATGATCATTACTAAACAGGTTACTGACTATATAAGCCCTGACGAAGTTCCCGTGGCACTGGGGAACGAAACGCGTTGGCTGTGTGCCGGTGTTGTTTCATTCAAGAATTCAATAAAAGAAGATTCTGAAGAACTGTAATCTTCATTCTCAGGGAATACTTACTAATAAAAAAGAACTTGGCACAGAAGCTGAAAATATGAAAAGACATCTTTATTAAATTTAATAAGTGAGGCCACGTCACACAGAAGTCGTAGCAACTGAATAAGGTAGTCTGAAGAGTACAGAGAACAGAGGCCTTTTATATGCTCTCAGGGTTACAAACTTCAGCATACAAGTAAGGGGCAGTCCTAGCTTTTGCAAGCATGCAACATACCTAACATTCCTTCTTACACAAGCCGGACAAACCCATAATAAAAGGACCACAACCCATATCATAAACAGACCATAAAAGAAGGAACAGAAACAGATAAGAAGCAGGCTACGGGGTTTGTGTGTGCATACCAAACTCTACAATGTCCTGTGCTTTGATCCTCAATCTTGATCAGCTAAAGGGCAGGAACTGGTTTAACAAGGTCAGCTTCAGGCAACAGGGTCAGTTCACTCAGGTCAAACAGGAGTCAGCACGAATTCGAGCTAAGGTGTACATGTCCTTGAAAGACTTGTCCACCCACAGTCATAGGCCTATGAGAGGGCAACCACAAAATGGCTACCATGCACAAAATGGAACCCAAGGGTTCAGAATTCACAGAACCTCAGTCCCTCCTTTTGCCCTTACATAGGCAATCACTCAGTCTGTGTCTGAATCGATATCAATATTATCCGATATTCCCTTCACTAAGGCACTATTACTCGAGTTATCTTTCATGGAACACAAGGGATAGACTTCGTTGGCATAAATAAACATCGTCTGATATGCCCATACAGACCCGTTGTAACTAAATGGCAAAACCAAATAGGGAATACCTCTATCTGTAGTATGTGGCATAAGACCACACACCCAACAATTAGTGGTGTTCACTACTAACTGGTATTGATGCAGAAGCTGTACAAAGGAATTATTAATAAACTCTGACCTCCTAACCAGTTCATGTTCAGGTAAAGTATGGAAAGAATGCAAAGAAGTAGTAGTAGGAAGAGACATAGGTTGGGAGGTGGGTACAGATGTCAATTGGGTAGCAAAAACAATTTAACCCACAAAAGACAACGTCATGCTTAAAAATACTAGAAAACACGTTATTAAGAACATATAGACAACAGGAGAAAGTAATGACCACTATTACAAACAAAATTATAATTTTTCAGAAAGCAAATCCTAAAATTATCTAGTAACATTTTTATGGCTCCTATGCACTTCAGTAACTTATTATATGTTCAGGTGAAACAGTGTTGATCCTCATCAATGCTCTGAGGTGAAAAGGGGATACTCTTCCACAAAGAATGGATTTTATTCTGCTTTTACTAAACAGAATAATACTTTAAAACAATGCCAGTAAAACAATATTGATCAGTCTCCTCACACCTATTTTATGCAATCACACGGAAACCACTTGTGAAACCAACTATGCTCAGAGTCCGTTCAAAAGCCTCTCTGGCAGGCTTCTATTGTCCATCATATCTGCTCCAGTTGTTGCATGGGCCTCTTGATTCAGGACTCCCATGAAAAATAGTGTTTTTCAGTATCCGTTGGAGTGCCCTCCTGGCAAACACTCACAACACATTTGAAAGTCTCAATGTCTCAAAGCAGTGCACCAATACCTCTCCTCTGTGGCAGGCACTACAGATAGTGTGCTCTTCACTGATCAAGGGCACAGATCATCTTATGCAGATCCGGGTCTACATTCTCAGGCTCCAACACTCATTACTCAGTGTCAGAGAACGCTCAGGCTGCGATTTCATGGGCACCAGAATGTAGTGCATTTTTTCAATCTTGGATCCTCCGGTGCACTGCACTTCCGTTGGAGCAAAGGAAAAGGGGTTGTGTGGCCAAAACTCAGGCCACGGGGCTCAAGGGACTGCACACTGTCAGAGGTTGCCAGCACATGACAGGTGGGTGGAAAACTGAAGCCTCAAACAACAAGAATCCTTCTCTTTCGCTCTTTGCACTGAAATTATTGTTCTGTGATGTCCAATGCCGTCTGATGGAGCAAGTGCGATGCTTTAAACAGTTCATTGTATAACAAGGGGACTGCAAGCAGGTGGCCTGCAATCTTCAAAGGAGTGGCGATATGCCATGGGCAGTAGGCAAAACAGTGCCTCTAGGCTCTTCAATTGGGTTTCTGTGTGAGAGCATATCCTCCACCATCTAAGGGTGGATAGCGACATGATTAAGTCTAGGTATTCCTAAATTCCTTATCTAGAACATCTCAAAAGAAAAATTGCATAATATAGATTATCAGGGACATGTAGATACCTCCCTTTTAATAACTGTGCACCAAGTGCACTACGCAATACAATCAATCAATCAATCAATCAGAGCATTTGTATAGCGCACTACTCACCCGGAGGGTCTCAAGGCGCTGGGGGGAGGGGGTCCGCTACTGCTCGAACAGCCAGGTCTTGAGCTGCTTCCTGAAGGCGAGGTGGTCCTGGGTGAGGCGGAGGTGGGTCGGAAGGGAGTTCCAAGTCTTGGCGGCCAGGTAGGAGAAGGACCTTCCTCCTGTGGTGGCTCTTCGGATGCGGGGGACGGCGGCGAGGGCGTGGCTGGTCGATCGAAGCTTGCGTTTGGGAGCGTAGAAGTTGAGACGGCTGTTGAGGTATCCTGGTCCTTGGTTGTGTAGGGCTTTGTGTGCGTGGGTGAGGAGCCGGAAGGTGATTCTCTTGTTGACCGGGAGCCAGTGCAGGTCTCTCAGGTGTCCGGAGATGTGGCTGCGGCGGGGGATGTCCAGGATGAGTCGTGCTGAGGTGTTCTGGATCCGCTGGAGTCTCTTCTGGAGTTTTTTGGCGGTGGTTCCGGCGTAGAGGGAGTTGCCGTAGTCCAGACGGCTGGTGACGAGGGCCTGGGTGACCGTCTTCCTGGTCTCGGTGGGGATCCAACGGAAGATCTTACGTAGCATGCGCAGGATGTTGAAGCATGATGAGGAGACGGCGTTGACTTGTCTGGTCATGGAGAGGGAGGAGTCCAGGATGAAGCCCAGGTTGCGTGCGTGGTCTGTGGGTTTGGGTGCGCTGCCCAGGGCGGGGGGCCACCAGGAGTCGTCCCAGGCGGAGGGTGAGGATCCCAGGATGAGGACTTCCGTCTTGTCCGAGTTCAGTTTCAGGCGGCTGTTCGACATCCATGTGGCAACGTCTGTCATCCCTTCGTGCAGGTTGGCTCTGGTGGTGGCGGGGTCGTTAGTGAGGGAGAGGATCAGCTGGGTGTCGTCGGCGTAGGAGAGGATGTTCAGGTTGTGCTGGCGTGCGATGGCTGCGAGGGGGCTCATGTAGACGTTGAAGAGTGTTGGGCTGAGCGAGGAGCCTTGAGGAACGCCGCAGATGACTTCGGTGGCCTCCGATCTGAACGGGGGGAGGCGGACTCTCTGTGTCCTTCCGGCGAGGAAGGAGGTGATCCACTCCAGTGCCTTCTCCTGGATTCCGACGTTGCTGAGGCGCTGTACTAGGGTACGGTGGCAGACAGTGTCGAAGGCCGCGGAGAGGTCCAGGAGGATGAGGGCCGCTGTTTCTCCGTTGTCGAGCAGGGCTCGGATGTCATCTGTAGCTGCGATCAGGGCGGTCTCGGTGCTGTGGTTGGCCCGGAAGCCAGACTGCGAGAGGTCGAGGGAGCCGTTCGTCTCGAGGAAGGCGGCCAGTTGCTTGTTGACGGTCTTCTCGATGACTTTGGCCGGAAACGGGAGAAGCGAGATGGGGCGGTAGTTCTTGAGGTCGGTAGGGTCTGCTGATGGTTTCTTGAGTAGAGCGCTGAGTTCGGCGTGCTTCCAGCTCTCCAGGAAGGTGGCGATGTCGAAGGAGGTGTTGATGATGTCCCGCAGGTGGGGTGCGATGACAGCGTCGGCCTTGTTGAAGACGTGGTGTGGGCAGGGGTCTGTCGGAGATCCGGAGTGGATGGAGTTCATCATGCGGATGGTGTCTTCGGTGCTGATCGGGGTCCAGGCGCCGAAAGTGGTGGAGGGGGGTGGTGGTTCGGTCGTGGAGTGCGTCGGTTGAGTGCTGAAGCTGTTGTGGATGTCTGCAATCTTGTTGTGGAAGTAGGAGGCGAGGGAGTTGCAGAGGTCTTGCGAAGGGGTGATGTCGTTGTTTCCGGCGTCGGGGTTGGAGAGCTCTTTCACGATGTTGAAGAGTTCCTTGCTGTTGTGTGCGTTGTTGTCCAGTCGTTCCTTGAATGCGGTTTTCTTGGTGGCGTGGATCAGTTGGTGGTGTTTTCGGGTGGCGAGCTTGAGGGCAGTCATGTTGTCCGGTGTTGGGTCTGTGCGCCAGGTTTTCTCGAGTGCTCTGCAGTTCTTCTTGGAGCTCTTGAGTTCGTCGTTAAACCATGGGGCTTTCTTGCTGCCGAGTCTGCTCGGCGGGGTCTTCAGCGGGGCTAGGTCGTCTGCGCAGTCGCTGATCCATTTCGTGAGGTTGGTGGCTGCTTGGCTGGGGTTCGTTGTGCTGGTGGGAGGGTTCTTGCTCAGGGAAGTAGTGAGCTGGTCTGCAGTGATCTTGTTCCAGCTTCTGCGGGGAACCTGTTGCTGGTGATGGTGGAGCGTGGTTCTTCTGAAGCTGAAGTGGACGCAGCTGTGGTCCGTCCAGTGGAGTCCCGAGGCTAATAATCAAAATGTGGAAACTTGTCTTATAATAGCATTGAGTCAGTTAACCAGTCCATCACTACCATGACGGTTAGACTGGAAAACATCGAGTTAGGCCTAAAGAAAATTCTTAAAAAACAGTCTAGTCATACAAAAGGGAATTATACATAATATAGGGGGTCTCTGGTACAGTACTGCAATCTGGAAGTGTGAACCTAATACAATAATAATAATAAAAGAAGGCTAACTGGTGAAAGGAATATGGAAAAGGGAAAATGGGACTAGGACACAGCTAACATCCCCAATTACTAGGGACGATGCAACATCAATCAGGGGAGAAGTGACGAAAGAAAAATCTATAGGAAGAACAAGAAATTACTTGGGTGATAGTCAGGCATGTGACACAACACCATGAGTGGGGGTGATACATAAAAATCAAAATAGTTCATGATAGTCAGCTCTACCGCTGGCCTCTACACCATATACGGTAATCTCAGCTAATGTTCTAGTTCCTTTTTCAGGGAAAAAAATTAAACCTTGTTTCCTTTATGGTACAAGGCCATACACTATTTAGGAAGCAGAACAAAACTGACTAATGTAATATAAAAATTAGGTCACCATGCACAAAAGTCACAGATCTATAATTTATCCTTACGTCCAATTCAGGATATATAATTTTAGGGCTGCCTGTTCCTTAAGGGGAGGGGCAGTACGTGACTAACAGCATGTGACACACTTTGATTCTGTATATCTCTTTTTTATTTTCCTTCAAATACCATTAAAGCCAAATTTGACATACACTGATGAAGTATTGTCTGTTTTTCTGTGAAATTTAGTGTCAGAGCAAATCTACCCAACTGTTTGCAGGATACACATCGTCATGTATATCCCTTCACAACACAGGTAAACTTGTAATAGTATCATAAGCAGCAACATAAAACAAAAACATGCAAAAAAAACGCACAAAATGGACATGTCAAGCCATCAGATATACTCGCTGTATATCAAGCACAAAAAACATAGACAAGACAATAACATATGTAAAAGAGCGGTGACGCACACACTTCGGGTCCTTTACTTTATGCACTGTGAACCTACAGCCCAAAACTCAATATTTGGGCTTGCTTAATTTGTCAGGTTTAAAATCCAGCAAATCACCATTTAGTGGACATTTGGCTGTCAAATACAACCCACTATGTCTCTTCTGACACACAGGACCCGCAGGAACAATTCATGACAGGACCAACGCAAAAACACATCCCTTTTTAACCAACCAAACTCACGTGTCTTGTCAGCCTTATAATCACCCAGAACAATCCATAAATGATCTATTGGCAGAAGCAAAAAAAAAAATACACAACACACAAAAGAGAGACATTTCTCATAACAAACAGACATCAATTATAACTTTTAATCAGACGACAAAACATAATACACATTAACAGACACAAAAATAAATTTCCATTACTTAACTGTTACCATCTTGTCAGTCACCTTGCAACATGAAGCCCTTTTATCTTTCCAAAAGTGAAATTCTTTCACTGACACTCCATGTTAGCCTTGCGCCACAATTTGTTCTCACTTAGGCATGTAGCCTTCAAAATTTCAATAAAAAGCTTCGTCTTATTTTCTGTCTAAGACTTAATGCAATGCTTCATTTTCGGTCAAATAAAAGCAACTAGCAGACATTATTTTTTTAGAGGCAGAGATACAAATATATCATTTCTGCAGAGCATTTAGCATGTGTTGGGACTTTCAAAGAAACCTGTTTCATATTTTCCCTTTGGAATTAAGTTCTTTAATTTTGTGGAGAAACCAGAACCCCTTTCTTTTAGAGGCCTGTTTAGCAAGGTCATTCTGCATGTCACAGAGACAAGTCCCTAATTTAAAAGGTTACAAATGTCAACATGACAGCCTCCTTCCTTTGTTTACAGGAAAACTAAAGATAGCATCTCAGCGTGACTTGAGCCAGCTGCAGCTTCTTCCAGCCCCCACCCTCTGCTCATTCTGACGCTGACAAAGGCAAAAAGCCTTCCTAATTCCTCCTAACCTGCAATAAATCACTGAAAAATAATGTCTCCTTTTTATGCGCTAAAAAAATTATCTCTGTTTCCAGAATATTAAACAACATTTACTGTGAATAATTCGCACAACATAATAACATAACATACCATCTTTAGAACAGATGCTTGCTATTACCCTATGCAATGGTACTCATTTCAGCAACCTTAAATAGATAAACATTTCAGTAAGTCCAGCTGGAGTTAAAACCTTCAACCCTGATATTAAACTCAAACCTCTGCACCAGGCACATTGGCTGACTGAGCCATTAAAAGCATCCCCAAATGGGAACAACCTGTAAATTTGTGTTTTATTCCTAAATGTATGCATTTACTGAAGCCTAAAAGCACTTTAAAGCTATTTTAAATGACGAAAATACCCAAATTCGACTTTGATATTTGGGGCACTTAAAAATAAATATCCTATACTAGTGATACATATTAATCATCCTCAGAATGTTCTTTACAAATTACAGAGATTGGACATTAGACATATCCCATGTAAATCCTTAGAAAAGTGAGTTTTTACGCCTGCGCTAGGTAAGATGATATATGCTAATGTCCTCATTATGCAGTGCAACACAACTTAAATTAAATTATAATGCTAGGAGGTCACAGTATGAGCATTAACCTCCATGAATAGTAAAAAACGAATTTTGTAGCACTTATTTTTAATAATTATTTTTCATAATTAATAATTATTTTTAATATACCCAATCATTTTTGCTAATTTCACATATAAAAGCAAGCTGCAACCCTTGCCTATCATTTTAGATGCATTCATTTATAAGCCTAAGCACAGAAGCCTAACTTGAAACATGACAAAATTTGGCGCTACATTTTTCTTTCTAAAAAGGACAATTTTTATTTAGCAACAGAGCCAAGAATATGCGTATGCTTAAAGAGAGGAAACCCTTAATTTAAATGTCTTCCTGTGATACAAAATAATGAAGAAATTATATAAGTTGGTTTTTCTACAAAAACACACCATTCGTTTTTGGGGGCCTTTTTATTCCTAGTGAATGTGAATTTTAATTTTATTTTTTTAAGCATTTAGAAATTTTGCTTAATAGACTGAAAACATAAAAAACCACAACACACATTTGAGCTCATTTCAGACACAAACAGAAAGGGGTGAAACACTCAGGACACACAATACGGTGAGCTTTTAGCCATGCATTTCATAAATAGCGCCATTGCAATTTACTTACAGAAGTTGCACTAATGGGAAAACCACATAGACATTTAAACACACATTTAACCCATAACTCAATACTCAGGACAGAAACCAAGGACAGCCCACAGACTGTACTTAAACCAAACCATTTGCAAATACTAGTTGTTAGTCATATTTACAAGAAACGCTTCTCAATAGTGTTCCAAAAGACTGCAAAAACAGCCCAACAGACTGATGTACATCCAAGAAGCGAAAATACACTCAATTCACTAGCTTTGACTAGCAGAACACCAAAAATCGCTCTGCATATCTTCATTCATAAAATTGCACAGAACAAAGGATCCTTGTATGTATTATGTCCTTATTTTAATTCCCTGGGGATACAAAATCACCAAGGAAGAAATATGTTTGTAAATCTAAACCTATTTAGATATTTCCCGCTGGGGGGCCGGCTAATTTACTTCACATCACACTATGGTACCTTCCAAAAAAGCAACAAATTTTTCCATGTGAGCTTGCGAACAGGCATGCCAAAAAATACTGCGGAATACGCAAGTATTATAATCAAAGTGGTGCTTAAGGTACTTTTCGTACGTGCACCGTTCAACTAAACCAAATGGAGAAATATCTCCTCATTACCTGCTTACACAAATTGCAATTCGCATATACAAACCTATACAACTCCAAAGTTGGCCAACACCGATTCCAAAGTTCCAAAGCTACAGTCCCAAATTTGCTAAGATTAGGCATTTTATAGCTCACTAATCTAGCTTCAAACTTCAAGGGGTTATCTCTACGAATACACTCGCAAATATACGAGCCCCTCGGCTTTGGTAATTTGCAATAACCAAATCAAAAACCAAGAAACCTAACCCCTCGGCTTTGGTAATTGCAATAACCAAATCAAAACCAAGAAACCAAACAAAGTCGTGGGAGCGACCCACTTGTACTTTTTATTTTTACTAATCAAAAGGCTATCCAAATTCTAACTGTCAAGTTCTACATGACCTAACGGTCTTTTTTAGAATACTCACGTCAAAAAGGTTCTCAGTCAGGAGTGACATCATGTGGAGGATCAAAATCAGGAAGATCAGAAATATACTGGGCTGCAGAATCAAATAATCTCCAGAATATCTGTGCACAGAGTACCTCCTTAGTAGAATCCTGTTCTGTCCTCCTCAGTAGATTTCAGTCCTCTGACCAGATCACTCCCACAGAAAGTCACTTCTCTGATGAAGCCCACGTTGGCCGCGCCATTTGAAGAACTGTAATCTTCATTCTCAGGGAATACTTACTAATAAAACAGAACTTGGCACAGAAGCTGAAAATATGAAAAGACATCTTTATTAAATTTAATAAGTGAGGCCACGTCACACAGAAGCCGTAGCAACTGAATGAGGTAGTCTGAAGAGTACAGAGAACAGAGGCCTTTTATATGCTCTCAGGGTTACAAACTTCAGCATACAAGTAAGGGGCAGTCCTAGCTTTTGCAAGCATGCAAAATACCTAACATTCCTTCTAACACAAGCCGGAAAAACCCATAATAAAAGGACCACAACCCATATCATAAACAGACCATAAAAGAAGGAACAGAAACAGATAAGAAGCAGGCTAAGGGGTGTGTGTGTGCATACCAAACTCTACAATGTCCTGTGCTTTGATCCTCAATCTTGATCAGCTAAAGGGCAGGAACTGGTTTAACAAGGTCAGCTTCAGGCAACAGGGTCAGTTCACTCAGGTCAAACAGGAGTCAGCACGAATTCGTGCTAAGGTGTACATGTCATTGAAAGACTTGTTCAGCCACAGTCATAGGCCTATGTGAGGGCAACCACAAAATGGCTACCATGCACAAAATGGAACCCAAGGGTTCAGAATTCACAGAACCTCAATTCCATTAAGTACTTACTTGTCATTAGTCCTGACTTCTACGAAGTGCACCTTTCTTTGGTTTGAACTTTTATTTGAAACTAACTGTAGACGTGCTCTCCACCGCTACCTCTTCTAATATTTCTCTCCTCTCTCCCTATTCGATCTCTTTAACTCCTTTTCTCCTCCACTTTCTTCACTTTTGTCTGTTTCGGCTCTCAACTCTCATTTCTTCCTTCCACTTTATTCTCTCCTGTCTTCCATCCTCCTTCTATGTATATCCCAGTCACCTGCTTCACCTCTCTGCTATTTTCTTTTCTCTGTCACGCTCTTTTTCCTACACCTCTGTTTCGCTACCTCCAAAATTTGCCCACTTTATTGTCTTTCTCTAATCTCCTCTTTTGTGTAATCGCTCACAACCGTTTCACCTGCCTTTCTCCCTGTTTCAAACCTGCATTTGCTTCTCTGTCCGCCTTTAACAATTTATTTTACCTTTGCATATCTACATTTAATGGTCTCTGTCTCTGTGCCTCTGTCCAGACTGCCAACCGCTCGTTCTTTCTGTCTCACTCCCCACAGTCACTAACTACCTTGGCTTATGGTTGCCAAAACTGTTTGCATATCCTTTCCAACATCGCATCCAGCATCAGGCTGTACCAGAGTGACGGTTTAGAAATCATGCAGCAATTCGTTTAACCCCTTCTACGCTCATGACGAGCTGAGCTCGTCATGGGCGTAACCTGCGCTACGCGGATGACGAGCTGAGCTCGTCACGTAACACGTTTTTTTTTAAATCGCAGCGCGCAGCGGGAAAACCGCTAGCGCGCATGCGGTTAAACAAACCATGGGGAAATAGGTCACTAGCTGACCCATTTAAAATCCAGGCTGTGTTTATCCTGGCCACATTCTGAACTTCATGGTGGTCCCCCTAAACTGCCCTTTCTTGCATTTGCTCAGGGGAGTTCATATATACACGTTGCATAATCAGCTATAAAGTACACGTGATCTCTGGTGGGGCCTATCTGCACTCTCTGCCTACATCACAAGGGTAGATGGTCCGTCTCTCTATTTGCGTGCCTTCTCATTGGACTCCGTGCAGCACGCTATTACCTTTCTCCCTGGTGCAAAAAATTACTTGGATGTCTATGGAGAAAGTTAGACTCCAAGGGTTAATCAATCAAATCAATCAGGATTTATAAAGTGCACTTACCCTTGCCTGGTGTTGTTGCAGCTTGAAACATCTTGTCATGGTTGTTTCTTTATTTATCTTTAATCAAGACTTTTCTGACCTCAGTGGGTCTTTAGCGGATAGTCTGTGATTTTAGATTATAAGGGACAGGTTTACAAGCCCCGTACACCACATTTGCGTTGCTGTTGCGTCACTTTTGTGACGCAGCCGTGGCGCAAAGCCAGCGCCATGCTGCAGGGTATTTACAACTTGACGCATCTAGGGAGATGTGTCACGATGTAAAGCCCTGCGTCACATGTGGGCGTTCCGGCACAGGTGGGGCGTTCCGGCACCGGAATGCCTCGAAAAGTGGCTGAGTGAAATCTACATGATTTCACTCAGTCACTTTTACGGCCATGCTGCGTCAAAACACTGCGCCTGCTTGAAGCAGGCGTGAGAATTGATGCAGCATGTTAGGCATAAGGGCACCCCGGGCCTTGCTGGAGCTGCGTCACGCTTGCGACGTGACTACAGCAGTTCGCCGCCTTTCCGCCGGGGGATGCGACACGCATCTGCCCATCCGTGCGCCACGGTGGGCCACATTGTAAATGCGGCGCAACAGTGGTGGCGCACAGGTGGTTTGGCATGATGCAACTGTTCTGGCGCATCCCTGCTGATTAGCAGAGATGTGCCAGAAGTTGTAAATCTGCCCCTAAGTTTGTTTGGCCGTCACTTGGGTGCAAATTACATAGAACAATTTACATGAAAGTTGGGTTCTCTTTTTATGATGCTCTGGCATGTGTAATGCTGTGGATTCATGTAACTATTATTGAAGCATTCCGCTTGTGAAGCTACTGGTTGTCAGGCCTCAGTTGTGGGCTATACTGCATGATGTTTTACACCAACTGTGTAATGTTTATTCTGTGCCAGAGCCCCTTCAACCAAAACTTGAAATAAAAGCCAATCCAAATACTTGTAAAGAATACATTTATTTTTGGAGGTCGCTTAACATTATTGCTGTAACCACATACATCCACTCCGGTAAAATACATTGTCATTTACAACGTCAATAGCTCTAACTCAAGCAAATGTGAGACTGATTGCATTTCCAATGCTTGTTTAGGACTTGTGCCCTGTAGGTAGGCCTTTGTAGTTGATGCAGATGCAAGCTATGTTACTATCTCCCATGCAATGAAGAAGAAATTTAAGACTGGGCTGGGTTGAATGACTGAAATTAACAACACGGGTTTGAGTGCTCCACTAAGTAGAAAAACATCCATGCATTTAGATATTACGAAAATAAGCGACGTTCTAACATATTTCCTTGAAATATTAGTTCATGCACCCTCTTCTGACATGCCCGTTCGTACACATGTCACTACAAAAATACATAAATACTGAATAGTTCAAGTTATGGGTATATTTAACGAAAATTTGAAAGATCATTGCAGTCCGATAATCTGTTAAAAATGCATCTTTCTTGTCACACGACGTTTTTATTTTGTGGGCGTTCAATATTGCTGCCTTTAAATCCTATGGGGGATATTATCAACAAATAGCGATATTTATCGCTAAGTAGGGTTAGCTGCAAATTTTTTAGCGCCGCGCATTTCCGGATTTTATCGCTGAGATAAGGTGCTATTAGCAACGTTTATCTCAAAAGTGATAACATTTCCAGCGATAGCGGCGGAATCCGTGAATATCGCTGAGAATACAGCGATATTCACGCATTATCGCTAACAGGGTCTTAGCCATTATATCCACCTCCCATTGGATATAATGGCTAAGAACTGGTCTGAGCAGGCATTAGTTTTTGGAGATATTCGCGCTTAGCGCGAATATTTCCATCGCTATGCCTGTGTTGGTAATAGGTGATAGCGATGTTAGCGACTGCTTTCAGTCGCTAACAGGTTGGGTACGCCCACTTTGCATGTCATTAGCGATAAATATCGCTGACATGCAAAGCGGGCCCCAAACCGCTCGCTATCGCCTACAAGCTGTCGCTAACTGCTGTTAGCGACAGCTTGCTAATAGGGCAATAGAATTATCGCCGCTTAGCGGCCAAAAACGGCCGCTAAAGCGGCGATAACTGCCTACCGCCCCTCTTGATAATATGCCCCTGATAGAGATCGCAGGTCACCCGGCCAACAATTTTCACCATACACGTACCAGGCCCATATATTTCCAATTTTTCATATACATTAATCGGGTGACCTAACAATTTTTCTACCAGCAACCCTGGTTCCTTCCTATTTATTTCTATTGTACCCGACTTACCAATCCACCGTCACGGGTACCTAAGATCCATAATGGATCAGGGAGCTAGCTGTAAAAGAAAGCAGGCAAAATACGAATATCGACTTTATTTCTCTTACTTCATCAAATGACCACAGACTACTGGGAAGTTTTAAAAGTTTATCTTGGAAAATCAGTTTCTGAGTGTATACATTTTACAAACGAAAAGGCAATCTATAATCAGAACAATGAAGAGCACATAACCATAAAAGAAAACCAAGGCAACCATTTATGAGTCTATAAGAAAGTTATAACAATGCGATCTACTAAATAGATTTTAGAAAAATGGATCACGAACTAGACTTTACTGTTTTGGGAAAATACTGCAAGGTAAGGATTGGAAATTCTATACATCTATAGGAGGGGAAAAATGGAACACGCTATAGTTCTAGCATCTTAACGTAAAATCAGATTTCAGGAGAATAATTATATACCACAGTTATGATTCATAAACAGTATGGAGAGAATGTGTTCTAAAAGGTAGGGAAACATAGGAACATGCTAAAAGAAAATATACTGTGTGACTTTTATAATAGGTTGCGGAAAGCATGGAAAATTAACGTATTCAAAGAAATGTCTTTATTAAAGCAAAGACAGAAAAATAGAAGATGCAGTGAAAGCTGTGCAGACCAACCCTGGCCACGGATCAGTCAAGGACAGGAAATACCCCAAGGAAGGACAGTCATCTATGGGACAGCAGGTGCAGATTGGACACCCCAGGACAGGACAGGAAAACCAGATTAGGATCAGGACAGGACCACCAAGGCACGACCAGCACCCGCAGTTCGGAAGCAACGCCTGAGCTCCACCCTCTCTGCAGCTATCAGTCAGAACCCCGATTGGGTTAGCGAACTCCCCAGGAAAGTGCTCCGCCAGCACTTAAGGTTTAGTAAAACCTTAAAGTCTATGGTCAAATTCGGACAGAATGCTCCGCAGCGCTCTGTATTCAGTCACCTATTGAGTGCGTTGGGTCAGTGACAGGTCAGCTATTCAGACAAGTCGTACAATTTCTCCAGCTAAACCTAGGCTAGTTATACTGTTTTCGGGTCAGTGTACCACCCCCCAAATGTTGCAAGTGTCAGAATCCCCAATTTCGATTGGTCCCCAGGTAGGATAGGTCAACACACCAATCAGAACAAACTTCTACAAGCTCGTATTTGCATTTTATGGAACCGCCTAGTGAATTTGGGGTTCCCATGACCTATTCTACAGAATACAATAGCAGAGTATACAATTGTTGCGAATGCAGTACAAATTCTGTTTCTCCGGCTGGGTGAAGGTGCATCTTCTCAGGCACATCTTGGCAGGGACCTTCAGTTGGCATCTTGTCAATGCCACAGCTAGAGTTTGGACATGCGCAGACTATCCTCTTAATATGGAGTCTTGAGCCTTGCATCAGACCCTCAATACCGCGGTACATGAAAAGTAAGCGAAAACAAATTAAAACATAGAAATAAATGAATTCACCATATACCATGAAAAGCTACTTTATACTTCTCAAATCAGAAAATATACTATTGCATTATAGTTAGTGCAACAGACGATAACACGAGAGCATCTGCACAAACTTCACCACGTTATAACACTGACAGCCATTTTTAGTTGTAAGCACGCATGCGCACACTTTCCCACCAGAACTGCAACTACGTCACGTCACGTGAGTGTGACTAACGCATGCGCAGAAGCAAACTCTCAAGCGGCGGCCATATTAAGGACACGAGTTATTCGTATTAGTAAACACATAGGCAAGCATCACTAAGATACATACATATCCAAAATAAAGGAAATTAGTAAAACATACGGGTGGTATTACAGGATTATAAGTTATTCGAGGTTCTTGATTTGAGCAAGTCACGTAATATGCGAAAACTTGCTTCATCAATCCCCTCTTTGATGATATTTACTATCATCACAAACTAATGGAACCAGATGCCAACTTCTCTCACACTTTGTGCATTTCGATTTCTTCCAACATCCTATTCAATTTCTCTTTCACATCTTTGTTAGGGTGAGAGTTTTTCACCCTTTTGTAAATCTGATTATTCAAGTCTTCTAATTCAAGTTCATCCACACTCCGTTTCACACCTCTCTTATTCACAGCGTATTTCTTTGTGTGTTTGCGACATTTGCAACAGACAAATATGAGAAAGATGATGAAACCTATCACTCCAATTGGCATCAGTACCTTAAACAATAAACTTTTACCTAAATTAGCAAACCAATGACCTACAGCGGAGAGACCATCAGTAAGTCTCTTCCAGGCACTATCAACCTCCAGTGGTTTGAGTTCCTTTTCCAAATTAGTAATGTTCTTTACGTACTTTTTGATTTGTACACTTTTGTCCGGTATGTAAGTGCAACAATGTTGCGCTTTCAACATCCGGCAGACTCCGCCCTCTTTTGCTAATAAGGTGTCCAGCGCAAGTCTGTTCTGCAAAACCATTGATCTGATCGCAACCATTTCGGTATTGACCAGCAGGAATCCATGAGCTGTGTCAGTAGACAACACATCCACTATTGTGGATAATTTGCAAATTCTGTGTGTATTCAGAACCACTCCCACTCCAGGTATCAGTGCACTAAAAATACTACCCATTATTTCACCTACGCTTTCTCTTTTACCACGCACTCAGCCATTAGTGTTTTCATTGCTTCCAGCAATTTCCTTCACATGGTATATTTTCGGGAAGACAATGCCAAAGTAGCAGCTTCCATACCAGTGATCCGGCAATTTGAAATAAGCCTTGTTTCCACATATATAATAAATTCCGGGAAACACAGGTTCTGACCCATTTTTGAAACCCCAACCTCCAATTACCTTGTAATTATGTTCACATTGACTGGAACCAATGAAAATGTTATTATAATAACTAGTCTTCTCGCGGTGAAGACAGAGTTTCCCTTTTCTTTCGAAATCCAGCAACAAAGTAGGACCACTCCCACCATTTGAGGTGCTTTCCATGTTTTCAGCCCATTTAGGAGTTTTCTGTCTTTTATCATTTGCCTTTCTTTGGAAACTCTCCCTTCTTTTCTCTGCCATGTTTAAAAAAAAATTTCTTGTTCATGTAATGAACAGGTCAAGTTATCTCTGTGTGCTTCATTTAAGTCTATGGTACCTATAGTCAGAAAATACTCTCCCATATAACGTTGTAACGTCACTTTTGGTATGTACAGGATTCAGATTTCCACGTATGGGAAGTTCAGAAAATATCACGTCTGAATTAGAATAGTAGTACTGTAACGGTCCTCTTTTGTAACATAAACTAGCTAAAATGCTACAGGAAATTCCATAGGTCAAAGGTAGGTGATGATAAGTCACGCCTTCAGCTACAGAAGTAGGTAGCTTCATGCAGACATAACAGTCTTCTATTTCCATAGTTTCTACATAGTGCACTAAAAGATTAGCAAAAACATTTAACTGTGTCTGGTTTTTAACTCCATGATAGTGTAGTCCTTCCTCATCTGATGCTTCTAAGTCTTGTTTTGTTTGTCTGAGTGCTTTTTCACGGTTTTCTACACTTCGTGTTGTCAGTTCTTCAGTGTCAGTGGTCACAGTCTGAGTAGGGTCAATATTAGTATTTTTGCTCACCATATAAGGAATGAAAACTGTTAGTCCTATCCAAATTATTAACACTATAGCTATGCTACATATACATACTCTGCAGCACGTTTTGCAACAACTGCGTCTAGGCCTTCCATATACATTTGAATCAGACATTTTCGTTCAGAAGAAGATTTCTCAACCCCTCTTTGTAACTTTGCACAGGTAGCTTACCCTGCACAACTTCAGGTTGGTTCGTCTTCCTCGGCAGAATAATCAGCTGTCTGTTCTTCGTTACTTTCGTCAGTAATATCAAGATCTTCGAATTCCTTCAACACTAAATATGTCCATTCAGGATCTTGGTATTTTTCGTTCAGTCTTTTTATTCGATCACTCCTCCTTTGTGAACTTTCTCCAACATGCTCTGCAATACGAGGACTCTTCCTTCTTTCTGCAAGTTTCTCCTCTACTGTTTTTATTCTCAGTCTCAGTCTCTTAATATATCTTGGTTCGATATGTTTCTTTTTCTTGAGTCTTTTAGTTGGCACTGTGATTTGGCTGTCTTCTAATGCTCTTTTATTTTCGTTTGTTTGTGGCACTTCTGATTCTTCCCTTCCTGTCTGACTAGTTCCAGGTCTTATTTCTATTTCTTCTGCCTGGTTACTAAACTGGCCTTGTTCAGGTGTATTCTGATGTAGATCTTCGAGCGTCCCTGTTTCTGTTTCCTGAACACGTTTTTCTAGTTCTATCTGATCCTGTTCAAGCACGTCGATCCCTTGATTTTCTTCTGCTTGAACCTTTTCACTAATTCTTGTTTGTCCCTTTTCGATTTCAGGAGTTTGTGGAGGTGTGTCGATCACTTGCTCTGTCCCTGTCTGTCCTTCTTCTTCCTCAGACTTGACGTGAATCTCAATAATCTGAGGATCTTCGCCTGTGCCTATCTCTTCTTCTCTATCCCACTCTCTATCTGCATAGGTTTGACTTCTTGTTCGGATTGGGTCATTAGTCAGGTCGATTATGGGTATCCAATCATCTTGACTGGTGCCCGGTTGTTCGTCATCAGCTACTTCAGGACCAACTTCTGCAGACCCCTCAGCTGGACAACCTTCAGCGTCAGTTTTCTCGTCTGGAATCACCTTCTGTGTATGGCTGGCATGGATCCACTTTGGAACGCCGGCACACTTCACCGCTGTCGTGGTCACCAGTATTATTTGGCGTTGTTTCCCCACCTCGGTGCAAGGCAACTCGAACGAGTATGTTTCTTGATTCTAACCCAGTCGCCAGGAACCAATTTGTGGACTGGAGTTGTTGGATTGGCGACGGCGTCTTCCCCAATCTGGCGAGAGATAGAACGCACTTGGTCACCCAGTTGCTTGCAGTACTCAAGTACCAAATCATCAGAAATGTTTAGCAGTTTATGTCCTGGTACCCATGCTTGTCTCATCACTCTTCCCATCAGGATCTCATGAGGGCTCAGGCCTGTTTTCCGGTCTTGAATTCTTCTGAGTCCCATCAGGGCAAGAGGTAAAGCATTTATCCAGTTCATGCCTGTAGAGTCACACATTTTCCCTAACCTTGACTTTATAGTGCCATTTACTTGCTCCACCACTCCAGAAGCCTCTGGACGATATGCACAGTGCAATTTTTGGGTGATCTTAAATGCCTTACAGAGCTGATCGATTACCTCATTCTGAAAATGTTTTCCTCTATCTGATTCAATTGTGACTGGAACCCCGAACCTGGGTATTAATTCTCGTAGTAACAAATTTAGCTACAGTTATGGCGTCACTCTTTTTAGCAGGGTAGGCCTCCACCCATTTTGAAAACAGGCAGACAATGACAAGGACATATCTCATTCCCTCACAGCGAGGCATTGTGATGAAATCAATCTGTACTCTTACAAAGGGACCTCCTGATTTTCCAATTTTTCCCAATTCGACTATTGTCCTTTTCCCAGCGTTAAACTCCTGACATGTTAAGCACCTCTGGCAGAGTGACTCTGCTACCTTCCTGAACTTCGGATTGTACCATGTTTGTTGGAAAACCAGAACCATGGCATCCCTACCAGTGTGTGAATCTCCATGTATCAGTATGGCCATAGAAGCAAGCAGATGTCTAGGCAACACAGGTATACCATTTGGGCCCACAATGACACCATCCTCACTTCTCGGTCGACAACCAAGTTTCTTCCATTTTTCTTTCTCCTTTGCTGGCACCGCATGCTGCCAATCTCTCAACTCTTCCCAGGTAGGCACCTCTTCAAACACCATAAGTTGGCAGCTGTTTCCAGGTCCCCCCAGTTTAACATTTACAGACATGCGATTTCTGGCACAATGTTGAGCCACTTCATCAGCAAATCGGTTTCCCAATGTTATATGGTCAATGCCAGATTTATGAGCAGCGCATTTGACCACTGCCAATTCTTTTGGTAATTGGATTGCTTCCAGTAAATCTTGTACAACTTTCCCATTTCTGATGGGAGTACCTGAAGAAGTCAGAAACTCCCTCTGTAGCCACAATTGGCCGAAGTCATGCACAACTCCATAACAGTACTGACTGTCAGTATATACTGTTATTCTTTTGTTTTTCCCAATTTTACAGGCTCTTATCAATGCAATCAATTCGGCTACTTGTGCAGACTTTACTCCATATAAACAGGAAGCTTCTTTAATGGCGTCTATAGAGACTACAGCATAAGCAGCGCTTAGGCCTACAAGTTCGTGTCTCATACATGAGCCATCCACGAACAGTTCCTCATCTTCTACAGGCAAAGGTACTTCTTTAATGTCTGGGCATGGTTTAGTACTGAATTTTGTCAGATCTATGCAGTCATGTTCATCCTCTCCCTCGGCTTCCATAATCATTGAGTCAGGGAGCAGGGTAGCTGGGTTCAGGATATTACACCGAGTAATGACCACATTTGCAGCACCCACGAGAATCCTCTCGTATTTAGTCAGCCGACTAGGGGTGAGATACTGGGTCTTAGTTCGGGTCAGTAAAATTACAACTGCATGTGGAACATACACAGTCACAGGATGTCCCTCCCATGACAATAGATTCACTCTGTTCTAGACTCGTGCAAGTTGCAGCTACTGCTTTCAGACATCCGGGTAATCCAGCAGCCACTGGATCCAAAGTGGCAGAAAAATATGCCACTGGACGCCTAATCAGACCATGCTCCTGTGTTAAGACTGACAGTGCACAATTTTCTCGTGTGTCACAGAATAGTGCAAATTCTTTAGAATAGTCAGGCATCCCTAAAGCAGGTGCTGTACACAGACATTCTCGTAATTTAGTGAATGCTGTCATGCCCTCGTCATCCCATTCCACTGGGTCCTTTGCTCCTTTCTTTGTCATTTTTATCAAAGGTTTTGCCAGGACAGCAAATCCCACAATCCATTGCCTGCAGTAACCTACCACTCCAAGGAACATTCTGATTTCTTTCTGAGTACGGGGTAACTGCATGTTCCGAATTATTCTGACTCTCTCAGAAGTAACTTTTCTGATGCCTTTTTCTATCTGGTGCCCCAGATATTTCACTGATTTTGTACAGAACTGCAATTTGTCAGGGGACACCTTATGTCCTTTTTCACCTAGGTGATTCAGTAAAGCAATGGTGTCAACAACACAATCTCTATGACTTTTAGATGCCACTAAAAGGTCGTCTATATATTACACCAAGACAGAATTTCCAGGTAACACTAAAGATTCAAGGCACTTTTTCAAAATCTGATTAAAGATAGAGGGACTTTCGGTGTACCCTTGAGGGACCCGATTCCAAACGTACATGTGACTGTCGAAAGCAAATAAGAAAAGAAATTTGCTATCTGGATGCAATGGGATCGAAAAGAATGCATGACATAGGTCTATCACGGTAAACCATTCAGCATCCCAGGGAATCTGATATAGGATCACTGCTGGGTTTGGAACAATAGGACAACAAGGAACCACTATTTTGTTTACCTTTCTCAGGTCCTGCACTACCCTGTACTTGCCACTAGGTTTCTTGATTCCAATTATGGGTGAGTTACATGGGCTACTCATCACTTCTTGTATGATGTTCGCTTCTAGCAGTCTTTTTATTTCAATGGCAACTCCTGCTCTCACTTCTGCACTCATTTTGTATGGCTTGGTATTAGGATAAACTGCATTTTCTTTCATGGCTATTTGTATTGGGTCTACATTTGCCATTAATCCTACATCCTTTCCTGTAAAGTCCCATACTTCTGGTTTCACTGTCTTTTGGAGTTCTTCAGGTAAGTCTTGTATAGTCATTTGTTTAATTTCTGAGTCTGGTCTAATTAACATTAATTTGTATATGCCATCCTCGTCTGGGGTTTGAATTTCGACGCCTTTTGGTGTGCAAAAGATGGTGCAGTTCATTTTGCACAACAAATCACGTCCCAGTAAGTTTACTGGACTGGTATCACAAACTACAAATCTATGCATTTCTTTGAAATTCCCTATTGTGATCTCCATGGGCTCAGTAACTGGGGTACTAATCAATTGATTAGACACACCCACTACTTGGATTGCTTCTCCCGAGAGGGGTAGGTTTGGAACGTCCGCTGTTCTCACAGTAGAACGGGTAGCACCAGTGTCCAATAGAAAGGTGACATCATTTCCATCAACCTTTCCTTCAATGTATGGCCCTGACTGGTCTACCGGCAAGGAGGCACCAAGAACACACTCCTTGTCCTCCCCTCTCAGGCCCCGTCAGTATTGGTCGTCACAGAAAAAAGTATCATTCAACAAAAACTGCGAAGTTGCTGCATTTCTATTTTCATTGCCTCCCCAGATCTCTATGTCATCACCCTGTGGTGATTTTCCCTTATAATTTGGTTTTGGCGCTCGGGGCAATTGACTTGCCTTTACCTGATGCTGATTCTTTCTAGGTTTTTCATTCTGCGTCTGTGGAGTTAAATCAGGGGTTTGGGTATTATCATGCTGTAAATATGGACACTCGTCTCTCCAGTGCCCGATTTCTCCGCACTGGTGGCAGGGAAATTTCTTTTTAGCTTCTTCTCTGCTCATTTTTACCTTGGGCTTCCCTCCACCCCCAGAGCCTTGATTTTGGGTATTCTTATTCATCTTATTCAACTGCTTTTCCTGTTGTTCTGCTAGCTTCACTTGTGCCCACATGACCTTCTCCTTGAGTGCCTTTTTCTTATCTGCCATCTCGTCCTCACAGTACTTTGCATACCGTAAGACCTCATCCATTTTCTTAGACTGCCAACAAATCTTATTGTCTTTGATCCACTGGCAAATTTCGGGTCTTAAACCGTTTACAAACCTGTAAATGAAGTGGGTCATGTCCTTCATCTCGATGTTATCTATTCCACTGTAAGTTTTGAACACCTGTAACTGTCTCTCATAAAAGGAGTGCACAGACTCATCCCTTTCCTGCGTGGTTCTATCTATTTTGGTCCAATCAGTTTCCTTTGCAGGCACCTTCATTTTCAGATGTAACATGACCTGGTCATATTTTCTCATTACCTCATCAGAGGGAGCACCGGTTACAGGGTCCCTGTCATACTCTTTGTTGGGCCAATCAATGGCAACTTTGCATTCGGTCCATAAATCCACAGGAACCACAAGGTCGAAAAACCCATCCAGGTCTTTCCACAAGCACTTTTGCACCTTTACAAACCTTTCCACCTGACTGTACCAGTCCACAGGCTTTTCTCGTAATTTTGGAAAGTCATTGGTAAAGGACACAATATCCTGTCTGGACCATGGAACGTGCACATATTTTCCACCTGGCACTTCACGCATAGGGTATACCTGCTCAGTTTTGTCAGCTTCCTTTAGAACGAACTCAGAAGTCGTCTGCTTAGATCTGGCCTCATCTTTCTTCTTTGCCCACCTGGCTTTCCACTTCTCTACGTCTCCCCATATTTGCAACACTGTCAATAATTCTTTAACCTGCGCCTTTTTTCCTGACACATTCATATTTTCCAGATCTTTGTCTGAAAAATCAGCTCTATAGGGTTTCTGCAGTGGCTTTGATTTTGAAATATCGATTCCCATACTAGCTGCAGTGTCTGATAATTTTTCATGGAGCACTCTGGTGTTTCGGGTAAAACTCTTGCCAATAAACAGCAGCTCTTCTTCAGAATAGGTATTTAATCTGTCCAAACCTACATTTCCTGCCATTAGCTCTTCCATTTCTATTCTAAGCTTGAAAATATCTAAAGGTTTCGACTGAGGAGTTTGTTTTTCTAACTCTCGACTCCATCTTTCAATCTCTTCAGGAGTCACCAATGTGACACTCTTGGTACCCGAAGTCGATTCCATTTGAATCTCCCTCGTGTTGAAAGGATTATGTCTTTTCTGTAACCTTTTTCCTGCGCCCCTAATGGGCAGATCCATTAGCGAGACCTCGGACTCACATTCACTGGTCTGGTCATCCACAATTAAGGGCTCCTGTCTTGGCTGTGCTACAACTGGAGTAATAACTGGAGTCTTCGGACTTCCCTGTCTATCCCCATACAGCGGAACCACTGGTCCAATAGTTACCGGGATTGTCAAGGCTTCAGGACTTGTATTTTACTGGGAGATCTTCTGAATTATCTTGGCTCTCTGCTTAGCTAGAGCCTCTCGTTCCCTGTCCTCCAGTATCCTGTCTAAAGAATTGTCATGTAATACCTGCTGGTTCAAAGTTGGGGCATAACTCGGGGCAGTGAGATGTGTCTCACTTGGTCCTTCACCGTAATTAGGTTTTGGGAACAGACTTCCTGTACCTAGGGATCTTGGTTCCTCCTCAGATGGGGGTCTTGAGAACGGAATTCCTGACGTTGAAGGCCTTGCCTCACCCTCGTAGGTAAGTCTAGAGCAGAAGTCTCTTTCTCTCGAATATCTTGACTCCCCACAAAATGGTGCTCTTTGACAGCTATCTCTAGCACCTAGAGGTCCCAAACTCTCATTATACGGAGGTATTTGACAAGTCTCTCCTACACTTACTGATCTGGCCTCTTCCCGGGGAGGAGGTCTCCGAGAATTATCCCCTTCACTAGAGGGTCGGTGTCCTTCATTATAAGGAGGCGGACTTCTCATAAACATATCATCTAATAATTCATCATCCGACTCCCCAATGGGCACCCAATGTTTACATTTTTCTGTTCTCTTCTCTCCTGCAGGAGGACCACCCATTGGCATCATGGGAAACAGCCCTTCTACAATCATATTCTGTCTCCATTGTTTCATCTTTTTATCACGGGTTTCTTGTATTAACTTCGGATAAAATGTTGTTAACCCTTTATCCATTCGGGGCTTGTCTCTCTCAAAAGCTACGATCTCCCATTCCTCTAAAGCTTCGTACTGCGTTAATCTAGGTCTGGGATGTAAGTCATTCATTTGGGTTCTTAAATTAAATAGAATTCTGCCATTGAATGTACCCTCCAATGGGAAAGCAAATATTCCATCATCCTTTGTGTATTCCGCCCAGTTTTCCAACCATACACACGAGTGGTACCCTTTATCAAACATCATGAAAGATGCGGGAGTATTAGGTGGCGGAATGACAACACCTTCTCTGGTTTTAATCGGCTTGTCCTTTTTGAAATAATTCTTCACTTTGTTTACAAGGGATAGTTTTCTCTTATTTCCGTACATAATGTCGGTTTTATGCCCTTTCCACTGATCGTTCTCAAACCCTAAATGTCGTGGATCAGGTCTAGTATGCGGTCTATACGAGTGCCACAAACGATTTCTGCTAGTGACTCTGTTTACAAATTACTTCCAATCCAAGTGCGTTTTTTATTTTCGTGCAACCAATTAAGTGCACGGTTTCAAATAATCTCGACCAATGGGTGCGCGGCCTTTCGCGAGACAGGTTCTCACGCTTCGGCACTCACCCCTCCTTTACAATTCCAGCTCCGCTACACACCCGCTGCGTCTACCAATCCCAGCGCGGCACAGAGTGACGTCAGAGCAGCTCCACAACTGACTCCCTCCCTCACAAGGTAACGGAAACTTAATTTCTCTCTAAAAGTGCCAGTGCTTTGTTATTTTACAAACGAATACACATTCGCCACTGTACCCAAGTGTCTAGACAGCAAAGATTTGTTTCACTGCAAGTAAACTACTTCCATTTACTTTTCATACACTACGGATAGATCTCTTCTGCCTACCCTTCACGCAAGCATTAGGGAACCTGCTACTTCTTTTGACTTATCCACTTCTTTCCGGGATATATACCAAGTCTAAAGTTTCACCAGCGAACCCCTTTGCTATCACCCAAGCTCCGATGAACCTGCTACTCCTTCCGATGTGACCCTTACTAGGTTTTTTCTCACAATAGAAGTTTTGCCAGTGATCTCGTCGCTATCATTTATTCAAACATACATTCAGAAAAACCCTAGTTAGTGCTTCCAGTTCTGCCTAACCTGCACTAACCTTCCTTAGGCCAGTGACCTCAACGCGAAGTGGATTCTCTTCACCACTCGCTATTCAATTCCACGGGGATTCCCAACAAACAACACTTTACTAACGAGTGGGTTAATACATAGATCAGTATAATAATAAGAAAAACAATTTAAAACATTTCATAATTTTTCAAAGCAAACATTTCACGTGATTGATCAGGCCACAGAAATTGTTTACCCTTGTAGCAGCAACAAAATGTTATCATAAAATTTTTAGCAGCATCCAACCTATCTAGCTTAACTAGTCCTACCTAACTTTAACTAGTCCTTAACCATACCTCTGCTACCAGAAAATTACTGATAGAGATCGCAGGTCACCCGGCCAACAATTTTCACCATACACGTACCAGGCCCATATATTTCCAATTTTTCATATACATTAATCGGGTGACCTAACAATTTTTCTACCAGCAACCCTGGTTCCTTCCTATTTATTTCTATTGTACCCGACTTACCAATCCACCGTCACGGGTACCTAAGATCCATAATGGATCAGGGAGCTAGCTGTAAAAGAAAGCAGGCAAAATACGAATATCGACTTTATTTCTCTTACTTCATCAAATGACCACAGACTACTGGGAAGTTTTAAAAGTTTATCTTAGAAAATCAGTTTCTGAGTGTATACATTTTACAAACGAAAAGGCAATCTATAATTAGAACAATGAAGAGCACATAACCATAAAAGAAAACCAAGGCAACCGTTTATGAGTCTATAAGAAAGTTATAACAATGCGATCTACTAAATAGATTTTAGAAAAATGGATCACGAACTAGACTTTACTGTTTTGGGAAAATACTGCAAGGTAAGGATTGGAAATCCTATACATCTATAGGAGGGGAAAAATGGAACACGCTATAGTTCTAGCATCTTTACGTAAAATCAGATTTCAGGAGAATAATTATATACCACAGTTATGATTCATAAACAGTATGAAGAGAATGTGTTCTAAAAGGCAGGGAAACATAGGAACATGCTAAAGGAAAATATACTGTGTGACTTTTATAATAGGTTGCGGAAAGCATGGAAAATTAATGTATGCAAAGAAATGTCTTTATTAAAGCAAAGACAGAAAAATAGAAGATGCAGTGAAGAGTTTTCGCACTATATTTACCTAGAAAGGTGTGCAGACCAACCCTGGCCACGGATCAGTCAAGGACAGGAAATACCCCAAGGAAGTACAGTCGTCTATGGGACAGCAGGTGCAGATTGGACACCCCAGGACGGGACAGGAAAACCAGATTAGGATCAGGACAGGACCACCAAGGCACGACCAGTACCCGCAGTTCGGAAGCAACGCCTGCGCTCCACCCTCTCTGCAGCTATCAGTCAGAACCCCGATTGGGTTAGCGAACACCCCAGCAAAGTGCTCCGCCAGCATTTAAGGTTTAGTAAAACCTTTAAAGTCTATGGTCAAATTCGGACAGAGTGCTCTGCAGCGCTCTGTATTCAGTCACCTATTGAGTGCGTTGGGTCAGTGACAGGTCAGCTATTCAGACAAGTCGGACAAATTCTCTAGCTAAACCTAGGCTAGTTATACTGTTTTCGGGTCAGTGTACCACCCCCCAAATGTTGCAAGTGTCAGAATCCCCAATTTCGATTGGTCCCCAAGTAGGAAAGGTCAACACACCAATCAGAACAAACTTCTACAAGCTCGTATTTGCATGTCATGGAACCGCCTAGCAGATTTGGGGTTCCCATGACCTATTCTGCAGAATACAATGGGGAAATATATAATTGTATCGAGTTAAGGACAGTTTAGCTCCATCCTTCTGGGTCAGAGGTTGTTTTCTCAGGAGCATCTTGACTGTGACTGCCAGCTGGCTGAGTTCCACTGCTCAAGGTTACTTTCTCCCTGGCTGCGCGACATGCGCAGTAGGGACCTTCAAGATGGTTCACGTCTCACTCCGACCCCCCATTTATCCTAGTGCATGAAAAGTAAGCGAAAACAAATTAAAACATAGAAATAAATGTTTTTACTACATATCATGAGTAGCTACTTTATATTTCTTACTATAAAAATATACTATGCTATTATGAATTAGTGCAACAGACAATAACACAAGAGCATCTGCGCAAGCTTCACCATGTGAGTTTTCAGACAGCCATTTTAGAGGCGAATACGCATGCGCACATTTTCCCACCAGAACTGCAACTACGTCACGTCACGTGAGTGTGACTAACGCATGCGCAGTAGAAAATTCCCAAGCGGCGGCCATATTAAGACAAGGGTTATTCGTATTAGTAAAACACATAGGCAAGCATCACTAAGATACATGCATATCCAAAATAAAGGAAATTAGTAAAATATACAGTTGTATTACAGGATTATAAGTTATTAAGCAAGTCGCGTAATATGCGAAAACTTGCTTCATCAATCCCCTCTTTGATGATATTTACTATCATCACAAACTAATGGAACCAGATGCCAACTTTTTTCACACTTTGTGCATTTCTATTTCTTCCAACATCCTATTCAATTTCTCTTTCACGTCTTTGTTAGGGTGAGAATTTTTCACCCTTTTGTAAATCTGATTATTCAAGTCTTCTAATTCAAGTTCATCCACACTCCGTTTCACACTTCTCTTATTCACAGCGTATTTCTTTGTGTGTTTGCGGCATTTGCAACAGACAGATATGAGAAAGATGATGAAACCTATCACTCCAATTGGCATCAGTACCTTAAACAATAAACCTTTACCTAAATTAGCAAACCAATGACCTATAGCGGAGAGACCATCAGTAAGTCTCTTCCAGGCACTATCAACCTCCAGTGGTTTGAGTTCCTTTTCCAAATTTGTAATGTTCTTTACGTACTTTTTGATTTGTACGCTTTTGTCCGGTATGTAAGTGCAACAATGTTGCGCTTTCAACATCCGGCAGACTCCGCCCTCTTTTGCTAATAAGGTATCAAGCGCAAGTCTGTTCTGCAAAACCATTGATCTGATCGCAACCATTTCGGTATTGACCAGCAGGAATCCATGAGCTGTGTCTGTAGACAACACATCCACTGTTGTGGATAATTTGCAAATTCTGTGTGTGTTCAGAACCACTCCCACTCCAGGTATCAGTGCACTAAAAATACTACCCATTATTTCACCTACGCTTTCTCTTTTACCACGCACTCAGCCATTAGTGTTTTCATTGCTTCCAGCAATTTCCTTCACATGGTATATTTTCGGGAAGACAATGCCAAAGTAGCAGCTTCCATACCAGTGATCCGGCAATTTGAAATAAGCCTTGTTTCCACATATATAATAAATTCCGGGAAACACAGGTTCTGACCCATTTTTGAAACCCCAACCTCCAATTACCTTGTAATTATGCTCACATTGACTGGAACCAATGAAAATGTTATTATAATAACTAGTCTTCTCGCGGTGAAGACAGAGTTTCCCTTTCCTTTCGAAATCTAGCAACAAAGCAGGACAACTCCCACCATTTGAGGTGCTTTCCATGTTTTCAGCCCATTTAGGAGTTTTCTGTCTTTTATCATTTGCCTTTCTTTGGAAACTCTCTCTTCTTTTCTCTGCCATGTTTAAAAACATTTTTTCTTGTTCATGTAATGAACAGGTCAAGTTATCTCTGTGTGCTTCATTTAAGTCTATGGTACCTATAGTCAGAAAGTATTCTCCCATATAACGTGTAACGTCACTTTTAGTATGTACAGGATTCAGATTTCCACGTATGGGAAGTTCCGAAAATATCATGTCTGAGTTAGAGTAATAGTACTGTAACGGTCCTCTTTTGTAAAATAAACTAGCTAAAATGCTACAGGAAATTCCATAGGTTAAAGGTAGGTGATGATAAGTCACGCCTTCAGCTACAGCAGTAGGTAGCTTCATGCAGACATAGCAGTCTTCTATTTCCATAGTTTCTACATAGTGCACTAAAAGATTAGCGAAAACATTTAACTGTGTCTGGTTTTTAACTCCATGATAATGTAGTCCTTCCTCATCTGATGCTTCTAAGTCCCGTTTTGTTTGTCTGAGTGCTTTTTCACGTCTTTCTACACTTCGTGTTGTCAGTTCTTCAGTGTCAGTGGTCACAGTCGGAGTAGGGTCAATTTTAGTATTTTTGCTCACCATATAAGGAATGAAAACTGTTAATCCTATCCAAATTATCAATACTATAGCTATGCTACATATACATACTCTGCAGCATGTTTTGCAACAACTGCGTCTAGGCCTTCCATTGACATTTGAATCAGACATTTTCGTTCAGAAGAAGATTTCTCAACCCCTCTTTGTAACTTTGCACAGGTAGCTTACCCTGCACAACTTCAGGTTAGTTCGTCTTCCTCGGCAGAATAATCAACTGTCTGTTCCTCGTCACTTTCGTCAGTAATATCAAGATCTTCAAATTCTTCCAACACTAAATATGTCCATTCAGGATCTTGTTTTTTTTTTCGTTCAGTCTTTTTATTCGATCACTCCTACTTTGTGAACTTTCTCCCACTTGCTTTGCAATACGAGGACTTTTCCTTCTTTCTGCAAGTTTTTCCTCTACTGTTTTTATTCTCAGTCTCAGTCTCTTAATATATCTTGGTTCAATATGTTTCTTTTTCTTGAGTCTTTTAGTTGGCACTGTGATTTGGCTCTCTTCTAATGCTCTTTTATTTTCGTTTGTTTGTGGCACTTCAGATTCTCCCCTTCCTGTCTGACTAGTTCCAGGTCTTGTCTCTATTTCTTCTGCCTGGTTACTAAGCTGGCCTTGTTCAGGTGTATCTTGATTTTGACTTTCACGTGTCTCTGTCTCTGTGTCCTGAACACGTTCTTCTAGTTCTATCTGATCCTGTTCAAGCACTTCGATCCCTTTATTTTCTTCTGCTTGAACCTTTTCACTAATTCTTGTCTGTCCCTTTTCAATTTCAGGAGTTTGTGGAGGTGTGTCGATCACTTGTTCTGTCCCTGTCTGACCTTCTTCCTCCTCAGACTTGACGTGAATCTCAATAATCTGAGGATCTTCGCCTGTGCCTTTCTCTTCCTCTCTATCCCACCCTCTATCTGCATAGGTTTGACTTCTTGTTCTGATTGGGTCATTAGTCAGGTCGATTATGGGTATCCAATCATCTTGACTGGTGCTCGGTTGTTCGTCATCAGCTACTTCAGGACCAACTTCTGCAGACCCCTCAGCTGGACAACCTTCAGCGTCAGTTTTCTCGTCTGGAATCACCTTCTGTGTATGGCTGGCATGGATCCACTTCGGAACGCCGGCACACTTCACCGCTGTCGTGGTCACCAGTATTATTTGGCGTTGTTTTCCCCACCTCGGTGCAAGGCAACTCGAACGAGTATGTTTCTTGAGTCTAACCCAGTCGCCAGGAACCAATTTGTGGACTGGAGTTGTTGGATTGGCGACGGCGTCTTCCCCAATCTGGCGAGAGATAGAACGCACTTGGTCACCCAGTTGCTTGCAGTACTCAAGTACCAAATCATCAGAAATGTTTAGCAGTTTATGTCCTGGTACCCATGCTTGTCTCATCACTCTTCCTATCAGGATCTCATGAGGGCTCAGGCCTGTTTTCCGATCTGGAATACTTCTAAGTCCCATCAGAACAAGAGGTAAAGCATTTATCCAGTTCATGCCCGTAGAGTCGCACATTTTTCCTAACCTTGATTTTATAGTGCCATTTATTTGCTCCACTACTCCAGAAGCCTCTGGACGGTATGCACAGTGTAGCACCTGTGTGATCTTGAATGCTTTACAGAGTTGCTCAATTATCTCATTCTGAAAATGTCCGCCTCTATCTGATTCAATAGTGACTGGAACCCCGAACCTGGGTATTAATTCTCGTAGTAACAATTTAGCTACAGTTATGGCGTCACTCTTTTTAGCAGGGTAGGCCTCCACCCATTTTGAAAACAGGCAGACAATGACAAGGACATATCTCATTCCCTCACAGCGAGGCATGGTGATGAAATCAATCTGTATTCTTACAAAGGGACCTCCTGATTTTCCAATTTTTCCCAATTCGACTACAGTCCTTTTTCCAGCGTTAAACTCCTGACATGTTAAGCACCTCTGGCAGAGTGACTCTGCTACCTTCCTGAACTTCGGACTGTACCATGTTTGTTGGAAAACCAGAACCATGGCATCCCTACCAGTGTGTGAATTTCCATGTATCAGTCTGGCCATAGAAGCAAGCAGATGTCTAGGCAACACAGGCATACCATTTGGGCCCACAATGACACCATCCTCACTTCTCGGTCGACAACCAAGTTTCTTCCATTTTTCTTTCTCTTTTTCTGGCACCGCATGCTGCCAATCTCTCAACTCTTCCCAGGTAGGCACCTCTTCAAACACCATAAGTTGGCAGCTGTTTCCAGGTCCCCCCAGTTTAACATTTACAGACATGCGATTTCTGGCACAATGTTTGGCCACTTCATCAGCAAAGTTATTTCCCAAAGTTACATGGTCAATGCCAGATTTATGAGCAGCGCATTTGACCACTGCCAATTCTTTTGGTAATTGGATTGCTTCCAGTAAATCTTGTACTACTTTCCCATTTCTAATGGGAGTACCTGAAGAAGTCAGAAACTCCCTCTGTAGCCACAATTGGCCAAAGTCATGCACAACGCCATAAAAGTACTGACTGTCAGTATATACTGTTATTCTTTTGTTTTTCCCAATTTTACAGGCTCTTAGCAATGCAATCAATTTGGCTACTTGTGCAGACTGTACTCCATATAAACAGGAAGCTTCTTTAATGGCGTCTATAGCGACTACAGCATAAGCAGCGCTTAGGCCTACAAGTTCGTGTCTCATACATGAGCCATCCACAGCTCCTCATCTTCTACAGGCAAAGGTACTTCTTTAATGTCTGGGCGTGGTTTAGTACTGAATTCTGTCAGATCTATGCAGTCATGTTCATCCTCTCCCTCGGCTTCCATAATCATTGAGTCAGGGGGGGACTCTCTTCTCTGCTGCTGGCTGACCCTGTCCGTAGGAAATCGGATTCTGTTCAAGCTCTTTCTGCCACAGGGACTACTCACTTTACCTCGCCGGACCCGCAACGCGGGTCCCGCAGCGCGGTACTTTTAAAGGGGCTGCTGACTTTGGGCACTTTCACCGGACCGGCAGGGCTGCGAGCACGAGGCAGGGACTCCGTGGACCAGGAGCCCCTGCGTGCCCCATTGATAACAGCTGGGCTGCTCTCCCTGCCGGCCACGCCCCCCGCCCACGGAGCACAATAGGAGCGCTCTCACCTGAACAAACGGGACTCTCTTCTCTGCTGCTGGCTGACCCTGTCCGTAGGAAATCGGATTCTGTTCAAGCTCTTTCTGCCACAGGGACTACTCACTTTACCTCGCCGGACCCGCAACGCGGGTCCCGCAGCGCGGTACTTTTAAAGGGGCTGCTGACTTTGGGCACTTTCACCGGACCGGCAGGGCTGCGAGCACGAGGCAGGGACTCCGTGGACCAGGAGCCCCTGCGTGCCCCATTGATAACAGCTGGGCTGCTCTCCCTGCCGGCCACGCCCCCCGCCCATAACACCAATAGGTATTTAAAGTCTCTGGTATACCCGCTGCGCGGGAGCGTCCCGGGAGAAGCCCGGGACAAGGGCGGGACCGTCTGTGGCCGTCCTAGGCCGGAGTAGGCTGGGCTGGGCCTACTCTCTTGGCTGTGTCCTCTGGCATTTGGCCCAAGTAAGGGAGATAGTGCTCCATAGGTATTATTGACCTCAAGACGCCATGCCGTCCCCGGCGGGGGAAAGCACCCCCATGAAACAGTGTGGAGTTAAAAATAAGACCTTAGAGAATTATTTTCCTCGAGCTGTGGGGGAAGGGGACAAGGAGAGTACTTTAAACCGGCTTAGGGCTGAGCGGAGACGCTCTATAGATAACCTGAAAAATAGATCTCTTGGAGAACATCTCACCACGCCTAGTGTAGAGTTGACCCCAACAGATGATGTCCCAATCCTGTTGAGGGATTGTACAAAAACTCCCCTAGCGTCATCCACGAGCTCTACCCCAGTGAGCAGCATAGGCCCAAGCAAGGTGACTATTGATCTAATTTCTCAACCCTCCCAAGCCATGAAATCTAGGAAAGCTAAACCTAAGCCAGCTGCAGCACATGTAGTATTTGGGCCACCCCCAAACAAACGCAGGAGAAAGGCCAAGGGGGCACAGGGAAAAAACAAACCCAAAACCCCTCACTCTGAGTTTGGGAAGCCATCTAAACCCCTCACACCGACTGTGATAGCAGTGGAGGAGCCACATTCTAATCCTGCTGCACAGGACGGTCTGGCCCCCGGTTCGATGAAAAATATAGTAAATAACATTGCCAATGTCCCCCTTTCTGTCGTCCCGTTAGGCAATTTGGAATTTCTGCTGAGGTCAATACTGTTACCAATTAGTGAAAGTATAAAAAAGGTGGAAATTAGATTAACCATCCTTGAGGCTACACTAAGTAGCATGAAAATCCCGGTCAACTCTCAAGGAAGGCTTCCAGAGCCCATCGCCACTCCAACAGCCCCTAACCACCCTCCAAAAAATGTAATGAGCTCAGCCCCGACTCAGGTTGCGATTGCGGCTGCCCCACTACAACCCCAGAGGAACATTCCCGCTCGAATGAAGACACCTAATCCTATTGGGCCTATCCCCCCTGTAAACTCTGTTTCTCCACCACAGCCCACAAATAGTGTTGCGCTAACACCACTAATGAAGCTTCCCCCCAGGCCACGTAGACCAAATTTACCACCAGAGGCAAATGACTTCACTGTAGTCATGGCGGGTGTTCCTCCGCTAGAGGCGGGTGAAGCTGAGGACTTTTGTGCCCTAAAAAGTAGGGTAATTAAGTGGTTAAATTTGAACAGACCCTTACCAGTACACTTAAATAATGAAATTATAATGGTTAGAAGGGTTCCATGGGTGGGGAGAACTCGCAAATCCATTATAGGGGACTGCATATTGGTGAGCTGCAGGGACGTTGGAACTGTCTCCCACATATGTCAGGGAAAGAATAGATCGCAGGTGTCAACCATTCAAACCCGTGATGCCAGTGGGTCACTGGGACCATCCCCTAGGGAACTCTATTCACTCCTCCTAATGACAGAGGATTCCACACAGTTCATGCAATTTGTATTGCCATTTATTTATCAATGTTCATATTTTTTGAAAAAGTTCATCAGAATGTGTTATATATCATATAATCATCATTTGTTCATCACTCAGAACATCATCATTGTTCATGACATCATCGTTTAAGGCATCATAATAATGTATAACATCCAATGCATTTCGGGCTGATAATAGAGCCCTTCATCAGGGAATCATGCTGTAAAAATGAAAAATAAATAGAAATAATGGTAATAAAGCGTTACCACAATATGCGTTATAACGTGTGTTATTGATACATTCCAATCACATTTCACCATAATAGCAAATATCACCAGTACCGTTTGCAATAGCGTTATGATAGACTTACATGTCTGTCTTTGTCCTTAACAAGTGTTTTTGCGTTTGATGTTAGCCAGTACGATTCTAAAAAAGAATGGTGCAAAACAGGTTGTTGCGTATTGGTTTAAATAAAATAAAAGACACCCTTTTCTATATACAAACGTGTAACTGCTGTGACCTGAACTGACCTGTTTTTCGTCTGAAAATCAACCCGCTGTGAACGCGGCTTCCATGGTAAACGCGCGTTTTGGTTTGAAAATATGCAACCGTCACGGTAATCAGACCTAGTTGCGGTCATGTGACCTGTTACCACTGTGAAAAGACTATCGATCAGATGCTCTGCAAAGATCTGCCTGTTGTGTCAATTCAGTAAGTTAAGTGTGTGTATCACACCTTCAAATGAGTTGATTCCTGTGAACGTGAAAGTAAAATTATTTATAAAAATATCACTGCTGATAGCAGTTTCGAACTCAAAAAAAGCTTGGGCGGTCCGCCTCGTCTACAACAACGCTGAGTCTAATGCGCTAGTCGTCAGTTGTATTTGAACTTGGGTGAAAGGACGCATATGGTGTGGAGAATGCTAAATGGGTTGGTAATGCATAACAACAGTTTAACGTCAGAAACAAAATTTAACATCAGAAACAAAGTATATACAGCAGAACACAGGGGTTACCAATCTGTGGCACTGAAGCAAATTTACAAGTCATGATTTACAGGTAACATGAAAATTCGATTCTCTCATTGAGTCCAAAAGGTTTTTGGGTACAAAGTCTATAAATCCATGAGTTCTCTCTTTGGAGTAGATGTTTCGTGTTGTCTCGACCTTCTATTTTGATGATGCTTTCCAAAATCAGGAATTTTAGTTGTGCAATGCTATGTTTTGCTTCCATGAAGTGTGTCGCGACAGTCGATTTCACGTTTTTCAAACGTATGTTTGATTTATGTTCTGTGATTCTTGTTTTGATCCGGCGCTCCGTCTTGCCAATGTATAGTTTGCCGCACGGGCATTTGAGTGCATAAATGACATTTGTTGAGTCACAGGTGGCATTTACCTTGAGTTTTATTTCTTGACCTTTCATTGGATGATTTATTTTATTCCCTCTGATGATGTTGTTACAGTGGCAAGTTTAACGTGTAAGTCCGTTTCCAATCCTTCGGGTGTGCGGTTTACTTTGACGTCTAAAAAAGTGATGGTACTGTCAGACATTTCCCAGGTCAGCTGAATTCTTTCATCAATTTTATTGATGAAATGGAGCTAATGCTCTTCTCACTTTACCAAAGTTATTTCAGACATAAGGATAGCTGGTATCTACAACTAGTTGGCACTGCCATGGGCAAAGACGGAGCGCCGGATCAAAACAAGAATCACAGAACATAAATCAAACATACGTTTGAAAAACGTGAAATCGACTGTCGCGACACACTTCATGGAAGCAAAACATAGCATTGCACAACTAAAATTCCTGATTTTGGAAAGCATCATCAAAATAGAAGGTCGAGACAACACGAAACATCTACTCCAAAGAGAGAACTCATGGATTTATAGACTTTGTACCCAAAAACCTTTTGGACTCAATGAGAGAATCGAATTTTCATGTTACCTGTAAATCATGACTTGTAAATTTGCTTCAGTGCCACAGATTGGTAACCCCTGTGTTCTGCTGTATATACTTTGTTTCTGATGTTAAATTTTGTTTCTGACGTTAAACTGTTGTTATGCATTACCAACCCATTTAGCATTCTCCACACCATATGCGTCCTTTCACCCAAGTTCAAATACAACTGACGACTAGCGCATTAGACTCAGCGTTGTTGTAGACGAGGCGGACCGCCCAAGCTTTTTTTGAGTTCGAAACTGCTATCAGCAGTGATATTTTTATAAATAATTTTACTTTCACGTTCACAGGAATCAACTCATTTGAAGGTGTGATACACACACTTAACTTACTGAATTGACACAACAGGCAGATCTTTGCAGAGCATCTGATCGATAGTCTTTTCACAGTGGTAACAGGTCACATGACCGCAACTAGGTCTGATTACCGTGACGGTTGCATATTTTCAAACCAAAACGCGCGTTTACCATGGAAGCCGCGTTCACGGCGGGTTGATTTTCAGACGAAAAACAGGTCAGTTCAGGTCACAGCAGTTACACGTTTGTATATAGAAAAGGGTGTCTTTTATTTTATTTAAACCAATACGCAACAACCTGTTTTGCACCATTCTTTTTTAGAATCGTACTGGCTAACATCAAACGCAAAAACACTTGTTAAGGACAAAGACAGACATGTAAGTCTATCATAACGCTATTGCAAACGGTACTGGTGATATTTGCTATTATGGTGAAATGTGATTGGAATGTATCAATAACACACGTTATAACGCATATTGTGGTAACGCTTTATTACCATTATTTCTATTTATTTTTCATTTTTACAGCATGATTCCCTGATGAAGGGCTCTATTATCAGCCCGAAATGCATTGGATGTTATACATTATTATGATGCCTTAAACGATGATGTCATGAACAATGATGATGTTCTGAGTGATGAACAAATGATGATTATATGATATATAACACATTCTGATGAACTTTTTCAAAAAATATGAACATTGATAAATAAATGGCAATACAAATTGCATGAACTGTGTGGAATCCTCTGTCATTAGGAGGAGTGAATAGAGTTCCCTAGGGGATGGTCCCAGTGACCCACTGGCATCACATTTTGATTCGTACCAATGGGCGTTTTATGAGGCAGTAACGCCACCCACGGAGAACCTAAAAAGATTAATTAGGATCAAACAGCTGTGCATCCACCCTTAATTTTTCTGTTTATGAACCATTCAAACCCTTCATGTGTCTTTCTTCTTCCCCCCTATCCCTGTCCCTGCCCCTGCACATACGCATCGTACCTACGATAACTGGGAAAGGGTCAGTCGGAGAGGTGATCGTTACGAATTCAACCCCAGGCCAGTATTCAACCGCCCAGAGCCACCCCTTCGTACATTTAACAGGTTTCACTGCCTGGATGGCTTAGAGGGGGTAGATTGACAAATGGATAATGGTCTTCGGGGAGAAGGGGGTAAAGGGGTTCTGAAAGAAGAGTCGGAGGTGCATAGTTCGGTGGCAAAGCAAATGCCATCAAGTTGTGGCATGACGCCTGTGCTGGATGAACCCAGGGCAGTAGATATTGGATGTATAGGAGAGGGACATGGGCCAGATATGGAAAAGACAGGGTGTGAGTTACAAAGGGGGCGCCAGGGGGTAGTGGAGAAGGGGGGTGAGGCACTGAGAATTATTTCATGGAATATAGCTGGTCTGGCTGGAAAATTTGACAACAAAGAGTGGCTCGACTATATTAGGAAATTCCATGTAATCTGTCTGCAGGAGACCTGGGCATCGGAGAATAACTTCCACCTGCAAGGGTATAAGTGTTTTTTTGTACCCGCCCAAAAATCTAGATCGGGGAGAGCCATTGGAGGATTATCTATTTATATTGACTTGGGCCTTCCGGGCAGTTGCTCTTGCCTACCCTGGAACTCCCACAGGATCCAGGCAGTTAGAATTTCAGGGAAGGGGCTTAGATTTGTAGTTTTTAATATCTACAACAATGAGACAGCGGGAACCCATACCCCTCTTGCTGTTGAATTGGATCACAGGTTGGGTCAGGAAACAATGGGCCAAAAAAAGGGGCAGATACACGCAATGTTGGTAATGGGAGACTATAATTGCCATCTGTGCCCGGCACTGGTTCAAAAAAAAAACAGACTGGTCCCAGTGCCCCATGGAGAAGGGGCCGCACTTTTCCCATACGCCGACAGGGTTAGCTTTCAGTACGCTCCGGCTCAAGTATGACCTAGAGCATACTATTAACATGATGGGGACCCAGGAGGATGGCACACTCCCACCTAAATTTAAGGGCAGAGGGTGCTCATCCTTCATAGACTATATCCTGGTCTCAAGATCTCTGATAAATAAGATAACTAGTGCAGGGATTGAATGGAGCGGCTTTAGTGACCATAACCCCCTCGTCTTGGAGTTGTTGTACAGGGTGGGCCCAAGAAATAGAGCTCAACACACATTTACTGAAAGGGCAACAGATCAAGGCAGGAGACTAAAGTGGTCGAAAATTGATGGGGAAAAGTTTTACAAGGACCTGATGGACGCCGGCAACTTGGCCATCAATGATTGTTTAGACACAGAGGTTCACGGACTGAGGCTTCTGGAGGCATTTGATCAGATTGCCAAGTTGATCGACGGTCTATTAAAGACTCGTGTGTCTTTAAAGAACCACGGGAATCCTCGATGGTTCGATAAAGACTGCTCCAAAGCTTTGAGGGAGCTGAAAAGCTGCCTTAAATCTAAACCAAGGGTCCCCCATAAAGTGAGGGCGTGTAGAGAAAATTATAAAAAAGAGATTAAGAGGAGGAAACTTGCCTTACAGGCTGAAGCGTGGGCAGATCTAAGAGAAGTAGGGGAAAGAAAGGATCTAGCGGGTTTCTGGAGGATCATCAATAATCCAACTTTCCAGGAAAAAGATATCCTGGAGATAGGGGCTAATATCCTCCCAGAACAGTGGGTTACCCACTATAGGAGTCTATATAACCACGAGTCTGGTACCACTGTAGAGTTATTGGCTACCTCAACTCATGCTCCACCGGTTGAATTCACTATTAAGGAGATCACCGCAGGGATTGAGGGCCTGACTAAAAATAAAGCCCCGGGGCCCGACGGGATTCCCCCAGATCTGTTTTTGAGTAACACTGATCTTTGGGCCCCTTTAATGACAAGGGTCATCAATACTGCTATTACCTGCGGCCTGCCTCCGTCCTGGTCAAAAGCGGTAATTGTGCCGATTTTTAAGAAGGGCAATAGGGACGACCCCAAGTGTTACCGCCCGATTTCCCTGATTGATGTGTCAGCAAAACTTTTGGGAAGGGCAATTCTTAATAGACTGTCCGAGTGGACCGAAGAAAATAACATCTTCTCGGACACTCAATACGGATTTAGGACAGGGAGGTCCACTAGTGACCAATGCCTGAACCTTTACATGCTGACTGCCAAATATACCATGGCTAGTGAAGAATCCATTTATATGGGTTTCATGGATTTGGCAGCAGCATTTGATCACGTTAACAGGGAGAAATTGTGGGGCATGATGTTTAGCATGGGGATTGAGAGTGGCCTAATTAACATCTTGAGGGAATTGCACAGTGACACTACGGCTAAGGTTCGTTACAATAGGGAGGGGGGATTGACTAACTCATTCCCCTATATGAGTGGAGTTAGGCAAGGCTGCATCCTTGCCCCTTTTTTGTTTTCCCTGTACATTAATAATTTGGAGCAGTTTTTGTTAGGTTTAAAAGCTGATTGCCCAAGGGTCGGGTTGCGTCATATTCCTGTTCTGCTTTATGCAGACGACGCGGTGCTGATTGCACGCACACCCAAGAGCTTACAAATCTTGATTGATGGATTTGTTAAGTTCATGGGTGCCCTGGACCTCTTTGTTAATCTGGGTAAATCCTATGTGCTCCGGGCGGGGAAAAAATCTACCTCCAAATTTACTTACACAATAGGGAGTCACATTGTAGAAGAGGTGAAAACGTTTCCCTATCTTGGTGTAACATTTGATGGCGCCTTACAGTTTGACTCCTTGGTGGAGGAGCGTTGTGGTAAAATGATCGCATCTAACGGGGCAATAGCTAGCTATGGCAGGAGGCTAGGAAGATGGTCCCCGGAACAGGTGATGAACTTGTATAGCTCTGTATCATGCTCCAAAGTTATCTATGGGGCAGAAGTATGGGGCTTCGTTAATACCACAAGAATCCAACGGGAAGAAAATAAATACTTGAAATTAATCCTGAGGGTACCCCAAAGCACTGCTGGATTAATTGCCCACAGGGAGTTAGGGAGGCCACATATAGAAGACCTGGTAAAATTGAGGCCCATAATTGCTTGGTTAGAAATCTGGGTCAATCCTGATGCGTCACTCAGTAGAGAAATCTTATTGGATTGTTTGAAGAGGGACAAATGTATGCGCATCCCTTGGCTCCATTATGTGAAGAACACCTTAGAGGAACTAGGTTTTGTGAACCTCTTCACTAACCCTGCAACAATTGTAGCCCAGAATAAGTTGCAAGTAGGGAAAAATTTTCTAGAGCGGAAAAACCTATGCAGAGCTGAGGCGGAAGGGTGTAAAAAGACAGTGAGGGCCCACAACCTAGTGAAGAGCGCAGAGGGTATGGAACCATACTTGTACCTCATGTATAACGCACAGGACAGGTTCTTGATGTGCCGTTTCAGGCTGAACCTACTCCCATTCATGTTGGCATCACCAGTAGGATTTGCTACATCAATTGAACAGAAGGGGCCCTGCGGCTGCGGCAACAGGTCTCCGCAGGACTCCCTTCATTTTGTTTTACTTTGCCCCTTTTATATAATGCCCAGACGCAGATTCCTTGTAAACCTCTTAAAAAAAACAATTTGACCCACGCTAGGGAGGCATTAGTATTTTTACAGAAAGCCTCGGACCCCTTAACATTATGTAGTATTATGAATTTTATTAAGGTAGCGGTCCGTTTAAGACATACCAGGGGAGAAGAATGAAATGTCTCATATTTTATGCCTTTTAAGTGTTATACATTGTTTCACTGTTTGCATTTTACGCTTTGTTTATACTCTGTACAAAGGATCTTGGATACGTTTAATGACTTTTTACTATGTATATATGTGTGTGCTTTTATGGTGATTTTTAATCACCGAATAAAGATTCTTTGAATTGAATTGAATTGAGTCAGGGAGCAGGGTAGCTGGGTTCAGGATATTACACCGAGTAATAACCACATTTGCAGCACCCACGAGAATCCTCTCGTATTTAGTGAGCCGACTAGGGGTGAGATACTGGGTCTTAGTTCGGGTCAGTAAAATTACAACTGCATGTGGAGCATACACAGTTACAGGATGTCCCATGACAATAGATTCACTCTGTTCTAGACTCGTGCAAGTTGCAGCTACTGCTTTCAGACATCCGGGTAATCCAGCAGCCACTGGATCCAAAGTGGCAGAAAAATAGGCCACTGGACGTCTAGTCAGACCATGCTCCTGTGTTAAGACTGACAGTGCACAATTATCTCGTGTGTCACAAAATAGTGCAAATTCTTTAGAATAGTCAGGCATCCCTAAAGCAGGTGCTGTACACAGACATTCTCGTAATTTAGTGAATGCTGTCATGCCCTCATCATCCCATTCCACTGGGTCCTTTGCTCCTTTCTTTGTCATTTTTATCAAAGGTTTTGCCAGGACTGCAAATCCCACAATCCATTGCCTGCAGTAACCTACCACTCCAAGGAACATTCTGATTTCTTTCTGAGTACGTGGTAACTGCATGTTCCGAATTATTCTGACTCTCTAAGAAGTGACTATTCTGATGCCTTTTTCTATCTGGTGCCCCAGATATTTCACTGATTTCGTACAGAACTGCAATTTGTCAGGGGACACTTTATGTCCTTTTTCACCTAAGTGATTCAGTAAAGCAATGGTGTCAACAACACAATCTCCATGACTTTTAGATGCCACCAAAAGGTCATCTATATATTGCACCAAGACAGAATTTCCAGGTAACACTAAAGATTCAAGGCACTTTTTAAGAATCTGATTAAAGATAGAGGGACTTTCGGTGTACCCTTGGGGGACCCTATTCCAAACGTACACGTGACTGTCGAAAGCAAATGAGAAAAGAAATTTGCTATCTAGATGCAATGGGATCGAAAAGAATGCATGACATAGGTCTATCACGGTAAACCATTCAGCATCCCAGGGAATCTGATATAGGATCACTGCTGGGTTTGGAACAATAGGACAACAAGGAACCACTATCTTGTTTACCTTTCTCAGGTCCTGCACTACCCTGTACTTGCCACTAGGTTTCTTAATTCCAATTATGGGTGAGTTACATGGGCTACTCATCACTTCTTGTATGATGTTCGCTTCTAGCAGTCTTTTTATTTCAATGGCAACTCCTGCTCTCACTTCTGCACTCATTTTGTATGGCTTGGTATTAGGATAAACCGCATTTTCTTTCATGGCTATTTGTATTGGGTCTACATTTGCCATTAATCCTACATCCTTTCCTGTAAAGTCCCATACTTCTGGTTTCACTGTCTTTTGGAGTTCTTCAGGTAAGTCCTGTATAGTCATTTGTTTAATTTCTGAGTCTGGTCTAATTAACATTAATTTGTATATGCCATCCTCGTCTGGGGTTTGGATTTCAACGCCTTTTGGTGTGCAAAAGATGGTGCAGTTCATTTTGCACAACAAATCACGTCCCAGTAAGTTTACTGGACTGGTATCACAAACTACAAATCTATGCATTTCTTTGAAATTCCCTATTGTGATCTCCATGGGCTCGGTAACTGGGGTACTAATCAATTGATTAGATATACCCACTACTTGGATTGCTTCTCCCGAGAGGGGTAGGTTTGGAACGTCCGCTGTTCTTACAGTAGAACGGGTAGCACCAGTGTCCAATAGAAAGGTGACATCATTTCCATCAACCTTTCCTTCAATGTATGGCCCTGACAGGTCTACCGGCAAGGAGGCGCCAAGAACACACTCCTTGTCCTCCCCTCTCAGGCCCCGTCAGTATTGGTCGTCACAGAAAAAGGTATCATTCAACAAAAACTGCGAAGTTGCTGCATTTCTATTCTCATCGCCTCCCCAGATCTCTATGTCATCACCCGGTGGTGATTTTCCCTTATAATTTGGTTTTGGCGCTCGGGGCAATTGACTTGCCTTTACCTGATGCTGAGTCTTTCTTGGTTTTTCATTCTGCGTCTGTGGAGTTAAATCAGGGGTTTGGGTATTATCATGCTGTAAATATGGACACTCGTCTCTCCAGTGCCCGATTTCTCCGCACTGGTGGCAGGGAAATTTCTTTTTAGCTTCTTCTCTGCTCATTTTTACCTTGGGCTTCCCTCCACCCCCAGAGCCTTGATTTTGGGTATTCTTATTCATCTTATTCAACTGCTTTTCCTGTTGTTCTGCTAACTTTACTTGTGCCCACATGACCTTCTCCTTGAGTGCCTTTTTCTTATCTGCCATCTCGTCCTCACAGTACTTTGCATACCGTAGGACCTCATCCATTTTCTTAGACTGCCAACAAATCTTATTGTCTTTGATCCACTGGCAAATTTCGGGTCTTAAACCGTTTACAAACCTGTAAATGAAGTGGGTCATGTCCTTCATCTCGATGTTATCTATTCCACTGTAAGTTTTGAACACCTGCAACAGTCTCTCATAAAAGGAGTGCACAGACTCATCCCTTTCCTGCGTAGTTCTATCTATTTTAGTCCAATCAGTTTCCTTTGCAGGCACCTTCATTTTCAGATGTAACATTACCTGGTCATATTTTCTCATTACCTCATCAGAGGGAGCACCTGTTACAGGGTCCCTATCATACTCTTTGTTGGGCCAATCAATGGCAACCTTGCATTCGGACCATAAATCCACAGGAACCACAATGTCGAAAAACCCATCCAGGTCTTTCCACAAGCACTTTTGCACCTTTACAAACCTTTCCACTTGCCTGTACCAGTCCACAGGCTTTTCTCGTAATTTTGGAAAGTCATTGGTAAAGGACACAATATCCTGTCTGGACCATGGAACGTGCACGTATTTTCCACCTGGCACTTCACGCATAGGGTATAACTGCTCAGGTTTGTCAGCTTCCTTTAGAACGAACTCGGAAGTCGTCTGTTTAGATCTGGCCTCATCTTTCTTCTTTGCCCACCTGGCTTTCCACTTCTCTACGTCTCCCCATTTTTGCAACACTGTCAATAATTGTTTAACCTGCGCCTTTTTTCCCGACACATTCATATTTTCCAGATCTTTGTCTGAAAAATCAGCTCTATAGGGTTTCTGCAGTGGCTTTGATTTTGAAATATCTATTCCCATACTAGCTGCAGTGTCTGTTAATTTTTCATGGAGCACTCTGGTGTTTCGGGTAAAACTTTTGCCAATAAACAGCAACTCTTCTTCAGAATAGGTATAACCCTACATTTCCCGCCAATAGCTCTTCCATTTCTATTCTGAGCTTGAAAATATCTAAAGGTTTCGACTGAGGAGTTTGTTTCTCTAACTCTCGACTCCACCTTTCAATTTCTTCAGGAGTCACCAATGTGACACTCTTGGTACCCGAAGTCGATTCCATTTGAATCTCCCTCGTGTTAAAAGGATTGTGTCTTTTCTGTAATCTTTTCCCTGCACCCCTAATGGGCAGGTCCATTGGTGAGACCTCGGACTCAGATTCACTGGTCTGGTCATCCACAATTAAGGGCTCCGGTCTTGGCTGTGCTACAACTGGAGTAATAACTGGAGTCTTCGGACTTCCCTGTCTATCCCCATACAGCGGAACCACGGGTCCAATAGTTACCGGGATTGTCAAGGCTTCAGGACTTGTGTTTAACTGGGAAATCTTCTGAATTATCTCGGCTCTCTGCTTAGCTAATGCCTCTCGTTCCCTATCCTCCAGTATCCTTTCTAAAGAATTGTCATGTAATACCTGCGGGGTCAAAGTTGGGGCATAACTCGGGGCAGTGGGATGTGTCTCACTTGGTCCTTCACCGTAATTAGGTTTTGGGAACAGACTTCCTGTGCCTAGGGATCTTGGTTCTTCCTCAGACGGGGGTCTTGAGAATGGAATTCCTGACGTGGAAGGCCTTGCCTCACCCTCGTAGGGAGGTCTAGAGCAGAAGTCTCTTTCTCTCGAATATCTTGATTCCCCACAAAATGGTGCTCTTTGACAGCTATCTCGAGCACCTAGAGGTCCCAAACTCTCATTATACGGAGGTATTTGACGACTCTCTCCTACACTTACTGATCTGGCCTCTTCTTGAGGAGGAGGTCTCCGTGAATTATTCCCTTCACTAGAGGGTCGGTGTCCTTCATTATAAGGAGGCGGACTTCTCATAAACATGTCATCTAATAATTCATCATCCGACTCCCCCATGGGCACCCAATGTTTGCATTTCTCTGTTCTCTTCTCTCCTGCAGGAGGACCACCCATTGGCATCATTGGAAACAACCCTTCTACGATCATATTCTGTCTCCACTGTTTCATTTTTTTATCACGGGTCTCTTGTTTTAACTTTGGATAAACTTTTGTCAACCCTTTATCCATTCGGGGCTTGTCTCTCTCAAAAGCTTCGATCTCCCATTCCTCTAAAGCTTCGTACTGCGTTAATCTAGGTCTGGGATGTAAGTCATTCATTCGGGTTCTCAAATTAAATAGAATTCTGCCATTGAATGTACTCTCTAACGGAAAAGCCAAAATTCCGTCATCCTTGGTGTATTCCGCCCAGTTTTCCAACCATACACACGAGTGGTACCCTTTATCAAACATCATGAAAGATGCGGGAGTATTAGGTGGCGGAATGACAACACCTTCTCTGGTTTTAATCGGTTTGTCCTTTTTGAAATAATTCTTCACCTTATTTACAAGGGATAATTTTCTCTTATTTCCGTACATAATGTCGGTTTTATGCCCTTTCCACTGATCGTTCTCAAACCCTAAATATCGTGGATCAGGTCTAGTATGCGGTCCATACGAGTGCCACATACGATTTCTGCTAGTGACTCCGTTTACAAATTACTTCCAATCCAAGTGCGTTTTTTATTTTCGTGCAACCAATGAAGTGCACGGTTTCAAATACTCTCGACCAATGGGTGCGTGGCCTTTCGCGAGACAGGTTCTCACGCTTCGGCACTCACCCCTCCCTTACAATTCCAGCTCCGCTACACACCCGCTGCGTCTACCAATCCCAGCGCGGCACAGAGTGACGTCAGAGCAGCTCCGCAACTGACTCCCTCCCTCACAAGGTAACGGAAACTTAATTTCTCTCTAAAAGTGCCAGTGCTTTGTTATTTTACAAATGAATACACATTCGCCGCTGTACCCAAGTGTCTTTACAGCAAAGATTTGTTTCACTGCAAGTAAACTACTTCCATTTACTTTTCATACACTACGGATAGATCTCTTCTGCCTACCCTTCACGCAAGCATTAGGGAACCTGCTACTTCTTTTGACTTATCCACTTCTTTCCGGGATATATACCAAGTCTAAAGTTTCATCAGCGAACCCCTTTGCTATCACCCAAGCTCCGATGAACCTGCTACTCCTTCCGATGTGACCCTTACTAGGTTTTTTCTCACAATAGAAGTTTTGCCAGTGATCTCGTCGCTATCATTTATTCAAACATACATTCAGAAAAACCCTAGTTAGTGCTTCCAGTTCTGCCTAACCTGCACTAACCTTCCTTAGGCCAGTGACCTCAACGCGAAGTGGATTCTCTTCACCACTCGCTATTCAATTCCACGGGGATTCCCAACAAACATATAAACACTTTACTAACGAGTGGGTTAATACATAGATCAGTATAATAATAAGAAAAACAATTTAAAACATTTTATAATTTTTCAAAGCAAACATTTCACGTGATTGATCAGGCCCCAGAAATTGTTTACCCTTGTAGCAGCAACAAAATGTTATCATAAAAATTTTAGCAGCATCCAACCTATCTAGCTTAACTAGTCTTACCTAACTTTAACTAGTCCTTAACCATACCTCTGCTACCAGAAAATTACCGATAGAGATCGCAGGTCACCCAGCCAACAATTTTCACCATACACGTACCAGGCCCATATATTTCCAATTTTTCATATACATTAATCGGGTGACCTAACAATTTTTCTACCAGCAACCCTTCACGCAAGCATTAGGGAACCTGCTACTTCTTTTGACTTATCCACTTCTTTCCGGGATATATACTAAGTCTAAAGTTTCACCAGCGAACCCCTTTGCCATCACCCAAGCTCCGATGAACCTGCTACTCCTTCCGGTGTGATCCTTACTAGGTTTTTCTCACAATAGAAGTTTTGCCAGTGATCTCGTCGCTATCATTTATTCAAACATACATTCAGAAAACCCTAGTTAGTGCTTCCAGTTCTGCCTAACCTGCACTAACCTTCCTTAGGCCAGTGACCTCAACTGCGAAGTGGATTCTCTTCACCACTCGCTATTCAATTCCCCGGGGATTCCCAACAAACATATAAACACTTTACTAACGAGTGGGTTAACACATATATCAGTATAATAATAAGAAAAACAATTTTAAAACATTTCATAATTTTTCAAAGCAAACATTTCACGTGAGTGATCAATTCACACAAACTGTTTTACCCTTGTAGCAGAAATAAAATATTATCATAACATTTTAGCAGCATCCAACTTATCTAGCTTATGTAGTCCTACCTAACTTTAACTAGTCCCTAACCATCCTTCTGCTACCAGAAAATTACTGATAGAGATCGCAGGTCACCCGGCTACTAATTTTCACCATACACGTACCAGGCCCATATTTTTCCAATTTATCATATACATTAATCGGGTGACCTAACAACTCTACTACCAGCAACCCTAGTTCCTTCTTACTTATTTCTGTTGTACCCGACTTACCAATCCACTGTTACGGGTACCTATGATCCACAATGGATCAGGGAGCTAGCTGTAAAAGAAAGGCAGACAAAATACAAAACCCAACTTGTTTCTAATTTGCATTAAATGATCACAGACAACTGGGAAGTTTTAAAAGTTTATCTAAGAATCAGATTCAGAAATCATCAAGTTTACAGTTAAAAGGCAGTCAATAATCAAGATAACGAAAAGAACATAACCATAGAGAAACAGTGTCAGGGCAACCATTTATGAGTCTATAAGAAAATTATATAACAATGCGATCTACTAAGTGGATTTTAGAAATTTGGATCACGAACTAGACTTTACTGGTTTGGAAAAATACTGCAAGGTAAGGATTGGAAATCCTATACATCTATGGGAGGGGGGGAAAAATGGAACACACTATAGTTCTAGCATCTTTACGTAAAATCAGATTTCAGGAGAAAATTTATATACCACAGTTATGTTTCATAAACAGTATGGAGATAATGTGTTCTAAAAGGTAGGGAAACATAGGAACATGCTAAGGAAATTATACTGTATGACTTTATAATAGGTTGCGGAAAGCATGGAAAATTACCATATGCAAAGAAATGTCTTTATTAAAGCAAAGACAGAAAAATAGAAGATGCAGTATAGAGTTTTCGCACTATATTTACCTAGAAGATTGTGCAGACCAATCCTGGCCACGGATCAGTCAAGGACAGGAAATACCCCAAGGAAGGGCAGTCATCTATGGGACAGCAGGTGCAGATTGGACACCCCAGGACAGGACAGGAAAACCAGATTAGGATCAGGACAGGACCACCAAGGCACGACCAGCACCCACAGTTTGGAAGCAACGCCTGCGCTCCACCCTCTCTGCAGCTATCAGTCAGAACCCAGATTGGGTTAGCGAACTCCCCAGCAAAGTGCTTCGCCAGCACTTAAGGTTTAGTAAAACCTTTAAAGTCTATGGTCAAATTCGGACAGAGTGCTCCGCAGAGCTCTGTATTCAGTCACCTATTGAGTGCGTTGGGTCAGTGACAGGTCAGCTATTCAGACAAGTCGGACAAATTCTCTAGCTAAACCTAGGCTAGTTATACTGTTTTCGGGTCAGTGTACCACCCCCCAAATGTTGCAAGTGTCAGAATCTCCAATTTCGATTGGTCCCCAAGTAGGAAAGGTCAACACACCAATCAGAACAAACTTCTACAAGCTCATATTTGCATGTCATGGAACCGCCTAGCAGATTTGGGGTTCCCATGACCTATTCTGCAGAATACAATGGGGAAATATACAACTGTATCGAGTTAAGGACAGTTTAGCTCCATCCTTCTGGGTCAGAGGTTGTTTTCTCAGGAGCATCTTGACTGTGACTGCCAGCTGGCTGAGTTCCACTGCTCAAGGTTACTTTCTCCCTGGCTGCGCGACATGCGCAGTAGGGACCTTCAAGATGGTTCACGTCTCACTCCGACCCCCCATTTATCGTAGTGCATGAAAAGTAAGCGAAAACAAATTAAAACATAGAAATAAATGTTTTTACTACACATCATGAGTAGCTACTTTATATTTCTTACTATAAAAATATACTATGCTATTATGAATTAGTGCAACAGACAATAACACGAGAGCATCTGCGCAAGCTTCACCATGTGAGTTTTCAGACAGCCATTTTAGAGGTGAATACGCATGCGCACATTTTCCCACCAGAACTGCAACTAAGTCACGTCACGTGAGTCTGACTAACGCATGCGCAGTAGAAAATTCCCAAGCGGCGGCCATATTAAGGCAAGGGTTATTCGTATTAGTAAAACACATAGGCAAGCATCACTAAGATACATGCATATCCAAAATAAAGGAAATTAGTAAAATATACAGTTGTATTACAGGATTATAAGTTATTCGAGGTTCATGATTTAAGCAAGTCGCGTAATATGCGAAAACTTGCTTCATCATAAGTATACATGTGCTAAAAAAAATGAAATAAAGTCTGTGTTAAAAAAAAATGAGGCCTTCTTACCCAAAATCTGCCAAGCCACTTATTTTTCTTCCAGTCTTTTCAATACTTCCCTAATCTGTCCATTTCCAAAACCTGCCTTATTACAAATCTGCTTTCCTTGTTCTAATTTATACCTCCCCGACTCCCATACCTTACTCTCGTCAATCGCCATACCTTACTCTTGTTACCTTCAATCACCTCAACTTCTCACACATGCTGCCTATATCATATTTCAGTCCGTTTAATTCTACTCCCCTATATTACGCCCATCACCCCTATTACTCGCACCCCATTTCTAGAGGAAATGGCTAGAGCGTCAACCTCGTAGCTTGGGCACCGGGTACGAGCCTCGGCAATGACGCTCAACATCCTGTGATTCTGAGCAAATCACTTAGGGGCATATTACCAACGATGAGCGATATATATCACTAACGATGCTTAGCAACGAATTTTTTAACGCTAAGCATCGCCGGAAATTATCGCAGAGATAACATGCTATTAGCAAGGTTTATCTCAGAAGTGATAAAAATCCTCGCGCTAACTGCCAAATGAGAGATTATTGCTGGAAAACCAACGATATCTCTCGAAGTTTGGCGTTAGCTTGATGATAGGGGCTCACAAACTTAGCCATGATATCCACCTTCCATAGGATATCATGTCTAAGTCAGGAAAATACCAGGTGTAAAAAAAGCAGTGCTAACCGCGGTTAGCGCTGCTTTTTTTTATCACTAACAGGGTTAGCGAAATCCTTGATTATAGGAAAAATGTAGCTTAACAACATTTCTCCTATTATTTTTTTCTGGAACGCCCCCTTTGCATCTCATTAGAGATGCAAGGGGAAGCGTAGAGAAAAAGGGTGCTAACATGCGAATTTGCGTTTTAGCACCCTGTTGCTGATAGGGAGATCATTTTATCACCGCTTTCTTGGCTTTTAAAGCCAAAAAAGCGGAGATAAATCCCTTGATAATATGCCCCTTAATCTTCAGGGGGCTAACAAAAACGAATGTGTTAATCTGTAACGAAACGGTGCTCATGTAAAGCGCTCTGATACCTGATATCTTCGGGTCTAGTTCGTGCTATCTAAAACTCCCCCAAAAAAATTGCTTCTGAATGCCACCCACTTCAATTTGTCTCCCATTTTGCACACTCCATCTTTCATTATTTGCCAAACTTCCACACCCAAGTTCCTTACTTTAAAACACTTCACTTGTCCCGAACCTTAATTTACCCAAACCTCACCTCAGCCCAATTTTCCAACAATTCCACTGCCCCATTATGATTAGAAGTTTGGGTTACCTCGTATATTGCACATAAACACTGTTTGAGCCTAATCTCGAATTCGGAATAGTGTGAAATTGCTGAACTTTCGGTTGTCAGGCATAACAGATTGTAATGGGGGAAAAGTGCAGATTTTGGGTGTGGCAAGCCCGCATTTGCACGTCATTTCCGATTCTGACCTCATTTACTCTGAAGGGTGAAGTGAAATCGTAGGGGCAAAACATAGTTAAATGAGTTACCCTGGCGAGATTTTTACTGTGCCGTAATTCTGTGGCATTTGTAACCCAAATTTTGGTTTTACATGAATGTGTCTACAAAAAAATTGTACTTATTCTTTATCGAGCACCAGCGCGGATTGATGTCAGGTCTGGAGCTCAAACAGTAAATTTACCCACTAATATATGTAGGGAGTTTGGCTGAATTTAGAGATTAAATACAAATTGAAATTTTTGCAGGGAGATATTTAAGTAGGGTCGAGATTAAGTCAATTCATATTATGGAGTTTATCTCCCAACAAATGATGTTTTGGAGTTTTTGTTTCCATGCGGAACCACCATTTGAGAAAAAGGATGGAAAAGCTACTTGGGGAGGATGAAGGGTTGTCTGGTGAAATTGTGGGTGTTCTTTATCCCTGGAGCCTCGATTGAAGAGGGTAACATTATGTTTCTTCTCCCAGGTTCGAGCTTCTCAATGCCTTTGGCTTCTGGTGTTGCAGTGACCACCAAAGATGGACTGTTTTCCGCTAGGTATGACAATCAGCCTTTTGTAACAGACTTGTAGTTGATGCAGCAGGTCTTAAAGATGAAACAGGGCCCCTACAAACAAGAATGGTTCCCAAGGATATCAACTACAATTAGAGCAATATTTTTCTAATAGTGCAAAAGTAATTGAACCAATCATCATTGGGCCAATTAAAGTGGTTTATGATAATAGTAGCTCCACACTATATTAAGGACATCTCCATCTTCTTTGTGATAAGTTGGTTGAAAGATAGGTTGCTGTTTTAATGTATAAGCAATTGCTCGTTTAAAACAAAAAAAAATTAAAAAATTGAGAAAATATTTAATTTACAAATGTAACTAATTATTACATTAGGATATAGTATATTTATTGAATAATCACTCTATAATTAATAACATTTATATTTGACATTCTCAGTCCCATTTACTAGGAAGTGGATGAGCGCGGTGTTAGCTACCTTCGCTTAACGCTGTGCTCCACCTCTCCCAAAACACTGGCTGCATCGTATTTACAAGGACACGGTACAGTCCTGCATTTCCCCCTGCGCTGGTGCTAATTTTTGCTGCGTAGTGCCAACGCAGACATTCTTGCACCATAGTGCAAGGTTGCCTGCGTTGTAGGGAAAGACTGTTTATGTGCAGGGAGGTGTCCCTTCCTGCACATGAAGGTGTTCCTTCCTGCACATAAACAATCTGAAATGGCATTTTGAAACTTCTTTGTGTGCTGCTTAAAGCAGCACACATAGAAGTTGTAAAGCGTCACATTTTTTAATTGATTGTTTATGTGCAGGAAGGGTCATTTTGCTGTTTCAATGTGTGCTGCACAACGCAGCACACACAGAAACAGCAAAAACGAGGAGAAATGAAACATTTCTCCTCGTTTGTGCCTTTAGAGCTGCCCCATATTGACGCCGCCTTTGTAAATATGGGGCAGCGTCAGAACCAATGGGTTTTGCGGAGGAACGCCCACTACAAAAACCATTGCCCGCCCCTTTCACGCTAAGTATAGCGTGAAAGGGGACCTTATTTACAAGACAGCTTTAAGACATTTTAAGAGGCTTAAAGATGCCTTGTAACTAAGGCGAAGCCGATATAGCCACAGGAACGTCACTAAAAGTGACGTTTCCGTGGCGATAGGGGATTGTAAATATGCCCCATAGATTATTGAGTGTTTAAATACTGGTGAAAAATTACAAAATACTTTGGGGGTTATTCAGTGCTTGGTGGATGTGGGACATCTGCAAATAACTGGTGGATTGCTGTCAATACTAGTTAGAGTTTAAATCTTGGATATGCTCTCTTAATAATGCACACAGAACATTCATAATTTTTGGTAGATCTCCCACATCCACCAAACTCTAAATATTCCCTTTGCCATTTTTCTAATTTTGCATTGAAGCCAACTGAGCTAATCCTTTGCTTACAATGGTGGTGAATGTATGTCTGTCCATACATTTGTTTATTTGACCTCATCTTATCCAGTTTAAAATAAGGAGTGACTGGTCCATTGGGGCTGAGGGGCCTCGCCCCTCCTCCTTTCGCCTCTCATGAACAGTGTCTGTCAGGCTGCACAAAGGTCGCCTGACAGACACTGTTCACTTTCAGTTCAAGCTTCCAGGAGCCAGACATGCACATTTGGCACTGGCTCCTGGCTGCCAGAACTGAACTTTGCTGGGCTGAGGAAGTCACAGCTCCTGTGGGCCTGACGTCCTCAGTTTAGCAAAGGTCCCTGTGGCCCTCCCCTCAGTGAAGAGGGGTAGTGTCACTGATTGCCTCGCACCTGGGAGCTTCAGTTTTGAAAGCCGAAGCGACCAGGGTCGAGTGTCAATCAGTAGCGACTGGTGATGGGAGTGCTGCAGGGCTGTGGGGCGGGGGAGGAGCAGGGTGGGGGGTAGTAAACTACGGCATACGGCAGAACAGAGGTAAGTAAACAAATAAATAAAGAAAACAAATTTAATTGTGCCTGCTACATTGCCAAATGCGATGCAGCGCACCCAACGCAATTCGTTTTATTTATTTATTTGTTTACTTACCTACGTTGGGCCGTATTACATAGTTGGCTACCCCCCACCCTGCTCCACTCCCGCCCTGCCCCACCACCCCACAGCACTCCCACCACAGGGCACTACTGGTGTCAGTCAGTGACACTACATCACAGAGTAGGGTGGGGTCAGCAGTCTCACTGACCCCATCCCACTCTGTGATGAGGTTGGGACTGCTGCCTTCCCTCATTGGCTCACCTCAATGAGGGAAGGCAGCAGTCCCAAGCCTTCTGGAACCACAAAGGCAGAGCTGGCTACAGGTAAGTGTTTGTTTTAGTTTTCAACTGTCTGGTGTGTGCATGTATGTATGTATGAATGTTTGGTGAAAAGTCTTGTGAATGAATGTGTTTGTGTGTGTTTGCGTGTGAGTGAATACATTGCTTTAATTGTTCTGTTTATGTGAGCGTGAGAGGGTGTCCCGTCCGCCCCCTCCATCCAAAACGTACCTCAAAAATAAGATTTAAGCACACCATGAAACAAAGACTAGACAATTTGTTCCTTATAACTTCCATAGTAATCTCTTGTGTGAAGAATCCAATCAACTGCTGGCATTTATTTTTCTTTTCTCCCCTGCAGAAACGCTGGAGTTGTGCTCCCATCTTGTAAAACATGAATATATTCATCTCATGGACAACTTTATGGTTTACCCTTATCTTGACAGACTTCTGTACAAAGGTGTAAATGTTCATTTTACGTAACAATGCATTTGCAGCATTTGATGCCTCTTTCGTGGGGTTTCATACTGAGCTCCGTGAAAAAAAGGACACCCGCTCCAGAGGTTTTCGTATGTGTCCATGAGTGTGCTACTTGCAACTTATCTCCAAAATCAAGAATGAAGCTGAAGTGTTGGAGAACAGTCGAGAGAATGACGTCTATAGATCCTAGGAATCCTGGATGTTGTGGGCAGTGATGAGCCAAGATGAAGGGGTCCTTGTGCAGTTTCTTAAAGAGCAGCTAGAATTTGGCAACTGCCCATTGCAAGCAGAAATTATGTAAGCCGTGATGCTCGTTTAAAACAAAAAAATATATAAAAACATTTAGAAAATGAGAAATTATTCAAATTATAAATGTAACTAATTATTACATTAGGATATAGAAATTTTTTGGAATAGTCACTCTATAATTAATTAAATTTATATTTGACACTTTCATTCCTATTTACTAGGAAGTGGCGGAGCGCGGTGTTAGCCACCTTGGCTTAAAGCTGTGCTCCACCTCTTCCAAAACACTGGCTGCATCGTATTTACAAGGACACGGTGCAGTCCTGCATTTCCCCCTGCGCTGGTGCTAATTTTTGCTGCCTAGTGCCAACGCAGACATCCTTGCACCATAGTGCAAGGTTGCCTGCGTTATAGGGAAAGACTGTTTATGTGCAGGAAGCTGTCCCTTCCTGCACATGAAGGTGTTCCTTCCAGCACATAAACAATCTGAAATGGCATTTTGAAACTTCTTTGTGTGCTGCTTAAAGCAGCACACATAGAAGTTGTAAAGCGTCACATTTTTAAATTGATTTTATTGTTTATGTGCAGGAAGGGTCACCTTCCTGCACATAAACAATCTGTGGTATTTTGCTGTTTCTATGTGTGCTGCACAACACAGCACACACAGAAACAGCAAAAACGAGGAAGAAATGAAAAATGTATCCTCGTTTGTGCCTTTGGAGCTGCCCCATATTGACGCCGCCTTTGTAAATATGGGGCAGCGTCAAAACCAATGGGTGTTGCGGAGGAACGCCCACCACAACACCCATTGCCCACCCCTTTCACGCTAAGTATAGCGTGAAAGGTGACCTTATTTACAAGACAGCTTTAAGACATTTTAAGTGGCTTAAAGATGCATTGTAACTAAGGCGAAGCCGATATAGCCACAGGAACGTCACTAAAAGTGACGTTTCCGTGGCGATAGGGGCTTGTAAATATGCCCCATAGATTATTGAGTGTTTAAAGTCTGCTGAAAAATTACAAAATACTTTGGGGGTTATTCAGTGCTTGGTGGATGTGGGACATCTGCAAATAACTGGTGGATTAATGTCAATACTAGTTAGAGTTTAAATCTTGGATATGCTCTCTTAATAGTGCACGCAGAACATTCATCATTTTTTGGTAGATCTCCCACATCCACGAACACTAAATAATACTTTTGCCATTTTTCTAATTTTGCATGGAAGCTAACTGAGCTAATCCTTTGCTTAAAATGGTGGTGAATGTCTGTCTGTCCATACATTTGTTTATTTGACCTCATCTTATCCAGTTTAAAATGAGGAGTGACCGCTCCATTGGGGCTGAGGGGCCACACCGCTCCTCCTTTTGCCCCTCATGAACAGTGTCTGTCAGGCTGCACAAAGGTCGCCTGACAGACACTGTTCACTTTCAGTTCAAGCTTCCAGAAGCCAGACATGCACATTTGGCGCTGGCCCCTGGCTGCCTGAACTGAACTTTGCTTGGCTGAGGAAGTCACAGCTCCTGTGGGCCTGACGTCCTCAGTTTAGCAAAGGTCCCTGTGGCCCTCCCCTCAGTGAAGAGGGGTAGTGTCACTGATTGCCTCGCACCTGGGAGCTTCAGTTTTGAAAGCCGAATTGAGCAGGGTCGAGTGTCAATCAGTAGCGACTGGTGATCGAAGTGCTGCAGGGCTGTGAGGCGGGGGAGGAGCAGGGAGGGGGGGGTAGTAAACTATGGCATTCGGCAGAACAGAGGTAAGTAAACAAATAAATAAATAAAACGAATTTCATTGTGCCTGCTGCATTGCCAAATGAGATGCAGTGCACCCAACGTAATTCGTTTTATTTATTTATTTGTTTACTTACCGACGTTGGGCTGTATTCCATAGTTGACTACCCCCTACCCTGCTCCACTCCCGCCCCGCCCCACCACCCCACAGCACTCCCACCACAGGGCACTACTGGTGTCAGTCAGTGACACTTCATCACAGAGTAGGGTGGGGTCAGCAGTCTCACAAACCCCATCCCACTCTGTGATGACGTTTGGACTGCTGCCTTCCCTCATTGGCTCACCTTAATGAGGGAAGGCAGCAGTCCCAAGCCTTCTGGAACCACAGAGGCAGAGCTGGCTACAGGTAAGTGTTTGTTTTAGTTTTCAACTGTCTGGTGCGCGCATGTATGTATGTATGAATGTTTGGTGAAGAGTGTTGTGAATGAATGTGTTTGTGTGTGTTTGCGTGCGAGTGAATACATTGCTTTAATTGTTCTGTTTATGTGTGCGTGAGAGGGTGTTCCGTCCGCCCCCTCCATCCAAAACGTGCTTCAAAAATAAGATTTAAGAACACCATGAAACATAGACTAGACAATTTGTTCCTCATAACTTCCATAGTAATCTCTTGTGTGAAGAATCCAATCAACTGCTGGCATTTATTTTTCTTTTCTCCCCTGCAGAAACGCTGGAGTTGTGCTCCCATCTTGTAAAACATGAATATATTCATCTCATGGACAACTTTATGGTTTACCCTTATCTTGACAGACTTCTGGACAAAGGTGTAAATGTTCATTTTACGTAACAACGCATTTGCAACATTTGATGCCTCTTTCGTGGGGTTTCATACTGAGCGCCGTGAAAAAAAGGACACCCGCTCAAGAGGTTTTCGTATGTGTCCATGAGTGTGCTACTTGCGACTTATCTCCAAAATCAAGAATGAAGCTGAAGTGTTGGAGAACAGTCGAGAGAAGGACGTCTATAGATCATAGAAATCGTGGATGTTGTGGTTAGTGATGAGCCGAGATGAAGGGGGCCTTGAGCAGTTTCTTAAAGAGCAGCTAGAATTTGGCATGTGCCCATTGCAAGCAGAAATTATGTAAGCCGTTAGGCTCAAAACAAGAAGATCTCAAAAGCAGCAAAAGATAGAGGTACAATCCTTCAAAGCATAATGTGCCTAGAAGGAAGAGCATAGTGCTTGTGCAACAGCCAAGATAGAAGCAACTGATCCACAATGGAAAATCTGAACGTCTGAAAAGTATAGAACAATCAAAGTACATATTTCTAGAACTTGATTAACTGAAAACAGCTTAGCCTGAATAGACTAGGGTGCAAACTAGAACTGTATTCTCTCCCCCAAGAAAACACCCACCCATTCCAAATGTACTGCCTTAGAAGTTGAACCTTCTTACCCCAAATCTCTACTATTAGATCATCCTTTGCTATTCTATGTGGTTTGGTTTAAGCCGTTACATTGTAAAATTCTACACTAACAACAGAGTGCACCCTCATAATGCTTGCTTCCACCGTACACCTATCATCTGTGCCTTTCAGACATTCATCCCTTTCATGCTTTATACCTTTGCACTCATTTTAATGTTGGTTGCTTGTTTGAGTTACTTACACCCACAATTGTATTACTCTATGCCACTCCACTTTACGCCACTCCACTCTACGACACTCCTCTCAACACCACTCCACACAATTGAATTCTACCACACTCTACACTACTCCACTCCAGACAACACCACTCCATGCCACTCTACTCTACACCACACCACTCTATACCACTGTACTCTAACCAACTCTACACCACGCCTCTACCCCATTCCACTCTTCTCCATGCCACTCTATGCCACTCCATTCTACGCCACGCCACTCTACACCACTCCATTCCACTTTACTCCACGCCACTTCACTGTATGCCACTCTATGCAATCCTACTTTATTCTACTCTACAGCACTCCACTCTGTTCTATGCCACTCTACTGCACACCACTCCATTTAACTCTACACAAGTCTATGCCACTCTACTCTACTCATCTCCGCTCCTCAACTCCACTTTAACCACTCCACTCTATGCCACTCCCCTCCATTCACTCAACTCCACTCCAATCTATGCCACTATACTCTACCACTTCACTCTACATCCACTCTGCTCTATGCCACACCACTCCACTCTACTCCACTCTACTCAACACAATTCCAATCTAAGGCCCTGCACTCTACTCTACATCGCTCTACTCCATGCCAATCTACACTACTCTACGCTACTCCATGCCACTGTCCTCTACGCTACTATTCCCTATGCCCCTCTATGCCATGCCACTAACCTTTTGCCATGCTGAACAGCTGCCATGTTGCTGATCAATATGGCTACAACACTGGCAAAACCAATAGGTCTTGCATAGGCAAGAGCTATTGACTTTGTCCATGGTTGTTTGTGTTTGCTACTGCCTTAGGGCTTTTCAGGTGACTCCTGCTTGGGCAGTAGTGTCAGCCTACATCCGCTACTGATTAGTTTTTGTGCCATTCACATTTTACTTCCACCTAGCACAGCATACAACACAGGAGCTGTGGGACAGCCCATTTCAACTACTGATCAGTTAGCCAGCTATTCTTGTTTTTGTATGCCCACAGTATTTAGGACAACACTAAGGTATACAAAACTAAGATGGGTAGAATGCTTGAATTAATCTCAGCCACTGGTGGATACTCAGGCTGCCTCCCAATCCGTTATTTTGCACACCATGCCATCTTAGTTTGGACCTAGCCATACGAAAATCAGGTCTGACCCTGCTCCAATGGAAACAGTCCAACTTGAACTACCAGGCCAGGTCCTTCATGAGATCAAGTAGGTTAAGGGGCATCAATATGTTCTAGGATCTTCTGCATTTTTTTCACTGAAGAAGAGGTTGATGGCATTGCACTTTTCTATGGAGTGAGAAATAGGTGAATCTGGCAGGAGGGATGCAGTTCTTGATTGTCTTGAAGAACGGTCTGCTTATTTTGGTGGATTCATTGATGGTGATGGTCTAGTACTGTACTTAGGCTGATGTGATGACCTGTCTGCATGTTGCACTGAGGACCTTCACAATCAAGAGCTCCTCAGGAGTTCTGTTTTTCTTACCTGTATCATATGGATTGTATATTGTCAGGAATGTCTTTAGAATGCGAGGGTGCTAAAGGCTTTGGCTTGCACTTGCATTTTGTAATTTGGGTGTGCATGTTTGTAGGAAGCTGGCTCTGTATATACTGTACAAAAAAGAGGTATAGTGTGCACAGAGTCCAGTGAGTCCCCAAAGGTATGGCAGAGGTTAAAGTAGATAATACCTTACTTTCAATTTAGTGGTTACTGGGCTGAGCAGCTAGGCTCATCAGAGGGTAGTGTTAAGCATTTATTGTACACTCTCAGGCAAGAAATTATGTCTCACAGTCAGAGACTGAATCCAGACCAATGGGTTGTACAAAAAGTTGTTACTTTGTTGTTTTATGTATCGAACTAGGAATCATTAACTGCAGGTACGTTTTACAGTGGTTAAAAAGTAGCAATACTTTTCAAGAATGCAGTAATGTTTTGGAAATGCAGTTATATACTTTACAGTATTAAGAATGCTTTCAGTAGATGTCAATCAAGTACACTTGTATGCTTTTGCAGTGATAAAGTTTGACAGTTCAATGCAATAGATAGAACTACAATGCAAATCTATGGAGGAAAACTATGTTAAAGAGTTTGCATGTAAGTACCTAAACTTACTTCCCCAGACTTCTTGGATTTAGGACAACACAAGGCTAGGTTTAAGACCAGGTAGGTACTGCACCACGAGCGGCACTGGGGCGGCAGAGTGCAGAGGTCACTGGTCCCAATGTTATCCAATGGAGCCGGGGGGTACCTCGAAGCAGCACAGTTTAAAGGTAGGTACCCATGGTCTAAGGACAAATGCCCCAGGGCTGAAGTGTAAATACTCCCAACAATTCAAAAAGACCCAGAAAGAAAGAAATGAAAAATGGTTAAAGAGGCCCTATAAAACAGAATACTGGTATAAAAATCACATATTTATTAAATAAAGATTGGTCTTTCCCATTTTAAGCTGAAGATATTTATCGCTCAAGAACAATTCCAAGTCCTGAAGATGACCGTACAATAATATATCGGTCGAAACGCCGTCAACGCTTCTCTGTGGCCCAAATTGAATTAAGGACACAATACTCATGTTTATGTTGTTCCTTTATCCCAATATGTAATGTCTTTGTTTGCCACTTGTCTGGTTTGTATGTTCCTTTTTTGTATACCAGCATTTTTGTCTTGAGCATATCTGTATGTTATTCTTTTTAACAATTGTTGATATATGATGTAATAAATATGTGATTTTGATACCAGTATTCTGTTTTAAAGGGCCTCTTTAACCACTTTTCATTTCTTTCTTTCTGGGTCTTTTTGAATTGTTGGGAGTAATTATAGCTTTCAGTGTTTCTTTTCCCTGAACCTCTTGTTAGATGTATTGATTGCTTGTCCCAGGTTCAGGGTTTTGAACAGCCCCTGAGGTTGTTAACCAGGGCTGAAGTGAGCACAGGGGGCCACAAAACAACACCTAAGCTACACCAACAGTGTCACAGGGTTGGCCAGGTCTACGGTGCAATGCAAATCAGTGTCAGGCACCTTATGCTTTCCAAAGGAGTTTGTCGTTTTCGGAAAGAGGCTGCAGGCTTGGACCAGGAGGCTGGATGAAGGCGACCAACGGTTGGGCAGGTAAGTTAGATAGCTGGGGGACACCATCAGCTGGGCTCCCGAAAGTCAGGGTGGCGGAGGATGCAGGGGTGTCTTTTGGTGTTGGTGCTTCTCAACTGGTTCCAGTCGCAGTCGGGCTGCAGGCATCAAGGGGGAGATTGGGTCCTGGATAGGTCAGCCACTGATGCAGACAAGGTAACGATCGTCGGGAGACTTCACAGGATAGGTGAGTCACTCGAACTCGGGCAGTGGGTGTCGGGTGCAGAGTTTGCTGGGGACACGGATCTGCCTGGATCCGGATTCCTTGAAGTTGGAGTTTCTTTGTTGGACAATCCATGTCCTCGGAAGACAAGAGTCTTTTTCTAAGGCAGGGCAGGTCCCCAGGGTTCTTGGAGGCTGCTTAGCTGCAGGACTAGCTGGCCTCAGCTCGCAGGTTCTCTGAAGCAGAGGACAGGCTAGCAAGGATGGGGCCAAAGCAGTTGTTGTCATCATCTTCTATGCAGCACGGCTCTTCGGTTCTTCTTCATCTTAGTTTGTCAGATCTAAGGAGCAAAGTTCAGGGGCGCCCCTAAATAACTATATTTAGGAGTGTTACAGAGAGATGCAGGTTTGGAGCAATGGGTCTCTTCCCTAGGGTGTCTACACCCCCCCTTTTGGGCGTATGCCCCTCCAGTGGGAGGGGCACATGCCTCGTCCTCATTGGGGGTGTCTTCTCATCTTCAAGATGGAGGGGACTGAGATGTGTGTTTCACTTCGCCTCCCCCACCGCTCGCAAAGGAGGGCACACCTCCCTTTCCCTCTAGGTTTTCCCACCAATTCTCCTGCCCAAAGTGGGGGTCAGAACTGGTGGGAGCCAGCTCCTGATAGCAGCAGAGCCTTTGGCTAGCTTACAAAGGAAGCAAACCTTTGAAGCTTCCAGTCCGTGGAGCCTGCCCTCCCTGGGGGAGGAGGAATGACACCTCTGCACAGGATGTGCTTTGTTTCAGGACCCAGAGAGGTGGCAGGCAGATGGAGGGTAGCCATTCAGGAACCACTGTAGGGATGGTCGTTTTCCAGGGGGCATCTCTAAGTGCATTTTACATTAAATCAAAAACTTGCATCAGTGTGGGTTTAATGTTCTGTGAAGTTTGGTACCAAACTTCTCAGTCTTCAGTAAAGCCACCATGGAGCTGTGGAGTTCGTAAAGACAAACTCCCAGCCCATGTACGCAAATTTTCAGAAAGCTATTAAAAACATGGATATATTCCTTGTCAGACTCAGGATGCCTAGCATTAATCTGATCACTCCCACAGAACTGCTAGCTTTGCCATGGATTATCTGCTGCGTACTGTAAGGAGGATTTGAAGCGCCAAGATACTCCTTGGAGTGGTAGCGCGCTATATAAGTGCTTTTTCACATCACATCACATCACAAAATGGCTTCACTGTACTTACAAAGTCTATGAATGGCACAGACACTTTAGCAGCACTATATATACTTATATAGCGCGAACTTGACCAGGTTTCGGTTATCAGACCGCTTTACAGAGCACCAGTTGCATCACAGTAGGACACATTCATTTTTGTTAGGCCCAGGGAGATTAAGTGATTTTCCCAGAATAACAGGATGTTCAGCGTCATTGCCAAGACTCGATCCCTGTTCCCCAGATTCGGGGTCAATCGCCCTAGCCATTAGGCCAACTCCTCTCCCCTATTGCTCATGCAGCTATGCCCTCACCTGTGGTATGGTGCACCCCGCCTTTAGGGCTGTAATGCCTGCTAGAGGGGTGACTTACCCATACTGCAGGCAGTGTGGGTGGGCACTGCACACAAGTATGTGGGCCATGTCAACCCTTTAGTTTGGTCTGCACCAAACCACGCAGCCTGCAGTGGGCAGTGTGTGGGTGTTAAGATGAGGGGTTTCTGAGGGTGGCATGCCCTCAGAGGCCCTCTCTGGTCACAAGGCCCTTGGTAACAGGGCTACCGTTTAGAAGGGACTTGCATGTGGCTCAGAGGTGTGCCAATTTTGGAGAAAAAGGTACCGTTTTGGGAAAGAACATAGGGACCTGTAAGACTGATTGGCAGGGACCCAGGGCACACTCAGTCAAGTTGGCATCATGTATCTGGCAAGGGGTAACCATGCAAAAAGGGACACTCAAAGACTGAATTCAGACCAGAAGGTTGTACAAAACGTTTTTTTGTTATTTAATTTCTAGAACCAAGAATCACTTAGTGCAGGTAAGTTTCACAATGGTTTAACAGTAACAATACTTTTCAAGAATGCAGTAATGTTTTGTAAAGCACCATCATCCCCCCTCTCACGTCCCTCATCAATGCCTCCCTTACACAGGGAGTAGTCCCTCCCAGCTGGAAAGCGGCAGTGGTCAAAGGTCTTTTGAAGAAACCTTCACTGGACCCCCAGGACCTAACCAACTATAAGCCAATTTCCCTCCTTCCGGGAAACAGTAAAATCACGGAGAAGCTAGTGAATAAAAAACTATCACTATTCCTAGAAAGTAACAACATACTCAGGAACTCCCAGACTGGTTTCCGCCCAGGTCAGGGCACCGATACTGCCCTCCTGGCGGCAGTGGAGAAGGCCAGAAGCATTCTGGATACAGGAGGATCAGTGGCAGTGATCCTCCTGGACCTCAGTGCGGCCTTCGACACTGTAAATCACCAGACTTTGACCCAGCTACTGAGAGACATTGGAGTAAGGGGCACGGCCTTGGAGTGGCTTATGTCTTTCCTAGACGGTCGCTCCTTCCAAGTCTGGGAGAACGACAGCCACTCCTCCGCGATCCTCCTTCGCTGTGGTGTACCGCAGGGCTCATCTCTTAGCCCTACGTTATTTAACGTTTACATGTCCCCGCTGGAGGAACTGGTCACCCCGTTCGGCGTGACGATCATCAATTACGCCGACGATACCCAGCTGGTGGTGACCCTCTCACACCCTCACCAAGACCCCTCCAATCTCCACAGCTGTCTCACTGAAATCCACAACTGGATGAACACCTCAGCGCTTAAACTGAATGGGTCCAAGACAGAGATCCTGCTGCTCGGACACAAAGGGCCCTCTTTACCGCCTAACATCTGGCCCGACTGCCTAGGTGACCCCCCAGCCCCCAAGGAGGAGGTCAAGAGCCTGGGCGTATGGCTCGAAAAGGACCTGAGCTTCAGAACTCAGGCAAAAAAGACGGCAGGAATTTGCTTTGGACTCCTCAGGGCATGTAGGAAGGTCTTCCCCCTGCTCCCTGCCACTTCTCGGAAACTTCTGATCCAGGGCCTCATCTTGGCGAGGTTAGATTACAGCAATGCAATCTACCTGGGCGCCCCGGAAGCCACATTCAATACCCTGCAGAGAATCCAAAACGCCGCGGCCCGCCTACTCACTCTCACCCCAGCCAGATCCTCGGCTAAGCCAGCTCTTAAGCTCCTTCACTGGCTTCCAGTCAGAGAGAGGGTTGCTTTCAAAGCCCTCTGTCTGGCCCACAAACTTCTCCATAACAAAGGCCCACCCCTCCTCAAGAATCTCATCATTCCCTATAAAGCGACAAGAGCTCTTCGATCAAGCGAAGAGAACTTTATCACCGTTCCCAGAGTAAAAAAAGCTCGGTCTGGAGGACGTTGCTTTTCGGTACACACTGCCAAACATTGGAACAGTCTCCCCCGGAGACTAAGAACCGAACCTAACCTCCTTCAGTTCAGGAAGGCACTGAAAACTCTTCTCTTCCCCTAATTCTTCCTTCCTTCCGCAGCCGTTCCCTCCCGAACTCAGGTTCAAGCGCTGGGATGCTCTAGGGTTACTACGCGCTCTACAAAACCTTAAAATAAATAAATAAATATATACTTTACAGTATTAAGGATGTTTTCTGTAGATGTCAATTAAGGACAGTTGTATGCTTTTGCGATGATAAGGTTAGACAGCTCAGTGCAATAGATAGAACTACAATGCAATCCTTAAGAGGAAAACAATGTTAAGCAGTTTGCAGGTAAGTAATCAACTTATTTCCCTAGGCTTTGGGGGTTTAGGACAACAAAGGGCAAGTTTTACGACCAGGTAGGTACTGCACCACCGGCGAACCCCAGGGTGGCCGGATGCAGAGGTCACTGGGCACAATGTTATCCAATAGAGTCTGGGGATACCTCGAAGAGGCACGATTTGCAGGTAGGTACCCACAGTTGTAGAGCAAATGCCTAGGGGTTGATGTGAGCACTGGGAGGTGCTACAATGCAGCCCTAAAACGACACCACCAGCGGCACAGGGGGGTCAGGTGCAGGGTGCAAATGAGCCTCTGACAACCAATGTTTTCCAATGGAGGTCGTTGGTTTCGGAAAGGGGCTGCTGCCTCGGACCATGAAGCTGCACGAAGGTGATCAACGGCGGGGCAGGTAAGTTGGACAGCTGTTGGACACCTATGCACCATCAGCAGGGCTCTCCAAAGTCAGGGAGTGAGGATGCAGGGGTGCCTTTTGGTGTCGGGGTTTTCTCATCTGGTTCTTGAGGCAGTTGGTGGGACTCTTCGAACAGAGGCTGTAGGCGCTGAGGGGGGGGGGCCTGGAGAGGTCAGCCACTGAAGCTGACGAGGACAGGATTCCCAGGGAGACTTCAAAGGATATGTGAGTCACTTGAACTGTGGCCATTGGCGTCAGGTGCAGAGTGTGCTGGGGACGCGGATCTGCCTGGATCTGGAGTCCTTGAAGTTGGAGTTTCTTTGTTGGACAATCTGTATCCTCGGGATTCAAGAGTCTTTTTTTTTCAAAGGCAAGGGCTGGTTTCTGGGGTTCTTTGAGGCTGCTGGCTGCAGGACTCACCAGTTTTAGCTTGCAGGTTCTCTGAAGCAGGAGACCGGCTGGTAGAGCTGGGGCAAAAGCAGTGTCTTCGTACTCTTTCTGCAGCACAGCTCTTCGCGCCTTCTTTTTCTTAGGTTGTCATATTTAAGGAAAAAGGTTTACGGTTGCCCCTAAATACCTAGATTTAGTGGCATTGTAGGGGGGACAGGTTGAGACCAATGGGTCCCTTCCATAGGGTGTCTACACCTCCTCTTATGCCACCCTCCAGTGGGAGGGGGCATATGCCTCGTCCTGATTGGAGGACTCCCCTCATCTTCAAGATGGAGGGACTGAGATGTGTGCTTTGCTTCACCTCCTACACCTGAGGGTTGGGGTTGACAAAGGTGGGCAGACCTCCCTTGCCCTCTAGGTTTTCCTGCTGATTCTCCTGCCCAAAGTGAGAATCAGAACCAGTGGGAGCCAGTTGCTGATTGCAGCAGGGGTAGCTAACAAAGGCGGCAGCCATTGAAGCTTCCCCTTCGTGGACCCTGCCCATCCTGGGAGAGCAGGTATGACACCTCTGCTCAGGATATGCTTTGTTTTAGGACCCAGAGAGCGGAGGCTGTCTACCCAGGGGCTAGAAACCTGTTTAGAGGTGGTACACGGTGGGTAGTCATTCAGGGACCACACCAGGGCTTGTCGTTTTCCAGGGGGCATCTCTAAGATGCCCTCTGAGTGCATTTTATATTACATCCAACAGAGTGGGTCTAAAGTGCTGGGAAGTTTCGTACCAAACTTCTCAGTCTTCAGTAACGTAATCATGGAGCTGTGGAGGTTCTGCTGACAAACTCCCAGCCCATGTACTCAAAATGGCTTTCCTGCACTTACAATGTCTGTGAACTGCACAAACACTGTAGGGGTATATTGCTCATACAACTATACCCTCACCTGTGGTATGGTGCACCCTGCCTTTATGGCTGTATGACTTGCTAGAGGGGTGGCTTACCCATGCCACAGGCAGTGTGGGTGGGCATGGCACACAAGGATGTATGCCATCTTAACTCTTCAGTTCGGTCTGCACCAAAACACGCAGCCTGAGGTGGCAGGTTATGGGTGTTATGGTGAGGGGGTCCCTGAGGTTAGCATCATACATGCTGCAGCCCTCAGAGACCCTCTCTGGTCACAAGACTCGTGGTAACAGAGGTACCTTTTACAAGGGACTTGCATGTGGCCCAGAGGCTTGCCAATTGTGGAGAAAAAAGTACAGTATTGGGAAAGAACACAGGCCCTGGGAGTCTGATTGGCAGGGACCCAGGGCACACTCAGTCAAGTAGGCAACATGTATCTGGCAAAATGATAGGGGGTAACCATGCAAAAAGGGTCACTTTCCTACAATGTACACATAGTTTTCCATGGAATTGTTGAGTGCAGGCAGGCAGGCAGCACACAGAGTACAGGCAGAGTGCTCACTTGGCAGACTCCTAACTTAGTTCAGGCACAGAGTCCCCCATGCACCGTAGGTGCTGGATGTAAGGTCAATACTTCATTTTGTTTCCATTACCTACTTCCATCATTTTCTGGGGGAAGATTTCTTTGAGGAAATTAAGCACCAAACACATATACATGCCTTTAAGTTTCTGAGGAATCATGGAGGCACTCTGTTGCCTCAATCTGGGGCACACCTGGAGACTCCCACGTCACTTGAGTTAAAAGAAACTGAGCCTAACACTGAACATGGGAAACCTACACAACCCAACTGTACAGTCCTTCTACTCATGCGGTTTGGGCAATACCCAGCTTCGCACTGGTCATGAGCACAGCTAGGTTTTTGATTTTGGAGTCTATGTTGCTTTTCAATAATAATTCAGCTGTATTGTCCCAGGATCACCCATACTGTTCAAAATACAGCCTGTCGTGGAACTTTTCTCTGCCTAGTTTCTCGAGATTTACGGGTCATCCACAATAATATAAATCGCCCCCTAAACCTTTGTCTTGAGTGATGCTCCTTACAGCGGGATTAGCTCGAGGCTGAAGCACCCACAACAGATGCACAGAGGAGGTGTGAGCAGTCTGCACCTTCACTATAAACAGCAAAATCTGATAGAAATCAGGAAGAGAGACAATGGGCTGTTCACCTTCTAAGGAACTTTCACAACCTGAGACCAGATAATGCAGGCCAAATGCACTAAGTGGCAACCAATTATAGTCCCAGACTGCATTGTATGAGATAGGCTATGCCCAATTTCAATTATTCATCCGTGAATCCAAGTTTTTTCAATGCTTTATTTATGGTGCAACTATTTACAAATCTTTTGAACTAACTGTTCTCCAAGTATATTACATTATCTCAAAACAACATAAGAGAACTCCGCTGTTGTCAATCAACTACCAATGCATTCCGGACAAACTATGCTTCAGGGGAGATGATCTTATATTTCTGAAATACAAAATATACCTATTGTCAACTGAGAAAGCCTGATGCATGATTACCAAAACAAATACATACCTCTTGACCGTTTCGCATGTTTGTAAGGCTTGTAGGCAGACGGCCTACCAGACCAATGTGACCATTTAGGTTGAAATTAGAGTGTTTGTGAACTAGAACTAAAAGATACTGCAGTTCCACAACCCTACCGTCCTTCAAATGACTGTTCCATTAGCAGCTCTCTGTATCAGAAAGGACCTAATCAGATTTATAAGGGGGAGGCTTGTCTCAACTTTCCCCACTTCAGTGTTTGTGTTCCCTTCCTCCAGTCTAAGGAATGTCACAAAACATTTCCACTGGTAAAGTATACGCATAGCCATGTTGTGTATATGAACAATCAAGGGCTTCTAACCTGTGTCACTCTGTTCACACATACATTCCTTATCTGTCACTTCAGATACTCCTGGAGCCACCAATTTTGATAAATATTTCTACTAGAACATTTACATCAGGATCACAAAGGCCACTCTGTGTGCAATACCTCTAGCTCTCTTATTCACCCTGTACTCGTATAAACAGAACTATTGCACAGCATGTGCCTCAAGGCATACAATCAACATAAGAGCAATTATCCATTACCAGCCCTTCACACACTCACCTCAATCATGCGTAACAGGCTACAAGTAGGCCTTCTTCTAAACAAATCATTGAGAGCTACCTGTCCATAGTTTAACTTGGTGACACTTGAACAACTGACCATTAGCATCATTGTCCCATTTTAGGCACACATTGTCATCTGCCATCCACCCAGACTTTCAAGAATCTAGAACAACATCCGAGATCAACTAAACCCCTTTGCCACTGGTTATATTTGGAGACTGTACTCAACTAAAGAACGGAAATAGAAACACACTCTTCTCACAAATTCTTGTTGACTGTAAGCTAAACCTTACATATTCCATTCAATCACACTGCAATCCTCTTGACTGCATACAAATCCCTCAGCACATCAACAACTCTCAAATCTCCCTGTGATTATCCTCCCTTGACCACATCCTCATCCACTTGTTCCTCACAGTCCCTCCACCCAGTAGTCACCTAAATCACCCATCTCCAGACATCCCTGATTACCACAACACAGTGCACAACAATCTCATTATTTCACCTTATCCCAACTCCTTTAGTAACCTCACAACACACTACACTTAACTTCCCTTTGTGAACTAGGACGTTACAAGCACTTTACCCTGGATCTTTCCTGGCACTGATCTTTAATAATTAAAGTGCAGTCCCAGATGTGCAGCTGGAAAAAATATCAAAGTCCTGAAATCTTAAAAACATTTGGTTCTTGCCCTCACCACTGCTCTTGTATAAAACCTAATCTTACTAATACTGAAATCTCATCTTCATTCCAGCCTTCTCAAAACCTTTATCTCTTACCTTAACATTATTGCTCCCTGACTACACAAATCTAACACATCTTCTGCACTTATTGCCAGTGAAGCTGTTGAATAATTTCACTCAAATATGTGTATGACGGCCACACTGCTATATTAAACAATCTTCTTCACTCTTGCACCCGAAAAGACACACGCCAAAAGCCACTCCTTTCACATCCTTAACCACAACCTGAACTACTGAATGTCATCCCATTCTGAAATCAGATAATCAAAATGCTGTTGAAATGTTGCCATGGAAGAAGACATGCAGGTACATGTATGCACTTAGATAGAATGTTAAACAATAAACTGCAATGTATTTTATTTGTTAATGTAATAATTTAGGATGTCTTTAAAATGGCTCATTAATAAATGCATGTTTTTCAAATAAATATGTACCAGGCAGCAATATTGAATCCTGAACAGTAACAAGGCCCAAAGACCTTTCTTTCAACCTATGTTCATAGTGGAGCAGTACTGTGGATCTGCTTAGCACTGATGTCATCTTAGAAATGTGGTGACTATAAGATGTTTGCTTAACTTTTCATCCCTTGTTAGACCATTGCAATAGAATACTATGAGTTTAGTTGATTTGTATAGAATAAATGGTGACATAAACGTTTGTAAAATATTGCTTCCGAATAAAATATATACTTGTCTCTCCGTTGCTGACAAGCTTTTGTCTACACAATGAGTTAAAAGAGCATCCTTAGCTTAGGTAAGAGGGTTGTCATGAGAACCCTCCCTCTTGTAACAAACATAATACAATTTGTATCAAACTTGGAAGACGAGTGCAGACTGTGGAAATCGAAAGAAAATGCAGTGCCCGACTGGCAACACCATCACATGGATGACTTTTATTCTTCATGAAGTGAAGACGCCTTTGTATAAATATACAATTTCAGAAAACCTATATTAATGAGTGTTCCTAGTATAACCACACTTCCTATTCCTTTGCCTTGTCCAGTGGTCACACTGCTGGATTATTCTGTGCCATTAGACTCTTCTTTATCAAGAGTTGATTCCTTTGGCTATTCTTGTCTGAAATCAGTTTCGCTTTTTAACTGAATGATCAACAATATTCAAATGTCTCCATCTCCATTGCAGAATACCATACGTCACCACTCACTGCCACCCACGAGACAAATGCAACAAGTTTTTTATTCTTCCATTAGCTGTGCCCAAAACCTCAAAACCAGACATTACTAGAATCCATGGTAAACGTAGAGTGACATTTAGCACCAAAATTACCAACACAGGATCTTCACTCATAATCGGTTTTTTATGCTCTTAATCCTTTCTGTGCACACATGATCCCATGTAAACCCATTGTTGCATTAGTTTCCTTTGCGTTTCAACTACATTCAAGACGTTGTCCACAATTAGAACATTATTCAGAGAAATGTTTCCATCACCTCTCTGATCATACATTGAGTTTATGCCCTTCGCAATTCCAGTCCATAATCAGATACATAAAGCATGTGCATATATAATTCTTTGCTCATCTGTGTGTATAAGCTACAGAATCTTCAAAATGTCCCTAATTTATATGAGCAACCCATTGTGGTTTATCCATTTCTAATCTTCATTATCTGGATGCCAACCATGTTCCCATTTTTAGGTCTCGCCTGAGCCAGCCTGCATGCGCTGTTCTGCAAGGCATTCTGTAAGGGCTTTTAAATTCCAAACACATGCTCGTGTGTGTTCTTGGAACTTATCACTTGCCATTGGGCTTTGCCTGCTGTCTTTCTAATAAAGACAGCAGGCCCAAGGGAGGTGCATGTCCCGCCTTCTCTGTTCTGTGGCCTAGGGTCCGCGGGAGCGAGCATGAGCACCATATGTTTCCAATTATCGCGCCGCGTGGGTGCCTTATTTGGAAACAGATGGGCAAATGCGGCACGTTCACTTTCGCTCGCTCGCGCGTGTACCACTTCCAGGCTTGTCTTTGTAATGTTTCCCTGCACAATATGAGCACTCTGCTCTATAATTTTCATGATCAAAAACTGGGAGGATTTTGGGGGTTTTAGAGCCAAAGAACGCCTTGAACCTCCTCAGATATCGCCCAATAATTATCAAAGAAACGGGTGTGGAAGGCCCCTCCTTAGTGCTGTTGCTACTTGCAGGGTGTGTGGTCAAGCGTCGTTGTTGCTATGTGTTGCCCCCATACCCCCCACCCCCTCCTCGCATTCCTCAGGTCAAAGTGCAACTTTCCTGTGAGCAAGTGTATTTCCCCACCCCTACCCACAATTCAAAGATGCTTGCACCGCGGACAGCATCGTCTTCTGGGGTGGCAACATCACAACGCTGGGGTAGTCGGCCTCCACCTCCTGCGGCCAATAGGCGGCTCGCAACCCTGGGACTGACTGGGCACGAACCAGAACCCTAAGTTGTACTAAACTAAAGCTTTCAGCTATGAAAAAGTTATTAGCCGTACCCGGCCTGGAATTAGGCATGCTCCATTAGTGCCCAGCTCCATGGCACCTGCTGCAGAAGTCCTGTAAATCTGTGCAGCTTGAGCTCTGGGCAACATTGGAAACCTGTACAGTCTGTCCTCTGAGCAACAATTTAAACCTGTACAGCCTGTCCTCTGGGCAACTGTGTAAATCTGTACAGCCTGTCCTCTGGGCATCAGTGTAAATCTGTACAGTCTGTTTTCTGGGCAGTAGTTTAAACCTGTAAACCTGTGTTCTGGCTTACAGTGAAAACTCGTCCACATGTGCTCTGGGCAACAGTGTAACCCTGTACAGCCTGTCCTCTGGGCAACAGTGCAAATCTGTACAGCCAGTTCTGTGGACAGCGGTATAAACCTGTAAAGCCTGTGTCTGGGCAACAACATAAACCTGTACAGCCTGTGCGCTGGGCAACTGCATTAACTTGTACATCCTGTGCTATGGCCAACGGTGTCAACTTTACAGCCTGTCCTTTGGACAACAGTGTAAATCTGAACTCTGCGTGCTCAACCGCACAGGAGAGGCTCATAAATAGGCTTGCAGTTCTTATTACGGGTTCAAATTCTCACAAAAACCCTGCATATTGTGCTATGTGTATAACCTGTAATTTCCTTGTTTCCTGCTTATGCTGATTTGCTGATCGTGTGAGCTAGTTACAGGACGACAATCCTGGCAGGAGCTGTGAACCCAGGTGTATGCCTTATGCCTTTCTCTACCAATGGTCACTGGACAATTAAAGTGCATGGTACTGGCAACGTATAAGAAGCTGGGTGGATGTGACTGTCTTTATATCAGCACAACTGTAGTATTTAGGGAAAATTATTTTGGAGTGGATTTATATGTTTTGTTTGTTGTTGTTTTTTTGTTTTGCCTGAAGGCATCATTGGGAGAATTTTAACTTACATTCTGTCATCATTTGCATTACATTTAACAAAAGTTTCTATATATTATTAGTAGGGCAAGACTTACTCTTCGGAGTAACAGGGACAACACTACTTTGAACACAGTTCTATTTTCATATACAACCTATAAATTGTAAACAGTCTGCTGGTTGTACACATTTTTTCCATTAGTGCTCCTGCAAAGCAATTGTTGAATTGCACAGCTTGTTAATGTTTTTTTTGAGCTTTCAGTAATCACAGCTAGCTGTTAGTGACAGAGCCTGCATACACATAACTACTTTCTAGAACTCTTGATTGGATAGTTGCTCCATCTCTCAATTTTCCATCTGTAGTTGGTAATGCACTTGCTACTGCACAATTTCACCTATTCTGATTGGTGTCTTTTTAGGGATTGGTCTAGAAATCTTTCATTTCATGAATTTTGACAAGATAGTGCTGCACTTAACTAAGTGCCACGGTGGTTAGCAGGGGCCCCCTTGGAAGCTGACCAGTCTTGTTACTAATTCATGCAAGTGCAATTCAGAGTGAAGAACAAGGAACCATGGGGCATATGAGCAACAGGCGGCGATAATTATCGCTAAGCGTGCTTAGCGAAAGGATAATAATCGCCGGCTATCGCTGGATTATATCGCCGAGATAGCGTGCTATCAGCAACGTTTCTCTCCAATGCGATATATAATCCAGCAATAGTTGCAAAAAGTGCGATTATCGCTGGAAATCCAGTGATCATCGAACAGCGATAGGCAGAACCTTGCTGATAGGGCTGGGTGGTCTCAGTCTTATAATCCACCACCCATAGGCTATAAGGGTTTAGTCAGTTGAAAAGCAGGAGTAATGAAACCTGCGATAGGCGCGGTTAGCGCTACTTTTTCTATCGCTATGCAGGTTAGAGTGCAGCTTGCTGATAGGAGAAATGTCTGTTAGCGACATTTCTCACGTTATTTTGGTGAGGAATGCCTACTTTGCATATCATTAGAGATGCAAAGCTGGGCATTAAGGGAAAGGGCGCAGAGGCATAGAAACATGTGCTAGCGTGTTCTTGCTGATAGTGTGATAAAATTATCTCCGCTTTTTGTATGAAAACGGACGCTAAAGGGGCGATAATTTTATCGCTTCCCCTTGATGATACGCCCCCATGTGCGCAGACTCGTGGGTGCAACAATGCTGGAAATGAACAGACACTGCTTGCTCTATGGCACAGCAAAGCAGCAAATGGGACAGATATGCACAGGAAGGTTGATCAGAGACAAACGCAAGGTCTCTAATTGATGGGATCTTTCAAGGACTGGTCATATATTTAAACGTGGCTGTTAGAACTGGCTATTTCTGGTAGGCTAAGGCTGATGCCAAAGCCAGGCAGAAACCACCATTCTAGTCAGGGCGAGGGAGTCACACGCCAAGATAACCCCTGCTCACCCCCTTGGTAGCTTGGCACGAGCAGTAAGGCTAAACTCGGAGGCAATGTCTAAAGCATTTGCGCCAGCACACAACAGCAACAACATCCTAGGCACACCACAAAAGGAACTCCACACAAGGTTATATGAAAATAACTTTTGTATTGTCAAAACCACATCAGATAAAAATCACACATGTACATTGTGCCAACTGGCACGGGCAATATTCATAAGGGATTATTTACAAGACAGGGCCACATGGGTCACTGTCAGAATCAACACATTTAGAAATAGTACTTTGTAGATCATAGAAAATAAGATATAAAACAAAATAACAGTTATGAATCACATCCAGTAACTACTGGGAACAGGTAAGTACCACTACGCAATACTAATAACCATAGGCCTAGATCACACATGGACACATAACCTCTCTAGTATAACTATACTAGGCAAAACACAACCACCTAAGAATAAAATACATTTAGGGGTAGAAGCAAGAACACATTACACATGATGCATCAAAAACACATTCAGCGGGGTAGGGAAAAAGGTAAACACATGATGCATAAAACATTCAGAGGTGTAAGGAAAGAAAGGACACATGATGCATGAAACATTCAGAGGTGTAAAATCAAGGAAGACACATTTAGAGGTGCCAGGAAAGAAAACACAACTCAATAGCGCAAAGACACATGATGCCTAAACATTCAGCGGTGCAAGGAAAAACCACACAATTGCGCAAAAACTCACATAAGCCACCACCTGTGGCAGTCCCTAGGCCAACTGGCCTTGTTGGGGCTAGGACGCCCTGTGTCTCAATGTCAGGGGCCTAAACGGTGCAGGTGCCCACTACTTGCTGGGCACCTGGGAACACTCACAAGGGCCTAAACGCTGCAGCTGGCACTAAGTGCTGCGCAGCTGTGACTGGCCGGGCACCTCTGTGCCATCTCTGTCCCTCTCAGGGACTCACTCTCCATCTTGCGCCTAAACGGTGCAGCTGTCCACTAATTTCTGGGCAGCTGGAGACTAAAAACTGCGCCAACTGTTGAAGCCACCCAGGCTCTGCAACTACACATGGCCAAACTCGGGCTCTAAAACAAATGCCTCCAGGGAGCCTCGTGGGCTCTAGAAGACAATGTTGGGGCGACCCACTGCCAACCCGGGCCGCCCTTAATACACCACACTAAAATATGCCCCCTAGAGCCCTCGTGGCTCTAAACAACTGTGGCGTCGTTGGAGCCCCCCTCTCTGGGGGCTCAAGATCACGTAAATGGCCCCAGAGCCTCTCTGGGCTCTTAAACAAATGGGCCGGGCTGAGCCTCTCTGGCTCGACAATGCCCGCTGCCCCCAAGAGCCTCTCAGGGCTCTTCAACTAATAGGGCCAGTCGTTAGAGTCCCCCCCCCCCCGGGGGACTCTGAATCAAGGGAGGCCCCACGGGCCTCACAGCACCCAGGCTGTCGCACTGGAGGGGAGGGGAGGGGCGGGCACCGGCAATGTGCCCCGATGCCCCCCTCTCCTGCTCGGTCACTCACCGGGTCTGGCAGGCTCGGCGGCGGCTCTATCTCCCGGGAGGCGGGGCTCCCCTCTGGGCAGCACGGGGCTCTCCCTCCCACAACGGAGCCCCGCCTGCCCCTTCCGCCGCCTCAGCTCTTCTTCTCTTCTCCGCCAGGCGGGCAGCATCTCCGGTCTCAGGAAATGGCTTCCCCCAGGCAGGGGGAAGCGGGAAACACGTCCTCCCGGCCCCGCCCACAACCAGGAGGCGGGTCGGACATCTTCTTCCGGTTTTTCCCCCGGGCTGCGGCGGTGATTCAACGGAGGCAATAACGAGGGGTGGGCACCCTCGAAGTTTAAAGTAAACATAGAAGCGAGGTGGGCACTCGCTAAATAATTAAATAAATGCGGGCAAAGTCGCAGGGTAGGCACCTGCCAAACCTCACGCAAAATGCATGACGGCGACACGCTCGGATTTCAGCAAAAAGCGCTCTCAAGCGCTATGGGACAAAATAAAGCGCTTCCATCGCGGATGGAGGGGAGGGGGCTGCATGGCACATTTTTGGGGGAGGTACTGTTGGGGGTTGATCATTTCACAAGTAAAAAAATGCTTAGCAGAAGGATACTAAGGGGTGAAACAGGGGCACGAAGAAGAGAAGTGTCGAAAGTAATAAATGGCTGGACAAGAGGCAGAGGGGTTAAAAAAAAAAAGGGAACAAAGATGAGCACTAGAATACTTACTATTAATGTTTGTGGGTTGAATGACCGTGTGAAAAGACAACGTGTGGCCGCCTATCTAAGAGCATCAGGAGCGGACATTTTGTGTCTACAGGAGACACATATAGAGGGTAGTAAGGGGTATCTCTTGGATCAGCTAGGTTTTCAGGTGCTAGCATGTTCCAAACAAGGGGCAAAGACAAGAGGGGTGGCAATATTGGCTAAAAGAGGCCAAATCACAGTCAGGAAGAAAATAGAGGATGTTTGGGGCAGGTGGGCTTTAGTGGAATGTCAAGTAAATGGGGAATGGATCACGATAGGCTCAATATATGGATCAACAGAAGATGACCCAGAGATATTCTCATTCTTAGACACTGAATTACCAGCATGGGCCCCAACAGTAATCTTGGGGGGCGATGTTAACATCAATGGCATAGGAGGGCTAGGTCTAGGCGGGTCAGGGAATTACCAGGGGCGGAAGAAGTGGGTATGTAAGGCAATTGTTGAGATGGCAAAAAATAACTCTTTGGTAGATGTCTGGGATACAATCAATCCATTGGATGATGGTCCAACATACTTTTCTGCACCACATAGAGTTTTTGCAAGACTAGATTACTTTATGATATCCAATAGGTTGATAGGGAAAGCTAAGGTGGAAAGGGCACCCCGAATTGTATCAGATCACAACCCGTTGACACTTATACTAGAGAATACAGTAAGAGCCGGGTCGATACGAAAATGGACATTCGAACGAAGATTATTAAAAGATAAGCAGTATATTGAGCATTTGGAAAAATGGATAGAAAATTATTGGGAGGCGAACTGGCACAGCACCACCACGGCCTTTACCTGGGATGCTTTTAAGGCGGGGGTACGCGGAGAAACTCTTAGCTTTAGCTTGAAAAAACAAAAAAAAGAAAGGGCCAAGGTGACCAGCCTACATCAGAAGGTAGCAGAAGTGGAGGCAGAACTAGTGGCACGACTTAGGGAAGGGGCAACAGTAGATCAGACCCTGATAGATCTAGCTAGAGTTAAGGCAGAAGCAGGGGAAAATATGGCAGCAAAGGCAGCAGAGTTATATACGGCAAAAAAGGAACACTGTCATGAGTATAGTGAAAGAGTAGGACACACATTGGCGGTTAGAACTAGGAAGATTGAGGCATGGGGAGATAAAGCAGATTATGGCTAGCAACGGGAGTTTGATTACAGAAGCAGCTGGAATTAGAGAGGTGTTTAGGCAGTACTATACTAGACTATATAATGAGGATCAGGAAACAGATGAGGATTTAATCAAGGAATATATGGCAAATGTAGTACCGCCATATCTCACCCAGGAAGATAGGGATGATCTGGACTCACCAAAACGGGAAGAAGAGGTGAGGGATGCTCTGGCAAGCCTACCAGCAGGGAAAGCCGCAGGACCGGACCGATTGCCAGTGTAGTTTTATAGAAGTTTTCAAACAGGAATTCTTAAGCACATGGTGGAAACAATTCAGCAAGCACAGAAGGGTCAGTCAATACCAAAATCATGGGCAGGGGCAGAAATTGTAATTATTCTTAAGAAAGGTAAACCACCTACAGAGGCAGGCTCGTATAGGCCAATTACGTTGTTAAATGCAGATGCCAAAGTATACTCCAAGGTTCTGGCCACTCGGCTCTCAAGAGTAAGAGATAACATAGTGACTCAGGCGCAGCATGGTTTTATCCCAGGGAGGGGTACTAGGGAACATATACGAAGAGTAATTACACTCTTCGACGCCACAGAAGTCACAGGGGACCCGATGTCAGTTATGCTTCTAGACGCAGAGAAAGCGTTCGACCGAGTCTCCTGGGACTATCTGTGGACATCTTTGCGTTGGGCTGGCATAGGGAATAACTTTATAAAGGCCATCCGGGTGCTTTACGAAGCCCCAACTGCACGGGTGAGGGTTAATGGTGAATACACAAACATGTTAGAAATAAAACGAGGCACCAGGCAGGGATGCCCATGTTCCCCGTTGCTCTTCGCTGTATATTTAGACCCACTATTGCGTAGGTTAATAGGAAATAGGAGAATTGCATCAGTTAAGTCAATGGGGGGTGAAGACAAAGTATTGGCATATGCCGACGATGTCGCGGTTATCTCATCAAATCCCACGGAGGCAATAAGGGAAATAGAGGGAGAAGCCGCGCGGTTTGGTAAAATAGCCGGCTATTCTTTAAATAAGGCAAAAACACAGATTATTATTAATAAAAAGGTACAGTGCTTAGATAATAGAGTGGTAGAATCAGGTATATATTTGGGGATAGAGATAACAGCGAACCTAGATACAGTGGTAGAAAGAAACATTGCGCCAATAATTAAGAAGGCCAAAAGGGATTTAGACAGATGGCATAACCTACATTTTACATTAATAGGGCGAGCCAATGTAGTGAAAATGATGTTGTTGCCAAAATTGTTATACATCTTTCGGGCAATCCCACTAACATTTGATCAAAAATGGTATGTCTCTCTAGAACAGATTGTAAATAGGTTTCTATGGGCGCATGGGAGAACGAGGCGAGCCCAGAGATTTATGGCACTCCCTAAAGAGAAAGGTGGATTGGGAGTCCCAGATTTCAAAATGTATCATTGGGCGGCAGTTTTTCAATATATGGTGGAGTTAATTGGCGGAGTATCAGCGCAAGTGGGTGGGGGTAACTCAGTATATGCAGTATTGTTAGGGGTGGATGATACAAAAGACTTGTTTTTAAAGTATACTGAGTTTAGCTATTATAAAAGAACACAATTTAAAACCCTAATCACTGCATACAAGATATGGGCTGCATTTAAAAAGAAATATGGACTAGGAAGGTACAGCGCATATACACGATTATCAGACAATAAAACGCTACCGCCGGAGATATTTGCGGATTCAGTATTTAGAGAATGGATACAGAAGGGTATTGTAAGAATCAAGGATTTGATGGGGGAACATGGTATATACCAATTTGTGGAATTACAACAGAAATACGGGGTGGAGACAAGAAATTTCTATAAATATCTGCAAGTGAGGAGCTTTTTTGTTACAAAAAAGGGTGGCCCAGCTGGATTTAGTGAGAATGCGGTAATGGAGTATGTGGAGAAGCAGGGGGGCTGTACGATTAAAAGAATCTACTTTGAATTGATAGAAAGTAGAGAGGATGACTTTACGAAACAAGGAGACAAATGGTTAGAGAGAATGGGGCAGGGCAGGAACTCTTTCAGATATCACTGGAATTAGGCAGCAATACCTTATGCTGTGCAGCCTTGCAGGCGCAGCACTATAAAACCATCTTCTCACTCTACTATACACCAGCAAAAATTGCGCAATGGGGAGGCACATCTGGAATTACATGCCCGCGATTTAATAGTTTGGAAGCTGGGATGGTGCACATGTTCGCAACGTGTCCAACACTGCTACCACTACACAAAGAAATAGAAAAGTTTTTTGAGAACGCTATGGGTATCATTACAGAATTGACACCAGCAAGGTTGTTCTTGGGAGTGGATGGGTATTGTGTAGCTGATACATTTTTGTTCGTAGCTATGGCGGTGTTGAGACTTTGCGAGACATCAGCCTGGAAAGATCCGACACCATCCACCTTTCATCAATGGCTGGCAAGGCTACTTTATATATATAATTTGGAGAGGGAGATATATGCAAGGAAAGATAAAAGAGGGAGAAAGCTAGGTTTAGAAATATGGGAACCTATGGAAATTTGGAAGAAGGGATGAAGGAGGGCAATAGGGTATGGGTCTATTAGTAGCCTTCTGGCTCCCTTACCGTTATCTACTAGGAAAATCTCATGTATTTAAATTTTTCCCTTTTTTTTTTTTTTTTTGTATTTTATTCTTATTTTTTCTTGAAACTTTCCCACTTTTATGAACCTGGTACCTTTCCTTTTGCTATTATTATTATTATTTTCTATTTTATTTAAGCTGGTCTCTTCTTTTTTTCCTGTTTTCACTGAGTTTTTTCAATAAGAAATACTGAAGTCTGTGTATGTAAAACAATAATTGTGATATGTCACATGTTACTTGTAAAATGTCATGCAGTCAGGGGGGAGGGGGGGAAAATGTGGGGTAAATATCTAATAAAAATATTTAAAAAACAAACAAACATAGAAGCGAGGTGGGCACTCGCTAAATAATTAAATAAATGCAAGCAAAGTCGCAGAGTAGGCACCTGCCAAACCTCACGCAAAATGCGTGACGGCGAGACGCTCGGATTTCAGCAAAAAGCGCTCTCAAGCGCTATGGGACAAAATAAAGCACTTCCATCGCGCTGGGGGCACTGGTAGCACCCACAGGCCCCTAGAAATGACCCCTATAGCAAGAAGGGTCCACAGAAGTTCTTCAGGGGATGCAGCAAATCCTTCCAGGCACTTTAGGCTATAACAAGCCTTGGCAAAAGCAAGAGAAAGTTCCCAGAAGTCTGCAGCAGGGGACCACAGGCAAAGGTCCCCAGGGAAAGTCCATCAGGTGTCCAGGGGCTGGGCAGGGCCCAGGGATTCCCCTGGGCCCAAGCAGCAGCACGCCCCTGGCAGATTCAAGTCCAAAAACAAGAACATTTTGGAAGGGGACACAGCCCCTTTTTATACAGAGAAAGTCTTTGAAGTCTAAAGGGCGCAGGCAGTGTGAGAACCAGCTAGAACTGGTTATAGGGAAGTCCTGTCAGTATCAGGGACAGAGGTGACAGTCGCCCAGCGGGGAGGTGGAGCCAGCATTGTGGCAGGCAGGCACAGCCTCGTTCACTCTCAGGTGCTATCTCCACCCACTTCCTTGGCAGCAGATGCTGCCTTTCATCCACGGGCTGACTCAGACAACCTCCTGGGGCTCTGCAGCCCCTGTCACCCTCAAACCAGACAGTCAATCCACAAGCAGGCCCAGGCACTCTGGGCCAGGCTCACCAGCCAATCACACGCCAGGCACAAATTACACAAATATGCCAACTTCTCAAAGTGGCACTTCTAGACTAGACACAATCATGCCGCATACACCATTACGCAGCATTCAATCTCACGAGTTCGCACATATCAAACTCGACCCTGCACTCCCCACACATCAGGAACTACCATGGGCATACATATTCCCCATTCATTCCTATGGCAGGGCAGGTCACACACCATACATACACAGAGAGCTCACGCACTTTACACTGTACCACAGTGAAAAAGTGCACCAAGGCCTAAAATCACCAACACCAGGTTCTAGAAACAGGCTAGGAAAAAGCAAAAAGTTTCGGGGTGAACCTGCCAAAAGGGCCAGGTCCAACACAACCCCCTTCCAGCCAAAACGCAGGGTAGACCAATCACTCCACTGATGGGCTTCACTGCTTTGGGCGACAAAACACGGACACGGGCCCGCACGGCAGGGACACCCTCCAGTTTTTCGCCACTCTGAACCTACATGGTTTCCTCCAAACAAGAACTCTCTGACCCAACTAGGATACCCCACTGGTACTCTCTAGTCATCCACAGTCAAGACCAGGCCCTAGGCCATTCAAATATCACAGGTCCTAACCATTCCACAGAGTGGGGGGCAGTAACCCCTGGCACACAATAGCCATTCTCCACTCTCCCTCTCAGTGTAGCTACAACTACCACTGATCCAACAACCCAGGGACCACACCCTCAGGCTGACCAGAGGTCACAGGCAAGAATGCCCCACCCTACCTCTACTTCTGGGTTTCCGCACCCTCACAGGGAAGCACTCACCAGAACACAATTCTCCTACCAGATCAGGACCTGACTCCATCACTGGTCTATCACCTGGAAACTATTTTACTCCTGAGGTACAAAGCACACAGCACAGTCCCTCTTCAAGCAGGTGGGGGGACAGGGCACACAGCAAAGTCCCATTTCCTCTACGTTAGTGGAAACAACAAACTGCCGGTGGGCCCCAGATCACACAGCAAGGGCAGCCCCCTCAGTCTCTTCAGCTGATCTACTTTGGCAGAGATTCCTCTTGGCCTGGAAGTTCCCTAATCTCCCAACCTAGGATCTAAACCCTCAGGTTGCACCGGGGTCAGAAGTACACCGTCCCTCTGCACCCCCTTCCAGAGTTCTGCACCCTCCACTTAGGAGCGGCACCCCTCAACACCAGGACCGCCGGAGTTCTGGTTACAGATACTCCCCGTCCTCTAGACACAGGAAGATCCTCCTCTAATGACCTGTAAGTACAGCCTAGGCCCCTGACCTGGCGCTCCCGGGGGAACCCTCCAGGCCCAGAGACAGGGTTTCGGGCCAACGTGGGACACACCGTCCCACACTCACTCCGCCTCCACTGAGACAGGACGTGAGCCCCTACACCCCTACCATCCTAATGGGACCTAGCTGGGCTACACATGAACCTCTTCACCTACACAGGATCATCAGATACACAAGCCACTACTTTTAGAATCACTCCCTAATGCCTCTGCAAGACATCTAGCACACTGCCAGACATCCACCTTCTTGTCCAGTGCCTCTGCAGGACCTCCTGCACACCACCAGAGGTACACCTCACGTGCAAGCTCCTTAAAAAAAACTCATACCAACTCCTCCAGTTCAACACAGCACTCATCCACACACTCCCCCTCCAGACTGGCGAGACAGTTCCTCACTGCCCCTGACTCTCAACCTGTACCCCTCTTACTGAGCACCAGGCACCATACTCTGGGAACTGGGAATGGGACTTCACGCACTGGACATATTTTAGCTGCCACCGCTGGATCCTACCATACTGGGGAATCCAGACACACACACACTACACTCAGGGGATAACCACCCTCCCAAGCAAGCCATTCCTCCTCCACACCCCCTCTCTTCCATCTACCCACACAGGAACAGGAACAGGGATTGGACACTGGACCCAGCAAGGGATTCCTAATCTATGGGAACCTCCCCCTCTACTGGCATCCCGCCCTGTCATTTTCTCCCATCTACCACTAAACATAAAGCGCAGGAACACCATCTGAAAATGACACTCTTGAGGAAAAACAAAATCACAAACAATAATCCCAAACATGTGACTATCTAAAAAATGCAGAGTTTTGTAATGTAGCCAGCTGTCGCTGTGGCACTGCGCAAACACAAGTCCAAATCCGCACCGCTGACCAACAATGTTAGAACTGGCTATTTCTGGTAGGCTAAGGCTGACGCCAAAGCCAGGCAAAAACCACCATTCTAGTCAGGGCGAGGGAGTCACACGCCAAGATAACCCCTGCTCACCCCCTTGGTAGCTTGGCACGAGCAGTAAGGATAAACTCGGAGGCACTGTGTAAAGCATTTGCGCCAGCACACAACAGCAACAACATCCTAGGCACACCACAAAAGGAACTCCACACAAGGTTATATGAAAATAACTTTTGTATTGTCAAAACCACATCAGATAAAAATCACACATGTACACGGGCAATATTCATAAGGGATTATTTACAAGACAGGGCCACATGGGTCACTGTCAGAATCAACACATTTAGAAATAGTACTTAGTAGATCGTAGAAAATAAGATATAAAACAAAATAACAGTTATGAATCACATCCAGTAACTACTGGGAACAGGTAAGTACCACTACGCAATACTAATAACCATAGGCCTAGATCACGCATGGACACATAACCTCTCTAGTATAACTATACTAGGCAAAACACAACCACCTAAGAATAAAATACATTTAGGGGTAGAAGCAAGAATACATTACACATGATGCATCAAAAACACATTCAGCGGGGTAGGGAAAAAGGTAAACACATGATGCATAAAACATTCAGAGGTGTAGGGAAAGAAAGGACACATGATGCATAAAACATTCAGAGGTGTAATATCAAGGAAGACACATGATGCATCAAAAACATTCAGAGGTGCCAGGAAAGAAAACACAACTCAATAGCGCAAAGACACATGATGCCTAAACATTCAGAGGTGCAAGGAAAAACCACACAATTGCGCAAAAACTCACATAAGCCACCACCTGTGGCAGTCCCTAGGCCAACTGGCCTTGTTGGGGCTAGGACGCCCTGTGTCTCAATGTCAGGGGCCTAAACGGTGCAGGTGCCCACTACTTGCTGGGCACCTGGGAACACTCACAAGGGCCTAAACACTGCAGCTGGCACTAAGTGCTGCGCAGCTGTGACTGGCCGGGCACCTCTGTGCCATCTCTGTCCCTCTCAGGGACTCACTCTCCATCTTGCGCCTAAACGGTGCAGCTGCCCACTAATTGCTGGGCAGATGGAGACTAAAAACTGTGCCAACTGTTGAAGCCACCCAGGCTCTGCAACTACACATGGCCAAACTCGGGCTCTAAAACAAATGCCCCCAGGGAGCCTCGTGGGCTCTAGACAACGTTGGGGCAACCCACTTCCAACCGGGGCCGCCCTTAATACACCACACTAAAATATGCCCCCTAGAGCCCTCGTGGCTCTAAACAACTGTGGCGTCATTGGAGCCCCCCTCTCTGGGGGCTCAAGATCACGTAAATGGCCCCGGAGCCTCTCTGGGCTCTTAAAATTGGGCCGGGCTGAGCCTCTCTGGCTCGACAATGCCCGCTGCCCCCAAGAGCCTCTCAGGGCTCTTCAACTAATAGGGCTAGTCGTTAGAGTCTCCCCCCCGGGGGACTCTGAATCAAGGGAGGCCCCACGGGCCTCTCAGCACCCAGGCTGTCGCACTGGAGGGGAGGGGCGGGCACCGGCAATGTGCCCCCGACGCCCCCTTCTCCTGCTCGGTCACTCACCGGGTCTGGCAGGCTCGGCGGCGGCTCTATCTCCCGGGCGGCGGGGCTCCCCTCTGGGCAGCGCGGGGCTCTCCTTCCCACAACGGAGCCCCGCCTGCACCTTCCGCCGCCTCAGCTCTTCTTCTCTTCTCCGCCAGGCGGGCAGCATCTCCGGTCTCCCCCTGGGCACGGGAGACCGGCAAAACAGGAAATGGCTTCCCCCAGGCAGGGGGAAGCGGAAAACACGTCCTCCCGGCCCCGCCCACAACCAGGCGGCGGGCCGGACATCTTCTTCCGGTGTTTCCCCCGGGCTGCGGCGGTGATTCAACGGAGGCAATAACGAGGGGTGGGCACCCTCGAAGTTCAAAGTAAACATAGAACCGAGGTGGGCACTCGCTAAATAATTAAATAAATGCGGGCAAAGTCGCAGGGTAGGCACCTGCCAAACCTCACGCAAAATGCGTGACGGCGACATGCTCGGATTTCAGCAAAAAGCGCTCTCAAGCGCTATGGGACAAAATAAAGTGCTTCCATCGCGCTGGGGGCACTGGTAGCACCCACAGGCCCCTAGAAATGACCCCTATAGCAAGAAGGGTCCACAGAAGTTCTTCAGGGGATGCAGCAAGTCCTTCCAGGCACTTTAGGCTATAACAAGCCTTGGCAAAAGCAAGAGAAAGTTCCCAGAAGTCTGCAGCAGGGGACCACAGGCAAAGGTCCCCAGGGAAAGTCCATCAGGTGTCCAGGGGCTGGGCAGGGCCCAGGGATTTCCCTGGGCCCAAGCAGCAGCACGCCCCTGGCAGATTCAAGTCCAAAAACAAGAACATTTTGGAAGGGGACACATCCCCTTTTTATACAGAGAAAAGTCTTTGAAGTCTAAAGGGCACAGGCAGTGTGAGAACCAGCTAGAACTGGTTATAGGGAAGTCCTGTCAGTATCAGGGACAGAGGTGACAGTAGCCCAGCGGGGAGGTTGAGCCAGCATTGTGGCAGGCAGGCACAGCCTCATTCACTCTCAGGTGCTATCTCCACCCACTTCCTTGGCAGCAGATGCTGCCTTTCATCCACGGGCTGACTCAGACAACCTCCTGGGGCTCTGCAGCCCCTGTCACCCTCAAACCAGACAGTCAATCCACAAGCAGGCCCAGGCACTCTGGGCCAGGCTCACCAGCCAATCACACGCCAGGCACAAATTACACAAATATGCCAACTTCTCAAAGTGGCACTTCTAGACTAGACACAATCATGCCGCATACACCATTACGCAGCATTCAATCTCACGAGTTCGCACATATCAAACTCGACCCTGCACTCCCCACACATCAGGAACTACCATGGGCATACATATTCCCCATTCATTCCTATGGGAGGGCAGGTCACACACCATACATACACAGAGAGCGCACGCACTTTACACTGTACCACAGTGAAAAAGTGCGCCAAGGCCTAAAATCACCAACACCAGGTTCTAGAAACTGGCGAGGAAAAAGCAAAACGTTTCGGGGTGAACCTGCCAAAAGGGCCAGGTCAAACAGTGGCATTATCTAAATAGCTGACCTTATCCAAAATGGCCGCCAGTTGCACAAGAGCTCGACTGCTCTGGCAAGACCTACAGTTCTAGTGAGAAGAGCCCCCTAGTGGATTGGGAATGGCATGAGCCATGTCCAGGTGCCCACAGAAACCCTTCGTATGACTCCAGATCTCAATGCACTAGTTTGGTGGGCCAACTTATTGTAGTCCTGATGATGAAGTCTTAATGGTCTGAGCTGTGGTACAGTGTAAAGTGCGTGCGCTCTCTGTGTATGTATGGTGTGTGACCTGCCCTCCCATAGGAATGAATGGGGAATATGTATGCCCATGGTAGTTCCTAGTGACTATGATATTTTTCTCGTGGTGGTTTTGTAAATTAATATAAAAGGAGCATTGTCAGTCCTTTCGAGGAGAAAGGAACAGCTGGATCTATGTGGAACTTACGGTTCTATCAGGGCAGACGTTTGGGAACATTCTGACTTCACAAAAATATAGACTTTCCTTTTGGGTATTGCTGAGCTGTTTGCTCTCATCAATCAGCTTTGATTGGCCACTGCTAAAATTGGGCGTAGTAGGTGTCGCCTTACCATCCTAAGGGGAGAGGCAAAAAGAAAAGACGAAAAACAGAGCAGCTGGAAAATAATATCTACTTGCTGCTCGGTAATGAATTTGTCCCTATTTGGTGGGAAAGGGGGTTGGACGTGACGCACATGTGCCTGGCTGGGCGAGGTCTTCTTCGCCCTGGAGTGACAAGCTGCACCAGTGACATCACAGTAGAGGGCATGTTAGATTAGGATGTATGACATTACAACACATGGTTTTACCACGCATGCCTTTACATCGCAGTTTTTACAACGCATGCTGTTACAACGCATAGCGTTAAGGAGTGCTGGATAGTGAATAGCTTAATTTACTATTCCAACTCCAGTCCCCGTGGATAGTAGGGAAGGTGTTGGATAGTAAATTAATTCTATTCCCTATCCTAGAGCGCCCCCCAGCTCTATGCGTTGTAATAACATGCGTTGTAATAGTTGCGTCGTAAAGGCACTGCGTGGTAAAAGTTGCGTTGTTAAGGATGTTCCCCGTTAGATTACAATGGAAGGATCAATTGGAGCATTTATTTCTATGGATAAGGGCAGAGTTAATGGCGTTCCATTTATTTACATTGTCAGTGGCAGGACGGTGTAAACAATGTATGATTGGGTGCAGCCATTGTAGTGCATCACTAGAGGAGAGGCAGACGGAGACTGAGAAAGTAGCACATGAGTGTTTTTTGAATGCTGCAGCTCTGTGATTCATTTCAAAGGCCATATTGCAGAGGAAAAGCTTTTTGAGTGCACTCAATTCTTAGGGGCTTATTACAAGTCTGGCAGGCCACAGACCGCAAGACCCGCTGGGGAGTGCTCGTGCCACCCTGGGACCACTGCAACTGCCAGGGATCAGAGATCCCTGATGGTGGTACGGATGTCTTGAGGCAGTAATAGAGTTTCCTTATGGTGTGGTGAGGAAACAAAGGGAGCCCGACAGTGTTCCTGGGGTCTTTGTGAAACGGGGTGCATACAGGGGGGCACATGGTGTGCCCCCCTGTCTGCATGCTCCCTCCTGTTCCTGCACAGAACAAAATGCACACCATTGTGCATTTCAGTCCGTGCAGGAACATGCTTGATGTTCCCATTGTGGTGCCTATTTTAAAGGCAAGGCCATGGGAACGCCAACGAACTGTCCGCCAGTGACATAAAAAGTTGTAATCTGGTGGGTGGTCTGTTTTGGCTTTGGCAGTGTTGGAGCGGGCAGCATCGTGGAGGCCCCACTCCTACACGACGAAAGTCATAATAAGGCCCTTAGGCAGGAGTAAAAGCGGATCTACGATGGATAGAAAGACTGTACTGGGACGCGAAAGAAGATAGGTATACAATATCCTAGTGACCTGACTACCCAATGGATCCAGAATAACCTGACCATGACCAGAGCAGTTACAACAATGCCATGCATATTATAAGGACATTTTCAGGAGCAGAGAAGAACCCTGTGAAATGTGTGGAAGCCCTGGGACGTGAAATCAAAATGTCAGGCTGTGAGATGATTAATATATCCTTCGAGAAAATGCAATGTGAGGCAGTCTCACGAGCAAGGATATGGGTGGAATACCTGGACTGCAGACCAGTTGTATAACAAAGGCCCCGCATCCCCTGCGGAGCAGTCGGCCTAAGCTCTTGGGGCCCCCGTGGGTACTGGCAGGCCCCTGGCTTGAGAGCTCCTGACTGGGTCTGGAGCGTGGGGACCCCCCAGCATGTACTTTGCAGGCCCCCCCAAGTTTTGGTATGCCATTGCTGCAGGCAGTACAATTTATTTTAGTTAGAGGTGGGTGAGCCACTGAAAACACAAGCCAGGTTTAAGCTTGATGGTCTAGCACGAAAAGATATCTGCAGTTGGCACTTTGTGCTTTATAGCGCAATTTTCACTTAACTTTTTAAATTTGCATATCTCCCGTTCTACGTATTGGATTTTTGTTGTTTTGGTCTTAAATTATTTATTACATTTTACTCTATCTTTCTAATCAGCTACTAAATGTTATTGTGCTATGTTTTTGCTTTACTACTGTTTCAAGTGCTGCATAAATACTTTAGACATTACCTCTAATTTAAGGCTGACAGCTCTCTGCCAAACTACCAGAGGGTGTAGCACAGGTTAATTTGGGGTTTGCTTGTGACTCCACCCAGACAAAGATAATGATTTCTCCGTGAGTAGAGGTTTACCCCCCTCAACCAGTAGCCCAATTTCTTCCACAATGGAATTTAATTTTGCCACATTTAAATGAAAACACCATCTTGGATAACATGGATGCTATTCTATATTCACTCCTCCCATCTCAGCCCACTGCACATCTCTTCTCCTCGCAAGCTCTGCAGCGCAAAGACAAGACAATGTAATGGATTTTACTGGGTGCATGTGCTTTAAATGAACTTCCAATTGTTCTTATCTCTTTACATCATCCAAGGCCTTTCTGCTGTAGTACCAATGTTGAGACTGGGCTTATCCATATGTGTGAAGCTTCACTGTTGAAATATTTCTTTTTTTTTCTTCAACTTTCTTTATTACACAATTTTCCACTACCAACCCTTAACCACCCACACCCCACCCTCCCCTGTTCAAAGCCAACAGAAAGACAGGTAAAATTGCATTCTCAGGGAAATTACATACACATACAAAGCAATCCCCATGAATTCATTTTCATAATCAAATTTATATCCATATCACCCGACAATGCATCAAAATCCTCATATTAGCCCATAAAAAAAAGAAACAAAAAACATTCAATATAGTTTGGCTCCTCTCACTCTCCCATCATTACATCTCTATGTCCCTTGATTTCTCTCCCTGCTCGTCATCTCCATTCACTTCTCTAATCCAGGTACTCACTGGCGTCCAGATTTCCAACCCACTCTTCCTAGCCCGGCGCACTCTCCAGGCATAAACTGCTGATTCCAGCTGATATACAGCCACGAGTCTGGCCATCCACTGTGGGCATTTATGTGGAACCGGATCTAGCCACCCAGTGGCCACGGAGAGTCTTAATACCATCATGGCAATAAATACAAATGCCTGAATATGCCATGGCACTTTTGCATTGCCCACCTCTAACACAATTAACTGGGGGTTATTGTTATCCGGAGCCCCAGCTTTGACTCAAGCATACTACCAATATCTCTTTTAAGAGTATCCAGGCTGGAGCAGGAGGAAAACATGTGAATACTATCCACCACGTAGCAGCCACAGTGAGGGCAGTGCATACTGGCTACCCCCATCCCATTTTGCTATCTTAGCTGGGATAATATATATAGGTGAAACCAGGTCTTGAACCATTGCATCTGCAGTCTGGTCGCTACAAAAGAGGATTGCGCAAACTGCAGAGAATCCTCGCATTCCCTCGTCCCTAACTGCAACAAGTTTATCTAGATCGTCCACTATTTTATCATTCACCAACCTATACACAGTACCCAATGAGGGCTCAGCTTTAAGAAGCAGATATATCAATTCACCCCTATCAAAGCTGCATCTACTCTCCCCCCTCATTTTTCACCAAATAGTCCCTTATCTGCAAATACTTAAAGAATTCCCTGTTCCCTAGTCAAACTTGTTCTTTATCTCCTCAAAAGAGAGGATCTCCCTATCACCCATGAGGTCCCCAAAATTCCTCAGACCCTGCTCTTTCCACTGCTTCACATAGCCAGCTTAAAAAATATCTAGAAGCATATCATTGTCATACATAGGAGTATAATAATTAACACGGCCTAGCCCAAATGTTTTCAAAACGGCTGTCCATACCCTAAATCCCTAAATGAAACATTTGTAGAGCGCACCACTCACCCGTGAGGGTCTCAAGACCTGAGGGGGGGAGCTGCTACTACTCGAACAACCAGGTCTTGAGAAGTCTCCTGCAGGTCAGCATGTCCTGGGCCTGTCGCAGGTGGATGGGGAGGGTGTTCCATGTCTCAGCGGCGAGGTGGGAGAAGGATCTGTGCCGGTGGTTGTTCGGTGGATGCGTGGCATGGTGGCAAGGGCGAGATCAGCGGTGCGAAGCTGGCGGTTGAGGGGGTAGAAGGTGAGTCGTTTGTTGAGGTATGCTGGTCCGGCATCTTGGAGTGCTTTGTGAGCGTGGGTGAGGAGCTTGAAGGTGATCCTCTTGTTGACGGGGAGCCAGTGTAGGTCCCTCAGGTGGGCGGTAATGTGGCTGTGGCAGGGGATGTCGAGGATGAGGCGTGCGGAGGCGTTCTCTATGCGTTGGAGTCTCTTCTGAAGTTTGGGCGTGGTACCTGCGTAGAGAACGTTGCCGCAGTCCAGCCTGCTGGTGACGAGGGCCTAGTTGACTGTCCTTCTGGTTTCGGTGGAGATCTATCTGTAGATCTTGCGAAGCATGTGGAGGGTGTTGAAGCTGGAGGAGGAGACGGCATTGACTTGCTGGGTCATTGACAGTGATGAGTCCAAGATGCACCCCAGGTTTTGTGCGTGGTCGTGGGTGTTGGTGCAGTTCACAGCAAGGCCGGCCACCAGGAGTTGTCCCAGGCGGAGGGGGTGGAGCCGAGGATGAGGACCTCCATCTTGTCCGAGTTCAGTTTCAGGTGACTGTTCTTCATCCATTCGGCGATGGCCTTCATTCCTTTGTGGAAGTTGGGTTTGGCGGTGGTGGGGTCTTTGGTGAAGGAGAGGTTCAGCTGTGTGTCGTCATTGTATGAGATTATGTTAAGGTTTTGTGCTCCGACGATGTTGGCGAGTGGTATCATGTAGGGTTGGGCTGAGGAATGACCCCTGTGGTACGCCACAAGTGATTTTGTGGCTTAGGATCAGAATGGAGGGAGGCACACTCTCTGTCAGTGAGGAAGTAGGTGATCCAGTTCAGGCCTTGTCCTGGATCCCTGCGGTGTGGAGGCGTGTGCGTAGGGTGTGGTGGCAGCCAGTGTTGAAGGCAACAGAGAGGTCTAGGAGGATGAGGGCCACAGCTTCGCCGTTGTCCAGCAGGATCCTGATGTCGTCGTTGGCGGCGATGAGGGCGGTTTCTGTGCTGTGGTTGCTGAAGAATCCGGACTGGGATGAGTCCAAGATTTTGTTCTCTTTGAGGAATCAAGTCAGTTGTCTGTTGACAATCTTCCCGATGACTTTTGCAGGGAATGGTAGCAGGGAGATGGGCCTGAAGTTCTTGAGGTCCTTAGGGTCTGCCTTGGGTTTCTTGAGTAGGGCATTGATCTCTGCGTGTTTCCAGCTTTCCGGGAAGGTGGCGGTCTAGAAGGAGCTGTTGAGGATCTTTCGAAGTTGGGGGGCAATGATGGAGCGCGCTTTGTTGAAGATGTGGTGGGGGCAGGGGTCTGAGAGTGAGCCTGAGTGGATGGTGTTCATGGTTTTGAGGGTGCCTTTGTTATTGACGTGGTTCCAGGAGGTCAGTAGGCCGGTGTGACTGGGGAGCAGTGAGTCTGCGGTGTGGGCAGCAGTCGGGGGGTCTGAGTGTTGAAGCTGTTGTGGATGTCTATAATCTTGCGGTGAAAGAAGGTAGCTAGGGAGTCGCAGAGGTCTTGTGACGGCAGGATGTCGTTGGATCTGGAGCTGCGGTTGGCGAGTTCCTTCAAGATGTTAAAGAGCTCTTTGCTGTTGTGCGCGTTGTTGTCGATGCGTTCCTTGAAGGAGGTTCTTTTGGTGGAAATGAGTTGGTGGTGCCTGTGGCTGGCGTTCTTGAGGGTTGTGTGGTTGTCTGGTGTTTGCTCGAGGCGCCATTTCTTCTTGAGTCTTCGGCAGGTCTGCTTGAATGTCCAGAGGTCAGCAGTAAACCAGATTGCCCTTCTGTCGGTGTGTCTGTTTGAGGGTTTCTTGATCGGGGTGAGAGTGTTGGCGCAGTTGTCGATCTATTGCCTGAGGTTGCGGGTGGCTGTGTCGGTGTCGGTGTGGTTGGTTGGTGGGTCTCAAGCGAGGGTGGTGATTAGCTGGTCTTCGGTGACCCTGTTCCAGCTGCGGTTGGGTATTCATTGCGGGTGGTTGTGTGTGGTGTTTTTCTTGAAGGAGAAGTGGATGCAGCGGTGGTCGGTCCAGTGGAGTTCGGTGGTGTGGCTGAAGGTGACGTGGCTGCTGGCGGAGAAGATGGGGTCGGGTCAAGCGTGTGTCTGCAGTGTGGGTGGGCATCATGATAAGCTGCTTGAGACCGAGGTTGGCAAGGTTGTCCAGCAGTGTGGTGGAGTTGCTGTAGCCGGCGTTCTCGAGGTGGAAGTTCAGGTCTCTGAGGAGGATGTAGTCTGCGGAGGCTAAGGCGTGCAAGCTGACTACGTCTGTGATGGAGTCGCTGAACTGTGGCCGAAGTCCAGGGGGTCTGTACACGAGGGTTCCTCTGAGGGTGGTGTTGGGATTGGTGTGGATCTGGAAGTGCAGGTCTTTGGCAGCGCTGAGGGTGTCTTCGGTGCTGGTCAAGATTCTGAAGGTGTTCCTGTCGACAATGGCGATTCCTACTCCTGCCCGTTGATGCGGTCCCTGCGGGTGATCTTGTAGCCATCTGGGATGGATAGGGCAACGTCCGGTGCCAATGAGGTGTTCATCCAGGTCTCCGTCGCGAAAACAACATCCGGGGATGATGAGTCGAGCAGGTCCCAGAGTTTGACGGCGTGCCTGTGGATGGAGCGGATGTTGAGCAGCATACATCTGAGATGGTTGTTACCTGTCTTGGTGGGGGGGCAGGACGTGCTGGTGCACACAGGCTGGTGAAACTGCTGTTCCGGCAGGTGAAGGGTCCGTGGGTACGCTTTGGGGTGGCCTGGAAGCAGGTGGTAGAGCTGCCAGCAATGAGTGCGTGGAGGAGGTTGGCGTCATAGCGGCGTCTGATGCCGTGCTGATCGCGGGAGCCAGGGTGTCTGGTGCTGGGCGCAGTCCAGGCGCGGACGGGTGTAGACAGGCTTCCCTTAGGCGTGCACAGCGACCGCAATTAAGAAGGGGAGGTGGGAGGGAGGTTCAGCTGGGAGGTGGGTGGGATGACGAATGGGCATGCGAGGGGGACAGGGCCGCAGGGGACACAGCGGCGGGAAATAGGATCACAGCGGACCCGGGGGGCTACGGGCAGAGGAGGGTAGGGAAACGTAATGCAAAAAGAGCAAAAAGCAAGCCAACAGGCAGCACAGTAGCCCAGAAGTTGGGCAAATTATGGTGGAGAAATACAGTAAAAATTAAAAACGAGAAGAGAGTGGCCACAGGAGGCTAGAACTCGTGGCAGCAGGGGTTGAAAGGCACGGCACAGACAGGTGGAGCTAGCTGTACTGCGTCGTGGGGAGCAACCTGCCTGAACACAGGGTCAAAGGTCGCTCTCCTCACCACGCAGCGGCCACTATTAAGAAGGGGAGGTGAGAGGGAGGGGCAGCTGGGAGGCAGGTGGGATGACGAATGGGCGAGCGAGGGGGGCGGGTCCGCAGGGGACGCAGCAGCTGAAAATCGGATCGCAGTGGACCCGGGGCGCTACAGGTAGAGAAGGGTAGGGAAACTAAATGCAAAAAGAAAGCCAACAGGCAGCACAGTAGCCCAGAGGTGCGGGCAAATTACGGTGAAGAAATACAGTAAAAATCAAAAGCGAGATGGGAGCAACCACAGGAGGCTGGAACTCGAGGCAGCAGTGGTGGAGAGGCATGGCACAGACAGGTTGAGCTAACTGTGCAGCGTGGGGAGCGACCTGCCTGAACACAAGGTCAAGGGTCGCTCCCAAACTCTATGTGGCGAAGAAGGCATCCCCTGGCGTCCATTCCCAATAATAATTCATATGTCGATGGAGGGTCTGCCCCTTCAACCCCGCTTGCTCCCTCATCTTTTAATAAAAAATACCATTTGTTGGAGAGTCAATGCCCAGAAGTACAGCTGGAGACTAGGAACAGCCCAGCCTCCCCATTCCCTTTGGAGAGTCAATATTTTTATGGCTCTCCTGAGGTGCGAGTAGGCCAACACAAATCTAGAAATCAACTGATTCAAAGTCCTGAACCAGCGGCCATCTATATCCAAGGGATTGGGCCTGAAGAAGTATAAGATCTTGGGTAGAAACAGCATTTTACCCACATTACTCCTCCCAATCAAATGTAACCTTTAAGTTGTTAATTCTGGCAAAATCTGATTTCAATCTCTGAATCAGCGGGCTCCGATTAATATGAAAAAAATTCCCGACATCAGCCATGTATCCACCGCAAGATACACTGCATGTGGAACCGCCCAGTTATCATTCAACTGTACCGAACTATTAGCGAAGATCTGTGCTTATTTTGATTTAGCAAATAGGAAATACCCCAATATCTGCCCAAACTTCACAATCTCTTTCTCAATTTCTCTTAAGGCGTCTTTTGGGACAGGAGAGGTAACTGCTATGTCATCGGTGTATTCTAAAATCGCTGTCTCCCCCCCTTACTGTGCACAGATCAAATTAAGCTATTCTGCTCAATCTTCCTGATTATTGGATCAATACACAAAGCGAACAGCAAGGGAGAGCAGGGTCACCCCTGTGTTGTACCACGGGCTACTGCCACCACATCCGATATTCCTCCCATTACCAAAATCGGGTGGCGATATATTGACTGGATAGCTTTAATAAAACCTCTACCCAAGCCTTTTTTATCCATTATTGCCCATAAGAACAGCCAGGAGACCCTATCAAAGGCTTTCTCTGCATCAAGCAAAATTAACCCGATAGGCTCTCTGGCAATCTTTGCAGCATCAAACCGGGTATTTGCTTGGCGAAAATGGCCAATTGTGCTGTGCCCTGGGACAAAGCCATGTTGAACCGTGGAGACAAGATTCTTAATTATCCCTGCCAATCCCATATCTAAGATTTTAGCGTAGATCTTAACATCGCTATTTCCCAGCATGATTGCACGGTACGACCCGAGCTTGTAGGTCGGCTTGCCCATCTTATGGAACACAAATATATTAGCTGAGCCCCATGATTCTAGTTCCACCCCACCTGTTTGTGCTTCTAGAAAGACCTCCCTCATAATTCTTGAAGGCAGGGGGAGAAGACCTTATAAAATTCCCCCGGAATTAAGTAAGTTCCTACAGCCTTCCCTTTCGGAACCAACTGAATCACGGTATGCACCTGTTACAACGCATTCGTTACTCCGCACTACCATTACAATGCGACTTTTATAACGCATACCATTACAACGCATTGCGCTGGGGGGCGCTATAGGATAGGGAATGGTATAATTTACTATCCAACACCTTCCCTAGGGTCCACGGGGACTGGAGTTAGAATAGTAAATTATACTTACCACTATCCAGCACCCCAAAGCGCTATGCGTTGTAATGGTATGCGTTGTAATGGTCGCGTTGTAATGGTAGGTAGTTGTAACGGTATGCGGAGTAACGTCATACATCCCTGAATCACCCTCATGACCTCCTCTCCCCTGATAGGTACCTCCAGCTATTCCCTTTCCTTCAGAGATATCCCTTCCCCAGGTAAATCCTACAGATATACATCTATTTCCTGTCTCCCACAGCGAGTATCCTCAGTGTACAATTGCTTATAGTATCTCTGGAATGAAGATTGTATATCTGCTGGGCTTGAGATTGACCCACATACTGGGTCCCTTATTTCCCTAATCTCCCCCTGAGTTGTCTTCTGCCTTGTATGGTCCACCAATAGATGCCCCACCTTTCATTTCACTCATGCATCTTACTCTGCCAGGCCCTCTATTTACCAGCAGCCTTTTTTGAAGATATCTCCATAATAACTGATTTCAACACTGTCACTTTCGATTGGGCCTTTTCAATATCCTCCCCCTGATTTTGCAACAACCAGCTGCTTTTCTGCTTTCAGAAGCTTGTCATGTAAGTCCTGCATCTCTTTTTCCCCACTTTTGTGGGATGCCCAGCTATATTTTAATGTCTCCCCCCTTATCCCAGCATTAAAGGCATCCCAAACTGCATCAATCTGGGCACTACCCTTCTTATTCTCGCCTATAAATCTTGGGATCCAGGTATTCATATGTTTATTAAATTCTTTGTCATACATCAAAGACCTTTCAAATGTCCAGTGGGAAATTGGAGGTGAGGCTACCTGCATTTCAATTTCCAAAACCAGCAGATTACTGTCCGACATGACTCTAGGGAATTTATATATTCGACTTGAATGAACCAACTCATGGGATATATAAAAGTAGTCTAACCTGGCATGCACCCGATGTGGGGCAGAAAAAAATTAATACCCAGGATCCTGCGGTTCTTTGTTAGACCAGACTTTAGAAAACCCATGTGTTATACATAATTCTGTCAGGGACCTAAAAACTTTGGGTTTGCAGCCTTGGTATGAATTTACCCCCCTTCCCCTCATTCCCTTTAGAGTAGATGCTTAATTTAAAATCTCCACAATTTCAAAGGGGGAGTGGCCACCCAACCAATTCGTTGTTGAGCCAATTAAACAATGCCAGGTCATCCAGCACTGATCCATACACTGAGACCAGTGTAAATGAGTTATTATCTGTGCAGCAGAGGCGGCCAAGCTGCTGTGGAGGTCCTCTGTGGCGCGAGTATATGGGTGGGGAGACAAAAATGGGAAACTTCTACAACGCCTGCCCATCTATCCAATGGCCAACCGTATAATCCATGAGGTGATCGGCTCGGACGGAGTGAGCCTGCGAGCCTCCGTAACAGTGGCTCAGTGCTTTGCCACTTACTACGCTACTCTTTACTCTGTGCAGCCTCCCACTCTCTCACTCCCGGAACTCCTCCAGCATGAACAACTTTCCCTCCTGCGACTTAGCGAGTCTGATGCGGAGGAAGTCAGCGATGCCATATCACGTTTGGCAGCAGGTAAAACACCGGGGCCGGACGGACTCCCACTAGAGATCTATGCCTCCTATCGAGACACGCTGATCCCCCATCTTCTAGAGATGTATTGGGAGGCATCTGAGTGGGGTTCATTCCGTCCTGAGATGGATATGGCCACTATCATGGTGATCCCGAAGTCTCAACCTCCTTCGAGGCATTGCCCCGATTACCGCCCTATCTCCTTAATTGTTGGACTTGGCCCTTTTGGCAGGTTCACCTCCGAACTTCTGGTCTTTGCTGTGACCTGATTTTGGTAGTTTTTGGCCTCTGCACACTTTAGCACTGTGGCCCAGTATACGGCTGCACCTGGCCATGCTGGTGCACCCCAATCAGTTCGAGTTTATGCCCTCCCGGGTAACCCGGCACTGCCTTCAACACCTCCACCTTTCTTTAGCAAACCGGCAGCAGCTCTCCCCGTACCTATCCTTCCTTTTCATATATTTCAAAACAGCATTCAACTCTGTGGACTGGCGTTGCCTAGAGGAGGTGTTGATAGAAATGGGTTTTGGGGCCTCCTTCCGCGGTCTGGATAAGACTCTTTATTGCAAACCCAGGACCCAAGTACTAGTTAATGGAGCCCTGTTGAATCCCTTCCCCATCAGAAGAGGCATGAGGCAAGGATGTCCCCTCTCACCCCTACTATTCACATTGGCGATGGAGCCCTTTGTCTGTCTTATACGGTCTGACCAGCTTCTTATGGGCTGGAGATGGCCTGACTCCGAGGAAGACAAGATCGCCCTTTATGCTGACGATGTACTGCTATTCTGGGCAGACCCGGCTCAGTCGGGACCCTGATGCCTCCGGGTCTTAAATCTCTTTGAAAAAACCTCTGTCCTTCGTTTGAATTTGGCTAAATATGTTCAGGTCCCCCTTCATCTTTCGAGAGAGTGCTTTGACTGGCAGTCATCGATACCTCTTCGGTGACAGTCCTGTAAGTATCTAGGGATTTGGGTTGTCCTCCTTCCTGACCTCACTTGGTCACTCAACGTCACCCCGTTAGTGAAAAAGGCCCAAGCTTACTTCCTCAAGTGGCAGACTTTACCACTGAACCCTATGGGCAGAATAGCTTTATTTAAAATGATGGTCCTACCCAGATTCTTTTATGTGCTTCAGAATATGCACCTCTCATTCTCACGTTCGTGGTTCCGAGAGCTGGACAGTATGGCCATCAAGGTTCTGTGAGGGGGGGTCAGAGGCCTCGATTGGCCCTTGCCCGGTGCCAGATCCAGCCATTTCATGGTTTAATGGTGGCTGGTCTGACCTGGCATACCGCTTGGAACTACACACCCTGGGTCTGTCTAGCCTCCAAGGGATGCTATATGGCAGCGCTATCCCCCACACTCTACCTGAGATCACTTTTGAGGTGCTTTTGGCATGGCGAGCGTCCTTGCGCCACACCCAATGGTCGGATAAACTGACTCAACATACCCCACTATGGTGCGTCACATGGCTCCGGGAGGTCGCCAACCTCTCGGGCTTTAGAACGTCTGACCTCATTGATATTTCCCTGCTGGCCGACATCCAGGGTGGGAGTCGCATACGCACCTTCCAAGAACTGCAAAATTGTTACTCCGTTCACGCTTCCCAGTTCTACAGATACCTTCAAATACCCAATGCCCTTCATTCTCACATTTCAGATAGCTCCCCCCTACCCGAATATAGCCCGCCCGAAGCCCAGACCATGACCAGTAACCTGGGGAAGGGGGGTATCTCTCGTATTTATCCTTCCCTCATCAATAACACCCCTACCACACTCTCACACCTCAGGGACAGATGGGAGGGTTGGCTTCGGTCTTTGGATGACGCCGACTGGAGGGATGCATTGATGGCCCACAAAACAGTTACAGCCTCAGCTAGGCTCCGCCTAGTTCAAGTATATTACCTTCACACTGCTTATCTTACACCACTGCATCTCCTCCGCGCTGGGCTCCGATCCAAAGCATCCTGTACCCGATGCACCCACCCACAAGCTGATTTTTATCACATGGTGTGGCATTGCTCCGCTATTGCATGCTACTGGGAGTCAGTAACTGGAGAGCTCACTGAGGTTCTGGGCTGGGAGGTTCCTCTTGACCCTGTGAGGGTTTTGCTAGGTGTCACCGAGGAGCTGGATGGTTCCAGAGCTGAAAAGCACTTTCTCAACACGGCTTTGATGGTGGCCAAGAGGGACATTGCGTCCAACTGGCTGAGTTCAAATGCCCCCGCCACGATGCCCTGGCGCAGAGGGGTGGACTGGTGCGCTGCTCAGGAGCGACCCCTGTATGAGGCAAGAGGCTGCCCAAAGAAGTTTCGTAGAACGTGGGGCAAAAGGGTTGGGGCAGTGGAAGACTAATACCCTCACTGAGCATTATAGGATGGGGTTGGGTGCAACGCTGTCTTCATTTCTGCCTTACCTATCAGTCCCTTTTATTGCTGTAACGTCTCCTTATATTTGCCTGGCATAGCCCGGTGTACGATCAGCTGGTATTGTTATTTTTTGTTGGTTTCCTATAAACTCAATAAGAATTGGTTATCAAAAAAAGAATGATGCGAGTGATGACTAGTTGTGCTGCAGACTGTTTAAATAACCAGATCGATCCAATGTATTGGTGTGTTGACCAACCATGCTAGCTTGATGTGCAGTGTTTTAACCAGCTGCACTTGGCTGATGCGTAGAGACTGTGGGGCATATTTATCATAGTGTTGAGTCACCCTTGCGCCAAGCGGGAGGTGAGGGGGCGAAGGGCGACGCAACACCAAAATAAGGTTTATCAAGCCACGCAAGGTCAGTTTGCTTGGCCCTTCATGGCTTGATAAATCTAGAGTAGTGCAATGCAGCCCATATCTCTCAGCCCCAGGAAGGCGTTCCATAGTTGGAGTGTGGGAGTTCTCACACATCCACTGATAGATTTTGGCACATTCTAGATTTACGATGAGTGGGCGACCTGCGAATGCTTCAAAATGCTACACCACTCCAGGTGAGGCGCAACAAAGAGAGATATGTTTTTCTCCTCTTTTTTAATCTTTCTATGTGTGCAGAAAGAGGAAAATGCCTCTAGTGGATTGTTTTTGTGCAGGAAGGTGTCCCTCCCTGCTCAAAAATAATCCTATGACGCAAAGGTGCCTGCATAATGATGGAAGGCTGCCTGCGTTGGGGCTAGGCGGATGTACGTTGTTACAACGCATGCTTTTTTTTTACCACGCATGCCTTTACAACGTAGGTTTTTCAACGCAAGTCGTTACAACGACGTGCGTTGGGGGGGCGCTGGATAGTGAATAGTTTAATTTACTATTCCAACTCCAGTCCCCGTGGATAGTAGGGAAGGTGTTGGATAGTAAATTAAACTATTACCTATCCTAGAGCGACCCCCGGCGCAATTCGTTGTAATGACTTGCGTTGAAAAACCTACGTTGTAAAGGCACTGCGTGGTAAAAGTTGTGTCGTAAAGGATGTTTCCCGGGCTAGGCAGCACATTGTGCACCAGCGCAAAGAAAGGACCGGAAGGCGTCCTATAATGTTAAATACAGTGCATTCCTGCCCTGGCTTGCTACACGAAAGTTTGATCAATTTGGGCCTGTGTGTCTGCTGTCCAACAACCTTCCTCCGAGATCCGAGGTGACATCACTTGCAGCAAGGTGCGGATCTTCAAAGTGTGCAGAACATAAGCTACAGAAGGCTGGATTCCATCAGGGATCAATAACCTTCCCAGCAATTCAAGTCATTTGTCTAATCCCAGGTCTCCCCAAAGGTTTACAATCTGATGCCATCGCATTCATGTTATATAAATTCTTTTAGAGTGGGTGTTCTTTAAAGGAAATGTGTTACAACAGTGCCATCCTGTGGCTTTATGGATAACTACTTTGGCAAATATGTACCGTAACTCGAGCCTGTTAAATAAAATAAAGTTGCAAAAAAGTGCACAAACGTTATACAAGACAGGATGGTAATTATTTTGGGAAGTTCTAGGGCTCCAGCAATGAATTTGTATAACAAATATTCGGGCCATGTTCAATCGGAAGGGGAACTCTTTGGAGAAGAACTGTTTGGGAGTCGCCTGTATGTGTAAGAATCACATCACAAACATAGTCAAAATGATGAGAACAAGGTCCTCAACAAACATTGAGAGCTTCTGCCATCCATAAACATATAATCGTCGGCACACACAAATCTACAGTTAGCAGCAGTAAGTACTTCAAGGGACTCAAATTCAGAACTCTCCTAAGTTATCCAGTTCCATGCGTAAGTAACAAATCCAGTCCAGGTTTTTGTTTCGTGCTGGGGTTTTAGGTCTGTGTAACCCATTATAAAAATACTAAGGGGAATTTACTAAGATTTTGCGCCATTTGCGTCACAAAAGTGTTGCAAAATGGAGCAAATATTTTTTTCCTAGTTTACTTTCCAGCGCTAAACCTGTTTATAGCTGGAAATAACGTAAATGTAATGAGAAGCATGCTTCGCATTACTTTGTGCCATAGGGGTATGCCAAGGAGGGTGCATGAGTGTTCCCATGCAACCACCCAATGTTTCTCACACTAAACCCAATTTACTAAATACAGTAGATGGGGTTTAGCATGAGAAAACGGCGCCCTTTTAAACTAGGCGCAAGGAAGAAGAAATAGTAGGACGCTCGGTCGGAGAGCTCCTGAAACCTGACTCCTCTGACATGAGGAAAGCATGAGGAAAACGCGAGGAGAGCACAAAAGAAACAGATGAATCCTACAGTGATGCTGCAGCGATAAACGATAAACAGTTCAGCCAGTTCAGTTAAAGAATACAAGCAAAACGCACTCCTCTCCTAAAACAAAGTATTACAGCCGAGGGCGACGGAGCAACAAACAAAGCAGAAACGGGGATGTTAACCCACCTCGAGTCAAAATACAGTTTTCTGCTGGAGACGGGCGGTGTGAGCGCCACGGAGATAGTCGCTGCGTTTCAAGCCCCTCGATGTTCCGAGAGTGAGCGGAGTAACGGGTCCGTCGTGCGTTCAGGGAACCGAGCCGGGATTTGGGCTGCAGCCGCCAGAGCAAAAGCAACAGCAGCCGGGAGAGTCTGGTATCTCTTCCGGGGCGTGAGCGGCCGAGCCTCACCAGACGACGCGAGCCCAGGGTTCGGCTTCCGGAGAGAGAGAGGCAGAGCCCCGGCGGTTTGCACAGTCCCAGGAGAGAGGTTGCAAGAAGAACACACAAGTGGAAAACACACCCGAGGCAGCCTAGGAAACACCAATACAAAAGATAAGTGGCCCAGATCTTTCAACTTTGAGGCTCTAAAAGCTCATAATTCAATTTTTAAAATAAGTGCTGACAGGTCAGAGAAAGATAAAACGTTGATGCATATGAGTGCTGGGTTAAGAGGCACAGAGGGAGGAGAGAGGAAGTGCACCAAGTCCCCTGAACAAATTGAAAGCTTGAAAAGTTTAGAGCCTTGCACTGAAAATAAACAGGAGGCTATACCAGAGAAACAAGAGAGGAAAGTTATATCGAATTATAGCCTGCGAAATAGAGCCTTTCTAAGCCAAGAACAATATCCGAAAGGAATCTCTCCCAGAGAGATAAAAAAGAGAGTTAGAAAGCCCCCTAAAGAGAGACTAAAAAAAAACATTGAGGCTGAAAAGGATAAAGAAAAAGAAATAACTTCAACTAAAAATAAACCTGAAATACTGCAGAAAAGAAACATTAAGATAACACCATCGTTAAGAACCTACTTTAAAGTTCAGTCTAAGCAAGACCTTCATACCAAAGAGGTGTCTACACAATTTATACCTGAAAACCTAATCCCAAGTCCAACTCTAACACAGCAAAACACTGTATCGTCCCTGGCATCACCTATCTCCCAACATCTGGCACAATTAAACTTGGTCCATGAGAAAGTATCTCTAGTTAGCAGTAAGAACAAAACGCGAAGTAAAGCTGAGACTAGAGAAGAAATCAGAGAGGCAGAAATAGAAGTAGATTCCAGCCTTTCAGTAGGCATCATGGCCACCGGGGTTACTAAAGATATTGAAAGCTTAGAGGAAAGAGAGGAAACAGTAGGCAACAGGAATGGGTTGCCCGAGACTGAGACTGAATTACAAGAAACAGGACACAGTATCCCGGAAAATCAGACAGATAAACTTCTTCAAAAAATATGGATGGATATGAGAGAGAAATTCACCATCTCAGAAGCTAAGCAGGATAAAATACAAGAAGTATGCGAGAAACTAGAAAATAAACTCAACGAATTGGGAGACAGAGTGACTGCCATAGAAAGTGAAGTTGGCACCTTAAGTAAGAAGGTGGAAAAAAATCAAAAAGACATAAACTCTCTGAGGCAGGATAACAAAATAATGCACGAGAAGATGGTATCGCTTGAGAATCAAGCTAGAAAAAATAACATAAGGATCTTAAATGTGCCAGAAAACCAAGAGGGATCTGATATCAAAAAATACGTGGTGGAACTACTATTAGAACACTTCCCATGGGCAGATAGAGCACAGCTTGAAGAAGATATACAAAGGACGCATAGGGATCCTTTTAGCAAAAATAAAGAGAGGAAAACACCAAGAAAAATTCTCGTAAATTTCAAAACCTATGTGCTAAAAGAAAAAATTCTGGGAGAGGCATTGAAAAAAGGCAATTTTAGCAAAGAGAACTGGTCTTTTAAAATTAGATCAGACATGTCTAAAGCTTCACAGACCAGACAATGGGAGTTAGGGAACCTAATGCCAGAATTACAGCAACTTGGTGCAACTGTGCAGATGAAGTTCCCTCCGTCATTAAGGATAATGTGGAGAAACAAAATGCGAAACATAAGGGACCCAGAAGAAGTAAAATCTCTCCTGGACTTAATGCGAGAAGAAACTATGTCGAAAGAGCCAAGAAGGTAAAAAGAAATGCCATTAGCATATGTAGTTCTCGTCTTAATAACGATGTATATCGCTGCAGAATTAAAAACGCATTAAATACATGTCAAGAGTCAGGGGGAAGAGGAGCCGTAAAGGGTTAAGGAATAACCCTAAGAAAAGAAGAAGGAGGCTTCCCCAGGGAGAGTGAAAATAAAAACACTAAAGAAAACATAAAAAAATATACAGTTCAGAAAAAGGGTGGGGAGCAAAATAGGGAAAAAATAGAGAAAAACATCCTCAAACGTCAGAGAATGGAAAAGGAGATGCCTTTCATACACAATGAAATAAACAGTACCCGGGTTTGTGAAGCGATAGTGAGGAACAGAGTAGAAGGGGAATATGAATACGAGTAAAAATGTTAAAATTCTCTCCTGGAACGTAAATGGAATGAGGACCAAAAGTAGAAGGAATAGGATTCTAGAATACCTTAAAACATCTGAGTGCGAAATTATTATACTACAGGAAACACACTTGCTAAAAGAGGAGTGGGCTCAAATAATGAAGAACCTAAGATGGGTAGATAGATACATATGCACCACACAAGAATGTAACATTAAAGGGATTGGGATAATAATAAAAAAATCACTTAAAGCCACAGTAGAATCGGAAGAAGTAGACAGCAAGGGGAGATGGGCAATAGTAAAAATAAGGATTGAAAATAACTCTTACGCAATAGCAGGATACTATGGCCCTAACTTAGATGATGCTGACCCCTTACAAAAATTATACTCCCATCTATTACTAGCCACTACCCCAATAATCCTGGGAGGCGATTTTAACCTCATAATGGATCCTAAAATCAACAGGTCTCCCCCAGGCAGGCAGGCAAACCTACCGAAAATGAGAGAATGGATTAAAATATACAAAAGGGACCTAGAACTGATAGATATCTGGAGAGAGAAAGGGGAGAAAACCCAACCTTTCACGTTGCACAACAAAAAATTAGGGCATAGGTCAAGAATTGACTACTTCCTCATAGATAAAGACCTATCAGAAAAAGTTAAAAACTTAGTGCATATACCGGCTCATCTATCAGATCACTCTACGGTCCAATTAACTCTCCAAATAGAGACAATAAAAACTCAAAAAAGGTTCACGGTAGAACGATCAATCCTATTAGATCAACAAATTGTCAGAGAACTTAAAACGGAAACAGACAATTTCTTTGAAAATAATAAAATTGGTACAACTAAACAAATTACGTGGGATGCATACAAAGCAATACTAAGGGGAAAACTACTAAGTTTGGGGGCATATAAAACTAAAAAAATCGGTCAAGAGATAAAGGATCTGGAAAACAATATCAACTCCCTAGACTCTGAAATAAAAGTGGAAAAGGATACAACAAAGAAAAAGGAGTTGGAAAGAATGAGGCAAAATCAGAAAGAAAATCTCGAGAGCATATTAGAAGATAGAGTACATACAAAGTGGGAATCAAGCAAACTAAGAAACCATGAATACGGAGAAGGGTGTGGAAAGTGGCTTGCATGGAAATTAAGAACAGATCAAACCAGAAATAAAGTAGGAAGTATACATCTAGACGACCAGATGAATCAAAGCACGGATGAGAATGTCATCAGACAAGAATTCAAGAAATTCTTCACAGAACTTTATACAGAAGACACGAACCCCTTAGAAGACCAGATTGAAGAGTACCTTGATGCTATACCATCTTTAGCCTTAACAGAAGAAGAAAAGATAGAACTGAACAGAGAAATTCAAATAAGTGAGGTAGAGGAAATAATTAAGAACTTAAAAAAAGGTAAAGCAGCAGGCCCAGATGCCCTACCAAATGAATTCTATCTGACATTAAAGGACACCCTCGCACCATACATTACAGAGTTGGCAAACCTGATCCTCATATATCAAAACAAAATCCCAGACTCCTGGAATGATGCCATAATAACGGTTATACTAAAACCAGGCAAGGACCCTAGCAGATGTGAGTCTTATCGACCTATATCGCTGCTGAATGCAGATTATAAAATCTTTACGAAAATCATGGCAGCTCGGCTAGGAAAGGTAATGCCTCAACTTATAAAGTTGGACCAAAAAGGATTCACTAAAGGAAGGCAACTGCATGAGATAACTCATGAACTCCTGAGCACTATTGACATAGCTACACAAGAAAAAATTCCGCTTACAATACTAACTATCGATGCCGCAAAGGCTTTTGATAGAGTCAATTGGCTCTTTCTTGAAAAGGTGATGAATAAGAATAACATAGGACAACCATTTATCAAAGCCATGAAAGAAATCTACAAAACACCAAGGTCCAAAATTCTAGTTAATGGTAGCTTGACAGAAGACGTGATTATAGGAAGAGGAACTAGACAGGGATGCCCTCTCTCACCTCTGCTTTTTAACTTATATATTGAACCATTAGCAAACAAGATAAGAAATACTAAAGAAATAACTCCATTCATGTACCATAACTGGGAAAAAAAGATCGCATTATATGCAGACGACTTGATGATCTTTACGAAAGATTATGTCTCCTCCAAATCGACCATAGAAAAGATCTTAAGTACGTTTGGAAAGATTTCAGGCTACCTAGTAAATCACTCCAAGACTGAAATAATGACCTGGAATACGCACTTCAAAAACCCAAATATCAAAAAGGAAATAAAATATCTAGGAATCCTGATAAATCATGACCTTGAGAAAATCCCACAACGTAACTTAAACAAAGTAGCAGGAGAAGTGAGAAAACTACTCAGAGTATGGTCCTGTCTCCCACTTAGCATAATTGGAAGATCAAATATCATCAAAATGTCTATTCTGCCTAAGTACACCTATCTCTTTAACACTATCCCCTTGGAATTTAGAAAATCCCTACTAAAAAAACCACAAGGAGAAATCGCCAGTTTTATATGGGCTTCAAAGGGAACGAGGATAGCCTGGAGAAAACTTAGAAGAAGCAAGCAAGACGGAGGACTAGCAAGCCCAGACTTGACGGAATACTACAAGGCTTTTCAATTTAAAAATATACGGACATTACTCAGAACCCATTATTACTATCCAATACACTTGCAAGCATTGACGGATTCAGTAGACCATTTCTTATTCAAATTCGGACACCCAAAATACTTTAAAAAAATAAAATTAAAGACCTTGAGAGAGGCGGCGAAACTCTGGACACAAATCAGAATAGCTTTGAATATTTCTTACTACAGCACACTGGCCCCTATATGGGAATCACCAGGAACTCCAGAATATCTAAACGATGCATTGGCAAACCCCTTGAAACTAGCCAATATTAACTATTGGGGCCAACTAATAAAAGGGTCCTCTCTGGTCACTTGGGAAGAATTGCTAAATATTACTAACGATTCAATAGCAAAATTCAAATATTACCAAATGTCAAGCTGGGCCAAGACCATTCTTGGAAACAATCAAGATAGCGAGAATTTGGAAAAGGATATGGTAAAAGACTTACATATCAAAAAAGAGATTGCAAAATGGTACTGGATTCTTATTGAAGCAGCAAATAAGGACACACGAATTGAGGATGAAATCTGGGGGAGAGACTTGCAAATAGATAACTTGGATAACATTTGGGAAAAATCAGTTGGGAAATGTTGGTCAACTCTAAAGTCAGCGGCACTAAAAAGAAATCACTTATACACAATACATCGTGCATATTGGACTCTGAAAAAACTTTCCAAATTTAAGAATGCTGACATTAAAAAATGCCCGAAATGTGGAGAAGAAAAAGCAGATGACATCCATATGTTTAAAAACTGCCCGTCTTTGGAAGATTACTGGGAGGAAGTCGGTAAAACCGTGAGTAAGATCATACAGAAACAACTAATTGTAAGTACAACTTTAATTCTTTTTGGAATAGAAGACACTAATGATGAAATAAGGTTATCTAAACATCATGAGAACCTTCTATTTGTACTGATAGTACTAGCGAAAAGGGAGATTTGTGTTAACTGGCTGAATGCGTCACCTCCAACTTTTGGGTCATGGATCAATTCTGTTATAAGGGTTAATAAGTTAGATAGAAAAGGGACAACTTCCCCAAAATTTAAATTTTGGGAAATTTTGGAAAAATATTTAACTTCTAATATAGAGTTGGCACAAACAGTCCTATGATTAATGCGAAATGACATCTGGTGGACAAGTAAAGTACTTGCCGAGTAGTCAAGGTGGCTAGCTCTTACCTCATTCGCAAACCAGATATCCTAATATATAATGGACTAAGGATACTCCTCTGCGTAACTCTCCGAAGAGGAAGATCAAGGGGCCGCCCCGGAAACCACGCTAAGAGGCAGCAACCTAAAGTTCCATTCATATAAAAAATCGCAATATGAGGATTTTAAAAAAAAAAAAAAAAGGAAAAAAAAAAAAAAAAAGGAAGAAGAAATGCTTTCATTTCTACTTCCTTTTTCCACTTTGTATGCCTTCTGCACTGTGCAGCACACATGCAAAGTGGGAAAAGCTTTCCCTCTTGTCTAGGCATTGTATTTTGTAGAGAAATGCTACCCTTCCCATACAAAACCTATGCTAGACTCACACACACACACCCTAGCGCTATGGTGCTGAGGTGGGTGTGTGGCGCATGGCAGCTGTAATCAGCGCCGGCACAAGGGAAAGGGGAGGAGAGAACCATATCTTTGAAAATATGGAGCTCTCCTGCTCCTTCCCTGTAGGGTAATGCTGCGCTGCATTGCATGTAGACTTGGTAAATCTCCCCCTTAGACTAATCCCACAATTGAAAGAACATTTCTAGACTGAATGAGTTACTCACTCACACATGCAACTGGGAAACGGAGAAGAAGCACACAGGGTAATTTGCATAGCTGTCACATTTCTTATATCAATGCGTGGTGCAGTGTTCCAGTCCAGGTTTTTTCTTCGAATTCTGGGACTTGTATTCCTGGTTTTATAATGGAATAATCAAGATTACAATCTCCAGAACTCAAAGTAAAAACGCTGACTGAGCAACTCACCACGCATGGACCTGGGAAACATGGCAGGGCTGAATGTGTGCAGGAAAACAAACCCATGTGCACCAAGGGAGTATTAATGACACATCTAGGGGATTTATTGGAAAATGCATCTAGGCAGGATCAGTGTAATTATGTGATTCCGAGCAGAGTGAATGTTTCCCCATAAATATGCATTTGCCACATTTGTCCCAAAAGCAATCGTCTGCAGATTTTAACAATTTACATGCACGACAGGGGCTAATGGAAATCAAGAAAGAATAAGCCTGAACAGTCTCGAAGTCATTGCTACATCAAAAACAATGTTTAGCACCACAGCACTCCCAACCCGCATCTCTGTGTAGCAGGTAATACCACTCAGGGCCACGCTAGGCCCATAAGTAACAGTGGGTAAACACTTCTGACATCACTGTGAAAGTACGAAGAACTGGAAGTTAGCATGGGTTACACACAGGGATATTATGGATTGCAGGTGATGATAACGGAAGGTCTATAATCTCATACTTCCGACTGGCAGAGAAAACATTAATATTGTCAAGCAAGCTCGTCTTTGCTGTTTGTTACTTCTTTTTATTTCAGATTTCGCTGTTAGACCTGACATCCTTAGTATAATCTTCCCTGAAACTGTTTGTTTTCACCCCTCCTGTTTCCTGAATTTGTTGTTGTTGTCATTAGGACTCTTTGCGCTTTACCGCTGCTAACCTGTGACAATGTGCTTGTGCTCTCTCCCTGAAACATGGTAAAATTAGCCTACACCTGATTGGCATATTACATTTACTTGTAAGTTCCTAGTATATGGAACTAAATATATCCAGATTCCTGTAAATGAAATGCTATTGGTGGACCTACAGCACTGATTGTATCACCCACTAATATAGTATTTTAAAACATGTCTCAGGCCTGCAATTGCAGCCTGTAGGGCAGTTTTAAACTGCCAATTTGACCCGGCAAAATACAACTTTTCCTAGGCCTAAACATCCCTTTATAGTATATATAAATCACTCCAAAGGAAGATCTTAAAAGCCCACAGGGCAGGGTGCATTGTATTTAAAAAGAAAGACATGTGTTCCATATCTCCTGGTAGTGAAAAACTTCTAAATTCACTTTTCACTATTGCAAGGCCTACCTTTTCCATTGGATAACATTAGTTTACTGTGAGAAAGTCATCCTTTTTGCCCTGATCACCCCCATTTGTTTGCTTGGTCTAACGGCACCCTGGGTTCTGCTTACGAGGCCCAGGGCCAGAGCTCTGAATAGAAGGACATGCAAATATGAGGTAATTATGTTTGGTACTGACAGCCTAGCTGTAAGTCCCTAGTGTATAATAGGGCATGTAGGTTTAGAGGCCCAGTGGACTTAATGCAGTTAAGTGTGAACTACTGCGTTGCCTGCTGTCATTTTCAAGGCAGCACTGTGTTTCAGGCTGCCTTTACATTAAACGTATATGCAAATTCGACTTTGAATTTAAAGGTACTTCCAAAGTCTCAAAGTACCTTATTTTTTCATATGCCACCCCTAAGGTCTCCCCTAGGTACCCCAAGGGTAGGGTGCCTTGTAACTATAAGCAGGGACATTAAATAATATGTTTTATATCCCCTAGTGAGGGGATAACTGCAAATTTAAATTTTCTTCATTGTAGTGAAAGGCTTCATAGGCTTACAATGAGATATTTTATTTAAGTATAAATATTGACTGGGGCCATCTAAAAATATACTTCAATGTATCCAATGAATAGTTAAGATAAATCCAACAGCTTGCCACTATTATATTTATAATAACTATAATAACTATTACAGAAAATATAAAACTTTCTTTTCTGTGAGCCAAAATCCAACTGTCCTTTCCTGATTGGCTAGCCTTTCCCAGGCTGTACCAAAGCTACTTGATGAAGTGTGAAATGTCCTGTCAGAGTATACCATGGATATCCTGGAGGTGGAGAACTTTAGCTACAGAAGCCAAAAGTCAGGATGAAGTTGGGGGACCCAAACTGGTCTTCAATGGGAGACTGACGGCTTGGGACAAACAAAGGCTGAGCCCCCACATCCTGCATCTCCACCCATACAGTAGCCTCAGTAATTAGATCAGTCAGGGGTTGAAAGGGGTGTGTTAGTGAAAATTAGCCACACCAGTGGGTTGGCTTAGTCAGATCTAGCCCCAAAGGAGAGACTTTCTCCATGTTGGATTTTGAGAGAATAGTGCTATCTGGGACAAGAATATGCCACACTGGAGGAAGTGGTCATATAACGGGGTGGCACCCTGCATCACATAGGTCAGGGGTGTCCCTGTACTTGATGCCCAGAACCTTGAATAAATATGGTAGAGCTGCATAACTCCTCAGATCTGCTGCCTGAAACTACAAAAACAACTGCCCTGCTGGAAACCTAATCTGCGCCCCAAAGGTCTGCACTCCGAAGGACTGTACCTGCCACACATTCTGGGGCTACATCCCTAAAGACTTTGCCTTGCTTCAAGAAGGATTATGGAGTGGACTCCCTGCAATCTACAGGATAACAGAGCCCTCCTGCATCATCTCCACCAAGACATCCCCATGCTGGGGTGTGTTCAGTGGACCTTTAAGGATTTGGCCAGGTGGATTGTGGGAATTGTAGTTCCAACATCTCAAGAACCATCTCAGATATTCTAGGCCCCTGGTTTCTGTAGTGGACACTTTGAACCCTCAAGGAGACCTTCTGGAAGAATTTACAAGAGTTTGGAGAAGTTTAGAACAACTTTTGTAAAAAGCTACCTAAGGTGACAAGGTGCATTATGAGAGTTGTAGTCCCAGTCCCCAAGAGGCAAACCAGACATCTGGACCCTGGGCTGAGGCTATGGTCCACTTTCCTGCATCAAAAAACACTTCTAGAAGTGAGTGTAAAGTACTTTTGACTTTGTCTGGGTTCAGCATGACCTGTTTTAACCATTTAAGTGCTATTTGCTTCTAAGAGCTAGTTTTAATTTTAATATTTCAAGTTCATATCTAAGGTTCGCTACATTGGATTTTTGTTATTTTGGTGTATATTTGTTCATAAAAATATTGTTTTGTTTTTTTAATTGAAGTTGAGTTTTTACTGTATGTTGTGTATTATTTATTGTATTGGTGTTTTAAAAGTTGTACACATCTATCTCCTATGTAAAGCCTGTCTGCTTGTTGCCATCTACCAAGGGTTGAGCAAGGGATTCATTTATTGAGACCCTAACTGAACCTTTTATTGTGTTTGTGGCCTTATTACTAGTGGTAGGTCCCAAACTAGCACTAATAATAAACCACCTTCCAACAGTTACCTTATTTCATTTAATAAGTCGTAACTTTTGATTGTGAACTGGTCGGGATATCATGCTTGAACTCAAATGAATTGTAATTTAAAATCCTCTGTAGTGGTAAAGTCAGATTTTAAGTCACAATTCTGAAAAGGCACTTTTAGAAATGTGTTATTTTCTTGTCCTAGCCAATTGGTGCCTGCTGCCAGTATCGTGGGTTAAGTGACTGTGAATGGCTCTGCTATTGGGCTTTGTGTAGTCCTCCAACACAGTGAAACAAAAGGGAACTGAATGTTGGCAGGATGGGCCGTCCTGCCAGGAGGGCTGGGGCATAGCTGCCGCACTTACACTTCAAAGGACTTGCCTCCAGCATAAATACACAAAGGAACCTAACACTGGTCTTGTGTCCCCCCAGACTTTATGGAGCCTTTGCTGGGGAAGGGAAGAACTTCCCAGAACCAGATGTGGGGGTAGCAGAGGAATTTCCCCCACTTCAAAGGCTGCAACCAGGTATAAATGTTCAACCCTCAGAACACCTCTTCAGTACACTTGTGGACCTGTGGAAGACTTTGGAAGGTCTACCTTGTAAACCAGAAGACTGACCTGCTGTTTGTGCCCTGCCTTGTTCCCCAGAGAAATACCCTGCTGCTACCAGAGGACTGTCTTGCTACTTGAATCCTGCCTTGCTCCCCAGAGGACCGCCGTGCTGCTTGATGGCCTACCTTACTGCTTGAAGAAGAACTGGAAGATCTCCTTGAGCCCAGGACCACCAGCAGTCGCTCAAAGGGCTAGTTGGCTGGAATCCTGTGTGAGCTACAGGGACATATCAAACTCCAGAGACCTTGAACCCGTCATGTAACCTCTGCTAGAGCGAGTACTAACCCACCAAGTGGTTCCCCCTTATGCCCCCAGGTCCTGGATACTTGGAAGTGTATTAGAGGTCATGCTCCTGCCATACCTAAAACTTGGTATTTAGAAAACCTTACACCAAAAAGTGCCAGAAGAAACAACAGACGGCTTTGCATTACCTTCCAGCTATCTTCCAAGGTACATCGCTGGTCGGCCTGAATTTGCGGTAGATCCTGCTATGTTCTTCTCCTCTGCAGCAAATTCTGTCAGCTGGACTTCTTAGCGACGATATCTGACCTTGTGTAGCACTCTTCAGCTACAGCCTGCAATTTCACTGGGCTTGACGGCAGCAGACTCCCCATTGATGACGACAACCTTCTTGACCTGGAGATCAGCTTTTCCTGCTCAGAGCTTTTTTCCTCATTGTTGATGGCTCCACCAACATTTTGTCCAGCTGTTCCCCAACAATGATGCCTCTGCAGACACAGCCTGCTGTCTTGCCCTGCTGAACTCTACATTCATTCTCCTGGACTTTTCTTCAAGAAATGTTCTAAGTCCAAAAGTAAACTGAGAGAGGGCCCAAAACACAATTTTCACCTGCACTCCATCGCTGTTGGCCTTAACGTTTGGCTTTGACCTGGTCTCGTGCTATCAGATACCTGCGGTTGCTGCTTTCATCTTTTAGGTGCCAGATTTGAATACAAATTCTAAAAATCCATAGCTCCGATTCTACAGATTTGATTTAATTCATTTTGGTGTCTTCTTATTTCTTAAAATGTATCCAACTTTTCTAAATTAGTTTGGGATTTGTCTTGTGGGATGTTTTTGCTTTATTGCTGCTTGGGTGTTGCATAAACAGTTTACACAGTGCCAGATTGCATTTGTGCAGCTACAAGAGGGTTCACCCTGACAAGTATTTGACAGTTGCTTCCGTGGGGATCTCATCCCTCTCAACCCGTAACCCAATGTTTTACATTTGCCAAATGCGCAGCTTTGCTAAGTATGCATACTATTTTAAAATATATGTAAATTTATAAAGCAATTCTCTTAACAAGTTCACAAACTGCCATCGATTTGAGAGAATTGCTATGAGTATAAGTTGGTAGAAAGCAAATGCAGCAAGTTAAATTGCATTCAACATACAAAAATGTAAATAAACACACAAGAACAAGCATTGCCAAAGCCAATAGCCCTGGCCATTTTAATTAAAGTGCATTGATTTACTGGTTTGGTCCTTTCTTTCAACCATGTATCCATTCATGCACCACTAATCCATTGATTCATAAACTCATTAATATATCTGGTATTCAAACCGACATACACAAAAACTTACCAATCAGTGATGAAGCACATTCACACATAAATTGTGTGTGGTGGAAAAATAAAGGAGGCCCTCTGCACATTTTTACTCTGTAGGCTCTGAACAACCAGAGCAATTGTGCTTTTACATGAGGCTGTGGTTTCATACAAATAAAGGCTACATTTTATAGACCAATAGCTGAAGGAGACTGGTCCAAAGCCCCCGTCTATATGTAGTATACTAGGAACATGATGCATTATTGTTTGCAATTACAATAGGCTGGAAAGACATCTTAAATCTGTCTTCATACCACATATATAATTATATAAAGGCTTGGCGAGGTCCGCTCCCATCAAACATTCATCTTGTGCTGTTTGATTGACACAGGGAACGTGAATTGTCAGTTTTACTCTGTATGCAGTGTGCACACACCCCACCCTAGGTATGTCTCTGGGAGAAGGTAGCCCTACACTTACATGTTGCTATCTTTGGGGGAGTATTAGGGGTAGGTGTAACTTGCGTGATTCTGTGTAGTGTAATCACGTGGAATTACCTAGAGATTCCATGAGAAGAGTAATTCTACATTTAACGCAAAGAAAAATGGATGTGAGGATGCATTTTGCACTACGAAATATGACTAAATGTGACAAAACACAAATAGGGAGTGCAAGAAGCCTGGTAGAATGGGTAGAATTTTCCCCCAACGTACTCCCGGCATTTAGTGCTATTTTGTTAGAGCCATGTGTACTCTTGCATCCTAAATGGGCACGAGGATGCATTTTGCGCTATACGACAGCGCTAAATATAGCAGAGCACGAATAGTGAGCACGACGGGCTGCTCACGCTTGCTAAATGTGTTCTTGCAGTAGGATATTTTCTCTCTCCCTAAATTACTCTTAATTAGGCTAGGAGGAGTAATTGCGTAATTATCGCTCATTCCTCGTCAAAGAGTACTGTGGAATTACTCAAATTAATCTGATTACTCCACAATTGAAATTCCACCCAGGCCTAGGGAGGATGTGAGCAGAGAAAACATATTAGTGCTGAAACCTTGAGGTAATCATGGGACTCACCTTGTCCTTGTATCTGATATCCTGCTGACAAAAAGTAATGACAAAATAATAAAACAGAGTAAAATCAACAGTTTTAAAGTCAAACAATAAAGGATTAACCAGAAAGATTCAGCAGCAGACAACAGGGAATAAAGCATTAAGACAGACTTAAGTTAGGATTTTGTCTTAAGTCTGTCTTTTTTTTTTTTTTTTTTTTTTTTTTTTCGAAAACCTTTATTGTGCACAAACAGAGAACAAATACTGGCCTACAACCTCCAGGCCGGCCACAAAAAGTTTTGGAGCACAATAGAAAGCAATACAGTTTCCAGGCGGCACCAGGAGACATCCCCAATCAAGTAACATTACACTGAGCAGAATCGTGCCGCCAGTAACAGGAGCATTGAAGGTTACATTTTAAATTTTACCCTAAAATAAAGTAAAGAATAGAAATCAAGGAGAACCGAGTCCGTACAACAGCCGCACTAACAGGAGCAGGTAACATCATCGCATGAAACCACAGTGGAAGGTAAAACTCCAAACAGCATGGCGGTACAAAATAAAACGACAAGTCCAGTAGCCAGCAGTTACGCACCATGCCCAGCGCCACCCACTCCCCACTAACCCCAATAGCGGACCCAGAACAGAAATAGGTTAAGAAAAGTGCAAAAAAATAGAGAAAAATAAGGCCCATAGAAACTAAAAGCAAAAAACAAATCCCTCCCCCCACCCAACATCATGCAGAGGCTATGGCCTACCCCCCCCTGGCAATGTGTCTGTCGCCCACTAAAGAACCCGAAATATAGATCTAGAAAAGGAGGAAAAGAAAAAGAAATTTATAACACCCGAGGAGGGCCACTTTCAAGTCCCCGGAGCTCCCCGGCCATAAAAATCTCCACCCCACACTTAATGACCAAATCAGGACCTTCATAGATTCAATAAAACAGGGGGAGACATCACATGGCACGGCAGCACGCATCAAGGAAGCGTCCCATCCCGGGTCCCCACCCGCCCCTCAATTACAGTACATAGAATAGGGCCTCTTAACCCTGGCCAGATCTCAAGCGTCTCCCTGAACACGCATACGGAAAAGGACTCGCCCCAACTAGAACAAAGGGATAAGATGGCCGCCGTCGACGAAGAGAAAGTCCCCAAAGACAAAATGGACACCCACAAACACTTGCAATGAAAGCGATCCAGAAGAAGTCCATCCACAGTTCCATCCGTCGTCGTATTGAACAAGAAATTGCTGTCCCAGTGTACATGGCAGATACAGTCAAACAAAGTAGCTGCAGCGCCAGCGGAGCCATGAACAAAAATAAAGAACCAGTATCAGGGAATAGTGGCAGGATAGGATACAATGTAGCATCGATAGGACGATCTGGCAGCAGTCCGCTAAAGCCATCACTGTCAAAAAGTTGCTCCATCGCACATTCACGGGGCAACACTGTAGCTCTAGCGATGTAGGGAGGGGAACGATCGATGCAGCAAGGGGAGCCAGAAGGCAAAGCACTCTCCGATCCAAGAGCGACACCGTCCATTTTTGCACAGAGTGCGCGAAAACACTCACGCCATTCCGCCCTCAAGTCGGCAATCGCGGCAATCACAGAGGCACGGGTGAAGACAGGCGGGCGATACAAGGTGTCCGTAAGCCGAGGTGTGCCACGACAGTCCACACACTTCCCGGTGCCAGGCAGGGTGACCCCGTCGGGAGACAAGATGTAATCCACCATGACCGCGGAGGGGGCGGCCGCCATGTTGAAGCAACAGTGGGAACACTGACCGCGTAGGTGAATCAGACAGTGTGCCACGGGAGTACAACCTCAGGGCAAAAACTGGGCTCGCCACTATCGTGCGACAGGCATCCAAGCCGCCGTCGTGCAGGATAAAGCCGGAAGAAGCACCCGGGCGAGCCCACGCAACCAGGTCCGCGGCAACAAAGAAGGGAACGGCGCGGTACCCCTCAGCGTCACACAGAAAGGAGCAGCAAAGCAGACCCAATGTCGGTCGAAACACACAGTCCACTGGTGGGGTCAGTACCGGCGCCGTCACAGCCCACAGATTGGCAGGGGAAAGGCAGTCACATCGCTCATAGGTCGGCCCTCAGGAGCTCCAGCCGTCTCCAGCGGTGCGCGGCGATACGGGGACCAGTCCCAGGGTAGGCAATGGCCGTCGGGTCAATACGCCAACAGGACCAGAGAGCGGGCAGGTAGGGACTCCGGACAAACACCCCCGGCATCAGCGCGCTTTCTACTTCCGTCCGCTGCCGCGTTGTAGCAGGATCAGGGTCAGGATAGTGTAGCAGGGAACACAGGCTCGGGGAGCCGGGCGACTACTCGTCCGTCTCCGTCGCCATCTTGGCTCCTCCTCTCGTCTTAAGTCTGTCTTAAGTCTGTCTTAAGTCTGTCTTAAGGCAAACTTAAGACAAAATCCTAACTTCTGTGAATACCAAAAGTAGTAAGTTTAGGATTTTGTCTTAAGTTAGTTCTGTGAATCGGGCCCAATGTTCCTTTTGTCTCAGCAAATCCTTTTAGAAACTTCACAGGTTCAGCAGTTAAAGCTTCAAGCTTTCTTCCAACTTTGCTCATAGTGATGTCACCATAAGAATATATATGTTCTGAACACTGGGCATCACTGAATCAAGTTTCTTGTACAGAATATGAAGTGGGATTAAGTGTCTTTTCTCGCCTGTTCCATAACATATCCATAACTCTGACAATCCTTGACTTATGAACATTGCAACAAATCTAAGTAGCACAATAATTAACCCTGGGCGTAGGACTATGCTACGCTCACGGAATGTGCGTAATTTGCGCATAGCACTGTGCAAAAACGTGTAGCATAGTGGGCATTTTTTGCTTGCTCGTGGTCCTCAACGTCAAGTTGGCGACCGCAAGCGAGCAAAATCAACATCCCGGTGAGACTTTTTCCTCGTTCGCGATCAGCAACATCAAGTTGCTGATAGCTAGCGTGGAAAATATACCTCCCAGCGAGATTCTCAATGCGACTAGGTCAGGTTTCTCATTGTGAGTGGTCGTGTATGCTCGCGACCGCTCATGATGAGAAACTACCAGTCCACGTTAAGAAAGCTTCGGCTCGAGTACACATCTACTCGAGCGGCAGAAAATGACCGCTTGCACTGTGCAAGATGACGTTAGCAATGATTGCACAGTGCGGACAAGCATCCGGTACTGTGCAATCATTGTGAACAGCATTTTTCCTACCGCACTACGCAGTTCACGTAGCGTCGCATAGCTCGCGTAGTACGAAATGCACTTCACGTAGCTACGCGTAGCGCTACTACGCAAACTATGCCCATGGTTAACAATAATAACATCTGTGTAATTTGACAGTAAAATGACTTGATTGGAACTCTTTCAAACAGCCCATTCAACATGTGGAACAATGTGAAGGTCAGCTTCCTCCAACTTGCTGTTAAGTTCTTGAACAATATAGCTTGTTCCTTTGGAATCTATGTCTGCAGGCACCAACTCCTCATTGACAATCATTCCAATTGCAATAATTGGAAATTCAGTGTTCACTAATGCATCAGCAATGTTTTGGTGAGCTCTTGTACAAGTTTGTGTTTAACTGGCATAGTTGTGGCATCTCCATCAAATGAGTTGGTTGGAAAGAAGATTACATGAAGGAATGTACTTGATAAATGTAAACCTGAGGACCGCCCAAACCAGTCATGCTCATTCACGAGTGGGCTCACCACCCTGCCCTGTCCAGCCCCGCCCACCGGCCCTCCCGCAACCAAACACTTCTGCTTTGTCGCAGTGCGAGATGCAGAAACATAAAATGGTGGTTTAAACATTTTAGGTTTCTGCTTCTCACACTGTGAGAAAGCAGTGGGGCGTCACTCCTCCGCCCTAGTGGAGGAGCCACCCCTGCCCTGTACTTTCCTAATGACACTACTTTTTCTGAGCTGCACTGCATCAGATGGTTTGGAAATATGCCCCCCTGTCTCATTTGGGCCAGTGCACACTAACCTAGACTGCAGGTCAGAGGAGACAAAACCTACTTGAGGGGTGGGGAATATGTGGGCCATGAGAAGTCGATACTCACAGGGATATTTCAAGAGCCCTGTCAATAGTAGCCTAGATTAAACTACACTGCGCACAGCTGTCTGGCATGCAAGGTCAGAACACACATGTTTCATCTGCCATGGTAGGGACCACTTTAACTCCTCTCATCTACTAAATCTGACTGGGTGTTGTGGTGAATGCAAGTGATGTACACCAAGAAACCATGGGGCATATTTACAATGAAATGGCGCAGCCCGTTGCTGCAAACAATTCAGCTCCACCGAGCTGCGTCTCTTCAGACAATGCAGTGACATGATGTATTTACAGGAATACGGGGCACTCCTGTGCTCATCCCTGCCATTGTCCAAAAAAGAACAGCTGAGCGCCAACACAGGCAATTGTGCCTGTGTTGCAAGTAGTATTGTTTATGTGCAGGAATTGACACCTTTCTGCACATAAACAATAATTCCTGCAAATCCTTCCATTTGTAAGTAAGCAAATGGCACAGTTGACATGCCTGAATTATACACAACAGTAAGGCACGCTGAAGGGTACATACATATGATGAGGCAAAACATGCACCTGTTGGCCAATTTGCTGAACCAGTTATTCAACCTCATTATAGCTATATTTCACTATGGTATCTGACTTTGATACGTTTCTGCACCTACATAACTTACACACCATACACAACAAATATTGCAATGAGTACACTACATACATCACATATTAAGCCTACTTGTTCCTTAAGTTAAGTGAGTTCTGTACCTGGCAGTGCTGCACAGTACTAGATATTGGTCAGACATGTCTTATGCATCCCTAGGTATATTATTGGAAAATTGAACAATAACATGTATGGGAAATGTTGAGATGTGTCAGATTGCGGCTGGCATATATTGGATACAGTACCATGTGAGTGTGCTCCCCGCTGACATACATTGGGCTTCTTATTCAAGAGGATTGTATAGCAGGAGTTTCACATGTAAGGATAGCTCCAGTGGGTCTAGCCTCAAAAACACATCCATGAGGTCATGCATAGCCTGCATGCGGTACTTGCTATGCATTCAGAGGTACGGAGCTTTTTCACTTGCGCGATCAGCAGGACGCAGATTATTGGCTTCAACAACGTCCCCCCACATATAGAACTTTTATCAGAAAGGAAATATCTACTTATTATTAGTTAAATGCCATCAATGCGGTATACTACACATAATGTTATCGTGATACGCTAAGAATTTAAGATCAGGACTGATTTTACTCATCTATCGTTCACATATGAACAACAGCATTTACAAAGAGGTGGTTACTACGGCGCCATACTTCTTTACTAATTCATGCATATTCTAAGGTTTATCCCACAGAGGAAAACCATTCAACAATCTTAATATATTGATCCTAATAAGTATAAAGTGTTGTGTGTCTTTCCTGGCGAAGGTGTGTTTCATGCCGAAATGCGCGTCAAAGATTTATTATTCATTTGCCACAGAAGTGTGTTTTTATATTGCATTTTTAGCTTAGCAAAAGTATGTGTATAACATAGGCTTAGAGAAATAGCAATTTTGTTAATAAACTTGTGTTTTTAATCCATTATATGTAATGATATGATCTAAATTCTAAAGAATTGTCATTACATTTTGCATTTTTTTAAATTTGGTTGTTACACTGTTTCTATTTTAGGACATATAAAATGAGGAATGTTGTTTAAATATATTGCCTAGGAATTTATTTTTCATTGTACTTTACCCTGTCCTAGGACTTATATTCTTGATTTAACAGAGGGTCCTTGTTACTCACATGCGGTATGGAGTCAGGCAAGCTGGTGCAAAGCACAGCGTAGCTATCGTGGACCTCAAGGAGCCATACCTTTTAAATAGAAATTTCTGATCAAGACCAGTGATATGTGTTTTGACACATTCACAGATTAGCTAAGTTTTCATGGCAGGACTCATTAATGTGTGACTACCCAGGGGAGGTATTCCAAGGAGGGTCACCACCACATCACTATGTGTCATTCAGTATTGTATGTGTGCTGCATTCCATGCACACATACAAAAGTGTAGTACTCTGCCTTTGTATTTCTATGTATAAATTACTAATGTTACCCTGCTGTGGTTCGGTCTGGCTGTTTTTGAGAGGAGTTATCACCCACTGCTGCAGAGCATATCCTTGGTCAGCTACAAAAACAGGAGGTGTAAAATTAGTTAAGAGTCATGATAGGGGATGGCCCCACGTTCATGTGCATTCTGTTATGTGTCCTGAATGACTCATACACCTTGCTTACGGTAAGAGACGTGCTATGACATCGTGTGGCAAACATGGAAGAAGGAATTGGATATGACTGACACTGTGCTACACATACAGGTGTGCTGTTCTCTGTGATTTGCTTACTATTTGTCTTACCTGTGAGTGCCAAAGCAATGAAGGGGATGATTTGTCACCAGTAAGGAGAGTCGATTAGCCATTGAGTGGACACATTTCGTACAATCATCTATTGTGTCTGTTATTGGCTACTATTGCCTTTCCTGAACATGTACATATCTGATTTTACAACCTGTGGCTGGAGCAGGTGATGTGGTGTGCTTCAGTCACACATATTTGGAGACAATGTTGTTCAATGTGAACTGTCATAGGAAGGATAGAGAGAGGATATCGACGTGGGACATGATAGTGTACACATAGCAGTGCGCAGTGTCCACTATGTTGATAGTACACAAAGGGTTTGAGATATGAGTAAATCTTGTGTTAATAAGAACAAGGGTCTGACCGTGCACAGCGATAGATAATCAATCCTTGTAGGTATATCGTGCTCCAAGGATTACTCCCTGCTCAGGAGTATGCAGGAATACAACAGTGGTAGCACCAACACATGCGTGTAGGTGTCTCATTGGGCACTGATGTATGGGTGCTATGTTTTTACCGCCATGTTTCAATGATAAGTTATACGACAAAAAGTTTCAATAAATGTAGATGATTTTAATCTTCATTTTATACATCTAAGAGAGTAACAATACTTCTTGACTCTCAGTATTGTATATCAAAGAATTTGATGTTCATCAATTGAAAACAACGTTATTGCTCATTCCCAATGCATTTCGGCATTGCTTTCATCAGGGGAATATCTATTGGAAAAATAAACATAGACTAATTCACTAATGCGAGCATGCCACTGAATTGTGTCCACCACCATGCGGGTACTAGTGCATATTGTGATACAAGAGGGTATTTCCACCGTGTAAGGTTATTTAAATGAAATAGTCGATCAGAACTGACGAAATTAGGGACAAACGTAGGAGAACATGCTCAAAAAAGTGCTCATAAAAATGCATGATTGATGTTAAATAGTAGGATGTGACTACTCGAAGTGCGCTTAAGGCGTGCAGTTGGGTGACTAAGGATGTGTAGCCATACAGAAAATAACTTTGCGGTAAAACTTGTTTAAGGCGTACAGAGGTACATTTAGCATGCAGTAAATTAAAACTGCTTCAAAGAAATAGGCTTACCGCATTAAAAAACGCTGCAGCAATCTTTATGAGATATCGTCGGCGAGGACGCCACAGATACTTCCGTGTCCCATAACAGAAACGTGTGACGTGTGTGGGCGGGGGGGTGCGGTTAAGTACGTGCCTACCGTAAGCGGGTTAAAGGTGTATACACCATTATACGTGTGGACCTGATGTCCAATGTTCGTGAGAAGTAAAAGTTAAAAGAAAAAAGATGGAAAAAGGTGTGGATAATAACAATCATTGGCTGTACATTATTGAAGCCTAAGGCTGAACTACTGTGAGGGACAAAAATAAAATCACAGATATTGAGTAACTAAACCAGCGTTAATCATGTAAATTGCTTAATAAAATATTGGATTTAAGAGTATTTATCACAGATAACATGCAAATTCAGTCCTTTCATTCATGCCATTCGGTTTTAAGGTTTGGAGATGATAAATCCAGTGGTTTTCACGCTTCAAAAGAGTTTTCTCATTGTCTCTTCCTTCAGATCTTTCAATGATTTCTAAAATACATGCTTTAATCTGGCTGACTTGGTGATTTGCTTTGATGAAATGTGCTGCTACAACAGATTTAACAGCCTTAGTCCTGATATTACTTTTGTGCTCATTCAACCGTATTTTTAACTTTCGTTCAGTTTGGCCAATGTATGCCATTCCACACGGGCACTTTAGCACATATATATAGTGTTGGTGGTGTCACAAGTGGCATTCACATGTAACTGTATCTTAAGTCCCCTCATGGGGTGTGTAATGATGTTACCCTGTAGTATATTATTGCAATTATTACAGTTCCAGCATTGAACTGTTCCTTTGTAGGTTTGGGTGACTGTACCAATTGAAGGTTGCTTAATAATTTCACCAATATTTTTAGCCCTGCTAAATGCAAAAACTGTATTCTACCGAAAAATGTCGTTGAAAGCCGGTTCAGTTTGAAGTGTCCAATGCTTTTTAATGATTTTTTTATATTGCATACTAGCAGTGGAGAATTTACTGACACATGTGATTCTAGGTTCTTTAAAAGTGCTTTGCGCTGATAAAAGTTGCGTACGATCTTTAGAATTAGCTCGTTCCAGAGACTGTTTCAAAGTGGCCTCGGGGTATCCTCTATCTCGAAAGCGCTGTATCATTTTCTGTGATTGGGTTGTGTATTCCTCGGGGTCCGAGACAATTCTTTTCACTCGCAAAAGTTGTGAAAATGGTAAGTGCTGTTTCAAAGCCTGTGGATGAAAACTCTGATATGCTAGCATGTTGTTACGATCAGTTTTTTAAAATAAATAAGTTAGTTACAAATCCCATTTCAGATTTTTGAATAGTTACATCCAGAAAGTTAATGGCATTTTGTTGGATTTCATGGGTGAATTGTTTTCGCTCATCCACCTTATTATGGTCCATGATGTTTTCTCTCAAGTGATCCTCTGTGCCATTCCACAAGATGAAAATGTCATCTATATAGCGTAAATATAGACGCAAGTGGTTTTTCCATTTTGAAGATTGAAGGATGGGCTGATTCTCATATTCATGCATAAAGATATTTGCATATTGATGAAGCAAAGCTTCGCATATTTTGCGACCTTGCCGAAGTCATGAACCTCGTTTATGTGTAACAAGGTAATAAGTGTACGTCTTACTAACGTTTATATTTAGTTTGAATAAGGATTAAGAAGCTTGCCTATGTGTATTCCTAATGATTTTAATCCGTGTCTGTAAAATATGGCCGCCGCTTGTATTTAGTTACTGCGCATGCGTCAGCCACACTCACGTGTCCTGACGGGTATGCAGAAGTGGAGGGAAATTTATGCGCATGCGTAATTCATAGCTTTGCCTGCAACGTGGTACTGCTCGTGCCACTGCTCTTGTCTATGTTATATGTAGCTAACATTTAGACTGCATAAGTATATTTTGTAGTGATAAGTTGAAAGTTCAAAACCAAATGACGTGTTTTCATAACGTTATTTCTATGTATTAATTTGTTTTCGCTTACTTTTCATGTACCGCGGGGAATGGGGGTCTGTTTGTACCGATGAGCCATCTTGGAGGTCCCTTCTGCGCATGATCGCCTTTCCAGGGACCTGACAACTTTGGCTGATGGAACTTAGCCAGCTGGCAGTGATGGGCAAGATGCTCCTGAGAACTGACCTGAAAAACCCAGGAAAACAGAGACAATTGTCCTAGCTCGGCAACAATGTAAATTGTCACTCATATTTCTGCACAGTTTCTCATGGGAACCCCAATCTCGCTAGGCGGTACCCAAATATGTAAATGTAGCATCTAAATAGACCGATATGATTGGTGTGTTACCCAAAGCCTACCTTAGGACCAATCGAAATTGGGGATTCTGACACTTTGCAACATTTGGGGGGTGGTACACTGACCCAAAAGAGTATATCTACCCTGGGTTCACCTAGGGAATTGTCCGACTTGTCTGGTTTAGCTGACCTGTCACTGACCCATCGTACTCAATAGGTGACTGAAGACACAGAGCGCTGCGGAGCACTCTGTCCGAAATTGACCATAGACTAAGGTTTTACTGAACCTTAAAGTGCTGGTGAAGCACTTTGCTGGGAGTTCGCTGACCCAATCGGGGTCTTGATCGATAGCTGCAGAGAGGGTGGAACGCAGGCGTTGCTTCCAAACTGCGGGTGTGGTCCTGTCCTGAGCGGTCCTGTCCTGAGGGTTTGCTGTCCTGTCCTGAGGTCCTGTCCTGATTCCTAATCTGAGGGTATCCTGTCCTGTCCGGGGTGTCCATTCTGCACCTGCTGTCCTTTGAGGGGTATCCTTCCTTGAGGGTTTCCTGTCCTTAACTGACCCGTGGCCAGGGTTTGGTTTCCACACCAGTCTAGGTAAATACTGCTCTAAGTTCCTTAAAACTTGCACCTTTCTATATTTCTGTCTTTTGCTCAAATAAAGAGACATCTTGCATACGTTGATTTTTCCATGCTTTTGCCGCAAACTATTGAAACGTAAAGTCATTTTGCATAATTTTTCTTGATATGTTCTCATGTTACCCTACCTTTTAGAGATCATATTTTGCATTGCAGTTTGTCATTTTCTGATATGGTCTAGAACGACCTTACTTAGATTTTCTAAAGAATTCCTGCCTTGAATGCATAGTATATTTCCTTTGCATCTCATAATTGCATTTTAATGATTACCCTGACTTTATTTCTCTATAGTTATGTACTTTTTATTATCTTGATTATCGATTGCCTTATTCTTGTAAATCTCATGCTTTCAGAAAACGAACTTTAGATAAACATTTTAAAACTTCCAGTTGTCCGTGGTCATTTACAACAGTATTGAATATTGCAAATATTTGAAATTGCATTTGCTGCCTTTCCTTTTACAGCTAGGCCCCTGATCCATTGAAGTCATAGGTACCCGTGTCGGTGGATGGTAAGTCGGGTACACTAAGTAATAACAGTAGGGAACACACACAATTGGTAGCAGCCCGTGAAGTCGCCTGGTCAATGAATAGTGTGAATTGAAAATATATGGGCCCTGAAGCCGGAAACGGCGAAATCATTGGCTGGGTGACCTCGCGCGCTCTATCAGTTTTCTGGTAGATCAGAGGATGGTTAGGGACTAGCTAAAGGTTAGACTAGTTAAGTCGGAAGCTGCTAGTACATTAATGCTGCTATAAGAGCGGCTGCTGCGAGGGAACCGATCACTCTCTTGTGAATACGCTGCTGAAATTCATGAATTGTTGTATTGTTATTATTCTTGTTCTTATATTGTTATATGTATTAATCCATGCATTTGTAAACCGTATTGTTTCTTGTTGTCCGAACTCCCCGGGGAATTGAAAGGGCAAGTGGTGAATAGAATCCATTGTCCTGAGGTCACAGGCTTAAGGAAAGTTAGGTGCAGGTTAGGATAACCGGGAAGCACTAACTAGGGTTTTTCTGAATATATGTGTGAATAAATGTCAGTAACGAGGTTCATTGGCAAAATTCCCATAGTGGCGTAACCTAGTAAGGGTCACATCGGAAGAGTAGCAGGTTCATCGGAGCTTGGGTGAAAGCAAAGGGGTCCGCTGGGAAACCTTAGACTCGGATATATCCCGAAAGAAGTGGATGAGTTTAGGGGAATAACAGGTTCACCGATGCTAGAGTGAAGGGTAGGCGGAAGAGATCTGCCCGCAGCGCGTGAAAAGTAAATGGAAGTAGTTTACTTGCAGTAAAAGAAATCTTTTCTGTCTAGACACTTGAGCACTGTGGCGAATGTGTATTTGTTGTAAAATAACCAAGCACTGAGCACTTTAAAAGGAAAGAAAGTTTCCGTTACCTTGTGAAGGGAGGGAGTCAGTCGCGAAGCGCCTCTGACGTCACTCCGTGCCGCGCTGGGATTGGTAGAAACAGCGGGCGGGTAGCGGGGCTGAAATTGTAAAGGAGGGGTGAAGCGCCGGAGCGTGAGAACAGTCTCACGAAGGGGCCGCGCACCCATTGGCCGAAAATACTTGAACGCGTGCACCTCATTGGTCGCACGGAATTACAAGACGCGTTCTGATTGGAGGTGACTTTGTAAACAGAGTTAAGCATAAAAATCGTATGTGGCACTCGTATTGTCCAGAGACTAGACCCGATCCAAGAAACCAAGGGTTTGAAAGGGATCAGTGGAAAGCTAATAGATACGATATTATGTACGGAGCTAAGAGAAAGATGTCCCTTGTAAGCAGGGTAAAGAATTTCTTCAAAACGGACAACCCGATTAAGTCCAGAGAGGGTGTTACTATCCCGCCACCGAATACTCCTACCTCATTCATGATGTTTGACCGAGGGTACAACACCTGTGTGTGGTTGGAGAATTGGGTAAAGTACACAAAAGATGACGGAGTATTGGCTTTTCCGTTAGACGGTACTTTTAATGGCAGAATTTTATTTAATTTGAGAACCCGCATGAATGAATTACATCCCAGACCGAGACTAACGCAGTATGAGGCATTAGAGGAATGGGAGATTGAGGCTTTCGAAAGGGAGAAACCCCGGATGGACAAAGGTCTGACCAAGTGGTACCCAAGGCTGAAACAGGAGACTAGGGACAAGAGGATGAAACAGTGGAGGCAGAGCATGATTGTTGAGGGTCTGTTTCCTATGATGCCAGCATGTACCCCGTCGGGGGGAGAAAAAAGGACAGAAAAGTGTAAGCATTGGGGAGCCCTTGGAGAGTCAGATGATGAATTGTTAGATGACATCTTTACGAGAAGTCCGCCCCCTTATAATGAAGGAGCCCGACCTTCCAGTGCAGGAGAGAATCTCCAGCGTCCATCTATTAAGGAGGAGGACAGATCCCTATGTAGGGGGGGAGGGGCCAGGTATTGCCCTATTTCGAGAAGCCCGAGCCCCCGGAAGTACGAAATATATATCCTAGAATGCTCGAGAGCTCAGAGGAAAAATATTCTCGTGAAAGAACATTTTTTCCCAGACCTCTGTATGAAAACGAAGAAAAGCCAGTAAGTTCAGGAGTACCCTTTTTGCAGCCTCCATATGGGGAAGAGCGTAGGTCATTTGGCACAGGAACTTTGTTCCCAAAACCAAATTATGGTGGGGGACCAAGTGAAACGCATCCTACCGCCCCGAGTCTTACCCCTCACTTGACCCCACAGATGATACCTGACCGGACATTAGGAAGAGTACTAGATGAAAGGGAGCAAGAGGCCCTAGCTAGACAGAGGACAGAAATAATTCAGAAGATCTCCCAGTTAAATACCAGTCCTGAAGCTTTGACTATTCCGGTAACAATCGGACCAGTGGTTCCGTTGTACGGGAATAATCAAGGAGGTCTGAACCCTCCGGTTATGAACCCGATAATGGCCCCGCCGAGGCAAGAGCCCCTACTGATAGACGATCAGTCCAGTGTGAGTCCGAAGTGGTGTTCTTGGATCTACCAAACAAACAGACCGGAAAGGGAGTGCAGAAGAGGCATAATGCTTTTGATGCAAAAGAAATTAAATTAGAATCAGCAACAGGGACTAGGAGTGTTTCCTTGGTAACGCCAGAAGAGATTGAAAATTGGAGTCGTGATTTAGAAAAACAGGCTCCGCAAACGAAACCTTTAGACCTCTACAAGCTGAGGGTAGAAATAGAGGAATTGATGGCAGGAAATGTGGGGTTAGACAGATTAAATACCTATTCTGAAGAAGAATTGCTGTTCATGTGTAAAAGCCTTACCAGAAGTACCAGGGTGCTCCACGAAAAACTGACCGACACTGCAGCTAGTATGGGGATAGATATATCGAGATCGAAGCCCTTGCAGAAACCATACCGAGCTGAGTTCTCAGATAAGGATTTAGAGAACTTGAATGTGTCAGGGAGGAAGTTGCAGATTAAAGAGTTGCTTGCAGTTTTGCAAAAATGGGGAGACGTGGAAAGGTGGAAAACGAGGTGGGCACGTAAGAAAGATGAGGCCCGATCAAGACAAGCTACCCCTGAGTTCCCTCTGAGAGAAGTAGACAAACCCGAAACATTATGCCCCATGCGGGAAGTACCAGGTGGGAGGTATGTGCACGTTCCATGGTCCAGACAGGATATTGTGTCCTTTACTAACGATTTCCCGAAACTGCGCGAGAAGCCGGTTGAATGGTACCGGCAAGTGGAAAGGTTCATAAAGGTGCAGAAATGCCTGTGGAAAGACCTGGATGGGTTTTTCGACATTGTGGTCCAAGTCGATCTATGGACCGAGTGTAAAATAGCTATAGCCTGGCCTAGTGAGGAGTATACAAGAGATAAAGAAACAGGGGAACCTTCGAAGGAAGTCATGAGAAAGTATGAACAAGTAATTCAGCACTTGAAACTAAAGGTGCCAGCTAAGGAAACTGATTGGACCAGGATAGATAGAACAACGCAGGAAAGAGAGGAGACAGTGCACTCCTATTATGAAAGGCTGTTGCAGGTGTTTAAAACATACAGTGGTATAGATAACATCGAGATGAAGGACATGACGCACTTCATTTACAGGTTTGTAAACGGTTTAAGACCAGAAATTTGTCAGTGGATAAAAGATAACAAAATCTGTTGGCACTCCAAAAAGGTAGACGAGGTCCTGTGGTACGCAAAGTACTGCGAGGACGAGATGGCAGAAAAGAAAAAGGCTCTCAAGGAAAAAGTGATGTGGGCTCAGGTGAAGCTCGCAGAACAGCAGGAAAAGCAGTTGAGTAACATGGTCAAAAATGCAAAGAACGAAGGCCCTGGGGGAGGGGGAGGAGGCAAGCCCCGGCCCAAAATGAGCAGGGAGGAGGCTATGAAGAAATTTCCCTGCCATCAGTGCGGCGAAATTGGACACTGGCGCAACGAGTGTCCTTACTTGCCCGAAGATAACCCCAAAACTCCTGATTTAACTCCACAGACGCAGAAAGAGAGACCAAGAAAGACTCAACCACAGGTAAAAACAGTTCAGGTGCCCCGAGCACCTAAGCAAGTATACAGGGGAAAACAGGCAGAGGGAGATGAGATAGAAGTCTGGGAAAGCAATGAGAACAGAAATGCAGCAACTTCGCAGTATCTTCTAAATGATACCTTCCTTTGTGATGACCAGTACTGACGGGGCCTGAGAGGGGAGGACGAGGAGTGCGTACTTGGCGCCTCCTTGCCGGTAGACCAGTCCGGACCATACATTGAAGGAAAGGTTGACGGAAACGATGTCACCTTTCTGTTGGACACTGGCGCTACCCGTTCTACTGTGAGAACAGTGGACGTTCCAAACCTACCCCTCTCGGGAGAAGCCATCCAAGTAGTGGGTGTATCTAATCAATTGATTAGTACTCCTGTTACCAAGCCCATGGAGATCTCAATTGGAAATTTTAGGGAAATGCATAGATTTGTCGTTTGTGACACCAGTCCAGTGAATTTACTGGGACGTGATTTGCTGTGCAAAATGAACTGTACCATCTTTTGCACACCAAAGGGTGTGGAAATTCAGACCCCAGATGAAGACGGCATTTATAAATTAATGTTAGTCAGACCTGACTCGGAAATTAAACGAATGACTATGCAGGATTTGCCCAAAGAACTCCAAGAAGCAGTAAAGCCAGAGGTATGGGACTTTACTGGGAAAGATGTAGGGTTAATGAAAAATGTGGACCCCATACAGATAGCAATAAAGGACAATGCAGTATACCCCAATACTAAACCCTACAGGATGAATGCAGAAGTGAAAGCTGGTGTTGCTGTGGAAATACAGAAATTGTTAGAAGGAAACATCATACAGGAGGTGATGAGTAGCCCATGTAACTCTCCGATTATGGGCATTAAGAAGCCTAGTGGCAAGTACAGAGTAGTACAGGATCTACGAAAAGTCAACAAAATAGTAGTTCCCTGTTGCCCTATTGTCCCGAATCCAGCAGTGATTCTGTATCAGATTCCCTGGGATGCTGAGTGGTTCACCGTGATAGACTTGTGTCATGCATTCTTTTCCATTCCCTTGCATCCAGATAGCAAATTTCTTTTCTCATTTGCCTTCGAAGGTCACGTGTATTGCTGGAACCGGGTCCCTCAAGGGTATACAGAGAGCCCCTCTATCTTTAATCAGATCTTGAAAAAATGTTTGGAAACTTTAGTCCTACCTGGGAACTCTGTCTTAGTGCAATATATAGACGACCTCTTGGTGGCGTCTAAAAGTCATAAGGATTGTGTGATTGACACCATTGCCCTGCTGAATCACCTGTGTGAAAAGGGACATAAAGTGTCCCCTGACAAGTTACAGTTTTGTGCAAAATCGGTGAAATATCTGGGGCACCAGATAGAAAAAGGTGTCAGAAAAGTGACATCGGAAAGAGTGAGAATAATTCAAAAGATGCAGTTGCCCCGTACTCAGAAAGAAATAAGAATGTTCCTGGGTGTGATAGGATACTGCAGGCAGTGGATTCTGGGATTTGCAGTCCTAGCCAGGCCCTTGATAAAAATGACTAAGAGAGGAACACCCGAAATTGTAGAATGGGATGATGAAAGCTTAACAGCCTTCACCAAACTACGAGATTGTCTGTGTACTGCTCCTGCACTGGGAATGCCAGACTATTCCAAAGAGTTTGCCCTATTCTGTGACACTCGCGATAATTGCGCATTGTCAGTCCTAACTCAAGAACATGGCACAACGAGAAGGCCTGTGGCATATTTCTATGCCACCTTAGATCCAGTGGCTGCTGGATTACCAGGTTGTCTGAAAGCAGTAGCTGCTACCTGTGCCAGTTTAGAACAGAGTGAGTCAATTGTCATGGGACATCCGGTAACTGTGTATGTTCCGCATGGAGTGGTAATTTTGTTGACCAGAACAAAAACACAGTATCTCACCCCTAGTCGGCTGACTAAATATGAGAGGATTCTTGTGGGTGCTGCAAATGTAAACATTGTCAGGTGCAGTATTCTGAACCCAGCCACCTTACTCCCCGACCCAAAGGATATGGAAGGGGGGTGGATGATGAACATGATTGTATTGATCTAACTGAATTCAATACCAAGCCACGCCCAGACATAAAGGAAACGCCATTGCCTGTGCATGATAAAGAACTATTTGTTGATGGTTCATGTCTAAGGCATGAACAAGGAGGCCTGAGTGCTGCCTATGCAGTAGTGTCCCTAGAGAAAATTGAGGAAGCAGGTTATCTATATCACATCAAGTCTGCACAAGTAGCCGAATTGATTGCTATGATAAAAGCTTGCCAAATTGGGAAGAACATACGCATAATGGTGTATACTGACAGTCAGTACTGTTATGGGGTTGTGCATGACTTTGGCCAGTTATGGCTACAGAGGGAGTTCCTGACTTCATCAGGTACCCCTATTCGAAATGGAAAAGTTGTCCAAGACCTTTTAGAGGCAATCCAGTTACCAAAGGAACTGGCAGTGGTAAAATGTGCTGCTCATAAGAAGAGCATGGACAAGGTATCACTGGGAAACGATTATGCTGATCGAGTGGCCCAATGGTGCGCAAGAGATCGGTATATCGTAAATACAAAACGAGGGGGGCCAGGAACCAGCTGCCAACTTCAAGTGTTTGAGGAAGTGCCTACATGGGATGAAGTGAAAGAGTGGCAGCAGGCGGCACCTTGGCAAGAAAGAGAGAAGTGGAAGGACGATGGGTGTAGACCAAGACGTGTGGATGGTGTCATCTTAGGTCCAACTGGTATGCCTGTATTGCCTAGACACTTACTTAGCACAATGGCGAGGTTGATACATGAAGGATCACACATTGGTAGGGACGCCATGATTCTAGTGTTCCAACAGACTTGGTACAGTAAAAAGTTCAGGAAAGTAGCAGAGTCCCTCTGCCAGAGGTGCCTGTCATGTCAAAAGATGAACCCAGGGAAGAGGACTGTGGTGGAACTGGGGAAACTTGGGAGGTCTGGGGGTCCCTTTGTAAGGATACAGGTTGATTTCATCACCATGCCCCGGTGTGAAGGAAAGCGATATGTCCTTGTCATGGTCTGTTTATTTTCAAAATGGGTGGAAGCTTTCCCTACTCCCAAAAATGACGCAAAAACAGTAGCTAAGTGTTTATTAAAAGAACTGATACCTAGGTTCGGGGTTCCAGTCACTATTGAATCAGATCAAGGCTCACATTTTCAGAATGCAGTGATCGACAAACTCTGTAAGGCCTTTGGAATTTCCCAAAAGCTTCACTGTGCCTACCGTCCAGAGGCTTCTGGAGTAGTGGAACAAATAAATGGAACTATCAAAAACAGACTAGGAAAACTGTGTGATGCAACTAAACTGACCTGGGTGAAGGCCCTACCCATGGTCCTGATGGGACTCAGAAGTATTCCTGATCGCAAGACAGGCCTAAGTCCCCATGAAATAATTATGGGAAGAGTGATGAGACAAGCATGGGTGCCTGGAAGCAAACTGTTGAGTATTACTGATGATTTGGTGCTTGAATACTGCAAAAGATTGGGTGACCAAGTGCGTTCTATCTCTCGCCAGATCGAAGAAGACGCCATCCTCAATCCAATGACTCCTCTCCACAAACTGGTCCCGGGGGACTGGGTGAAGATAAAGAAGCATACTCGGAAGAGCTGCCTGGAGCCAAGGTGGGGAGAAAAACGTCAGGTGATTCTGGTTACTACCACAGCAGTCAAGTGTGCAGGGGTTCCGCGTTGGATACACGCCAGCCACACCCAGAAGGTACCACCAGACGAAGTGCCTGAAGCGGAAGGGCGTCCAGCAGAGGACTCTGCAGGAGCCAGACCAGAAGTAGCTGACGACGTACAGCCCAGTACCAGTCAAGCTGCAGAATCAGCAGACGTTGGCCCAAGGATAGTTGATGACGAACTACCAAGAGTCCAGCCTGCTGAAGGGGTCCAAGAAGCTGAGCCAGAAGTAGCTGAAGACGAGCTGCCAAGCATATGGCCAGAAGAGTGGATTCCCTTGATTGATCTCACCGAAGACCCCATCCGAACAAGTGAACGACTTTGGGAAGGTAGAGAGTGGACTAGAGAAGAAAAGCAAGGCACAGGCGAAGAACCTCAGACTCTTGAGATTCACATCAAAACTGAGGAAGGAGAAGGTCAGACAGGGACAGAGCACGTGATTAATACAGAACAAGTAAATAAGACTGAACAAGTGCCCGATACTGAACAAGTGAAGGATCCTGAACAAGAAAGGAATCCAGAACAAGTGATTGATACTCCTCCACTGACACCTGATATCGGGAAGGGACAGACTAGACATAGTGTAATAGTTCGAGCAGAAGAAAGTCCAGAGATCGAAGTGCTTGAACAGGATCAGATAGAATTAGAAGAACGTGTTCAGGAAACAGAATCAGAGACACTTGAAGAGCAAACACACAATTTACCTGAACAAGGCCAGATTAGTACCCAGGCAGAAGAAACAGATGCTAGCCCTGGAATTAGTCAGATAGAAGAAGAAGAAACTGAAGCAGAATTGCCACAAGCTAATGAAAATAAGAGGGCAAGAGAAGAAAACGAAGTCCAAGTACCAACCAAAAGACTAAAGAAAAGAAAGCATCTTGAGCCTAAATACATAAAGAAATTGAGATTGAGAATAAAAACAGTAGAAGAAAAACGTGCAGAAGAAAGGAGAAGTGCTCGTATAGCAGAACAACCAGAAGACACTTCCAAAAGAAGGAGTGATCGGATAAAGAGACAAAACAAAAAGTACAAGTCACCTGAATGGACACTTGTGTTAGAAGAACTTGAAGATCTCGATATCACTGACGTAAGCGACGGAGAGCCCGTCCCTGAGTACTCTGACGAAGAGGAAGAAGAGCCACCGTGAATTTGCACAAAGTAAGATACTTGTGTAGAGACACAAAGAGGGGTTGAGAAACTTCTTCTGAAGCCAAAATGTCTGATTCAAACGTGAATGGTAGACCTAGTCGCAGCTGTTGCAAAACATGCTGCAAGGTATGTGTCTGTAGTATAGTTGTCCTGATATTACTCTGGATAGGACTAACAATTTTCATTCCCTTTGCTGTAAGCAAAGATACTAATATTGTCCCTACTGAAATTGTAAATACTGACAGTGAGGGGCTAACAACACAGAGTGTAGCAAGACATGAGAGAGCACTGAGACAAACAAAACAGAACTTAGAAGCATCAGATGAGGAAGAACTACACTATCATAGAATCAAAAACAGGACACGCTTAAATGTTTTCGCAAACTTGTTAATACACTATGTAGAGACTATGGAAATTGAAGATTGCTATGTCTGCATGAAGCTACCTACTTCTGTAGCTGAAGGCGTGACATACCATCACTTGCCACTGACATACGGAATTTCCTGTAGCATTTTAGCTAGTTTATTTTACAAAAGAGGACCGTTACAGTACTATTACTCTAATAATGACGTGATCTTTTCTGAGCTTCCTATACGTGGGAACTTGAATCCTGTACATACCAAAAGTGACGCAATACGATACATGGGGGATTACTTCCTAACAATAGGTAATATCGACATAGCTGACGCACACAGAGATAACTTGACTTGTTCTTTGCATGAGCAGGAAAAGATGTTCCTAAACATGGCAGAGAAAAGGAGAATTAAAATACAAAAGAAGGCTAATGACGAAAGTCAGAAAAGGCCAAAGTGGGCAGAGAACATGGAAGACACCTCAACTGGTGGGGCGGGTCCTGCTCTGTTGCTGGATTTTGAAAAGAAAGGCAAGCTATGTCTTCACCGCGAGAAGACTAGCTATTATAATAACATTTTCATTGGTTCCAGTGAATGCGAACATAATTACAAGGTAATTGGAGGTTGGGGTTTCAAAAATGGGTCAGAACCTGTGTTTCCTGGAATTTATTATATTTGTGGGGACAAGGCTTATTTCAAATTGCCGGATCACTGGTATGGAAGCTGCTATTTTGGCATTGTCTTCCCGAAAATATACCATGTGAATGGAGTTGCTGGAAGCAGTGAAAATACTAATGGCTTAGTGCGTAGTAAAAGAGAAAGTATAGGTGAAATTATGGGTAGTATTTTCAGTGCACTGATACCTGGAGTGGGAGTGGTTCTGAACACTCACAGAATTTGCAAATTGTCCACTATAGTGGATGTGTTGTCGACTGAGACAGCTCATCGATTTCTGCTGGTCAATACCGAAATGGTTGCAATCAGATCAATGGTTTTGCAGAACAGACTTGCTCTTGACACCTTATTAGCAAAAGAGGGCGGAGTCTGCCGGATGTTGAAGGCGCAACATTGTTGCACTTATATTCCGGACAAAAGTGTGCAGCTCAAAAGATATGTAAGAAACATTACTAATTTGGCAAAGGAACTCAGACCACTCGAGGTTGATAGTGCCTGGAAGAGACTGGTAGATGGTCTCTCAAATGTAGGTCATTGGTTCGCTAGTATAGGTAAAGGCTTATTGCTCAAAGTACTGATGCCAATTGGAATTATAGGTCTCATCCTATTTTTCATATTTGTCTGTTGCAAATGCCGCAAGCACACAAAGAAGTATGAGGTGAATGCGAGAGAAGTAAATACAAGAGGAGTGAAACGGAGTGTGGATGAGCTCGAATTAGAAGAGATGAATAATCAGATCTATAAAAAGGTGAAGAATTCTCACCCTACCAAAACTGAACGAGAAAAGCTGGAGCGATTGCTAGAAGAGATAGAATTGTATAAAGTGTGAAAGAAAAGTTGGCATCTGGTTCCATTTATTTGTGATGATAGTAAATATCATCAAAGAGGGGATTGATGAAGCAAAGCTTCGCATATTTTGCGACCTTGCCGAAGTCATGAACCTCGTTTATGTGTAACAAGGTAATAAGTGTACGTCTTACTAACGTTTATATTTAGTTTGAATAAGGATTAAGAAGCTTGCCTATGTGTATTCCTAATGATTTTAATCCGTGTCTGTAAAATATGGCCGCCGCTTGTATTTAGTTACTGCGCATGCGTCAGCCACACTCACGTGTCCTGACGGGTATGCAGAAGTGGAGGGAAATTTATGCGCATGCGTAATTCATAGCTTTGCCTGCAACGTGGTACTGCTCGTGCCACTGCTCTTGTCTATGTTATATGTAGCTAACATTTAGACTGCATAAGTATATTTTGTAGTGATAAGTTGAAAGTTCAAAACCAAATGACGTGTTTTCATAACGTTATTTCTATGTATTAATTTGTTTTCGCTTACTTTTCATGTACCGCGGGGAATGGGGGTCTGTTTGTACCGATGAGCCATCTTGGAGGTCCCTTCTGCGCATGATCGCCTTTCCAGGGACCTGACAACTTTGGCTGATGGAACTTAGCCAGCTGGCAGTGATGGGCAAGATGCTCCTGAGAACTGACCTGAAAAACCCAGGAAAACACAGACAATTGTCCTAGCTCGGCAACAATGTAAATTGTCACTCATATTTCTGCACAGTTTCTCATGGGAACCCCAATCTCGCTAGGCGGTACCCAAATATGTAAATGTAGCATCTAAATAGACTGATATGATTGGTGTGTTACCCAAAGCCTACCTTAGGACCAATCGAAATTGGGGATTCTGACACTTTGCAACATTTGGGGGGTGGTACACTGACCCAAAAGAGTATATCTACCCTGGGTTCACCTAGGGAATTGTCCGACTTGTCTGGTTTAGCTGACCTGTCACTGACCCATCGTACTCAATAGGTGACTGAAGACACAGAGCGCTGCGGAGCACTCTGTCCGAAATTGACCATAGACTAAGGTTTTACTGAACCTTAAAGTGCTGGTGAAGCACTTTGCTGGGAGTTCGCTGACCCAATCGGGGTCTTGATCGATAGCTGCAGAGAGGGTGGAACGCAGGCGTTGCTTCCAAACTGCGGGTGTGGTCCTGTCCTGAGCGGTCCTGTCCTGAGGGTTTGCTGTCCTGTCCTGAGGTCCTGTCCTGATTCCTAATCTGAGGGTATCCTGTCCTGTCCGGGGTGTCCATTCTGCACCTGCTGTCCTTTGAGGGGTATCCTTCCTTGAGGGTTTCCTGTCCTTAACTGACCCGTGGCCAGGGTTTGGTTTCCACACCAGTCTAGGTAAATACTGCTCTAAGTTCCTTAAAACTTGCACCTTTCTATATTTCTGTCTTTTGCTCAAATAAAGAGACATCTTGCATACGTTGATTTTTCCATGCTTTTGCCGCAAACTATTGAAACGTAAAGTCATTTTGCATAATTTTTCTTGATATGTTCTCATGTTACCCTACCTTTTAGAGATCATATTTTGCATTGCAGTTTGTCATTTTCTGATATGGTCTAGAACGACCTTACTTAGATTTTCTAAAGAATTCCTGCCTTGAATGCATAGTATATTTCCTTTGCATCTCATAATTGCATTTTAATGATTACCCTGACTTTATTTCTCTATAGTTATGTACTTTTTATTATCTTGATTATCGATTGCCTTATTCTTGTAAATCTCATGCTTTCAGAAAACGAACTTTAGATAAACATTTTAAAACTTCCAGTTGTCCGTGGTCATTTACAACAGTATTGAATATTGCAAATATTTGAAATTGCATTTGCTGCCTTTCCTTTTACAGCTAGGCCCCTGATCCATTGAAGTCATAGGTACCCGTGTCGGTGGATGGTAAGTTGGGTACACTAAGTAATAACAGTAGGGAACACACACAATTGGTAGCAGCCCGTGAAGTCGCCTGGTCAATGAATAGTGTGAATTGAAAATATATGGGCCCTGAAGCCGGAAACAGCGAAATCATTGGCTGGGTGACCTCGCGCGCTCTATCAATATGCAGGAGCTGCACAGTTTCCCATCGATGTATCACTCTTTTGGAGATACCACTGTTCTTCCCATTTGAAATAACTGTGCATTAAGGTGAAATTAAGAAGTTCTAACAAAAATATCTTCATGGGTTCCTCATATTCAATCCCTAGCAAAGCTTTTTCAACTGCTTCTATACCATGTTGATGGGGTATGACAGTGTATAGCGATGCACAACTGGCTAAACACACACAGGAGGTTAATGAACGTAAAATAAGAAAGTAACGTAGAGATACTATTGATTACAAACTTGGCGAAGTCTACACGTGGGCTGACGTGTATGCTAGAAAAAGACAGAATCGCCCATATACCACACAAACCGATACTTCATCTACTGATACAGATACCTCAGAAACATCAGCAAGAGCTCACACACAGGCAGAGCACCAAGCCACCACCAGCACCACTACAGCGCCTTTTTTAGGGGTAAGCCCAAACTAAAGGGAAGACCCAGGAGATCAAAGGGGAGAGGCAAACAAAGAGAATGAAAAAGATCTGACTCAAACACGCATGTTACTGCCAAGAAGGACAAGAAGAAAAGACAACACTAAATAATTTGGTCATCAACATTTCAGATATTGAGTTGTCCCAGACTCAAATACTTACTCTCCAAAAGGGTACATCGTTTGTACCAACTGCTCATACCAACCTCTTAGAACTCAACATAAGCCTCTACAAATGAATGAGAAAACTGAGATTGCGAAATTTTTTTGAAAATATAGTAGAAGAGCCTAAATCAGAGGCAAATGATCCTTTAAAAGGTCTAACCACAACTAGTACGTTTATGGCTCCTGTAAGTCATAAAACACTGGATCTCTCTGAGCAACTAGTTAAACAAGATCTATCTAAAATCAATTTCAGTAAGCAAATTAAACTAAGGAATCTAACAATAAAGAATATGGCATCCTCAAAACCATAGCTAATAACAAACTGATAACTTGTCAAAGGGCAGACAAGGGAGGAGCACTAGTTATCCTTAATACTACCTACTACCGGGAACAAGTACTTACTCACCTGCAGGATGAAAATACCTACATGCTACTAGATTTCATTCCCACAGCAGAAATCCAGGAGACTCTACACAAAATAGTACAAAATGCAGTGGACAACGGAACAATAAACGAGAAAACAAAGAAATACCTCATCACGAACAACCCTAAATGTCCACGCTTTTATATGACCCCCAAAATCCATAAAGATCCTCTTAGACCACCATGCCTCCACGAGCCGGTTGGCAAACTATTGGATAGATATCTTCAAACATTTGTTCAAACTATGGGTTCATTCATAAAGGATACAACTGATTTTCTTAACAAACTTAGCAATGTACAACTTGCAAAAGATGAGAATATACTAATGTGCAGCATTGATGTACAATCGCTATACACTGTCATACCCCATCAACATGGAATAGAAGCAGTTGAAAAGGCTTTGCTAGGGATGGAATATGAGGAACCCATGAAGATATTTATATTAGAACTTCTTAATTTCACCTTAATGCACAGTTATTTCAAATGGGAAGAACAGTGGTATCTCCAAAAGAGTGGTACATCGATGGGAAACTGTGCAGCTCCTGCATATGCAAATATCTTCATGCATGAATATGAGAATCAGCATATCCTTCAATCTCCAAAATGGAAAAACCACTTGCGTCTATATTTACGCTATATAGATGACATTTTCATCTTGTGGAATGGCACAGAGGATCACTTGAGAGAAAACATCATGGACCTTAATAAGGTGGATGAGCGAATACAATTCCCCCATGAAATCCAACAAAATACCATTAACTTTCTGGATGTAACTATTCAAAAATCTGAAATGGGATTTGTAACTAACTTATTTATAAAAAAAAAAACTGATCGTAACAACATGCTAGCATATCAGAGTTTTCATCCACAGGCTTTGAAACAGCACTTACCATTTTCACAACTTTTGCGAGTGAAAAGAATTGTCTCGGACCCCGAGGAATACACAACCCAATCACAGAAAATGATACAGCGCTTTCGAGATAGAGGATACCCCGAAGCCACTTTGAAACAGTTTCTGGGACGAGCTAATTCTAAAGATCGTAAGCAACGTTTATCAGCACAAAGCACTCTTAAAGAACCTAGAATCACATGTGTCAGTAAATTCTCCACTGCTGGTATGCAATATAAAAAAATCATTAAAAAGCATTGGACACTTCTCCAAACTAACCCGGATTTCAACAAAAATGTTCGTGAGAATCCAGTTTTTGCATTTAGCAGGGCTAAAAATATTGGTGAAATTATTAAGCAACCGTCAATTGATGCAGTCACGCAAACCTACAAAGGAACAGTTCCATGCTGGAACTGTAATAATTGCAAGAATATACTACAGGGTAACAGCATTACACACCCCATGAGGGGACATAAGATACAGTTACATGTGAATGCCACTTGTGACACCACCAACACTATATATATGCTAAAGTGCCCGTGTGGAATGGCATAATTGGCCAAACTGAACGAAAGTTAAAAATTCGGTTGAATGAGCACAAAAGTAATATCAGGACTACGGCTCTTAAATCTGTTGTAGCAGCAGATTTCTTCGAAGCAAATCACCAAGTAAGCCAGATTAAAGCATGTATTTTAGAAATCATTGAAAGATCTGAAGGAAGAGACAATAAGAAAACTCTTTTGAAGCGTGAAAACCACTGGATTTATCATCTCCAAACCTTAAAACTGAATGGCATGAATCAAAGGACTGAATTTGCATGTTATCTGTGATAAATACTCTTAAATCCGATATTTTATTAAGCAATTTACATGATTAACGCTGGTTTAGTTACTCAATATCTGTGATTTTATTTTTGTCCCTCACAGTAGTTCAGCCTTAGGCTTCAATAATGTACAGCCAACGATTGTTATTATCCACACCTTTTTCCATCTTTTTTCTTTTAACTTTTACTTCTCACGAACATTGGACATCAGGTCCACACGTATAATGGTGTATACACCTTTAACCCGCTTACGGTAGGCACGTACTTAACCGCACCCCCCGCCCACACACGTCACACGTTCCTGTTACAGGACACAGAACTATCTGTGGCGTCCTCGCCGACGATATCTCATAAAGATTGCTGCAGAGTTTTTTAATGCGGTAAGCCTATTTTTTTGAAGCAGTTTTAATTTACTGCATGCTAAATGTACCTCTTTACGCCTTAAACAAGTTTTACCGCAAAGTTATTTTCTGTATGGCTACACATTCTTAGTCACCAAACTGCACGCCTTAAGCGCACTTCGAGTAGTCACATCCTACTATTTAACATCAATCGCGCATTTTCATGAGCACTTTTTTGAGCATGTTCTCCTACGTTTGTCACTAATTTTGTCAGTTCTGATCGACTATTTCATTTAAATAACCTTACACTGTGAAAATACCCTCTTCTATCACAATATGCACTAGTACCCGCATGGTGTTGGACACAATTCAGTGGCATGTTCGCATTAGTGAATTAGTCTATGTTTATTTGTCCAATAGATATTCCCCTGATGAAGGCAATGCCGAAATGCCTTGGGAATGAGCAATAACGTTGTTTTCAATTGATGAACATCAAATTCTTTGATATACAATACTGAGAGTCAAGAAGTATTGTTACTCTCTTGGATGTATAAAATGAAGATTAAAATCATCTACATTTATTGAAACTTTTTGTCGTATAACTTATCATTGAACCAGAGCTGTAAAAACACAGCACCCATACATCAGTGCCCAAGGAGACACCTACACGCATGTGTTGGTGCTACCACTGTTGAATCTTGTGTTATACAGTTCAACTGATAGACTAAGTACACTACGCTGCCACCCTGATTGGGGTCTTATTTTCCACATGATTCCGTCTCTCGGGTTTGAGGCCTGTGCTGGCGGAAAATGTGTAGCATTGCTCAAAGACTGTTACATTATTCCCAAGATGACTGTGTTGCGTGCTGTCGTGGTAGATCTAGTTTGTGCTTGAGGCTGCACCTTGCTGTACAGTCTGGAGCCTTGGAGGACTGATAGAGTAGTCTGTGTTCTGCAAATCCATTTGCACATAGGATGTGATGTCTGTATATGATGAGTGATGTAATGTAGCATGGTAGACATGATCTTGCAAGGTTAAAATATGTTTAAAATGAGTTTCACAGGTATGGGATACATCACATGCCTCCAGGGCCGGACTGGCTACCGGGCAGTTGTGTGTGCTGCCGAGCAGGGGGATGCTTTCGTTGATGGGGACCTGTGTGTGCAAAACTAAATTCGTTTTGCTTTTTTTTTCAAAGTGCACGCAGGTCCCCATCAACGAAATACGCCCATACCATGGAGAAATCATCCCCCTGCTCGGCAGCACACACAACTGCCCGGTAGCCAGTCCGGCCCTACATGCCTCAGAACCATAATATTTACAAGTGGACACACATACTAGAGACAGGTAATCAATATGGCGTTTGGACGCAGCGTTTCACATTGTGTTGCATTAGTGAGGTTCTTTCACATTATTGAATGCACACACTGAGCCTCATTTAACAGTTGTTGCCACTGGGCAGCATTGAATACCATCTGGCTGTACTGACCTGCATCCAAAGTGAAGGGCTGGAATGTACCTGTTGCAATGTCATTCTGTGCCCTGGGCACCCTCATTTTTTGCTGACTGGTACTGGTGGTAACTGACTCTAACTGTCCCTGGGCTCTGCATAACCAGGCCCAGGGCCAGTGCTATGCTGAAAACACACTTAGAATACAGTTAAAACACCTACATACACTAGGGTACACTATGGGTTAAGGTACCCCTGTGATTGGCATGATCTCCCCTATAAGGCTCTAGCACATAAAAGGGCAAGGGGATCAAGCTATCTTTAGGTTTAAGCATATAATGGGGCATGACAGTTTTGAGGCCAACAGCCTTTTCTGCACTGGCATGTGTACACTGCTCAGGCCTGAGGGTAATTTAAAAGCAGCTCTGTGTTGCAGGACAGCTTTAAACATGTAAATTGTGCCCAATCAACTTTGATTTTTGGGGCACCTAACAAATATTAAACTTCAATACAATATTTAGACATATTATGGACTCCCAGGGTCTCCCCTAGGTGTCCCGTAGGTGGGGGGTTAGGTACCTATAAGGTGGGCCCTTAATAAATAGGTTTTATATGCCCTGGGGCTGGTGAAATTGCACACCATATTTCACTTCCCTCATTGTAGTAAAGTGCTTCTGAAAATTGACTTTTGTGCTAGAAGCCACAAAATGTTTACCTATTCAGAACTCCTAACGTCTCCTCTTATTGTTCGAGGGGTAGGAGGGGTGTCCTTTAGATGTAGGCAGGGTCCTTATAAAATATGTTTTATAAGCCCTGGTGTTGGAGAAATGTCCCAGTTGCCCACCTGTACAGGTGGCTAACAGTGGCATAGGCAGTCTCTACATATGTGACTTTTTGGATTATGTTCTGCATATGCCATGTGTAGTATGGTGCAAGTTTGTAGACCCACAGCTACTACATCTGCACTGTGTTATTCAGCCCAACACTAATATGGCAACGTATTCCAACATAATGGACTGTCATGTGATCTGTCATGTGCTTGAGAGGTACTTACCAACCAATAAGCCATTCCCATATGTCCCATTCTAGAGGCACCAATTGGTGGTCTAATGCCGGAAGATAAAAGAATTATGAGCACTGCCTGGGTACTTTGTGAGGACATTGATGAAGAGGCCCAGATGGTCCATGATTGCCTGCATGTTCATGGAATGTGTGTGCTTTCTATTGCAGAATAGGTGTAATGTAGATGCTGGGGGCACAGGTTGCACATGGGTGTGGTCCATTGTCCCCAACACATGTGGAGCTCCTGCAATGCTATAAAAAGCCTTGGTTGTTTTCTGTTGGTACTGCGTTGTGTTCGGGAAGAAGAGATACTGGGTGTGAGGCTTATGATGCCCTCCAGGACGGAGAGGAGGAACCTAGATAAGGATTCCTGGGATACTCCTGCCACTCTGACTGTGGTAGGTTGGTAAGCTCTAGATGCAAGCATGTTTAGGACAGCCAGTAGCTTGCCCTGCGCAGGGAGGTTTGTGCACCACTGCGATGTTGGTCTTAGCCTTGGTGCAATCTCGTGCAAGAGGAGGACAGTGGACTCCCTCCTGAGCCTGTAATGGGCAATCACTTCCTTCTCCCTGAGGTCAATGAGGGTAATAATCATCTGGTGGTATGTCTGTTCCCTTCTCCTGCGCTACCTCCATGATGATGGTGGTGGTGATAGTGGAGAATGTGGTGGTGGTCTTCTTGGTGCGCTGAGCTGCAGTAGGAGATGCCAGAGTGGTTTTGTATGTTCTGCTTTTATACTAGTGGACGAGTGTCATTTTTACACCTAATTTGCCATAGTGGTACAATTCTGCTGCTATTGGGCCTCTGCACGTCTTTTGCCAAAGTAGCATCATTTTCCAAAATTGTTGTAAATAAGGCTGCCTCAGTTTTACATGGATTTTTAAGGGGGAACACCTACCTTTCAGATCATTATTGCTAACTGGCACAACAGGATCTGGTACTGTGAAAAATAGGTGCAGGAGTTGAAAAAGTGACGTTAAAGGCCTCCAGCATTACTTTGTAAATACAGCACCAAAAAAATGCCACTGCAGCATCAAACAAATTGCACTGCTGTGGCACTAGCTCCTTGTAAATATGCCCCTAGGTTGTGTAGAGTTATACAGTTTTAACGAAGGCTGGAATAGACCCCTAGTAGGTGAATTCATTTGGTAAATCAAAACAAATCCATAGTCAAACTTTCTACCAACAACATTCCACTTTTTTTTTTTAGTCTGTTGTAAACGTGCTCCAAAAACATAATCAGGATTCCACTAAAACTGTCTGTAAAGTAAAATACGTCTCAGTGACTTCTTTATTGTGCATAGAGAGAGTGTCCTGAAGGTTGGCAGGGGATATTTACTATAGATATCATACAGACAAGTGCAGATATGCTCTAAAGCTTCTTGTGGTTGGTTGCAGAGTCTGCAGGTTGTCGAGAAGAGATGATTGCTCATCATGGGGTAACCACACATTCTCTGGCCCTTGTTAATGTGATGACACTTAATCCATTCTGTGGGCCTGATTATGAGATTGGCGGTGCGGGAACAGAACCGCCAGGCTGCTATCCCGCTCCCACATCGCCGTTCCCATATGCACACCACCCACCAGATTATTTTTTCAACACTGGCGGGCGGTTCTTAGGTGCTCCCAATGTGGTGCCTATGAAATAGGCATCACAATGGCAACGTCAAAGGCAGTAGCTGCATGGCATGGACTGATACAGTCCATGTCATGCAGATACTGGGGTGAATGCACACAGAGGGGCACAACAGGTACCCCCTGAATGCACTCCATGGCCCAGAGCCCCCTTAGTTTCCTCGCTGCCACTGGTTTCATGGAGGAGAAACCACCAGGAAAAAAGGTGGCAGAGAGGAAACTCGTAATATGCTTAGCGGGACTACGGTGGTACCGCCAAGCATATTGTGGCCTCAAGACCACTGTGTCATGCCAGGGATCTTGGATCCCTGGCGGTTGCAGTGGTGAAAAGACTGACCTAGTTGTAATAGGCCAGTCGAAAAACCATCACCGCGCACCACAGCGAGTCTGGCGGTATCATTGTAGGAGATTGGGAATACTCATGTTTTCCACCACAGTTCCTGAGCACATCCTGTGAAAACTCTGGCACTCGGTGCATTTGTCCATACTTTCTGCACCACTTACAGGTGGGCATTTCAGGTGCATGTATGGTGATCTGGAAAATCTGGGAAATGCATTTATGAATGTTTGTATTAAACCTTTAAATTACACAAGAGTAGCCGTTTAATTTGGTCTCCACCCCTTTGACACGTTCCCTTGATAATCCACAAGTATAATTGATGCACAAAATGCGTATGTGCCTACGTGTTTCATGGGTGTGTAAGTAACATACCTTTATTTCACACATATACACTTGCACTTACACCTTTAAAAATCAGTTAAAGTGCGAGCATAACTTACAGGTGCAAGTCAGATGTATGCCTAGAAATTGTTTCTGCAAATTGTCCAAGTGTTTTTTTTTTAATTTCTGCATGTCCAAGTGTTTTTAAATGACCTCACCGGATGAAAGAGTGGTGGCCATTGGTAGATGTGTTTGCAGGGTTTTTGCAATACAATGAAAATGCTTCCTTTACCACAAGATGGCACTAGAAAGCAAAGATTCTAAGTTAAGTTTAAGGTCTTTGCTATTTTTCGGCTGAGAACACTTTAAAGCAGATGCACAAAAGCATCTATGAGAAGAAGTACTGCGGGTGCACACTTTTCCCTACTTTTACACCTCCTTGTGAATCGGCACAGAGACGACCAACTCCCTAGTAGTTAAAGAGCAAAGAAGGCACACTCCTTTATATCTGTAGAGGGGAATGGCTTCGGGGAGGGAGGAGGGGAGGGTGTTACACTCCGCTAATAAATGTTTTTTTCTGATGAATACTTGGGTTCAGATGCTTTCTGTAGGGTCTGTTTTCAATGTCTTAAAAAATGTTGATCATTGTTCAAAATATTGCCTTTCTCTCACTTAGTACGCATACCAATCCGCATTCCTTTCCCATTCTGCTGCCCCTTCTGCCCCATCATGCGCCATGCTTGTCGCATAATGGGGCAGATTTACAAGCCCCTTGCGCCACTTTTGCGTCACTTTTAACATGGGAAAAGTGACGCAAAAGTGGCGCAAGGGGCTTGTAAATCTGCCCCCTGTATTTTAACATCATATGCCAGTGCCTTTGTGAATGGGCCCCCATATTAGCAAACCTTGCAACCTGGGAACCAGGCGTTTTTTAGGTTCCTACCAGCAGGTTTAAATCCGTGTGAACTTTCATCCAGCCATCCACAAGGGCAAATGTGACGAAACATTGGGGCATATTATCAAGGCATTTATCTCCGCTTTTTTTGGCTTTAAAAGCCAAGAAAGCGGAGATAAAATTATCTCCCTATCAGCAACAGGGTGCTAACACGCAAATTCGCATGTTAGCACCCTTTTTCTCTACGCTTCCCCTTGCATCTCTAATGAGATGCAAAGGGGGCGTTCCAGAGAAAAATAAGAGGAGAAATGTTGTTAAGCGACATTTCTCCTATTATCAAGGATTTCGCTAACCCTGTTAGTGATAAAAAAAAGCAGCGCTAACCGCGGTTAGCACTGCTTTTTTTACACCTGGTATTTTCCTGACTTAGCCATGATATCCTATGGAAGGTGGATATCATGGCTAAGTTTGTGAGCCCCTATCATCAAGCTAACTCCAAACTTCGAAAGATTATCATTGGTTTTCCAGCGATAATCTCTCCTTTGGCAGTTAGCGCGAGGATTTTGATCACTTCTGAGATGAACCTTGCTAATAGCAAGTTATTTCTGCGATAATTTCCGGCGATGCTTAGCGTTAAAAAATTGGTTGCTAAGCCTCGTTAGCGATAAATATCGCTAATCGTTGGTAATATGCCCCATTGTTCGTGATTCCTAGTCAAACAGAAAGCATGACTCCACCTTTTAAGCCTCAAAGGAAGGTGGAGTCAGATGTGGGTTTTGAATGATTCCATTGCAGATAATGGGCTTAAGCAATTTCTTAAGGAATGGGGAAAGTTTGAAGGGAGTCTAGGAGAAATTTCCCGAAATCGGCTCCAAAGTGAGTTACTGATGCTGAGTTCAATGCATGGATGGAAGGCTAACTGGACAATGTATTTGAAATACAACAAGCACAGTGTATCAAAGCATTTTTCTGAGATTGTGTCAGAGGCAGGGCAGGTGTTACAATTCACCACAAGATGGAGTAAGATAGAAAGAAATGGCATTATTGCTAACTGAAGAGGTCTTCCCAATAGACACACGAGGCCCGATTCGCAGAACTAACTTAAGACTAAATCCTAAACTTACTACTTTTGGTATTCACAGAAGTTAGGATTTTGTCTTAAGTTTGTCTTAAGACAGACTTAAGACAGACTTAAGACGGAATTAAGTTAGGATTTTGTCTTAAGTCTGTCTTAAGACAAACTTAAGACAAAATCCTAACTTCTGTGAATACCAGAAGTAGTAAGTTTAGGATTTTGTCTTAAGTTAGTTCTGTGAATCGGGCCCATTTTCATTTTCCCTTGGGTGTTGCGTCCTCATTTTTGTAGGCACTACGGTTTAGATATGCATGGCCCCATATATGTGTGCGCCTGTAGCTAGGTATTAGTGGCGAAATGGAAAACAGTCGGGTATCTCGCATTAGAAAAGACGCATTGAACAGCAGTGCCACAAAACTTGCAGAAACTAAACGGAGCCTTCCTTTTTCGTGCCTCAAACTCAATACAATAAAAACAAATGGGGTTATTGTAGCCTGACCTACCATAGAAAATATGGATTAGAGCCGTCATGGTTATAATGTAAAGAAAAGCAAAATCTGAGATAAAAAAGTGTTTGGACTTCCTGATAGCGACGGTCACATCTGTGGTGATGCTGTTCTCTGTGGTTAGGGTCTGTTCTTCAGATAAGACTGGCAGGCTAGCTGGGAGGTTGATGCGGCCAGCTGTTAGTCGAAGCGGAGGTATATTGCTGTGATTTTGTCACTGAGACGTCAGAAAGATCTCTGCATCGGTCTTTTGTGTCAGGGTGATATTGCTGGTGGTGGCTGCGGGCACAGTGAAATCTCTGATGATGGAAGTGATCTGTGACATCCATTTCCCAATGCTGCATATCTACTCCTTTATCATTAGCAGGTATAAGGCTTACTAATATGGTTAAAAGTCTGGCGTACCTAGACCCCTAGCGTAAGTCCCCTCTCAGCCCTCTTTTTTTTTTTTTTTTTTTTTAGTTCAAAATATTTTATTGAAAATAAATTTTACATATACAAAAACAAACAGTTGTCTTACTTTGGGCTGCTCTTACAATGTGTACTTTTGGCCTGGTGGAGCCAGAGAGAGAGAAAAGAAAAGAGAAGAGAGAGAGGGGGGAGGGGGGGGGTTGCGGGTCACTGCTTCAGATAGGCATCGAGGGCTTCCCACATGTCCTCTTTGGCTGTGTGGTTTGCCACCTTGTGTTTGGCGGTAATGTTGTCTGCCCCTCGAAGGAATGTTACCCAGTTGAACCAGCGTTTGAAGGTGGCTTTGCTGGTGTTCTTCCAGTTCCCCAGGATGGTTTTCACTGCAGCCGTCAGCAGAACGTCGACTAGATCACGTACTTCTTTGGATTGAAGCTGTGTTTCTAGGAAGGCGGTGGCAATCCCTGCTAGACCTCGTTGTGTCTGACAACCCGTGATTGTGTCTATGAGGTTATATACTTTGTTCCAGAATGCTTTAACTTTGGGGCATTCGTATATCATGTGGGCTAGATCTCCCCTTGCTTTATGGCAGTTCCAGCAGGTGCTACTACCGCTTGCCCCCACTGTTTCTAGTCTCGCAGGTGTCAAGTGTAGTCTGTGTAGTATCCAGTATTTTGTTTGTGCCAACTGCAATGTGATTTTGTTTTTGGACGCTGATGTCCATAATCTGGCCCTCTCCTCTTCGTTTAGCGGTCTCTGTATGGTCTCTTCCCAGAAGGCTATTGTTTTGTTGTTAAGAGCTGTGGTGCGTGGTGTGATTAATTTGTAGATCTGCGCTGTTTGGTGGCCTGTCTTGTTTAGGTTCTGTGCATGCTGTATGATGGTGGGTTTGAGTTTGGATAGGTTTGCTTTGGTGATGGCTGCTTTGATTCTTAGGAATTCGTAGAATTCCTTGTCTGGTAGACTGGTTATCTGCTGCAGTGCCTTGTAGGTGAGTGGGTTGTTTCCTACTTCTAGTTGTGCCGGCGTTGTGATTTCTCTGCTGAACCATTCTCTGCTATCTAGCGCCTTACCTTTGTATGTGATTTTCGTGTTGTACCATATTGACTCCCATTTGGTGCCTCTGATGCTTACTTCTAGTTCCCTGTCTACTCTCAGTAGCGCTGTTTTTGTGTTGCGTAGTATCGCGTTTTTGGCTTCTAGGTGTCTGTTTGCCGTGAGCGCCATGATCGGGTCTGCTCCTCCTAGAATGCCCCTTTCCAGGTCCAGCCATACTGGCTTGTACTCTGGTATGGGGGCTACCCAGTGTAGTCCCTGCTTGGCAAGGCATGCCGTTTGGAAGGCCTTGTAGTTTGTGAGGTTCAGTCCACCCTGTTCTCTTTTAAGCCTGAGTTTCGCTAGGCTGATTCTTGGCTTTCCCCCCCCCATAGGAACGTGTTAATGACTTTGTCCATGTGTTTATGGAAGTCCGTTGTTAGAGTAAGTGGCAGCATGGACCGCAGGTAGTTTAGCATAGGGGTGATCATCATCTTGATTGTCTCAATTCTTCCCCACCAGCTAACGAATTTGGGGCCCCATGTGTCTAGCTTCGTCTTAATCTTTTTCAGCATCACCTCCTCGTTATGGTCTAAGGTTGATCTGAGGTCCCTCCCGAAGAGGAGGCCCAGATATTTTAGGGGTTTTGTTTGCCACGCCAAACCGGACGTGCCTAGGACTGTTCTGGTGGTGTGGCAGTTCATCGGTTTGCATTCAGATTTCTCCCTGTTAAGTTTGTACCCTGAGACTTGTGCATATTCCTCTATTGTTTGTACGAGTGCCTCTATTGACTCTTGTGGGTTGCTTGTGGTGATCAGGATGTCGTCCGCGTATGCTGCAAGTTTGAAGGCTTGACCCTCTACTTGCACCCCTGTGATCTGCGGGTTTGTCCTGATCATATGGAGGAGTGGCTCTAGTGCCAGCAGGAATAGCCCCGGTGATAGAGGGCATCCTTGTCTTGTCCCTCTGCTTAGAGTGAGTGTTTCTGATGTGGCTGCGTTGACCACCACTCGAGCCCGTGGATTTTTGTACAGAGACATGATCATGCCTCTGTATCTTTCCCCAAGTCCGAATTTGCGCATACATTGGCTTAGGAATGGCCACGAGACTCTATCGAAGGCTTTTTCTGCATCTAGTGCGATCATGACGGCCTTCTCTGTGCTGTTTGCAGTGCGGTTTATTAGGTGGCAGAGCAGTCTGGTGTTATCTTGTGAGAGTCTGTTTTTCAGGTAGCCCACTTGTGTTTTGTGTATGAGAAAGGGAAGATATGCATTTAATCTCGCTGCCATTACTTTTGCGTAGATTTTGCAATCAACGTTTATTAAGGAGATTGGCCTGTAGTTTTGTGGGAACTGAGGGTCCTTCCCTTCTTTGGGGATGACAATAATGTTTGCCGCCGCCATTGAGTCTGTCATGTTCCCCTTCTCCGCACATGTCTGGAAAATTCTGACCAGTGTGTCTTTGAGCAGCGGTTGGAATTGTTTGTAAAATGTTGCTGTGAAGCCGTCTGGCCCTGGGGCTTTATTGGTTTTAGCGAGTCTATGGCCATCCCTACTTCTGCTCTGGTTATGTTTTGGTCTAGCGCCTCTCTTTGTTCGCTGCTTAGTCTGGGTAGGTCTAGTTTCTCTAGCAGGCTTGCTCCCCCCGTCTGCCTCCAGTGATGTGTCTGCTGTGTATAGGTCCTTATAGTACCTCCTGAAAGTTTCGAGGATTTTTTTGTTTGCCGTGTGCGTTATGTTGTCTGTATCGGTGATTGCCGCAACTGCGTGTTGCCTCTGTTTGGCTTTTAAGTATCCTGCTAGGGCCCTTCCTGCTTTGTTTGCTGAGCATAAGTTTATGGATTTGTATTTGTTGATCCATGTGGAGGCCCTCTCGCTTAGTATTCTGTTGAGTTCGTACTTTTTCTTTGTGAGTGTTGTAAGTGTGTTTCTGTCCAGTAAGTTTGCAGTATGGTTACCTTCTAGCTCCTATATCTGTTCCTCCAGCTCTCTAATTTTTTTGTTCCTCCCTCTGTTCATTCGTGCCTTAATGCTTAGGAGCTTCCCTCTTATTGTGGCTTTAAGTGCATCCCATAGTGTCATTACTTCTGTGTCTCCTGTGTCATTGTATTGGAGATATTATTTGATTGCCTCTTCTATTTCGGTGATGTTAGTGGGGTGTTCTAGTATGTCACTATTGAGACGCCATCTTCTGCTTGGTGTTTCATTGTGTTTCCCGCTTATGGAGAGGGTGATATGGGCATGATCTGAGACTGTTATGGGTCCTATCTCTGTTGTGTCAGTCAGGTGTGTGGGTGTGTTTGACATGAGTATATAGTCTATTCTACTGTAAGAGTTATGAGGGTTTGAGTAGAAAGTGTATTCTCTGGCGCTGGGGTGTTGTAGTCTCCATGGGTCTGATAATGCAAGTTTGGTACATACGTTTTTAAGTGTGTTCTGTTCTTGTGTGGCGTGGCTAGACCTGTGCGGGTGCCTGTCTATGGCGTTGTCCATCGCCTGGTTCATGTCTCCCGCAGTGATTAGTAGTTCTCCCAATGGGATCTTGCTGAGCTCGCTTTCTACCTCCTCCCAGAACTTTTTGTCTGTTGCATTCGGTCCGTAGATGTTTGCTATGTGCATGGTTTCCTCGCCTCTTTTGATGCATGTGAGTAGCCTTCTACCTTTCGTGTCTGCTACGTTGTCGTGAACCCTGAACTTCCCTTTCTTGCTGATAATGGTGATCACCCCTCCCTTTTTGTTGACTGCTGGTGAGCATACAACCTCACTTATCCAGTTTGCCTTAAACTTGTTTGCGTCCTCTATGGACACTCTTGTTTCTTGGAGGACGTATACATCTGCTCTGAGTCTGTTTAGGTAGTCTAATGTCTTCCGTCGCTTGACGGGGTGGTTGAGGCCTTTGACGTTTAGTGATACGATCTTAATGTCTGCGGCTATCTGCGCTAGGCCCTGAGTGTCAGGTGTGGTCATGGTGTCTTTGTTATCTCGATGCTAACTGGGGTGGATCCTGTGTTAATCCTCTGTAGTCGGTGTATACCTGCCGCCCGCCACCAGTCTTTGGGCCCCCCCCGGGGTCTGGATAGGGATGGGGATGTGTGTGTGAGCAGAAGAAAGAGAGAAAAAAAGAGTAGATAGCTCCACCAAGCTGTGATTGTCCGTGCTGCATGGCCTCCCCCCCAGCCCTCTCCACCCCCCTCCCCCCTGTCAACGTACTGTAAACATGCAACAGCAATGGTTCTCTGCCCTCCGCCCCCCGGGTACATTAAAACTTCCCCTGCTCCCTTCCGTGCTGTGCATTCGATAAAAGGATATTTTGCCGATCACTGGGCCAGCCCATCAGTGATCACGTTCTGAGAGTTCTGTAATACTTGTCTGGTAGTCTTTTAGTTTCTTTATTCCGTTTTTCATGAGGTAGGTGTCGTTTTAGTAGTCTTTCAGTTCTTCGTTCCATTTATCGTGAGGTGGGTGTCATTTTCATTTGAGGTAGATGTTGTTCATTTGAGGTAGGTGTTCCTCTGTTCCTCTGTGGTCACATGACAGAGTCTTTTATCGACGACCTGCTGCTTCCTTCTCTCCTGTCTCCGAGCCATCCGATGAGGCCCTTCTCTTTGCCGTTCCCGGGCTTTTTTGTTCCATCTCCTCCTGATCTGGCTCCTGAAGGTATTTACGTAGCTCTGCCGGGTCTTCGAACAAGCGTGTGCCTTTCCTGTCTGATATCTTCATTTTTGCCGGTCCTACAAAGGTGCACGTTATCTTGGCCTTCTTCAAAGTGTCTCTTAGCGCCAGGAATCCCTTCCTTGTTTCTACCATGCCCTTTGAGAAGTCCTGGGTGATGATTATCTTTTTGCCCTTCCAGTTGAGAGTTTGGCCTTTACGTGCGAAGGCGAAGATGGCGTCGGTGTGGTTTGTTCTCAGGGGTTTGCAAATGATCGTTCTTGGGCCTTTCATGTGCTGTTGTCTTGTGGCCGGAACTCTGTACGCTTTGTCGATCTCGAAGGTTCTTTCAAAGTTTAGGCCAGTCAGCTTGGGTATCAGTGTTTCAAGTAGTGCAGCGCATGAGCCCGCCACTTCTTCCTCATCTTCTGGTACTCCTAGGATCCTGATGTTCCCTTTCCTGTTTTTGTCTTCTTGTTCCGCGAGCATTCTCTGCATGTCGCTAGAGACCTTGGAAATGTAGCGTACATCTCTGTCCATGATGTCTGATTTGTCTTCTATTTCACTGATTCTTCTTTCCGCCTCCCCTACTCTGCTCGCTATTTTGTTCTGGTCTGCACGTATGGCTGTGAGCTCTAGCTGGACCTTGTCCATGGAGGTCTTTGTGGCTTTGGCCAGGTCATTGGCTTCATTTATTTTTTTGACGAGCAGGTCCATCGCTGTCTCCGTGTTTTGCATGCTTTTCAGTTTGATTGGTGATTCCAGGTCTTTCCTAATTTTTTTGCTGTCACTGGTTGACATCCTACCAAAACCTCTTCTTTCTTGGTATATGGACAGCCTTTCCTTCTTCTGCTGGTCCGCCTGTTGCGCTCCTTGTGGTTGGCTGTTGTTTATGTTGTCCGTGTCTTTGTTGATCTTTGTAGTGCCCCCGAATGTGAACCTGCTAGGCCACCTTATCGTCCTTGTTCTGGTTTTCCCGGACGCCAGGGCTTCTGTCCCTGAGCGGGGGAGTTCTTTGTTGAAGTACCCGGTGTCCCTTTTCGCTCACTGTGTCGCTTGGTTTTTGACGGGCTCCTTGGGCTTTCGTATTGCTGTCCCTCTCCTTCTGCTGTCCCTCCTTATGCAATGTAGGCTACTCCCCTTGCCGCCACACTTCCTGCTTCAGTGCTGGTAGCTCCCACCTTCAGTTTGCCCCCATTAAGGTTTCTGCCACCTTCCGTTTCCGTGGGCGCGTCCCCAGTCTCTTTTGGCAGTCTGGTGGGGGCTGTTGGGGGGATTCGCTCTTTTCCAGGACCTTTCTGGTGCTCGTTTCGTTTGGCTCACTCTGCCGTCTCTCCGTGAGACTAGTGGCGTTCGATAGGTTTCTGCCGCCACAGGATGTTTCTATGACCGTTCTAAGATGGCCGCCACGTTTGTTTTGCAAGAGGTTCCTGGGCACTTGATCGCGTAGTGATTGGCACTTGCAAAAACCAGTTCACCGTTGTATAACCTACGTTCCCTTGTGTGTTTCGGCTTTGCCTCTTGCCACCTTACTTAAGATGGCTGCCTCCGTCGCCTCGACCCGTTGTAGGATGGCCGCCGCCTGGGTCCGGTAGGGGATCCGGTCTTGTAGGGAAGATTGTTCTTCTCCAGGACCTTTCTGGTGCTTTGTTTGTTTCGCTTTCTCTGCCGTCCTGTCGGTGAGACTGCCCCAACTATGATGGCCGCCGCTGTTTTGTCCATTCTAAGATGGCCGCCACTGTTTTTGTTTGCCCCGTTCTAAGATGGACGCCGCGTTCTGTTTTGCGGGCGGTTTTCTTGGTGCTTGATCGAGTAGAGATCGGCACTTGCACTTGCAGAAAAAACAGCGCTCCGTTTACACAGCCTGCATTGCCTGGTGCGCTCGGCTTGGCCTCTTTTGCATGGTTTTCGCAACTCTACTTAAGGTGGCTGTCCCGCTGCCTTGCGCTTTGCCTTTGCGCTTTGCCTTGCCCGCGTTCCACTCCTTAATGTGTGGCTGTTGGCCTTTTTGGTTGCGGATGCTAGTCCACCAGGCGAGTGCTTAGCTTTACCACACTACGCTCCCGTGTATTTCCCCTCTCGGCTGCGCTCTGGTAGGTGTGTTCATGCAGTGAGGGGGTCAAGATGGCCGCCTCGGGTTTGGCTTCGGTTTCGTTTCCCTTTCTTTGCGTGATCTGACCTCTCGCCTGCTCGGGGGTTGCCCTCCGCGATCGCTGCAGACTCCGTCCTACCTTCGCTCTTATCGTCAGCGTTTTTCCCCGGTTCCGGACGAGTCTGGTGTCTGTTTCAAAGTCGTGGCGGCCGTTACTTGTCTTCCGTGTACTTTTTACTGCTCCGCCATCTTGGTTTGCCTTACTCCGCTCTCTCAGTCTTGGGGATCTTGGCCTTTTTCTGCCTTCTATTTGGTGTTTCGCTCGCTCAGGCTTCCTTCCTCTGCTGCTCCATGTGTTCCCACACCCTTTGCTCTGCTCTGTGTGGGAGTTCAAGGTCTTTTCGCCGTTTTTCTCGCCGTTCTTTCCCCAGGGTCACGGAGCTCTCGAACTTAGGCAACCGCCTGCGTTGCCATCCAAGCCACGCCCCCTTTTTAACCACTGTGGGAAATGTGGTTATTGATTGAGGGAGGTGTACACCCTTCTCAAGCAACAACCACAATTCATGTCAGGGTAAACCACAAAGGCACTAATTTAACCTTTGCTTAACTTTCTGGTAGCCTGGCACAAAAGAAGTCAGGCAATGTGTTAAGTATTTATGCAGCACGCAAGCAGGAATACAACACAACACAAACAAATCCCACCCAGTTTAGAAACATGGAGCAAAAGCAAAATGTTATAAAGGAAATGAGACCAAAATGACAAAAATCCAATCAGTAGAACAGTAGATATGCAATTTCAAAGATTTAGTTAAGTATAGAGCATAAAAACAAAAATGTGCTGGTTAGGCTAGACTGGGGGAAAGTCACAAGTTCAGGCCAACCTCAATAGAGTGCTGGCCGAAAATAGGAACCAGGCCAGTCCAGTCCAGCTAAAAACTTTACCTTCTTGATGTCTGACGTGAAACATCCAGTATGCAGCGGAGGAGGCAGTGAGGAACACAGAAAGCTTTGTGGACTTTTGACGCTCTAGTGAGAAGGTTCAGTTAGGAGTCATGGACTGTCATTGCTGGAGTTTCACATTGGTGGTCATCGTGGTCTGTCATTGCTGTAGCATGAAGTGCAGATCTCTAGTGGTAGCATGTAAAATCAGGTTCACCATTGTTTCGCATTGACGGTCATTAAAGGTGGGAAGATCTCAGCACAAATGGGCCCATTCACAGGGCTCAGGCAGCTCCAGTTGGAGTTCCAATGGAGGGCCAGTTGTAGCAGATTAGCTGGGCAGTTGAAGGAAGGCCTCTGGAGCTTGTTGTGTCCCTGTAGCTCATCCAACTAACCAGTGGAGTCACTCTGGTAGTCCTGGGTTGAGGAGATGGTCCGCTCTCCTTCAATTAGCAAGGCAGACCTCAATCAGCAGTGCATTTCCCATAAGAAAAGGGCTGGCCTCGAGCAGCAGGGCAGTCCTCTGAAGAACAAGGCAGGCCTGAAGCAGCAGGGAAGTTCTCTGGTAGCAGCAAGGCAGCCCTATGAGAAACAAGGAATACCTCAACCAGAAGGGCATTACTCTGAAATACAAGGCAGTCCTTCTGAAGTCTCCCACAGATCCAGGAGTGTACTGAAGTGTTGGTCTGAGGGTCCAATATTTATACCTAGTGCCAACCTTTGAAGTGGGAGAAACTTCTAGACTTCCCCCCACATCTAGATCTGGAATTACCTTCCTTCCTCGATCCAGACGCCAAGGGGTCTGGGTGACAATGAGCTGTCAAGATCCTTGTGAGTGAGGTCGAGGTAGGCCATTTAAAATGTAATCGGACAGGGAACAGCTCTGCCCTTCTCTATTTTGATTCAAGCAGCAGGCGCCAATTGGTAGAGCAACAAAATGCCAACCAAGTGGCATTTTCAGAATTGTGACTTAAAATCTGACTTTAACAGTAAAGAGGGTTGTAAAATACAATACATTTGCTTGTAAACAGGATATTCCTACCGGATTCCCAAACAAAAGTTATCACTTATTAAATTTAATATGGTACCCCAATGTTATCCTATGGGAGAGGTAGGTCTTAAAGTAGGGTAAAATGTATTTAGGAGTTCTTCCCTACCAATACATGCAACACTCAAATGTACACTGCACCCACCCCTGGGCCTGCTCAGGGCCTATCTTAGGGGCAACTTATATGTATTAAAAAGTAGGGTTTAGGTCTTGTAAAAGGTGTCGAATGGCAGTTTAAAACTGCCCTACAGGATGCAATGGGGGGCCTCTGGCATGTTTTAAAGGGCTACTTAACTGTGTGGCACAACAACAGCTACATCCCACTAGTAGTATTTAATTTACAGGCCCTGGGCCCATGTAGTACCACTTTACTAGAGACGTATAAGTGAATTAAATGTTCCCATTGGGTGTAAGCCAATTTGACCATGTTTAAAAGAGAGAGCACCAACACTATAGCACTGGTTAGCAGTAGTAAAGTGCAAAGAGTCCTAAAAGCCAGCAAAAATGGTTTCATAAAGCCGAAGGGGTAAGGTAAAAAAATGTGGGTTGACCCTGAGGAGATGGCCAAGTCTAACAACCACCTTTGGAATTGCTTTGGAATTTTACCTTGTTAGAACCGGGGGTCTCTAGTTGGCAGAGGTAAGTGCCTTAGACCAAGTAGGGACCCCTTGCTTCTAGTCAGGGTGAAGGAATAACCCTCTGAGATAACCCCTGCTCACCCTCTAGGTAGCATGGCGCGAGCAGTCTAGGCTAAACAGAGGCAATGTGGATAACATTTGCACTTAACACAACAATAATCCCCAATCCACCACAAACTGAGACCACACAGGTAAGTATATTTTATAAAAATATATAACTTTATCTAGTTTCAGCAAGTAATTAAAGCAGTTGCATGATAAACACTTCTTTAGAAAGCTGTTGCATTTAATCTTAAGGGTTGTATTTAATTTCAGGAAGTTCTCAGGTACGAAAAAGGATCAGTCTCAGATCTCTTAAAATCAGTCTTAAAGAAATAAGCACTACTGATTTATTCCAGGAAAAATGTGCTCTTAAAAACGAGCAAGGAATACAATGCCACGTGTAGTCTTACTTTCAGGCTTTAAGCGCTGCAAGTGCGCTTCCTCGCGAGGCCCAGGGGCTCCTTCCTTCCCCCGGCTCCACCTCACTCCTTCGTGTGCCCCAGGCGCCCTGCGCCCAACAGAACGCCTTGGTTTCTGGTCCCGGCCGGTCCCTCCTGCTCCCCCGCCTGCTCTCGACAATCCAACGAGCGGCGGGGAGCGGACCAGGCGCTCAGATGCTGGGACGGCAGGCCGGGGCAGAGGACACTCGGGAGGATCCCTCGGCGAGGGCAGGTCACTTCTTCCCGGGTCCGGCGGTGATCGCGCAGCACTCCCAGGGGTCCAGAGGACGGGGACCAATCCGGTCGCGGCGTCTGGGGCGAGCCTCTGGTGCACCCGGGAGTCAGCCAATGGCAGAGCGGCTCCCGGGACAGCCAAGCAATGACGCTCCGCTCCTTCGGCCAATCACGGCCCAACACCACGGATGACGCTGCGCCGCACAGGCCTATCCTGTTGCGGCGTTAGTGAGGGGGCTCGGCTCCCTCCACCAATGGGAGCGCGGCGGCTTCGTTCTTCGGCCCCGCAGCTCCGATCAGGACGGCACTTCGGGAAGGGGTTTTTCTGGCCCCGGGCAGCGGCGGTAATCAGGCGGCAGATGATTTTAGAAAGCGCGGGTCACAGACAGACCGCCCTCTGAGCCTCACAACCGCTCTTGAGTGAATTCCGCGAGGGGAGGCACCACAGACCTCCGACCCTCGCCGGGAATGTGACGATGAGCACAACGATCCCTCCTTACACTCAGCAGTTGAGCGCCACACGCTCCAGGTCCAAAACAACACGATCTTGCAGTAAGTCTTGGCAAAGCTTTAGGAACCTTTAGCCCTGGGTTCCCAACAGGAGGCCAGCTCTTCTCTGGCCCTTGGAGATTCAAGTTGCAGACACAGCACACAGCAAAGTCTTGGCAGTTTCAAGCAGGCAGGGGCACAGCACACAGCAAAATCCCTTTCTCCTCCTCAGCTTCCAGTTAGACAGCAGAACAGGTCAGCCCTTAGAGCACACAGCAAGGCAATCTTCCTTTAGTTCTCCAGCCGTCCTCCTTCCAGCCGAGGTTCATTCTTGCTTGTAGGATCTTAGAATCTAAAATTCTGTAGTCAGGGGTCCTTCCTTATACCCCTCAATGTCTTTGAAGTCCTTTGAAGTCTTTGTGCAAGCGGCCCTGACTCCAGTCTAAACCAGTTCTGGGGGTTGCTGAAGCACTGAGGTGTTTCTGGTTTTCTTCTTCCTGTCAGCTCCAGGGTCAGAGGTGTCAGTTGGCCGGCAGGAGGGAGCTAGCATTGGGGGGCAGGCAGGCACAGCCCAGCACTATCAGGCTTTTCTTCCTCCCACCTCCCTGGCAGCAGATGTGCCCTTTCATCCCCGGGCTGGCTCCGACCCTCTCCTCCGGGGGCTCTGCAGCCCCCCTGTCACACCCAGACCAGACAGGCATTCCACAAACCCAGGCACACAGAAAGGTTTAGACAAGAGAACAGCCACTTTCTAAAAGTGCTATTCTCCAACACAGGATTTAAAAACACCCTTCACTAAAAGATGTGTCATTAAATTCTGAGTTCAGGGATATCTTTCACTTACGTCCCATCTTGTTCCTATGGGGAGATAGGCTGGCATCACATGGGGCCAGCCACCTCCATGTTACTCTATGGAGCAAGAGAGCCTTACAGCAGTGAGCACATAAAATGGCTGCTGCCCTTTTTATCCCTTTTGCTTGCCCGTGTTGCCGCTGTGGCAGTTTAGAACTCATTCAGAATCCAGGGATAAGAATTGCAGCCCACTGCGGACCCGCCCGCCAGTCTCCAGCCGCTCCCTCGCTCTCTTGACAACTGGAGCGGGAGCCGCCGGGAGGAGACCGGCGAGGGGCAGGACCACAACTCCCAGCAGCCCTACTGGGGTCCGCCTCATCTGTGAGCGCCTGGAGGCGCATAAATATGGCTCCACCACTACAACGAGTGGAATCCCTTTTGCTTGCCCGTGTTGCCGCTGTGGCAGTTTAGAACTCATTCAGAATCCAGGGATAAGAATTGCAGCCCACTGCGGACCCGCCCGCCAGTCTCCAGCCGCTCCCTCGCTCTCTTGACAACTGGAGCGGGAGCCGCCGGGAGGAGACCGGCGAGGGGCAGGACCACAACTCCCAGCAGCCCTACTGGGGTCCGCCTCATCTGTGAGCGCCTGGAGGTGCATAAATACGGCGCCACCACTACAACGAGTGGAATCCCTTTTGCTTGCCCGTGTTGCCGCTGCGGCAGTTTAGAACTCATTCAGAATCCAGGGATAAGAATTGCAGCCCACTGCGGACCCGCCCGCCAGTCTCCAGCCGCTCCCTCGCTCTCTTGACAACTGGAGCGGGAGCCGCCGGGAGGAGAACGGCGAGGGGCAGGACCACAACTCCCAGCAGCCCTACTGGGGTCCGCCTCATCTGTGAGCGCCTGGAGGCGCATAAATACGGCGCCACCACCGTCTCGCGGGACGCCGGGCGAAGCCCGGGCCAAGGGCGGGCCTGTCCTAGCCCGTCACAGACCGGAGGAGACTGGGCTGGGGCCACTCCCTAACAACTAACAAAAGGTACCTTTCCATTAAAGGCCTTACATGCTGACCAGAAGGGGAATAAACATCATTCCTGCCGCATAGTTCATAGCTATTTCAATTTTGTCATCTGCCCTGTTCAAGCACACACAATGTCATCAAGGGGCTCCAGAAGTAAAACGCTCAAAAACATGCCAAAATCTGTAGGTCCAATAGATCAATTTATCACGAAAGTCAATCAAACTATCGACCAAACTGTAATGCTGATTGACCGACGAGTTTCTTATGAATTAGATCAAGCAAGACGCTCCTCAATGGGAATATTGGCTCAAGCACAAACTGCAATTAAACAATTAACAAAGACATCCGCACCGGGAACACGTGCTGACATCCATGCCATTCCCAATTCAATTGATTTGTCAGTGTCCACACTATTATCAGATTCACAACTGACTCAGGGCCTCGAGCATACTCCTGACATCTTTGCAACCCCGCAGTCACTGGAAATTGACTCCACACAGAGCGAATCTAGGGGGTTAAGGGAGGGCGCAATCTCAAAACACCCGCAACACAAGAAAACAACTTCAAAAAACCAAGCAATCAAAGACACTGCAACCTCTGAATTTTTACAACATAATACACATCCTAAAAAATCTCGCGAGTCCAACAGTACTAATGAGCATAGTGAGGACAACAACAAATCCATCAAAATAACAGAAGCTAACAGGAATATTAGCTCTGACGTTGTCATCTCTGATGATCATTTAAACGTAGCTATTTCTAACAAGACTTATTTAGAAAATCCAGCTTCTCTTCCAGATAAAAGCAATAAAAAATTTGACCCAAAACACACACCTGGCGAAAGAGATAGCTGAAATAGTTAAACATCAGCTACAACCAATTCAAAAAAGTCTTGAAATTATCGAGAAGCAAGTAGCGATACTAGTTGCTATCTCGAAAAAATCCACAAACCCACAAAGTCAAGGGCTGCCAAACTTGGGTGGTCCTAAGTGTTGGATTCCAACCAGCTTGTCCCACACCACGGAAGCGAGGATGGCCCCAGTCCTCTGCCCCTATCCGGACCGCAATACGCATGTTATTACACAGCGCATATGCAGCCAGGAAAAGGGAAGAAGGTGGGTATAGTCCAAAAAGAAAAGAAAGAGAGGTCCCAAGACTCTTTCCTTGCTCAGCTAAGCCGACCCGGAGTTGTAACTATACAGGTCTTCTTTTCTGCAGAGGGAAAAAAAAAAGAGAAGAAACAAAGAAAGGAAAGACTTAATTTTACAATACTGTCCTCTCACCTGTAACACTCACAGACATACCCAAGATGCCCAACACAACCCTGTTCCCCTCCTTACTTGTTATGCCCAGCTGAATCGCCTGTACAAGAGTCTTCTGGGATATCCGGGAGTCACAAGAGTCAACTCCTGACTCCAAAACGTGGAAATGAAAATTAAAGGACACCCACTCGCAAAAGATCATAATATCGGGGAAAAAGTCTCCAGACTGAAAAAACCCCGCTGTAAATTGTCCTTCATTGAAGCGTTATTCCAGCATAACGATTCTACTAAGATGTGGCCACAAAACTAACCCAAAGATTCCTAAAAGACGCCTGAAACTCAAAGCTCCGTAATTGCGTCCAAATTTCACATAAGGAGGCGAACAGACTACAGAAAGTCCGGAAACGGGTAATTACTTGTTGAACAAAAGTGATCAACTACACATACGATGTCTAGGCGATTCCCGGTATTAAACCGTGGTTCAGGACACCACCGCATACGGAAATCAGCTTTCTCTTCTCGAAGGCACTCAATTGTCCGAGTGACTCCACAAGTCGTTCGCCATGTAAAGATGCAGAACGAAGCCTCGCTCTGCTCAATCCGATCCCACAATACACTCCCAAGTCCACAGAAAGGCACACATGGACCGAATAACCAGAACCTGGAAGAACCCAACCAGGCCAGAAACCAAGCACTGATCCCAAGTGCTGGCCCCTCTGATAAGGAAAAAGAAGGAGGGGCTACAAAGAAGGAGGCTACCTCCGTGACTGAAACAGAGAGAGGACACCGCTAATACACAGCACATAGAGAGAAGAAAGGTATGGAGAGGCGGCTAATTCCCCTATTTCCCAACAGTACCTCCCCGCAAGGGCCTCCCAACGGGACGGGGTTTAGTAGGATGCCGTAAATGAAACATTCTAACTAAGCGAGGAGCATGCACCCCACTAGCAGGTTCCCATGTCCGGTCTCCAGGAGGATACCCCTTCCAATCAATCAAATACAATAACCTCCCTCTACTTCTCTTTGAATCAAGGATAGCAGTAACCTCAAATTCTTCGGCCCCATTAACCAATAAAGAAGGAGGTGGAGGCAAAGACTGGTCAGTATCTACGTAAGGCTTCAATAACGAAGTATGAAATACCGGATGAATGCGATATTCATCAGGCAACTCCAACTTCATTGCCACAGGATTTATCACAGTAGTGATGGAAAAAGGTCCCACATATCTAGGTTGTAATTTCTTCGAGCCTTCCATTCGTAGGTTCTTTGTGGACAACCAGACACGGTCCCCAACACTATAGAGTGGGGCAGGAACCCTATGTCTATCTGCCTGCTTTTTCATGTCATCCTTGGCCTTCATCAGATGCTCCTGAGCTATCCCCCAAATCCGTCCCAGAGTAACCCCCAAGGTGTCAACAGCTGGTACATACCCTGAAGGTTGGATGGGAATGGCCTTCGGGTGGAACCCCATGGAACAATAGAAAGGGGACATTCCAACCGCAGAATGAACGCTGTTGTTATACGCAAATTCAGCTAGCGGAAGAGCCAATACCCAACTGCAGGTCAAAGAAGTCAATAAACACCGCAAATATTGCTCCATTGTTTGATTGGTCCGCTCAGTTTGACCGTCAGACTGAGGATGATAGGCAGAGGACAGGCATAGTTTCATCTGTAGAGCCTCACACAATTCAGTCCAAAAGTGTGAAACAAACTGGGCCCCCCTATCCGTTATAATAGCGGATGGCAAGCCATGAAGTCTCACTAATGATGATACAAAAATCAAAGCCATTTCTTTAGCAGATGGTAATTCAGCTAGGGGAATAAAGTGGGCCATTTTGGTAAATGAATCAACCACCACCAGAATCACAGTACAGCCTGATTCCAACGGTAAATCAGTGACAAAATCCATACTAATAGTATGCCATGGAGCAGGTGGTACTGGTAAAGGCTGCAACAGGCCAGATGGACTGGAGAGAGTTGGCTTACTCACAGCACATCCTGGACAAGACGCCACAAACAGTTGCACATCATGTGCCAGAGTCTCCCACCAAAACCAGCGTAAACAAAATTCTCTGGTCTTATTCATTCCTGGATGGCCCACTAGAGCCGATGAATGGCACCACCTTAACACGGATTCTCGTAAAGAAGGAGGGATGAACAATTGGGTATCATAATACAATAACCCGTCTTTCACAAAGAACAAAGGCTGAGATACCCAAGGATTAAGATCCATATCCCTCAACTGATCCTTCACTGAATCCAAAAACTCATCCATGGTAACACTACCAACAATTCTTTCCGGTGCTATGAAAGAACCCAGGTCCCTTTCTGTCCCCCACTCCACCTGCTTCACATGTATCCGGGACAAAGCATCTGACTTCAACTGCTGTGCGGCGGGTCTGTAGGTGATTATAAAATCATACTCATTAAAGAAAGAAACCCACCTCATCTGTCTAGGAGTTAAGGCACGAGCGGACCGAAAGAATTCAAGATTCTTATGATCCGTAAAGATGGTGATAGAATGGCGTGCCCCCCACAAATGATGACGCCACTCCTCAAAAGATAGCTTATAATAGCCAAGAGTTCACGTTCAGCCACCGTATAGTTTCTCTCGGCTGGTAGTAGCGTTTTAGAGAAGAAAGCCACAGGATGCATAAACCCAGTGTCTACATCTCTCTGGGACAACACTCCCCCCACCGCTCCTAAGGAGGCGTCGGCTTCAACAAAGAACGGTAAAGCAGGGTCAGGATGGACCAGTACAGGGGCCGAGGTGAACCGTTCTATCAGCTGTTCTAATGCCTTTTGTGCCAGATCTGACCACACAAAAGGAACTCCCTTTCTCAGTAACACAGTCATGGGGGCAACTATGTCCGAAAAATGTGAGATAAACCGCCGATAGAAATTGGCGAACCCAAGTAACACCTGCACTTCTTTAACACATGTGGGGGACGGCCAAGTTGTTATCGCCTCAATCTTACGGGGATCCATCCGAATTCCCTCAACGGACACAAGGAATCCTAAAAACTCCACTCTGTCTGTATGGAAACTACATTTCTCAAGCCTTACATACAGCTGGTGTTCTTTCAATTTCTGTAAGACTTGGCAAACGTGTATTTCGTGTTCTGCCACAGTATTGGAGAAGATCAAGATATCGTCTATATAGACGATGACGCTCAGATCTAAATATTCCCTTAATACCTCGTTGATAAAAAACTGGAAGGCAGCCGGAGCATTACAAAGTCCGAAGGGCATAACACAATACTCATACAGACCAAACTTAGTCCTGAAAGCCGTCTTCCACTCGTCGCCTTCACGGACTCGTATGAGGTGGTATGCCCCTCGGAGATCCAATTTTGTAAAAACCGTCGCATGCCTCAGTTGATCAAGCAACACAGGTATTAAGGGAAGAGGGTATTTGTTCTTAATAGTGCCCTTATTGAGCGCCCTATAGTCCACACAAGCTCTTAGCCCTCCCTCCTTCTTTGAGATGAAAAAGATAGCCGAGGAAGCAGGAGAGGAAGAGGGACGAATGAACCCTTTAGCAAGCATTTCTTCTACATAATCCCTCAAGTGTTGTTCTTCCGGCCCAGACAATGCATAGATGCGACAACAAGGTAACGTAGCCCCTGGCACCAAATCAATCCTGCAATCGAAAGAGCGATGAGGTGGTAAATCCTGCGCTCCTCCTTTATCAAATACCTCGGCAAACTTCACATATGATGCGGGAATGTTCGGCAACTCACCACTAACCCCTTCTCCCACAGCACAAGTCAAAGGGGTGATCCAATCCGAAGCTATCTTGTAGCAATTCTGTAAACAATAGACTGAATCAAGGGTCACTGTCCGTCCAATCCAGTCAATTTTTGGATTGTGTGATTGTAGCCACGGCACCCCTAACACAATACCAAAGGATGGGGCATCGATCAAATCGAAACCGAGAAATTCAGAATGCCCATTATCAGCTATCATGCACAACGGCTCTGTTTGGCGTGTGATGGTTCCAGAAGACAACTCAGTGCCATCTATGGCCCTTACTGGTTCAGGCTGCTCTTTATAAATCCATGGAACTTTTAATTCCTCTGCCAACTTGATGTCCATAAAGTTCCCCGTGGCACCTGAATCCAGTAATGCAGATATAGGGGCCCTGTGGCTATTGGTTATGACCAAACAAACCGTAATCATGAAATGTTTAGGGACTCTCCTGACTGTACCAGATATCTGATAGGAGGGATTATAGCGTTTTTCCGATATCCCTTCCTCAGATTGCCGCACACATGCAACCACCTTCTTGAATGGAAAAGAAGTCGGTTTTACGGGGCATTCCCTAGCATAATGCCCCCCTTGCCCACAATATAGGCACAGATTCAGGGTGCGTCTTCTACCCTTTTCCTCAATTGACAGAGAACCCCTCACTCCACCTATCTCCATAGGTTCAGGAATAGTTTTTTGTTCAACAATATTCCTTGTTTCACTTCTACCAGGTACAACTCGAGCTACCTGGAAACGAGTCTTTTCACCTCTCCTTTCCATCAATCTATGATTTAGCTTCACAACCAAATCTATGAATTCCACGCAATCATCAGGAGGATTCACAACCTGTGAAACAACATCTTTCAAATCCTCTGATAACCCTTGGTAAAACAAAGAAGTTCTCTTATCTGAGGCCAATGGGTCTCTGAAACTAAACGATTAAAATTGGACACATAGGTCAACAAATCCTGTTTCCCTTGTCTCAACTTTAATAGCTCAGCATCACTTGCTTGCATGAATGCGTGTTTAGCAAAAAGACAACGCATTTGTTCCTTAAAGGCTCGATAATTATATAATACAGGGTCATCGTTTTCCACTAATGGTACAGCCCACGTGGCAGCTGTTCCCGCCAGATATGATATTACAAAGGCTACTTTAGCGGAATCATCGGGAAAAGAATTGGGGCGACACATGAAATGGAGGTGGCATTGATTCATAAATACACTATATTTGCTGGAATCCCCAGTGAATCTCTCAGGAACCGCCAAAGGAACGGGGGTAGGAGTAGTGACGTTGACAGTTAAAGGAGGATTGCTTGCACTAGAACTCCTATCATACTGAAAAGTAGCAGGCTGAACCAAAGGCGGTTTTCCTCCACCCCAACCCTGCTCCTTAGACCTCACTACACTCAATTCCTGCCTCAAGCCCTGATTCTCCTGTTTCAATTCAAGCACCTGTGTCTGTAGAGAATTGATTGCTCCCATTATGTCCTGCATAGTAGGAACCCTGTCCTCAATTACATTTCCATCCTCATCCATTCTCGCTCGGGTGGTTTAAAGTTCGTGGGCTTGGTTTTCTGTTGGATTCCAACCAGCTTGTCCCACACCACGGAAGCGAGGATGGCCCCAGTCCTCTGCCCCTATCCGGACCGCAATACGCCTGTTATTACACAGCGCATATGCAGCCAGGAAAAGGGAAGAAGGTGGGTATAGTCCAAAAAGAAAAGAAAGAGAGGTCCCAAGACTCTTTCCTTGCTCAGCTAAGCCGACCCGGAGTTGTAACTATACAGGTCTTCTTTTCTGCAGAGGGAAAAAAAAAGAGAAGAAACAAAGAAAGGAAAGACTTAATTTTACAATACTGTCCTCTCACCTGTAACACTCACAGACATACCCAAGATGCCCAACACAACCCTGTTCCCCTCCTTACTTGTTATGCCCAGCTGAATCGCCTGTACAAGAGTCTTCTGGGATATCCGGAAGTCACAAGAGTCAACTCCTGACTCCAAAACGTGGAAATGAAAATTAAAGGACACCCACTCGCAAAAGATCATAATATCGGGGAAAAAGTCTCCAGACTGAAAAAACCCCGCTGTAAATTGTCCTTCATTGGAGCGTTATTCCAGCATAACGATTCTACTAAGATGTGGCCACAAAACTAACCCAAAGATTCCTAAAAGACGCCTGAAACTCAAAGCTCCGTAATTGCGCCCAAATTTCACATAAGGAGGCGAACAGACTACAGAAAGTCCGGAAACGGGTAATTTCTTGTTGAACAAAAGTGATCAACTACACATACGATGACTAGGCGATTCCCGGTATTAAACCGTGGTTCAGGACACCACCGCGTACGGAAATCAGCTTTCTCTTCTCGAAGGCACTCAATTGTCCGAGTGACTCCACAAGTCGTTCGCCATGTAAAGATGCAGAACGAAGCCTCGCTCTGCTCAATCCGATCCCACAATACACTCCCAAGTCCACAGAAAGGCACACATGGACCGAATAACCAGAACCCGGAAGAACCCAACCAGGCCAGAAACCAAGCACTGATCCCAAGTGCTGGCCCCTCTGATAAGGAAAAAGAAGGAGGGGCTACAAAGAAGGAGGCTACCTCCGTGACTGAAACAGAGAGAGGACACCGCTAATACACAGCACATAGAGAGAAGAAAGGTATGGAGAGGCGGCTAATTCCCCTATTTCCCAACACTAAGCCCCCAGCTAATAATGCAAAGTCAACCAATAATTCAGCACAACCATCCAACAATTCAGTACAACCATCTAACAATAACCTGACCGTAACAAATACTCCAATTGTTAGGTCAGGAGATCCTGTGAAAAACCCTAATAATCTATCAGACATATCAAAAACTAAGACTCCCCAAGTACTTCCAAAAAAGGTCCCAGACCCACAAACTGCGCTGTCAGCAAATGTCCCTTCCACACCACTTGTCATAACCACCTCCCATAACGAACAACCCCAGAGACATATTACTAAGCCAGAACGTACAAAGAAGAGATGGCCCAAACCAGTAAACCTCCCTCCGGAGGCTGCCCCTTTCGTAGCTATTTTAACAGGAGTTCCAGAATTAAACAACGACATAGACGAACCAACTTGGTCCCTACTAAATAAAACTCGCCATTGGCTGAATACTAATAAACCAAATCAGCATAATCACGTTACTAAAATTGCCACAGTAAGAAGGGCCCCATGGATAGGATATCAACCAAAAACCATCCCGGGTGACTGCATAATAGTCAATTTTGAGAACCCCCGTGCAGTGGACTACATCTGCTCCTGGGATTCACTAGGTAGCAGCGGAGGAATAAATGTCAAACAATTATCATTCTTTTACCCCCGTCAAGGTCATTATTCCGAAGGCCCTAACTGGTCTTCAAACTGGTCATGGAACCAGCCCGAGTTTGGACAAAGAGGCTGGAGCCAGGGAGACTGGTATAATGGAAACACCCAAAGGGGCTGGCCCAAGGGAGAATGGGGGCACGAAAACAAAGATCGGGGCGACTGGAACATCGTTGGTAGGAGAGGCCAACAATTACCCTACAGGGATGCATGGGGTGGAATACCAACTTTCAACAGTTATAGTTGCTTAGAGATGGTCGATTGACCACCACCATAGAACCATGTCACTACTCCCCTTTTTAATAGCAGCGCTTTACTCAACAAATCAGTCAAGCATCCCGAAAAGATTACACTCAACAAGGTTTCTTTAACAACAACTAATTGGCCAAACGAACTAACTGTGACGATAAACACCCAAAAAATGGAAGATTGGACAGAAGAGCAGCAATGCTCTTCCAAGTTCCCCACCAGTCTTCCCTCTTCATCACAAACTAGTTTAGATTCGCAGGAAAGTGTTTTAAATCCGACACCTGAGTTTCAATCAAGCCAATCTGAAGAAATTAGTGCCCAGAGCAAGAAATCCTTCTTAAATGGTGATAACTCCGACAAAAGGCTGTTATTCTGGAATGTGGCGGGGCTAGTCACAAAACACATTGAAAAAAGCTTTCTTAGCCTGGTAAATTCGAACGACGTAATTTGCCTTCAGGAGACATGGCTCAATGACCCAATTCATCTCTTGGGGTATAAAACATACTTTTCACAAGCCATAAGATCCAACTCAGGCAGAAGTAAAGGGGGCTTAATAATATATATTTCCAATCTCTGGCCTTGTCGTGAGATAATTTCAGTAAAGTTAGGTCAGAATTTTCAGATTATTAACATACATGGAACAAGACAAGAGGTCTACACTATTATTAATTTTTACAACAACATGAGCTCAACAGAGTTGACTAAGGCCTTAAATGAAATTCTCCACCTAGTAAACGACCTCAAAGCAAAACACGCAAAGGATTTCCACACAGTAATCTGGGGAGGAGATTTTAATCTCCATTTATGTAACAGATGCGATACCCCCACCTGCGGGATCACAGATGAAGAAGGAAACACTCTAACTCATTTCGTTCACACAGCAGAGGGCAGTAACATACAGGCTACGATGACTGACTTAGACATAGGGTTCGCCAATATGATAAAAACGTCCACAACTGAATTCACTTCAACCTTTCACGGCAGAGGTTTCAAAACCTTAATAGACTATATTTTAGTATCCATAAACAAAGCAGATAATATTAAGACCTTCGAAGTGCTCGACAATGCACTTAGCGATCATTCCCCCATCAGAATGACGTTCTTGGAACGCAAACATCAGAATAAGCTAGACAGGGTACACTCTAGCCTCTTACACCAGCAAGCATTAACACTGAACAGATTAAACGGCTACACCTTAAAATGGGGCAAATAAGGTCAGGAAACTGTAAACGCGAGAATAATTAAAACATGTAAAAATGAAATAGATAGGTGCTTAGATCCTTCCACAACTTCAAATGAAATTTTGACTAAGTACACCAATATTGTGGAAAACATAAGAAAAGAATTAACTAAGCCCCATACACAAAACAGGACTACAAGAAAGGGATGGTTCACCACGGAATGTACAAAAGCTTATTCTAATTTGAAGAAGGCTCTAACAAAAAAAGAAAGAAATAGAGAGGAGGTGATTAAACTAAGGAAGGCCTACACGCTTGCAATCCGAAAAAGAAAAAAGGACCTCCAAGCAAACTTATGGACTGAATTACAGAAAAGCAGCACTCAAAAAGATAGCGCTGCTTTCTGGCAGATATTGAAAACTCCCTTTCTAACAGAAAAGAACGATGTCCCCTCACTAGACGTTGCTATAAATGCCGGGGACTGGGTCCAACATTTTTCAGGGGTTTTTGGTAAGGATAAATCTATAGACTCAGAACATCTGGACCCCCTTCCGCCAGTGAAATATCCACTAGCTCTCCATTTCACATTTAATGAAACGATGAAGGCCATAAAAACTGCGAAATCAGGCAAAGCACCTGGGCCAGACTCGGTTCCTATGGACCTTTATAAATATATACCTGACCTCTGGTGCCCACTGCTTACTAAAGTATTAAATGCGGCGAAGGAGATTGGCCTTCCTGAATCCTGGTCAACTTCAATACTCGTTCCTATCTTTAAAAAAGGTAACAGAGACAGCCCCTCCTGTTACCGGCCCATCTCCCTCCTGGACTCGATCGGAAAGATGGCAGGACGCGTCCTTCTTGATCGACTCCAGGAGTGGTCGTTAGAACATGGGGCAATTTCGGACCTACAGTATGGGTTCAGGACAGGACTGAGCACAGTTGATCAGGCCTTAAACTTAACACTACTGGCTGGAAAATACTTAGACGCAAAAAGATCGTCCCTACACATGGTTTACGTTGACCTCACAGCAGCGTTCGACTGTGTCGAACACTCAAAATTATGGTCAATAATGCTGCAAATGGGGATCGATCCACCAATAGTTGATTTTCTCCGTGAACTATATACCGGAGCCACGGGAAAGGTTAGATTTGGGACTGGTGGTCAGTTAACTGAGAGCTTTTCAGTAGAGAAGGGGGTCAGACAAGGGTGTGTTCTGGCCCCCTTCCTATTTACACTCTACACCAACGGGCTAGAGGCTGCAATGTTAAAAGGTGTAAAAGACCTCCCAGCAGTCGGTCGTCGGCTGATTCCAGCACTATTATATGCCGACGATGCGGTAATCCTCGCCCGAACCCCAATCCAGCTCCAACGGGTATTGAACAACTACTGCTCCTTCATGACCAGTTTGAGCTTAAAAGTCAACATAAAGAAAACATATGTGATGCACGCTGGCATAAAGGGGAAAAAACCAAAGAAAATCTACGTGGACAACTTACCCCTTGAAAGAACAGATACTTATCCTTACCTTGGCATCATCATTGATGAGGCATTTAAATGGAAGGAAGCCATTAATGCCCGTAAACTGGCCTTCATAAGAACTATCGGTGCACTAAAGGCTTTCTCCCTTCGGCTCGGTAAAAGACCTCCGACCGAGATGATAAAAATATACAACGCCAAGTGTCTCAGTACAGCAACCTTTGGTGCAGGGGTTTGGGGAGGGGCAAATGTAGACCAGCTCCAAAAAGTTGAAAATTCTTTTCTAAGATTTTTGTTGGCCGTACCGAAAAGTACAACTACGTATGGGTGCCATCTCGAACTTGGTATGGATTATATTTCTGACATTATTAAAATCCAACCGATCATGTTGTGGCGCAGAATCTGGGCAACGGATCAATGCCAGCTCACAGAACAATTGTTTTGGACTGTATGAAACTTGAGAATACGAGAAAAGTAAGATGGCTGACCTATGTCAAGAAATTTCTCACTGACATTGGATATGTGAGATTTTTTAACGACCCCTTATCGGTGACAGACATATCAAAAAAAGAACTAAAAACACTATGTCTGTCACATCTATCTCAAGTGCGATTGCTGGGCGAAATAGGGAAGCCATCAGTCCAGAAATGTTTACTGATTCAGTCTGTTCCAACTATTCAACCATATCTTCAGTACAACCTAACTCAATACGAAAGATACCTTCTTACCCGTTTCAGGTTTAATTTATTTCATTACATGGTTTTATTCCCCAATCAAAATGACTGGTCCCATAACGTTTTTCTGTGTCCTTGTGATTCAATGTCTTCACAGTCCACAATCCATGTCCTCTTTTTCTGCAAATTTTATGTACTAATACGTAGGCGGTGGATAACACCACTATTAAAGGTTCTAAAGATCCGTAAATGCCGCCCGGCCTATTTGGTCTTACAGCTATTGGAAATCAACTTGATGGCAAAATCAATTGCACAGTTTCTTAAACTGTGTATCAGGCACCGAACGAACCTTTGAATAGTTACTGAATAGCCTTTCCGAAATAATATGCACTGATAAAATGTTTTTATAATACCTTGTGATATTAGAATGAATGTGAATTTTTAAAATAACTTTTACTGTGTTTTTATGTACTTTTATGGCTTTCAAAAAAAACGGAAACCGAATAAAGATGATTTGATTTGATTTGATTTGGCTGCTGCCCACTACCAGAGCATGTGACCTGCACTAGTACATGCTCTACCTTATCCATACACTGCACCCTGCCCAGGGGGGTACCTTGAGCCTTCCATAGGGGTGACTGAGGTGCACAGACAGGGAAGGGTTAGGCCCAGCCAGAGGAGACACTGGCCAGGGGGACAGGGCAGTCCACTGACTGCACACAGGCCCTGCGCTGGCAGGCCTGAGTCCTTTTTAGGGCTACTCATGTGGGTGGCGCAATCTGCGCTGCAAGCCCACTAGTAGCATCTGTCATCACCAGCCCTGGCACACACAGTGCACTTTACTAGGGACTCCATGGTGATACAAATATGCCAATCAGGTATATTCAATTAATAGGGCAATTTACAGAGGGAGCACTTACACTCTGAGACTGATCAGCAGTGGCAGAGTGTCCAAAGCATCTAAATCAGCAAAAACGAAATCCAGCACAGCATCAAAACACATGAGTCAGAGGCAAAAAGATGGGGGAAGAACCACGCCAAAAGGTGTCAGGTCTAACACACCTGATCACATGAAAGGTCAAAATAGTGCCGCAAATTGCCTTAAGAAGTCCTTTGACACAAACAAAGTCATTTTGTAAAGATAGAAAACAGTAATTTAAGGAGTGAAATCATTTTAGTAGGAATCACTCATTCCACAATGGCTGTAGGGAGCTAACCCCATACCTTCAGGTTGATCATATGGGATTGCATCATATTAGAACACCAGATTCAGGTAAACATCCAGGTGTTTGAAGCCTCCAGATTCTATCAGTCATTGCTATTGCCAGGAGGTCTTCTCTCCTTGACCCATAATATGATTGATTGTTTTCCAATTAATGCAGCGCCTCAAACACTTCCCAAACAGATCTAAGATCTGGATCGCGTCTGTGCCCAAACTTTTAAGATTTGTGAGATACAGAAGCCGGTCAGAATCACAGAGGGAGTCACAATATTTCATCCTCCATCTTGTAAGCCTATTTAAAACCCTGGACCAGAGAATCAGTTATTTTCTATTCAGCTAATAACTCGACATCTATGGTGAATGCCAATTGCTATAAGGAACAACCCTTTCTTGTATCCCTATTAAGAGGGAGCTGTGTGTCATTCACTCAGACTCTAACACTCAGGTGTGCACATAACAGCTGCATTTATTTCAGGAATTATATTCATCTTCTGCAAACTACAAACAGTTGAACCCACACCAGGATGGTGAACACCTTTCTATGTCTACCAGTAACACCTCAAGGGGATGTACAAGCCAGTTGGCGAGCGCCGCTGGATTTTGCACTCATCTGATGATATGTCAGTTTGGACGGCATGAAATAAATCTGCAGTGATCTGAGTACATCCCACCATGCTACTTACAAGAACCTTAACTTCCTAGTTAATAAAGGAGATTGGGGTCTAAGAGGAACAAAGCTCGGGAGGGTGTCTGTCTTGGGGGTTACTGTGTTGACCATTTCCTGCAGATTGTCGCATCGAGGCAGGTGCGAAACCAACTTGCATTTACTTGTATCTCATGAGCAATACCCTCACTAGAACATTTGTTCTGCTACAGCTGGGAATGGCTTATCCATTTGTGTCTTCACTAGTCCTGGTCCTTTTTAGGTTTCGCTGGAGGGCGGAGCTCTTAGCTCCGCCTCCAGAGAAATCTCTTGATTTCCAGTAAGGAGAATGGAATACGCCCCCCTGTCCCATTGGCTAGCTCCATAAATGGAGGCTAGCCATTGGAACAGAGATCTGTCCGTCAAGGCCGGACCAGATTCGGGGGCGTTCCCGAGATTTTTTCCCAGGGCGGAGTTACGTTTTTTCCGTTCCCTCCCCTTTCACTGATGCGCTGTCCATTTCCGCCCCCCCCCTCGCTGTCCTGTGCACGTTTCCCGCCGTCCGTGTCCTCTCCCGCCCCCTCCCGCCGTCCGTGTCCTCTCCCGCCCCCTCCCGCCGTCCGTGTCCACTCCCGCCCCCTCCCGCCGTCCGTGTCCACTCCCGCCCCCTCCCGCCGTCCGTGTCCACTCCCGCCCCGATTGATGCATTTGCCCGTAAAAATCAGCCCCCGCCTGCCTACCTAAGGAGAAGGGCCGCTGCGCTACCCGCAGCGACCCGGAAGTGGTTGGCCGGCCGGCCAATCCCAGCGCGGCCGGCCGGAAGTGCCCGCCCCCGCAGCCCGGGGGGGGGGGAAGAAAGAAGAAGCATGGCGGCATTGGGATGGGATGAGATGATATATCCTGATTCTTCAGCACTCTGGTAAGCTGAACACTAAATACTCCACCTGTACACGTTGCAATATTCTGTTCTGAAGACTGCAGGGACTCCGTGCACTTGATTGGCAGACGGGAGGGAAGCTGCCTTTCCTGGCTGATGACGATGCAGACAGGAATTCAATTTGGAAAAGGCAGGATCGGTGGGAGTCGGACGGTGGACCCATCCAGAAGCTGAGGCACAGGATGGTAGTTAAGTTTTACATTATTTTATATATATGTTTTTGTTTCTTAATTAAACAACCCCCTCCCGCCTCCCCCCATACTCCCCCAGGACAACCACATTTCCACCCCCTCTCCCCCCTCCCACCTGCCGGCCGGCCGCAATTATCCACGACACCCCCACAGGCCCTCCACAGTCACGGCATTATCTTTCCCCTGTGAATTCCTAAAACACCAGCATGGCCACGGTTAAGTGAAAAATCCATTCACGCAAAGGCCAGGGTAGGGTGTAGCATGGCATAGGCATTAGCTGCATATATGTCATGGATACAATGCTCAGCGTAGGTCAAAGCTACCAAAATCCAACACATCACGCTCCTCTGCCGGCTGAAATGTTTAACCGGGATTAAGAATAAAACTCTGAAATGCCTTTAACGCGTGACTGAGCATGACACGTCCGCACAGGAGGAGAGCTAAGCATGTTCAGGTGCACACACGGCTGGCGCTGATTGTGCAAATGAGGAGTTAGTCGGGGAGTTAAGAACAATTATCGGCCAACAAAATCAATAACAAAGCTTATGGCCTTTTCTTACAGCCTAGCTAATGTGCAATCACCATGCCCATGAAACAAGTGGTGTTTTCCTACATTTATAGGTGTTCTACCCTTCCCGAGTGACCCCGTTATTGTGATCGTATACCGGCCCACCACCTCCTTACAGGAAATGCTACGAGAATATTGCCAGTTGACTCTACATTATTTTCATGTGCTGCGCAGCCTACAAATTGTAACCTTTTGAGAGTTACGCACACAGTTGGTTTACAAAGCAATATTTTAGTGAAAGTGTAGTGTTGTATCTACAAAACATGCGTACCCATGATGTTGTCTGCGATGCAAACAGTGCTGCACTAATGTAATGGTCGGCCTGATTTAGTGTTGTGCCGATGAGCACAGGTCCTGATAAAGCGCTGTTTTGCAGTTGAGCGCTATCGTCACTTATGTGACCCCCCCCAGAGAGGGATTTGGGTGCTATCTGCAACTTCCACAAAGGTTACACATATTACGCATCCCGAATCATGGTCATTGTTTGACTTGTTATCTTTTGGCGCTACGATTCCACGCACAGCCGGGTCACGCCACATTGGATGACCAGCTGATATGTCACTGCATGGATTTGTTTGTGCTGTTTCAAGTCCTAGGGGGCTGTTTGTGCTGTTCCTGGGGGTGTTTGTGCTGTTCCTAGGAGTGTGTGTGCTGTTCATGGGTGTGTTTATGCTGTTCCTTGTCCTAGGGGTGTTTTTAGTGTTCCTGGGGGTGTTTGTGCTGTTCACTAGAAAGCAATTGCAGTTTTTATAGGTCTATGATCTGTGTGTTTTTTGGATCCATCCCCGGGGGTGAACCCCTGGAACCCGAGTAGGTTGTTCAGGCTCGCTCCGCCCTGCCACTTTCAAATGTCACCAGCCGCCACTGTTGGTCATCATGGGAGACACCATATATCATAGTGAATAAACATGTTTATAAGCACCACCAGAGTGATGCGGTGCAGAGGGTGCTTGATGTTATTTTAAAATACAGTAAGTTGTTTGGTGTAAAGTTATGCTACTTCTTGCTGTGTCTTCTGATGCCCTCACAGTAACATATAGCCTGGCTCTAAAAATATATTTGGGGATCTGTGTATCTGAAGAGTAGTTAAAACTAGAAGATCTCAGATATAGCTAAACTACAAAGTAAAAAACACTGGGATTGATCAGTTATGGTTACTAACACTAACTCCAGCCTAACACACCCCAAATACATGACTCTTCTCAACCATATTTGTCTCTTAACATAAATGTTTTCTATTTATTTGCAAATGTTATTTATGTTTAACTCCACTCTTTCCATTTGTTTACTGGAAGGACATTTCCGCATTTACACCCCCTTATCATCCATTTCATTACTTTCCTTAAATGTTGACTTGGCTTTTATAATGGGGTGAATTATTCTACTGCTGAATATGCTGTCTTTCCATTAAATAAATGCTTTTAGTTGAGGCAAGTATGATGGATTTACTCATCCACTCTACTTCTCCAGGGATTACTCCTGACAGTAGATTTACTTTCTTCTATGCACATATACATATTTAACCTAAGTAGCAAAATGTAAGTCTTTTTGACATTTACATCTAAATGAGTGTGCAAGCAACATAAGCAAAATTCAAAATATGTAGTAAACACAAATACAATAATAGAACATAATACAAACACGGTGGGACTTATCTTGCAGCAGATGCATGGTTGTAACTCATGATATACGTGTTTCGTCATGCTCTAAAGATGCTGGAATGTTTTGGTTACTTACTGTAGTATATATATCTGGATGCAAGGATAGAAACCGCAAAATGCCCGACAGGCCTCACACTATGATAAGCACAGATTTGTTGTGGTTATGTTTAAGCCACGCACTTAATTACATTGGCCACGCCCCAGAGACCCTCCACAGTTTTTTCATCCCATTTAAAGAACTGTGTAAAGCTCTCCAATACTTTCGGGTCGAATTCACGCTATATAAAACTGCAAAAAAAAATTTGAATTGTGCATATACACTGCTTGCTGACAAGGCCTGGCTTCTAAGTGCTGTAGTAGCAGATGCCGCATCTGTGACCCGGTTTTGTGTGTGCCTCTGTTGCCTGCTTGTGACCCGGTTTTGTGTGTGCCTCTGTTGCCTGCTTGTGACCCGGTTTTGTGTGTGCCTCTGTTCCCTTTTGTGATCCAGTTTTGTGTGTGTGTGTGGGTGCAAATGCAATAGGTGTCGCATTTGCGAGAGATTAGGCTATTGGCTTTGTAAATGACAATGCCATTTATTTAGGTTTTCAAAGCCAACACATAAATAAAAATGTTGTCATTTACAATGCCAATAGCTTTAACTTTTCCAAATGCGAAACCGTTGCATTGTAAATGCTTGTTGTCAATTTTTCCCCTTGTACATCCACTTGAGCCCGAGACCACAGGAAGTGTCCAGTGTCTGACTGATCAGCCATTGTCGCCAGTGTCCTATTCTTGGTATCTTTGCTTGTCCAAGCTTCTCAACACTACTCTCCCTTGCTTGTGTAAAGAGTGTTGACTTTCAAAGTCCCTGTTCTCCATATTTCATCTATGAATCATGATGGTTTCAGGAGGCTTGTGTGGAGCACCTGAGCTGCACAGCGTCTAGTTTTACCTGTCTCTCAGCTGCAGATACACCCGCTCCATCACTTTCTCCAGAAGAGCCACACTGGCAAGGGTTATCCGCTGCGTAGACCTTCTTGAGGTGGGCTATGCTGCTGATCACTTGTCTGCCTCCGGCACTTGCAGTGAGGATGGCTCTATTTTGGGCAGTCACTGCAGACGAACAGACCCGCCAGGCTATTGCGGCATAGATACGGACATTTTGCAGCACATTGCGTGAAATTTTGCAGCCCACATTCCACTTTTAGCTGAATTTCTGCAGCATATTATTTTATTTATATTCATTAGTTATTCATAGTTTTTTATTTTTTATTTTAAGCTTAAACGATGTCACCTTTGGAGTGTACGCTGTTCTATGAAAAAAGTCCCAAATAAATGTGTACTATGAAATTAAAAAAAGTTTATAGACTGCGGATGTGGCAATCTCAAAGTTCTTCCAAATGTCTTTCAACTAATTGCTTTTACAAAGAGCTTTAGGGTTTTCAAAGTCAGGTCAAATAGTTCTTCGATTCATTTTTAAGTTATTTCTCTCTGTTCACGAACTATTTCCTAAAAGATTTTTCTAAATCAATGCATAGAGGGAACTTAGGTTGACGTTAGCACTTTTAATTTCGACAGCAAAAGTAGCTAATAAAAAATCCTCATTCTTTGCTGTGATGTGCTGCATACAGTTTCCTATAAACGTGAGGAGAATGAGGGTAATTTAGTAGGATTGTATTAAATATTTTTTGTATCAACAATACACTTGGCAGCTGTCAAGTTCATTATTTCCAGACCATATTCTAGCCAGGACTCACTGCAAAACGGTGCCATAAAACAAACAGAGGGGCATATTATCAAGTAAGGGCGTTACATTATCGCCGCTTTTATCTGCAGGAAACTGCCGATAAAGCGGCGATAATGGGCTTGATAATATGCTCTATGAATTCCAATCGAAGCCCATGTTACTTGTGAAGACATCTAACATGGGCTTTGATTGGAATTCATAGAGCATATTATCAAGCCCATTATCGCCGCTTTATCGGCAGTTTCCTGCCGATAAAAGCGGCGATAATGTAACGCCCTTACTTGATAATATGCCCCAGAATGCGGGCCAGATATACTAAACTTTCACACAACCCAAGGCAACTTGCTGCACTGTATTGCGTGAAAGGGAGAGAGCAGAAATGCACTATATCAGCTAAGATATGGCACACTTCTGTTCTCTCATAGTGCTGGCACTCTTTAGGCAGCGAGGGAGCCTGCATTATAAGGCTAAATGTTTTCATGCGGGAAGGGATACCTTGCTGCAAAAACCAATCCCTCGAGGCATTTTCCTCTTTCTTTGTGGGCTGCAGACAGAATGCAATCCCAGGTTTTCAAACCTTTGGATCTGAGATTGCATGAAATCCATGGGAGGATACATTGGAACTCCCATGTGGCAAGCAACTCCTCCCTGAACGAAATGTATTGGAATGCCGCACTGCATTGCATTACATTTCTTTACAAAACCTCGCAAAGCAGTGCAAATCATCACTTGTGTGACTTTGCAAATATCTACTAGCATTTTGAGTTGTGGCTTTGCACAAAAGTGACACAACGATGTTCCAAAATATTTGTAAATCTGCCCCCCTGTGTCTTATTGAATTTACCTGTGTAGTTTATGCCGGCCAATGAGATATGCAGTGCAGATAAAGCCTTTTCTGCTTGCTCTCTCCTAAGCAATAGTTCCAGCTGGAAGGAGGAACAGGCCATGGCTCTCATACTGCTGCTGCCTTCCATACCAGTACTGCGGCTCTGCAAGGCCTTGAAAGCACCTAAAACAGCAGCTGTCTTGGAGAACTTAGGAAGTAAGAGAAAGAGGGCTGTCAACACTCCGAGAAAGGGGAGCTGCCATGGCGTGCCCCCAGGAAACTATAGACATGGTCTGTATAACCAATTAAACAAAGGTAGACGGAGCAGGAAGTTTCGTTGGTGCAAAAAGACACCTCAAGTATAAACAGGCATGGAGCCCCAATGTGCGCTAGCTTATGTGAAAGGTGGCCACCTTTAACACTTGAAGGGTTAAAGTTTATGTTCTGTATATGCACCAGTGGTCAAATTGGGTGGGCTCTGAGGGGCACGGCGTGCCCATACTTTTTTACTTTAAGAAAAACAGTTCCCCTCCTTTTTAGGTCTCGGCTAGCGAAAGGCTGCGCTTGCGCAGTCTCGCTCCGAGACTTTATGCCTTGAGAGTGGGGCTTGAACCTGCCCCTCTTCTCCATTGGCTGGCTTCCTAAAAGGAGGCCAGTCATTGGACGAGAGGGGCATCACTCCGTTCAAGCTCCGTCTTTTTGGGATTTGGGGGGGTGTTTTTTACTTTCTTTCTCTTTTTTTCTCTCCTCTTCCCATTGGCTGGAATTTTACATTCCAGCCAATGGGAAGAGGAGAGAAAGAAAACACGCCCCTGAATCCAAAAATGACACTGCGTTTCTCCGAGGCATTTCTGCTACGCCTCGGAGAAACGTGGTGGTGTCATGGGGGAGCTCGCTTGGAACCATTTGCTCAGTAGGACGCTGAAGTGATAAATCATCCATTTCCTGCCCGCTTCCCTTTCACCGTGGACCGTGCTTGGTCTCCTGCTTTGCCCTTGCATATTGCTCTGCTGTTTTCCCCGCTTCCGTCCCTGCCTTGTTTACATTCAAGTACCGTGTTTGTCTCTGGGGCGAGTGCAGCGCTTGTGGAAAGCAGCCAATCAGGTCTGCTTCGCAATTAGTAGATTGTGTAATTACTGCGTCTCCTCCCTCGAGGTAGTGTCTGTGGTGACATTGTGTGTACGTGAGGTTTCACATCCAGTCTCTGCAAGGGGCCTCTGTGGAGTAGGAGGCCAGAGGGGCTGGGCGTGTCCAGGGACCCCAGCTGCTCTGCATTCTGTGCCTCCCTTCCTATACACGATGTACCAGCCTGCCCACTGGTGTTCTTGTATCCGTGTGTGTGACCTGCTCGCCAAAAGACTAACGTCAGTCAGAGGTTACACTAAACAGCACATAGGAACAACGAAAGTGGTGTTTTGGTGGAGTTGGAGCAGGGCAGACTTTGCAAGCCGCTTCCACAGATTGCCCTGCGCTCTGGCGTGTGGGCACCACGTGTGTTGTATTCTGTACATACATGGAAAGTGTAATGGAGGCCATGGGCATGCCTGAGAGTTCGCCTGCTCAGCCCAAGACCTTTGCATCCTGATGAGGCGCCCCCACGTTGATGTCAGTGGCACCAGATGAGCGGTTGCAGGGCAGGTGGGAGTTCTCAGTTCATGGTGATGCCACATGACGGGCGATGTTGGTAGTGGAGGCACCATTTCAGCTGAATGCGATGTTGGCCGGCCGTTTTGCGGCTACATGCGGATAGCAGACTGGGTCCTGGATGCGGTGTGGGGAGGTGGTGTGTGTTTTGTAATTCGAGATGGTGATAGTATTGTAAGCAGGGGTCTGATCACAACTGCGTTCTGCCATGAAATGGCCATCTGCGTTGATAAAATGTTGCATCTCTGCAGCAAGCACCACTGACTGTCCTTCAGTGTGTTAAAGATCAATTCAAAATGGTCAGGCGATTTCAGTAGATGTTTCCTAAGTTAAATTTGCCCGGCAAAAAAACGCCTCTAATACCATACAGAGTTATTCAATAAAGAGGCAGGCGCTGGAGACAGGAAGACAGGAAACAAGTTTTATTACGACGGAGTAGAACACATCAGATCGGACAACAAGGTATCGTCTCGAGGTGCTCTCCCAGCCTCTTTGAGACCTGGTCTTTTATACACTGGTTTAAGACATGTGAACGTTCTTTATTACAACAAGGACATTGTGAAGTATGAGAACGACATCCCCGGCACCCCCCAGTTCCGGCCCCTTCCAACACATGACAACAGTAGAGGCCCTTTCCCCTCATATGATTGGGAGGGGCTATCACGCAGCTGAGTGTTCTGCCGATTCCTTTGGAATGTGTGCGCCTGATCGAATCTCAGGGGGTGGGGAGGTCATGGTCAATAGTGGCTCCTTTCAGGAAAAGCGAGTGCATACAGTAGTGGGCAATAAACTATATCCTCGGGCTAAAGGATGACCAGCGGTTCGTACAGGCAGTCGGGTTCAGAGGAAGGGGTCATCAAAGGAGGGGTATTCATGGACGGAAAGGAGGTGTTGGTCAGGCGCGGGGTGTGATTCCCTGAGACAGAGTCGTGGGAGGGGAGGGTTCATGACTTGTGCATGTGAGTGCGGGGGCAGCCAGGGTGCGCGGGGAAGGCTTGCAAGGTTCAGGGAAGTGTGCTGACGGGCGATCATGAACAGGGAGACCATGGTACCTAAAATGGCTGTCATGTATGCTCATACGTGAGTCTGCAAGATGGCGTAGATGATGTTCAGTACACGAACTAAAATTCCACAGTCCTCCCTTTAACATGTCTCGCCAGCTTGTCAGTTCGGATCAATCCCCATGAGACCACGCACCTCTATCTCATATAGGGGACTCATGTGCTCAGTTTTAAAGTTCAAAGTCTTTGGGCACATACAGTTGGAAATGAGTGCACATAAAGGTGGTAAACATTGAATACCTAAACAACACCCACACAGTATCATGATTGGTATCAATAAAAATGTGAACAATCTCCATCCCCAGTTCTTCAAAGTGTCCCAGAACCAGCCTCCAAGCGACCATCCTTCCTGCTCCTGGTGAACCTCCGAGGACAGTCTGTGGAGGTGTTCGATTGCTTTGTAGACTGAAGGTGAGTTATCTGGCACGTAGGTGCAACAGCTGGATCCGATGATGCGGCATGCACCTCCACGGTCAGCCAGAACCACATCTAGAACAAGACGGTTTTGAAGAGCCACCAGGCGGACTGCCTGAAGCTCAGCTGTGTTGTTAGCAAGGATGCCAGCGGTGATGTTAATGGTTGTTTCTACTGCCTGAGTCAGGTGTCGGATAGCGCGGCTATTTGCCATTGGTCCCCACAGAGGAACAAGTCCCTTTGCTGCATCCAGGAACTGTGCTCCGGTGGAGTCGGCTTGTTCAACATCTCCGGCGCGCTTTTGCCGGTGGTGGTAGGCTGAAGCCACATACGTGGGAGGAAGAATGAAGGCGATGTAGCACGTACCCCTCCAGCTTTTTGGGAGCCAAGTGTAAGCTTTGGTGCCACAAACAAAGTACATATTCGGGGAAGCAACAAAGGAGGGGGGGTCAGCTGAGACCAATGTTTTGGTGATGCGACAAGAACTGTGACCCACCAGCTGCGTTCCTTGTCCTGCGAGGCATACGAGTCCTGTGACATTGATGACAGACAGGGCCACGGTCAGGGTGGCAGCCGTTTGTTTCCGCAGGTGGGAGAAGGTGGGTCTGGCTGGATTGTGGAGCACTTGCATTTTGACCCTTTCTTTGGCAGGGATGTTCGTAAGGAAGGTTGAACCTGAAATTGCAGGGCAAAAGGGAGCAGACGTCTTTCCTGTTTTGTTTAGCCAGAACCCATAGTAGAAGTGTGACACTGTTTGACCAGAAGCGGCGTTGTCCTTGTGGCTTTCCTGCATGAGGATCAACCAGGCGAGGCAGGAGCCGTGAACTGAGAAAGGAGAAGGGATGAAGGGGATGGAGTGTCCGGTAGCATGTGGGAGCAACCCACAGATCCAGCAGTTCGTGGCATTTGCAGCAAGGTTGTGCTGGTGCAACAGTTGTACGAAGGAATTGTTCCAGAACTCCTTACGCCTTTCTCGGAGCTGAGGTGAAAGGGTGATCAGGTGGTGCTCTTTCATGGTGGTTGGCTGGACAGTGGTTGGCAACATCTGGTGAGCGGGTGTGCTTTCCTCCAAGATCCAGAAGGAAGTCATGAGGAGGAGGCAAAAGAGGAAGACAATGAAGAAAGCGATTGTCTTTGATTTGTGCAAATTATCAGTCTTTGGGTTCCTGTAGCGGGTATTTCCTGTTGCTTCCGACGTCTTCTTATCTGGCGCTTCCATCATCTTCTTATCTGGCGCTTCCATCATCTTCATCTTCAAGGTGCTCGGTAGTGGGCAGAACCACAGACTTTGTTTAGCTTCTCTCCGGGTAATCCTTGGTTGCTTTGGGTCACCGTTCTGAGATTTTTAACTTAATCAGTGGCCTACTTAGCCGAAGCTCCCTCCTTTCGACGCAGGAAATACCCTTCTCGGGAAGGCACAGTGGGATCAGAGTGTTTTGCAAGTTCAAGTGCCTCGGTATCAGGATAGCAGTGCAGTGATGGTCGGTCTTTGTTCGGAGCTCTTCTTGGGTGCTGACGTTGTCTGTCGTGGCCAGGGTCGAGGAAACCTTCTTGCAGTGGTGTGCGTGCAGCCAGTTCTTCTTCCCCTCCACTCGAAGAGCCGTCCGAGTGGTGATCAGTACTTGCCAGGGGCCCGTCCACCGGGGTTCCAGACTCTTCGCTCGTTGAAAGTTCCGGACTAGGATGTAGTCCCCCGGTTGGATATCGTGACCGGGACCCCTGGAAGCATCGGGGATGGCCTGCTGCACCTGTTGATGAATGACAGACAGCGTTTTAGTTAATTTGTATAAATAATCTGACAGCAGGACGTCGGGGACGTCGTGAATGGAGGTCGGTTTGGGGGCAGTCCAGAGGTTCATAGGCCGCCCAAACACAACTTCGTAGGGGGTCAAGTGGTGCTTAGTGGGAGTGGAGCGCATCGATAGTAATGCCAGTGGAAGGGCATCTGGCCACTTAAGTCCTGTGGTGGCCACTATTTTTGACAGTTTCAGTTTCAGTGTAGCGTTGTGTCGTTCAACCAGGCCAGCGGATTGGGGGTGGAAGACTGCATGGAACCTCTGTTTTACCCCCAACCCCTTCAGGATTAGTTGGATAACTTCAGCTATGAAGTGGGGGCCATTGTCGCTCCATAAAATTCGACAAAGGCCGTAGCGAGGGAAAAACTCTTTCAGTAGTACTTTGGCAGTAGTCATGGCAGTGTTATCTCGGGTCGGATAGGCTTCCACCCATTTGCTGAAGGCACATACAATGACTAATATGTACTTCAGGCCTTGGCACCTCTCTAATTGGATGTAATCCATCTGGAGGACCTCAAAGGGGTGGTCGGGGATCCCAAACCCTCCCCGGGGTACCACAGTTCCTTTCCCGGGGTTGTGTTGTAGGCAGATAAGGCACTGCTGGACTAGGCGTTTGGCCGAGTCAGGGATCTTGTTATTGTGCCAGACTTTGGAAATGAGTTCAATCATGGGGGCAGAGCCTATGTGTGCAGGGGAGTGTGCCATTGTCAGTATGGGGATCAAATATGCATCAGGCAGCAACCATTTGTTCGTGTCCTTTGTCCGCCAGCAGCCTTCATCGTCCCTTATACCCACCCATGCCCATTCAGTCAGTTCGAGAGGTGTGCTAGCCGACTGGATGTCCCTAATTGTTTCCCTAGCGTCGGTCCATTTTTCTGCTTGTGACCTGGTCACATACATGCGTGTCGTTGTCCTATTCTCAGCTGTGGTTCGGGCAGTGATGTCGGCTAGTGCGTTTCCCTGTCCAACTAAATCTGTCACCTTCTTGTGTGCCTGGCATTTGATCACTGCTAATAGAGACAGCAGCAGCGGCTACTGCTCGAAGGCAGGCAGGTAGAACTCTGGCGACTGGATCAAGAGTGGCAGAGAAGTAGGCACAAGGGCGTTGTTTGGCGCCGATGGGCTGAGTTAGAACAGACAATGCGCATCCCTCCCTTTCGTGAGTGAAGAGGGAGAAGGGCTTGGAGTAATCTGGTGTTCCTAGAACGGGTGCCGAGCAAAGGGCATCCCGCAACTCCTTAAAGGATGCTTGGCATTCGGGGGTCCAAGGGAGTGGGAACGGAACATCTTTGGCCAACAGGGAAAGTAGGGGTTTTATAATGAGACTGAAATTTGGTAACCATTGTCGGCAGAAAGAAGTAAGGCCCACTAATGAACGGACTTGCTTCTGTGTTTTTGGAATGGGGGTGTCTAGGATGGTTTGGATTCGGTCGGGCGTAAGTTTCCTCCCTTCTTTGGACAGGAGATGGCCTAGGTATGTCACTTGGGACTGGCAGAACTGCAGTTTCTTTTTGGAGACTTTGTGGCCATTCTCCGCAAGAAAGTGCAAGAGTTGGATAGTGGCTGTGATTGCAAGTGGAGTGGTGTCGGCCGCCAAAAGGATATCATCGACATATTGGATCAACACTACTCCATCTGGTAGCTGGACGGCGTCCAGCTGTCTTTTGAGGGCCTGGCTGTAAATGCTGGGACTTTCAGTGTAGCCCTGGGGAGCTCTACAAAATCGGTATGAACGGTTTTTTAAAGTGAAGCCGAAGAGATAACGGCTGTCTGGATGGATGGGGATAGAGAAAAATGCATTTTTAAGATCAATAACGGTGAAGGTGGTGGCAGTGGACGGGATGAGAGTCAGAATGGTGGCGATGTCTGAGACTACGGGGTACTGTGGCACCACCACTTTGTTGACTTCTCGCAGGTCGATGATGAAGCGGTACGCTTTCTCATCTCCCTCACCTTGCTTCTTAACAATGGGTAGGATAGGGCTATTGCAGACATTACTAACCACTTCCTCTACCACTCCTGCATCCACCAAGGACTGAATAATCGCTACCAATGCCTTCTCGCCTTCGGGCGATATCCGGTACTGTGGGAGTTTCGGGAGTATTGCATCTGGTCGAACAGTTATGTGTACAGGATCGATCATCATTCGTCCTACATCCGAGTCGTTTCTGGCCCATAGGTACAGGGGTAGGGTATCGAGCAAGGATAGGTCAGCATCTGTTATGGCGTACATATGTCGTGCGGGGTAGGGTCTGGACATGCTCGGGTTGTCGTACAGGATGACTCGGACTCCATCCGGGGAACACCTAATAGTAGCTCGGAAATGTTTCAGTAAATCAATACCCATAATGGCGTCAGGGGAGTTGGAGGAGAGCAGAAACGTGGTGTCAGTGGGATTGTTTCCTAGGTCAAAGGAGATAGGTACAGACAGGGGATTAGTTGAGGGCGTTCCATCGAAACCTATCGAGGTAATGTGTGAGCCAGACAAGGGTGCCCTTGGAATCAGTCGTTTTGATAATACACTACGTGTCGCTCCAGTGTCTACCAAAAATGGAGACTTTGTACCCAGGACCTTAGCAGTGACATAAGGACCTTGCTGGTCAACACAGAGCTCGACTGGATCCCTCCCTTGCCCCTGGCAGTCCTATGCAGAGTCGTGAGCATTGTTACAGTCGGACTGTTGGCACTGATTCTGTCGGGGGCGGTCAAATGTGTTTGGTCTGCCAGGTCGGTCATTGGTGGTGTCGTAGGTCTGCCCTCGCCCCTGCCCTCCAGTTTTTGGGCCATTTGTCATGTCCCTTGTCTCTTTATTTTTAATCATTTCCCGAAGGGCCGGGCATTGGGACTTCCAATGTCCAAATTCTTTACAAAATGCACACTGGTTCTCATCGAGGTCGGTTCGTGGAGCACCAGGTGTGGGGTTGCGGCCTCTAGGGGGCGAATTCCTAGGGGCATTCGACTGGTAGTTTCCCCTATACCGTTCCCTTCCTGTAGTCACTTCTTGTAATTGAGCAATCATCACTCGTTCCTTTAAGTCCTTTTTCTTTTTCTCATTCGCCCTCTCGTTCTCATTCTTTTGGTGTTCGTAATACTGAGCCATCTGAAGGATAGCTGCAGGTTTGGAGGCTCCCCAACTACTCTCACTCGTCTGTAACTTTTGGGAGACCTCTTGCGATAGCCCTTTTACGTAGTTTTGCACGAATAGGTGTTGTCCAGTTGCGGTGGTCATGTCTTGGCCACTGTAGTCGGAGAAAACCGTCTCAAATCGGGAGAAGTATTCTGATACGTCCTCCTGAGGTTTCTGGCGGCAAGCCGTGACTACCGACCAGTCTACCTTCTTTTCTGGGATCAACGTCTTTAGCTTCTGCACTATTTTGTCGGGGAGTTCCAGTATGTCTTTTACAGGTTTCTTTCCGGGCTCTCGTTGCCTATCTAGTTCATCGAGTTGTTTCCAGGTGTGTCCGAACAGATCTGTGTGGTCGGCTTTCCGGATTTGCTTCCACACATCAGCCGGTAGACACAACCCGAAAAACAAATCAATGTCCGATAGAGTCATTATGGTTGAGCCCAAGGCTGTGCCTAGTTCGGTATAAAATGCTGTAGGGTTCTTTCTTAAATCGGGCAGGGTTTGCCTAAAAGTTAAAATATCTTGCCGATCCCATGGTTGGTAAACCCAGTTGTACACAACCCTCCCTTTTGCATCTGCGTGGTTGATATCATCGTTTGTTCCCTGACCTCTTGGGGGAACCCAGTAGGGGGCGGCTTCTCTGATAGGCATCATAGTGTTGGTTGCTTCTAATGAGGGCTCAATCGTCTCAGGGACTGTGATCTTGACCTCTGGTTTCTGTTCCGCGAGGTGGCGGAAAACCTCAAGCGTTTGCATGAAGAGGTCCGTCACATCGCTCTCAGTCCCATCTCCAACATCGACCCTTCTATATAGAGTCGTCAGTTTTGCAGGGCCCTTATTCTGGTACCTATCCTCATATGCGTTCAGGGTGTGGTAGCTGAACCGTAAAATGAAATGCCGTCTGTGACTACCATTTTATTTTCAAAAAGGGGGTGGTGATGGACAGAGTATCTGAGTTAATCAGAACACTCCTACCCAGTCAACAGATCAGGGCTTGATCCATCACCGTTTTTTAGCTCACTGCACCATCCCAGTTCAGAACCTGGCTATATGCAAATTAGTCTGTCCCTGGCCCAGTGCATCATGGGAACAGGGCAGACCAAACTACCAAGCCAATTCTTCACTGGAAAGGAAACAAGCTTCCGGGGACCGGTTTCTGGCATTACAGCCCTCTTCGGCCCGGCTTGCTTGAATCCTGATGGTGCAGTGAGCAAGGGACTCACATCTGAGTATACCCTTCCACACTTATGGTGGCCAAAATATTTTCAAAAAGGGGGTGGTGATGGACAGAGTATCTGAGTTAATCAGAACACTCCTACCCAGTCAACAGATCAGGGCTTGATCCATCACCGTTTTTTAGCTCACTGCACCATCCCAGTTCAGAACCTGGCTATATGCAAATTAGTCTGTCCCTGGCCCAGTGCATCATGGGAACAGGGCAGACCAAACTACCAAGCCAATTCTTCACTGGAAAGGAAACAAGCTTCCGGGGACCGGTTTCTGGCATTACAGCCGTCTTCGGCCCGGCTTGCTTGAATCCTGATGGTGCAGTGAGCAAGGGACTCACATCTGAGTATACCCTTCCACACTTATGGTGGCCAAAATATTTTCAAAAAGGGGGTGGTGATGGACAGAGTATCTGAGTTAATCAGAAGACTCCTACCCAGTCAACAGATCAGGGCTTGATCCATCACCGTTTTTTAGCTCACTGCACCATCCCAGTTCAGAACCTGGCTATATGCAAATTAGTCTGTCCCTGGCCCAGTGCATCATGGGAACAGGGCAGACCAAACTACCAAGCCAATTCTTCACTGGAAAGGAAACAAGCTTCCGGGGACCGGTTTCTGGCATTACAGCCGTCTTCGGCCCGGCTTGCTTGAATCCTGATGGTGCAGTGAGCAAGGGACTCACATCTGAGTATACCCTTCCACACTTATGGTGGCCAAAATATTTTCAAAAAGGGGGTGGTGATGGACAGAGTATCTGAGTTAATCAGAACACTCCTACCCAGTCAACAGATCAGGGCTTGATCCATCACCGTTTTTTAGCTCACTGCACCATCCCAGTTCAGAACCTGGCTATATGCAAATTAGTCTGTCCCTGGCCCAGTGCATCATGGGAACAGGGCAGACCAAACTACCAAGCCAATTCTTCACTGGAAAGGAAACAAGCTTCCGGGGACCGGTTTCTGGCATTACAGCCGTCTTCGGCCCGGCTTGCTTGAATCCTGATGGTGCAGTGAGCAAGGGACTCACATCTGAGTATACCCTTCCACACTTATGGTGGCCAAAATATTTTCAAAAAGGGGGTGGTGATGGACAGAGTATCTGAGTTAATCAGAACACTCCTACCCAGTCAACAGATCAGGGCTTGATCCATCACCATTTTTTAGCTCACTGCACCATCCCAGTTCAGAACCTGGCTATATGCAAATTAGTCTGTCCCTGGCCCAGTGCATCATGGGAACAGGGCAGACCAAACTACCAAGCCAATTCTTCACTGGAAAGGAAACAAGCTTCCGGGGACCGGTTTCTGGCATTACAGCCGTCTTCGGCCCGGCTTGCTTGAATCCTGATGGTGCAGTGAGCAAGGGACTCACATCTGAGTATACCCTTCCACACTTATGGTGGCCAAAATATTTTCAAAAAGGGGGTGGTGATGGACAGAGTATCTGAGTTAATCAGAACACTCCTACCCAGTCAACAGATCAGGGCTTGATCCATCACCGTTTTTTAGCTCACTGCACCATCCCAGTTCAGAACCTGGCTATATGCAAATTAGTCTGTCCCTGGCCCAGTGCATCATGGGAACAGGGCAGACCAAACTACCAAGCCATTTCTTCACTGGAAAGGAAACAAGCTTCCGGGGACCGGTTTCTGGCATTACAGCCGTCTTCGGCCCGGCTTGCTTGAATCCTGATGGTGCAGTGAGCAAGGGACTCACATCTGAGTATACCCTTCCACACTTATGGTGGCCAAAATATTTTCAAAAAGGGGGTGGTGATGGACAGAGTATCTGAGTTAATCAGAACACTCCTACCCAGTCAACAGATCAGGGCTTGATCCATCACCGTTTTTTAGCTCACTGCACCATCCCAGTTCAGAACCTGGCTATATGCAAATTAGTCTGTCCCTGGCCCAGTGCATCATGGGAACAGGGCAGACCAAACTACCAAGCCAATTCTTCACTGGAAAGGAAACAAGCTTCCGGGGACCGGTTTCTGGCATTACAGCCGTCTTCGGCCCGGCTTGCTTGAATCCTGATGGTGCAGTGAGCTAAAAAACGGTGTTGGATCTAGCCCTGATCTCTTGACTGGGTGAGAGTTTTCTGCTTAATTCAGAGACTCTGTCCATCACCACCCCTTGTTGTAAATTAGTCTGTGACTACCGGCATGTGAATTATGCATATTCATCGTATATTCTTCGCTCTCCTTCCGTTCTACCAGGGTCTTTGCTATCTGGTCGATTCCATCCCGCTCATCTTTGCTCAACGTATTTGGTCTGGCTGTTAGCTGTTTGCCAGTCTCGAGTTCATCTGGTGTTGTTACCAATGCGGCTGGTGCGAAGGCCGTAAGAGCCGGGGCACTAGCGCTAGAGTCACCCACGCCTGCACTTTGAACTGGTGAGTGTTGTGCTAGAGGTTGGCAGGGAGCATAAGGAGGGGGCATGTAGATAATTGGAGGACCGAGCAGTAACTCGTCATTTGCCCGCTGTTTGGAGGGCATCTCCGGGTAGAGCGTAGGGGTGGTCCTGACAGGGCATTGGCCTGCCAGTCCTGATTCTTGTGTTTGTTTAACTTCCTCTCTTTTTCTTATTTCTTCATCTAGTTCTTTTGCGGCCAGATGGGCTGCTTTTCGTAACTCTTTCACTATTTTTGCTTCCTCTCTTTTTCTTCGCTGTTCTGCTTCTTTGCGCCACATGCCAATACTATCGAGCATAGTGGGCGTTGCCTTATTTATTTTTACAGCTGCTTCTAGTGTTTTTATTTTATTTTTATCAAAAGAACCTATCAGTGGCCACTGACTTTCAGGATCCTTCTTTGTATATTTATGCCATAACTTACTATAAGCTATGGCGACTAGTCCTTGCTTAGTAAACATGTCCTTATTAGGGGTGCCCTCCAGTGGAGCTGGATGGTTCATCTCTAATAAGCGGTCCGGGTTGACCCAACTATTAACCAATGGGGAGAAGATAGGCATGACGGATTACAATGGGGGGCAAAAGCCTGCACTACCTATCTTTTCACTACTTGCAAAGACTGAACAGAATATTCTATTCTACGCTGTTTGCAAATAGAGAATACCTCCAGAAAGAACCAATTCCAAACAGTCAATGTTTGGACAAACAATCAATCAATGAGGAACGAAATAGGCACGACGTGTTAAAGGTTTGCGTTACCTACCCTTCACTATCTGCAAAGGGAGAGAGAATATTCCTATTCTTCCCCGTTTGTAGGCAGAGAAGATCCTTAAGAGAACCAACTTCGAACAATTCAATGCTCGATTCAAACAATAAATCAATGGGGAGAAAAATAGGCACGGCAGATTACAATGGGGGACAAAAGTCCGCGTTACCTATCCTTCACTATCTGCAAAGACTAAACAGAGTATGGCGATTCTGTGCTTGTTTGCAAATAGAGAATCTCTCAGAGACAATCAATAAGTAATACTAGTATTTTCAAACAATCAATCAATCAATTTCGCAATTTGTCGTGTGTCACGACCTTACCCGGACCGCATGGACAGTTTCTCGTCTTCCGCTTCCAGCGCCCGATCGTCCTCTACTCTCTGTTGCTATCGCGGCACTCCTGGTGGTTCCCAGTCAGGACCGTAGATCACTCAGGAGAGGTCTGCTCGGAATCAGTGAAGTTCAGATGATCGGCTGTCAGACGAGGGTCTATCGGACAGGAGCTCTCCCGATCGTTGCAGTCGTTCACTCTGTCGTCGGGACCTCTCCCACTGGATCCACGTGTCGCTGATGGGCCCCGCGTTTGGGACGCCAATTGTTAAAGATCAATTCAAAATGGTCAGGCGATTTCAGTAGATGTTTCCTAAGTTAAATTTGCCCGGCGAAAAAATGCCTCTAATACCATACGGAGTTATTCAATAAAGAGGCAGGCGCTGGAGACAGGAAGACAGGAAACAAGTTTTATTCCGACGGAGTAGAACACATCAGATCGGACAACAAGGTATCGTCTCAAGGTGCTCTCCCAGCCTCTTTGAGACCTGGTCTTTTATACACTGGTTTAAGACATGTGAACGTTCTTTATTACAACAAGGACATTGTGAAGTATGAGAACGACATCCCCGGCACCCCCCAGTTCCGGCCCCTTCCAACACATGACAACAGTAGAGGCCCTTTCCCCTCATATGATTGGGAGGGGCTATCACGCAGCTGAGTGTTCTGCCGATTCCTTTGGAATGTGTGCGCCTGATCGAATCTCAGGGGGTGGGGAGGTCATGGTCAATAGTGGCTCCTTTCAGGAAAAGCGAGTGCATACAGTAGTGGGCAATAAACTATATCCTCTGGCTAAAGGATGACCAGCGGTTCGTACAGGCAGTCGGGTTCAGAGGAAGGGGTCATCAAAGGAGGGGTATTCATAGACGGAAAGGAGGTGTTGGTCAGGCGCGGGGTGTGATTCCCTGAGACAGAGTCGTGGGAGGGGAGGGTTCATGACTTGTGCATGTGAGTGCGGGGTCAGCCAGGGTGCGCGGGGAAGGCTTGCAAGGTTCAGGGAAGTGTGCTGACGGGCGATCGTGAACAGGGAGACCATGGTACCTAAAATGGCTGTCATGTATGCTCATACGTGAGTCTGCAAGATGGCGTAGATGATGTTCAGTACACGAACTAAAATTCCACAGGTGAGTGTCTTATATGGCCAGATACTGGCTTGCTGTTCGGAGACCACGTGACTGCGTGTTACATTGCCTGAGTGCACCAGGCAAGCGTTGTGCAGACATAGTGAGTGAGTGTTTCTGCTGCCCACCCCCCCACCATCTACGCCACTCACCCCCACCCCGCCTCCAGTTTCCGGTTGAGCAACCGGATAGCTCTTTCTTGCACATCAAATCGAATGTGCACGTTGGTTCTTCAATCTGTTTCTGGTTTTTTTTTCTTCTTGGACCCGTTCTGAATTCCTTGGGGCAGGACTCGGGAGGGGGCGTTGTTTATTTGATAACAGTGTGTGTCAGGCTTGTTTATTCAGCTGCCTCCTGGGAGAGGCTGGTGGTGGTGGGGATGGGGGTACACTAAAAACGTGCCCTAGAAAAAGGTCTTGTTTTATATTTCCTGTAGGGGGTGCAAATCTTTGCTGCATAAGGCATAGTTTAGAATAAGTCGCTTTTCCGCCCTTGTACTGTATGCACTGGGTCCGGGGTCCTACTTACCCCCCCCGCTTGCTGGTGGGGCCACGCAACCGCCCTTTGGCTCTGCCTAATGCTGTGCGTGTAGTCGGTCATGTGGGTAAGGTAATTCCTTTCTGCCCATGAGGGCGGGTACGAGGGGCGTGTGTGAAGTGGGAGGGGATTGGATGCCCCGTTTGGGGTGGGGGGATAACTATCTCTTGGTGTGCGCGGTGCGAACTTCAGACAGCTGTTTTGTATATGGGGTGGGGCGGATTTATCCTGCTAATACCTTTTTTCATCCTCCTGTAATGTCATGTCCCCCCAATCCCCCCCACACTGGAGGATGGGTGCATCAGCTTCTGCATATTCCCCTGCTGAGGGGCACCATCGGAGGGCACAGGGCTGCACATATCCCCTGCGTTGCACCTCTTCCCGGTTGCGGCCCCCCACTCTTCTGCATCTCCCCCAACAAAGCTTTGTTAGTTGGCACACACTTTATTCGTATGGCTCTGTTTGTTTGTGCGACTAAGAATGCTTCAAGCGTGGGAATTGTGCAGCGCACAGTTTCATAATATTAGCCTTATCTGTATTGTTCAATGAAAGTTATTCTTTTACCTGCTTCAAAAAGTCCCTACTATATTGTTGAAAGCATAGCAGCCCCGGTGCATCGATTTTCACTACTTGCATGTATGGGAATCTGCTGTTTGGTTCAAGTTTGTCATATGTCCCTCACACGAAATGACCACAAACATAATCCATTTAAGAAGGAATTGATCCTGTATTCTATGTTTTCTCACCAGGCAGTTGCCTCTCACGTCCCACATCAGTGTTAGTTTGCACACGCTTTATTTGTATGGCTCTGTTTGTTTGTGCGACTTAGAATGCTTCAAGCGTGGGAATTGTGCAGCACACAGTTTCATAATATTAGCCTTATCTGTATTTTTCAATGAAAGTCATTATTTTACCTGCTTCAAAAAGTCCCTGCAAGCCTGCCCCATTGGTAAAAGCAGGAGTTTTCCTATCAAACGTGGAAAAACGTTACCGACTTTTGTCTGCACTGTTGCTATTAAGGAGTAATAGTTTTTGTCTGCTCTTTTTAAAATGTTAATAATAGCCTAGCAACTTTACCAGCAAAACGGAGTACGTGTGAAATATGTAGCAGTATTGCGAGCCAACCACCCACTCTCCATGTCCAGCACTGACTTGACCCCTCCCCCCACCCACCACCTCCCTGCACCGACGGTCCGCTGCACTCTGCATTCCCATCATCTCACCCCCGCTTCAGTTTAGCACCCCCCACCCGATGAGTCTGAATGTGACTCCCATACTCGAGCCCGTGTTGCTCTGTTATCCTGTTAAGACATGTTTGCCTTTATCACCTGATCTCATCCGTGCCTTCCTGAATGTACTGCCTTTAAATAACTCTTTTCGTCTGATCAGGGAGGCTAATGGATGAGTCTCTTTCGCATGGCTGGTCCTTTTGCAAGCAGTAAACAAGATCAGAGAACTCTTTTGAACATATGCAAATCGTAACCGTGTGAGCAATTCAATCTCATTTGTGCAAAGTGTTGTAATGGGTTTATTGGAGAGTTAGAGAAACGTGCTCACAAGTTACTTTTTGATGCAAATCATCTGAGTAAATAAACAATAGCATGGTGCCGTTTGCGTCCTTGACTTGTCTCTTTAATTTGTCCCCTCCTTCCCCAGTTCCCTTTCCTTCATTTCCCCCTTCTCTCTCGCTCACTCTTGAATTGAACCCTCCCGCTCCCCCCCAGGACCCTTGGAGTGGCTTCTCACACATCCCCGTCAATTACCCTAAAAGGGGCAGGAATTTATGGCTGACTTGCGCAAACATTACAGGAGCCTGGGCTGAGCCGGTGTGGGCCCGGGGGTCCGCGAGGCAAATGGGGGCCACAGAAGAGAGGGGCGGGGGAGAGCATGTCTAACATACCCCTCTGTTCCCTCGTTGTGATTCTGCCCTCTGTTCCCTCGTTTTTCTGCCCTCTGTACCCTCGTTGTGATTCTGCCCTCTGTTCCCTCATTTTGATTCTGCCCTCTGTTCCCTCGTTGTGATTGTTTTTCTGCCCTCTGTTCCCTCGTTGTGATTCTGCCCTCTGTTCCCTCGTTGTGATTGTGATTCTGCCCTCTGTTCCCATGTTGTGATTGTGATTCTGCCCTCTGTTCCCTCGTTGTGATTCTGCCCTCTGTTCCCTCTTTGTGATTGTGTTTCTGCCCTCTGTTCCCTCGTTGTGATTGTTTTTCTCTGTTCCCTCATTGTGATTATTTTTCTGCCCTTTGTTCCCTCGTTGTGATTGTTTTTCTCTGTTCCCTCATTGTGGTTGTTTTTCTGCCCTCTGTTCCCTCGTTGTGATTGTTTTTCTGCCCTCTGTTCCCTGTGTGTGTCTCTCTCTGTGTGTGTGTCTCTGTGTGTGTGTCTGTGTGTGTGTGTGTGTTGGGCTCTGTGTGTGTTGGGATCTGTGTGTGTGTGTGTGTGTGTTGGGCTCTGTGTGTGTCTGTGTTGGGCTCTCTGTGTGTGTGTTGGGCTCTGTGTGTGTGTTGGGCTCTGTGTGCGTGTTGGGCTCTGTGTGTGTGTTGGGCTCTGTGTGCGTGTTGGGCTCTGTGTATGTTGGGCTCTGTGTGTGTGTTGGGCTCTGTGTGTGTGTGTTGGGCTCTGTGTGTTGGGCTCTGTGTGTGTGTGTTGGGCTCTGTGTGTGTGTGTTGGGCTCTGTGTGTGTGTGCTGGGCTCTGTCTGTGTGTGTGGCTCTGTCTCTCTGTGTGTGTGGCTCTGTGTGTGTGTGTGTGTGGGTCTGTGTGTGTGTGTGTGTGGATGTGTGTGTGTGTGGGGCTGTGTGTGTGTGGCTCTGTGGGTAACTTTTTTGTAGGTGGCTCTATGTGTGGGTGGCTCTGTCTGTGTGAGGGTGACTCTGTGTGTGTGTAGGTGGCTCTGTGTGGGTGACTCTGTGTGTGTCTCTATGTGAATGACTCTGTGTGGGTGGCTCTGTATGTGTGTGTGGTTGCCTTTGTGTGTGGGTGCAAATGCAATAGGTCTCGCATTTGTGAGCGATTAAGCTATTGGCATTGTAAATGACAATGCCATTTATTTATGTTTTAAAAACAAAAACATAAATAAAAATAATGTCATGAGCAATGCCAATAGCTCTAACTTTAACAATGCCGAGACCATTGCATTGTAAATGCTTGTTGTGAAAAGACAACTGTCCCAGTACAGTTAACTCTGAGAGTTGAAATGCTTCAGCTGAAGTATAAGACATGGAAGCTCCTGTGCTATGAAACCGAGGGAGGGACAGACAGCAAAACAATCCGTCTTGCCAGGGTGTCTGCTGCCTGAAAGAAATGCAAATGTTCACACCTGTGTAATCTTCAAATGTAAAGTGTGCTTCTTGGAGTTGATTTTAGTGGATGGAATCACTTGAAGCTTCCTGATGATGCAGATTTATTAATTTTTCAGTGGTGTGCAAGAAATCTACCAGCTGAGCTGTGAAGTGTATGCTTTTAAGGTACAATTATAAAACAATTACACTATGTACTGTCTGTGTATTACTAAAATCACTTTTGTATCTTAAATATTTTGCACAGTTTGGAGCAGCCTATCTCATACTGTGTACAATGTAAGTTTAAAATTATTACTTATATATTCACAGTGCCTTCTGTCACAGACTGGGACCAGGGCTGCACTGGCCGTAATGGGCACCGGGCGTTTCACCAGTGGGCCGCCAGGGTGGGGGCCGTTTTTGTTACCTGAGGCCGGGCAATATCGGCCCTCTGTAACAACATCAGCCGAAACCGGCCCTAGAAAGCAGCTCGTCCGCACTCCCCCTTTCCAGCATGGGGGGCCGGCCGATCAGTTTTCCAGGGCCGGTTTTGGTTCCCAGTCCGACCCTGGCTGGGACCTCATAGCACTCAACATAAACTAGTCACTGTTCTCCACTGCACTAACCGGGATTCATTTCTGTGGCTTTCTGGTTACAGACACAGTCCTCTGCAGTGCACTAACTAATAGAGGTCTCATTATGTAAGATAGTGCATGTTATTGTATATATTGAAGGTGAAGGGCCAAATAATGCACAGAATATTTTATTTTTATTAGCCACGCCATGACTCCGACCCTACACTCACTCACCCCCACCTCCTTTGCACAGAGTATTCTGTTCCCATAAATTTGTTGATGCACTTTGACCACTGATATGCACACATCCATCAGGAAATCAGGTGCAGTTCTCTCATTCGGGGCTGCGCATCTTACATTCAGTTCCTCCTGGTTATATATATTTATGGATATAATGTAATTTCGTGTTTAAGATGAGAGCATCAGTAATACACTTTTAGACATAGCAGCTGATATCTCTCACTCACAATAACTTTGCATCTGTCCAGTAGATGGCATCAGAGCGTCACTTAATGTTCTTTTTCAATTTAAATGTCGTTTTCACTTCAGGCTCATTCTTATCAGGTTACCTCTATGTATTGTTACAGAGCAAAACACATGGGCAAACCCCATTTTCCCAAACAGTTAAAGCAGATACAATTAGCAGTCAAATTCCCTGAAGTTCCCGAGACTGCTTGCCACACACCGACAGTATGACAATTAACAGTACTGGTCACTGGCGTCCTGTAAAACTACCAAAAAGGCAGAAAATCCTCTCAAACTGTGCGGGAGTGGTACCTCGTGACACTCAGAAGCAAGAACAGCGTTCAAAACGTTCAAAACGTAAACTTATTTCATGGAAAAATATAATCTAGAATAAATTCTGAGAAGGCTTCGATTTTGTTTCACATTAAATTGAGGGTTAAATCCAACTCAAATTCTCCCATATATAGGATTCACTTGTGATTTCATAGTGGTCTTTAACCTCACACCAGCTCTAAAACCAATATAAAATAAACTCAAAAATGCAAACCATGAAGCCCCAACTATTTCCTAAATTCATGTATTTCTCTAAAGATGCCTAAAAATTACTCAGACAATTAAGCACAAGAGGGTGCAGAAACTCAGACCTCCAGTGAAGGGCAATTACAAACCATCCTGTAATGTGTCCTAATGCCTTCCTTTTTTGCATGTTACGTCTTTAGTCATTCTTTATAAATGGTGAATGAACATTAATTAATATTCATGTATAGAACTCACAATAAACTCACCCATTTCTCCGCACTCCAAATAATTAAAAAATATGAGGCACATGGAGGTTAACTCAGCATCACTCAATTCAGACGAAAGAAGACACTTGGGGTTATATGCACAAGAACTGATGCTAACTAGCGCTAGCGTTAGTTAGCTGTAGTTTTCTTAAAGCGGATTAGCACCAAAAACTATCGCCCTCTTAGCGATGTATTTACAATACGTCTCTACATGGTGATAGTAACAGCTAGCTGCAGTGAAAACTGCAGCTATCACTAGCGTCACGGAGATAAAAATCTTGGGGCATATTACCAAGAAGTGCGTTAGTAAATGCACAACGCACATCCCCATATCGCCGGCTATCGCCGTATTTCATCGCCGTTTCAATGCGCATCACGTAGGCGAATTGAAATCCCACCTGGCTGAGGCTCCTGCTGGCTGAGACATAGATTTGGAGAGAGTGCAGCGCATTGAGCCCCAGTGTCAATGTCCAGGTGAGGAGTAGGTGGGACACGTAGAGAAGGAGGCCCTGGGGCGAGTTCGGCCCAGACCTGGGTGACACACACTGTGCCCTGAGCAATCCCTGTGCTGTAGCTGACCTACATCACCGAGGGCACTGTACAAGACTGATGGGGGACTCCACTAACTGGCTCAAGTCACTGAGATCGGCCGTTGGTCACAGTGGGTGCCAAGGGCACGGGGCTGGTTCTGGCCCGACCCTTGGGTATGCAGCTTGATCCGCCGTTACTCGCAGGGGAACACGGAATCTGTCGCCACTGTCAGATTGGAAGAGGCAACCAGGTTTTGCTGCCTTTCCTCGCCCCCTGTTAGTTTGCCTTTGGTGTACGGGGGACTACCCCTTAGTGGACTTCCTCTTCCCATAGCGCTGCACCATCTTGTTGCTGCTGCTGCTGTCCCATCAGCTGATGCTGGTTCCTCTGACCTGGAGGTCAGGTGTTCAAGTCCCTCTTCCACCCATAGGCTCCTGCTTGCAACTCATCCCTGGTGATCTAGTGGTAGAGCGTCACTGCTCTGCAGCTTGACTGCCTTCCTGTCCCTCTTTCGGCTGTTCCTATTCATCTTTCTGCTATTCTCTGTTGCTTTTCTATCTTTGTATTTTTTTATCTTTGCTTTGTTTGGCTTTGTTCTTCCTTTACTTTTTGCAGTTCCTTTTTACTATCCTCTCCCTCATTGCCGCTGCGATCCCCCATATCCCCACCCCATCCAGTGTCCTTTCCCGCGTTTTCTGCCTCCCAGCTATCCAGCTCCCCTGCAGCACTACCTAATGGCAGATGCTGTGTGGCCATATGCAGCGGGTGTGCCACTGGTGCACCAAAGGCAAGTCAAAGGCAAGCCCGTCTGCGTCCGTCCGCCCCTGTACTGTGCCCAGCACCAAAGACCCTGCCTCTTAGACACTCCACCGCTACGACACCAGCATCCTCCTCGCCCTCAACCCTGGACGCCACACCGCCTGCCATCTAGCCTCATTGAAGAATACCCTTGCACCCTGCACCTGCCGATACTGCAAACGCCCCTATTGCTTTATCAGCACACCTGCACCTCTTGCTGCCGAGCCGAGCAACAGCACACCCAACCAGATCAACTGCATCACCCTCAACGTGCGGTCCCTTCACAAATACACCACAGAAATCTGGGACCTCCTCGACACCACCTCTTCAGACATCGCCTTCTTCACGTAAACCTGGACGAACCTCTGCTCCGGAAAGACGTCGCCATCGCCATCCCTGATGGCTACAAATTCACCCACAAGGACCACCGCGACCGTCCAGGAGGAAGCATTGCCATCTTCTACAAGAGCACACTGCAACTGACCATGCACTCTAATGACCCAACGGCGACCATGGAACACCTCCACTTCCAGATCAGGACCAACCCCAACATCACCATCCACGGCACCCTTATCTTCAGACCCCCTTGGGCCATGAACCCCCATTCACCAATGCCATTGTAGACCTCATCCCACCCCAGGCTCTAAAATCCACCGACTACATCCTACTCTTCTCCGCCAGTGGTTAATTCAACTACAGAAAACACCACAGAACTGTCTTGGACCGACCCTCATTCTATACATCACACCTTCCCCACGTCCACTGTACACCATCGCCATCATTGCCCCCGTTGCAGCTGGATCAAGGCCACTAAAGAACTTCTCGTCAACTCCCTCAGCGCCACCACTCCGCCAATGCTTACACACGCCAACACCACAGCGCGCAACCTCCTCCAAATGATCTCCAACTGCGCTGACACCCTGGCACCCCTCAAGAAAAGACCAGGCAAACAACACTCCAAGAAGGCCAACTGGTTCACTCCTGCCCTCCAGTAGTCCAGACGCACCTGCAGACGTCTCCAGTAGAGATGGAGCCACAAAATCAATCAACTCCGCAACACAGTCACCCTTGCACCATAGCACAAGGGTGCCTGCATTGGCACATGGCAGCCATTGTGTGCCATCACAGGGGAAAAAGACAGGGGGCCTTTATTTTGAGTACCCTTCCAGCAGTTTAACGCCGCTGTGCATCATTTTGTGACGTACTGGCAGTGTGAATCTTGCACCATGTTGCACTGTATTTACAATGTGGCGCATCTAGGCATATGTGAGCTTGTGAAGCCATGTACCTCATTTTATCTGCATCTGGTATGATGTATGCAGGGTGGGTGTTCCCACCCTTCAAAGCCTTGTAGGATTGGCGCTGTGAAATCTCTCAGATTTCACTTTGGCAATTCTAAGACACCACTGCATGAAGACCTTAAGCCTGCCTCATGGCAGGCATAAAGGTGACGCAGTGCCATAGGGATAGGCTTGCCCCATGCATTGCTGGAGTTGTTTCATGCTTGCAACACAACTGTAGCAATGCGTGACTTCAGGACTGCCAGATACGTCAGTACTCCAGACGTATCTGGCCATGATTGCGACATGGAGCACCATACATTGAATATGGTGAATCCATGGTGTCACCAAGAGGGTGCAGTGAAACGTATTGCAATGCTGTTTTGTCGCAGTGATGCAACACTTTTCATGAATGAGGCCGAGGAATGCACGCAAGCTTATTGATAGTACGTATTCCTGCCCTTTTGTTTTGTCACAGGGCAGCGCAGCAACAGTCTATGCAGTGCTGTCCAGCACCAATACCTCTAAAATGAGGCCCCAAGTGTTTGCTGGTCTGAAAAAACTGCCTCTAACTGGACTTAGCTGCAATGGGGTTAGAGGCAGTTTTTGCACGGGAATGCCAACCTTGCATCTCATTTTGGTTAAGTCCCGCTAACAGAAGTGTTGATCTTAAAAATTCACGTGTACGCCAGAAAAGTGCCGCTAAGCGCAGTTAGTGGCAACTTGTACATATGGTGATACAAAAAAGCTGCAGTAACATCAAAAATTGACGACACAGCGGTGTTAAGTTTTTGTACATATGTCCCAGGGATTCAAAGTTAATTTTCTGTGCTGAAGTTTGCAACTTACCACTAGGCTGCTTCCCTTCTTCTCACTCTTCCCACATTCCTTTGCCTTTAGGCATCAAAGGGGGTAAAATATATAGAAGCTGAATGAGGGGGTGTGCTGGAGTGGAACTGGCCATTCGACCTGTGGAAATCCGTATCTCAATTTTTAACAAAAAGGTCCATGGGTAGATGTCTGCAAGCCCACTTATAAAGTTGTATTTAAAGTGTTCCAGATCTGACTAGTGTAATCAGTCAAATACACTAGTGTTTTAAGTTGCATCACTGTTTTCAAACTTTTATTGACAGGAACAGCCACCCGTACCTTTGCAACCCTCCAAGGGTGTTTGCAATGCTGCATGAATATCAGTCTCATATTTTACTTTGAAGGATGACAGGTGTGCTTTGAACTCAGATGAAACCATGATATTGTTTTCAATCTGAACCTCTTTGGGGTACAGTAATGTTGTTACCTTAATAGAATTCACATCGTCCAGCACCCTGACTTTATTTTCCAGTCTCAGCTGCAAACTGCTCTAGCTGTCTGTTGTCCATATCTATTGTTTCCTATATGCACAAGGTGGGCCGGAGGCAGCCCCTGCTTATAAGGTGATTGTTTTTTCTTCTGTTTCATCTTCATTTTTTAATGCATTTTTATTGGGGGTTTTGTGCAAGGAACCAATAAAGGAAGACAGTCATGAGCAAGTAGCACCCATATCAGCAAACACATATTGCAGTTACACAGATTCCATTGTTATAAAGATCGATACATTCAACTAGGCATAGAGGCAAAAAAAAACCATCATTGGCATACACCTTAATCCGTCCATTGTACCATCCGTTGCATCAACATATTCACCCCCAGTTTCCAGCCCATAGTATGCCCTCCATCACTACCAGATTTTGTGGAATCTACGGAGGCAACTTCCACTACTGTGATAGGTAACTTCTGTTTCCCTTTTTTGGACCTGATTTGACGGCTTTCCTCCCTATTCATTTATTTGTCCCATCCAGGAGCCTTTCAGTCAGGTTGACTTGTAGCCTTAATCGCCTGAAGTTGCTTCCATTCAGGGAACATACAGGCACATGCATCAACCATTTTTGCAAGTGCAAATGGTGCGATTCGCAAAAATCGCCCGTTTGTGCCCGCAAACAGGGCTTCTGCGATGCATCAACCTGTCAGCCTCTCGCAATTTAAGAAATTGCAAATTATTGAGATTTCTTAAATTGCAATTGCATTTTAGGAATTGCAAATTGAGATTCCTTAAAAGTAATGCATGATGGAATTGCAAATTGCGATTTTGCTAATAGAGGGCGCAAATCACCATCAATTTGTACTTGATGGTAATTTGCAAAAACTTTGAAAAATGTGCTAAAGTGCATTTTTCAAAGTTGTAGGTTACACACACACATGCCCTTGGGGCATGTGTGTGCGCAACATGCGTGCACAGATCAATTTCAGGGGTGCAACAGGGTTTCCTTTTGACACCTAAGCACCCTTGAAATTGCATGTGCAATTTGCGAGCACCTATTGTACTCGCAAATTGCGCATGCAATCTCCCATTCATTCCCATGGGCCTGTAGGCCCATAGGAATGAATTGGAAGGCATTCCTTAATTGCGACTCACAATTTGCAATTCGCTATTTAGGAATGTTTGGGAATCACTAATTTTACAGTAATTCCTACATGCATTGTCTTTTGCAATTCCTTAATTGTGATTCCTTAATAATAGCAATTAAGGAATCGCAAAAGCCTACATTCATGCATGTGCCTACAAGAGCTAGACTTAGCCTTTTTGCAGTTGCAAATGACCTGATTCGCAGAATTGTGTAATTTGTGACCACAAAAAGGCTTTTTCTGATCCATCAAACCCATATTGTGATTCAGTAACACATTACCGAATCACAAATTGGGTTTGAGACAAAACACCAATTCAGTATTTGGAAGGAGTGTGTTTAGGGCGTCCTTTCCAAATACCTACTTGGAAAGGTATGTATTAATATTTTGCAACCAAATTCCAGTCACTAAGCATTCATATTTTACCACCTTCTCAAAGGCCATCCGCAAATGTTAGCGGTTCCCTAGGGACCCCATTCCTTTTGTGAATGTTAGAAAAAATATTTTTAAGAGAGTAGGCACTGGTCCAATAGAATGCTGCTATCTCTTAAACAATTAAAATAAAATGTTTAATTTTTTTGGTCAAATGCATCCTGCTTTCCTTTAAGGAAATCAGGTAGTATTTAAAGGAAAAAAAATGCTTTATTAAATGCAATTACAGACATGGTGGTTTGCTGACCTGAGCAGGACACCATCACTGTGATTCCTAGTGCGTCACAATTTGGGACCAACCTCATTAATATTCATGAGGTAGGTCGGATTGCGACCTACTATGAATTGGTAATTTGCAAACCGAACTATGAGAACATACGGCACTTTGCAAATGACAACACTGGTTGCAAAAATTCTAGTTGCAAATTGCAACCAGTATATTGCGACCAGTTGTACGTACATCTGGCCCCAAGTTTTTCATTTACTTTTAACACTCTTTGACTTTGCATGTATTATATTGCTCTATCACCACTGCTTGCTTCACTCTTCATTTCCCCTTGCCCTTGCTATCCCATTTACTCTCAATGTTCCTCCCTCCAAGCTTTCCCATGCTTCTGTACCCACTGTGCTTGGGCCTACACCACTACTGCTCCTTTTACAGTTTTTACAAAACTTATTTTAGTTTTTCATGCATAATATTGTTCAGCCGCCATAATAAGATGATTTTCTGACCATTTCAACATGCCTGAAATTGAAGGAAGACTGGACCTGCTTGCCTTGAACCAAGGACCCCAGACGTGACTCGAAGGTGCAGTTGGCTGATCTCCCGTTTGAGTTACATGGACACCACAAGCTTTCAGAGGCCTTTATCACTGCAACTATCCAGCTGACCACTCCAACTGCTGACCTGTGCTAGAGTGAGTCCTAACTCCTATGTGGTGCCCCCAGGTCCTGGATGCTTGGCTGGTGTTACATTGCATTTCTTCAGTCCCCTAAACTGCAAGAAGTTCAACTTTCTCCCGAGAGAACAGACAGAGGCTGGGATCACTGTTGTAGCTGCAGTCATCGATTTGAATCAACAGTGGGTGTCAACTTGCTGGTTTGAAGAGATCTGACTGTCAAAAAGGTTTCCAAGTACCAATGTAGAGTGGTTAATTTGGACATGCGCCGAGCAGCATTAGACTTTGAGGCCTTCCTGGGCATACACTTTGGGCTTTACCCACTCAGCTTTCCTTAATTTGTCTATGATCAAACTGGACCTCCCTCTTTAGCAGCCTGCTGTCATCAAGCCCTGCTTTGGATCCAGCTTGCAGCTGCCCTGCCACTACCTTTTCAATGAGCACATTTTATCCGTAAAAGTTTCTAAGTCAGAAGGTGAACTTTGCCCAGGACAATCCTGACCAGCAGCAGCTCCTCCGCTATGGTGGAGGAGCGTCGCCCCACTGCTTTTGAGCAGTGTAAGAAAAGGAAATATAAAATTATAATAACTTTGAGCTACTATCATTTTATGCTTCCTTTGCGGGTGGGCGGGTCTGCAGGGCTGCTCTGCTCATGGAGCAGGGCAGAGAAGTGGTTTATCCACTCTTAAGTACACAATGAATGTTTGGTTGGCCCTCTTGCGTGGCCCAAAGCAGTTATGCTTACTTTCCCCATTCTCCATGCAGGCTGCATTACAGCCCACATGGAGAACAAACCCAGGCTCCCATTCCCTGGTTGAGTGTCGAACCAGGACGCTCAAAACCAATCACAACACTGCATTGTAGCATTTTGATTGGTCAGGGGAGCCTGGCTGTTCATCCTGGCTTCCTGTCCCACGAGGAGAGCAGGCGCAAGGAGCAGGGATATGGGACCCGGCAGCACGGTAAGTGCATAATTTAGTTTTTGTTTTTTATCCATTGCACAACACTGCTGTCCCCTCGCAACCTCACCCCCCACGCCTGCATCACCACCTGCAAGTCATGCTGCCTGCCACTGATCCTGGCCCTTGCACCTGACCTGTGCTCCATTGCTGTCGACTCAACTTTTAAATTTGACCCGGTAATGCATGACCAGATAACTGCTATTGCTACTTTGTTCTTTTTGGTGCTTTCTTAATTCACACTTTAAAACATTTACAGCCAGATTCACCAAGCCAAAATCGTCTCGCAAAGGGCCAGATTCTGAGAATCTGGACCTTTGCGAGCGCTATTTTTGCATTTGGGATTCATCATCCCAAATGCAAAAATCGCAATTCTAGAAATCGCTAAATTGCGAATAATTGCATTTAAGGAATCTCAATTTGAGATTCATTAAATGCAATTCATGAACCATTTTAAAATTGCGAATTCGCAATCTGGGGCCGCTATTTACCACGAAGTCTAACTACGTGGTAAATAGCAAAAACTTTGGACACCCTGGCACCCTTGAAATCGCTTCCTTATTTGCGATTCGCTAATTGCTAATCTCAAATAAGGAATGACTCCCCATTCATTCCTATGGGCCTTTAGGGAAAGCCATTCCTTATTCGCGATTAGCAATTAGCGAATCGCAAATAAGGAAGCAGTAGAAATCGCAAAAAATATTGCGATTTCTACATGCATCCCGTTTTGCGAGTCTTTAATAGCGATTCCTTACAATTCGCTATTAAGGACTCGCAAAACAGGACTTTGATGAATCTGGGGGTATGTCTACAGTTCTACTTAATAAATTTTTGGTGTAAATTTATTTATTAAAATATTCTCTAGTTGTCTAAATTGTTTAGACATTTTTCTTTTGTTGTTTTTTTGTCGTACATTTTTTTAAAGCATTTCAATGAAAACATACATCAGTTTTCATCCAGGGATATACAATTCCAAAGTGTGATAAAGTCAAATAGGCCAAAAGAAAACATAATTAGAAACAGTTCAATACAAGTGAGGAGAAATAACCCTGCCTTTTAAAAAGAATACTGTTATAGAGGGAAAGCAGTTTCTGTAGGGGGAGAGGATATAAATAGTAGAGCAGTAGCATTCCTTCTGCACAGTAGATCTTGTCTGTGACCTTTCTACTGTTAGTAAGTCAAAGGGAAACTTAGGAAAGGGGAGGGGATTGCCATCACTTGATTTGGTGATATAGAGCTGGAGAAGATAAACAGAAGAATGTAGGATAGGGTGAGGTGGAGAGCAATAGCCCCAGGAGGGTTCAGATCACCTGTGTCTGAGAGTGTGGGTCGGAGCCGCACAAAGCAAGACAAGTCAAGTTCTATTGATTGGGACAGTGAGGATTTTGAAAATGTCTAATTAGGATTTACTACCCCAATGCCTCTAACCCACTCTGAGTGCTGGGTACAGGTAGGTAGGGGTAAGGATGGGAGGAAGAGCGAACAGAGAGTTATCACACCTGTGTGCCGAGCATCTGGAATTGGGCAGCTGTGCAACTGCAGATGTGATCAGCCAAGGATTCCCATAATTGTGAGTATATCTCTGCATTATCTTACAACCTATATATGAGTCATTCAATTCAATTCAATAATCTTTATTCGGATATAAAATATCCATAAAAGAACATTTCAAAAATACCAGCAACATACAGTTTTTGTTAAAAATACAATATAAATAGATAGAAAGGAGATTATCGGATTACAAGAACTTCAGTTATGACAATATGTGCAAAACAACAATATCATAGAAAAAAGTAAAACAACGGACTCAATGCCAACAGGATAATGTTGAGTGCGTTCAGGGGTTTGAAAAACAAATAGCAGCAGATTACGATAAAGTGCAATCGGCTACGTACAATTTAGCGCCTAATGTAAAGTGCAGTTAAAATTGATCTTCTGGGGTGATCCCCTGAAAGACAAGTAACAGCAGATCATAATAAAGTACAGTTAGTTGTGAACCATTTTAGCAGCATAATATAAAGTGCAATTAAATTTGATATTTTATGGTAGTCCAATCTACAACTAACACTTTCATTTGGTGGTAGGTTCATACAAAAAGGCAATGGTGTGTGATCCCAAATGCTAAGATGCATTTACAAAGTGCTCATAGAAGCACGTGAGTGGATAGCCAGTCTCATAAAGGAGCTGACGCGGAAAATCAAATCATCCATCTCAAGTCTAAGAATTTCCAGATAAGCTAATCTGTAATTAATATTTGCAATTGCCTTAAAATAGGGTATCAAATATTGTTTTGTATATTTTTGATAAAAATTACAAAAGAATAATAAATGTACCATTGTTTGATTTCAATATGAAAATAACAAGGACCCCCTGTAAAAGTAAATACACTTCCTAGGACAGGGAAAGCAATTATGTATATAACCCTAGGCATTCGCTAATAACATAGAGGAAAAAATGAGATCGCAATAAGGGAGAACAAACAAGTCACACATTTTTTTTTAAAAATCAACTTAGTTTTAATCTATACAAACATATTAAAAACAGTTCATATCATACAAATATAATCAAAATCGATAATACATAATTGGTCATATAAGAATTCATACACAATTTTATCCAAAACAATAAATCTAAAATCAACTAGTGGCATGAATTGGTCTCTACGCATGTTTCGGCGTCAAACAAAACGCCTTCTTCGGGAGCCACGGGTATTTTTAAAATAGCTTATAGATGATGTTTTTCATAACCCGACAAGAGTATGTTGACAGGTAGACTTTATACAATGTAATTGCGTTTTCTTAATGTAACTATTGCAACCTGCACCAATAGCAAACTCTAACATCCCTTTATACACAAATTCGTGTTCAACAACAGCTTCTGGAATAGGTTCGTCTTTATATTAGTATCTCCACTTTGTATTATATCATTAATATTTTTATCATTAAAGTGGAAGTCCTTATGATTGCATCAAAGGCATCCGGATAAAACTCTGACCATAGAAGTATTGGTGTTCCTCAGATCGAGCACCGCAAGTGACGGTTTCTTAGGTTAAGTTTGCAGACACTTCAAGCGCTTCATCTGCGCAACCACAGGAATGGACTCAAACCTGTGTTGCAAGTTTAACTGGGTTACCCTAAAAGACAGGAGGGCGAAAGTCACCTCAAAAACATCTAAAGAGGTTATCCCATATAATAACAATCGCAGACTGAAATGGGATAAGGCTAAACTTAAGGAGGACGATCTAGGGACCATTAAATCTTTGGTAGAGCGCTTGTCTTCAGATTTGGAGGTCTGGATTGGTGAAGACCAGATTAGTAGGCTTCCTTACCCCTCCCTTGATTCTGCTTATAAAGCCACAGTAGATCAAGTTGGTCAATTTTTTACTTCGAAAGGGAAAAGCAATAGGGCTACTGTTACACCCCCCACTCTTAATAAACCTTGGTATACTGACCAGTGTAAGGGTAAAAGAAAAAACTTGACAAAAGCCCTGATTTCTGGGGATCCTTTGCTGGTTAGAGCGGCCAGGAAGGATTACCTGAAAGTATTATCACTGGCCAAACGCGAGTGGGAGGAACAGCATTGGCAGGACCTATCCAATGCCGTGAGTAGTAGGAACCCGAACCTTTTTTGGGATTTGATTAATAGAACTAGACAGAGGAAATCGCAACCATTGGCTGCACACATAACTAGTCAGCAATGGTTTGATCATTTCTCATCCCTGTATGGAGGCATTGAGGAAACAGCCAGACCTGGGGCAGATAGTTTGGGTGAGGGGGACTCCTTAGGGGTGGACGACCTTCCATTTACGACCACAGAGGTAGTGGCGGCAATTAGACATCTAACCCCCAAGAAAGCAGCCGGGCAGGATGGGATTCCTGGAGATCTGTTGATAGTGGACCCACAGGCCTGGGCCAAATTAATAGCCATAATAATGAATTTGATTAGTAGGGGCCACCAGGTGCCAGATTCTTGGAAAGGTGCAGAGGTAGTGACCGTGTTCAAGAAGGGGGCAAGAGAGGACTCTGCAAACTACAGACCTATCAGTTTGATAGACATAATTCAGAAAGTGGTTGGCAGGGTCATCATCTCAAGAGTAGGAGATTGGATGGAGGAGGCCAGTATTCTTTCCCACCTACAAGCGGGTTTTAGAAGAAAGGTAGGGACGATGGACCAGGTCTTTCGTTTTTTTGTTATCTATTGGAAGGCAGTGACCATCAAGAAAGGCAGTTTATATATGGCCTTCATAGATCTCGAAACAGCTTTCGACCTGGTCCCTCGCGCAAAATGATGGAAAATCCTAGGGGAGATGGGATTTCCCAGTGGTCTCCTTAACCTAATCGTAAAGCTCCACGAGGGGAATTACGCGAGGGTCAGATGGGGATCCCAGGGACAGTTAACAGATAGGGTCCCTGTGAGGAGAGGAGTACGCCAGGGCTGTGTTATGGCTTCGACCCTTTTCTCCCTATTCGTGAATGGAGTGGTGGACCATCTGAAGGGGGAGGAGGCGGATGCCCCATCCCTGGCGGGGGAAAGAATCCCCACCTTACTCTTCGCCGACGACACCTTATTAATCTCCAAATCCCCAGTGGGTCTGCAAAAACTCTTGAACCGGTTTAGCTCCTTCTGTACCATCCGAGGCTTAACCATTAACACCTCAAAAACTAAATTGATGGCACTCTCCCCCTCCAAAAGATTCAAAAATAATTTTCTGCTCAATGGCGTCCCTCTGGAGTTGGTTGAGTCTTTTGATTATCTTGGTGTCCGGATAAACAGTCGCATGACCTGGAAGAATCATTTGGCCAAAATGCTACTCAGTCACCAAAGAGTATCTGGGGTGACTTTGAGGGAGCTCCGTGAATCACGTAGTAAACCTGTCTCCCCCGCAATGGCCATTTATGAGGGCCAGATTCTTCCTGCGGCATTATATGGCTCTGAACTTTGGGGGTTTGAAAATGTTTCTGAACTATCGACAGCGGAAAACAACTTTCTAAGGAAGGTGGTGGCTCTTCCTACTTCCACCCCACTGATCCCCCTGAGACGAGATCTGGGCAGAAGAGCACTAAAGGACTTGGTAAGGCTACGCCCGTTGCTCTTTTGGACGCGTTTGAGAAGAACTGCGGAGCTTGCAAAATATGCTGAAGGGCTGGATGATCTTCTGTTACTGGACACGGGTAAAAAAATAGGATGGTTGAATAGATTGAAAGACCTGGCTCTTAACCTGGGGCTAAGGGATGCATGGGAGTCACAATCGCCACCACCCAAGGAAGTGATCAAAAAGCTATATTGGGACTGGGTACAGAGTAATGCGCTGAGGGCTGCGGATGGGGGCTCACTCACGGATCAATTTTTGTCATTTAAATGTGTGAGAAAATTGGAGCCCTTCCTCGACCTGATAACTAAACCTCTAGATCGAGCGCTATATCTAAAACTGCGATATGGGACGCTTCCGGTGCATGATTTCACGGAGAGGTGGTCAAACTCTGGTGCCCCCCTGCGTTCATGCCCTCGCTGTGTGGCACCAAAGGAGTCTGTGGCCCATTTGTTTTTTGCCTGCCCAGCTTACAAAGGGGCGCGGAAACTTTGGTTGAAACCGGTCTGCAGGGAACTGGGGCTGAGGTGTCATAGCCAGGCACTACGTGTACTTTCTACGGACACTTCATCTTCCATTATGATTTGCGGGGTGGCAAAATTCTTGGGTAGCGCGTGGTTGACGCGCTCCAGATTACTGAAACTGCGTCCGGGGGTCCCAACGGTCTAATGCTGCATTCGCTGGTAGCAAATTAGTGACTGTGTGTACCTCTTCTTTTATTCGTTTTAATATTTTTATGGAGAATTGGTAAATGTATATGCATATGTATTTCTTTTATGGTGATTAATTTGCCGAATAAAGATATTTACAGATTACTAAACCAACATCTGCTTAACTCGCTGGTAGCTTCACCCAAAAGCAGTCAGGCTTAACTGAGAGGAAATGTGTAAAGTATTGTTGCAGCACTTAATCAGTAAAAAAGTGCAAACACAACACAAAAAAAATTCTGAACCATTTTAGAAAAATAGAGTAAATTAATTGACACCAGAATGACAGAAATCCAATCAGTAGAACCGGGTTTCTAAATTTTTAAAGTGATATCTAGTCGAAAAGTCGAAAGTTATGACTGACCGCAATGGAGCATGGTTCAGATACACAAAGTGGATTGGGCCCAGTCTATGCTTACCTCCGAACTTAGGAGAAAATGTCTGAGAAATTAAAGTTCAGCATGGCAAGGCAGCCAGTGGTGTCTGTGGAGGAGGTTTGGTCATCATGGAGCCGCTGGACAAAGTCATGGTGAAGATTTCTATGTTTAGATTTAGGGGCCTTATTATGAGTTTGGCAGTCTTGGAGAGGGCCCCCATGGCAGCGCCCCCCTGCAAGGCCACCAAACCCATAATGAGACCGCCTGCCGAATTCCGCCTGGAATCCAGGTCGGTCTGTCCTGCAACAGCTGGTCCACAGTGATGCCGTGCTAAGGCTCATATGTGAGACTTAGCAAGGCACGCCAATGGGAACGCCATTACGAGTTCCTGCAGGGCATGGACTGTCAAGGTGGGCTCAATCGTCTTCAAGAGAGCTCTTGAGAGAAAAAGACCAGGGGGCATAACAACAGATTAAAATTCCTTCGAATACTCTAAGCAACCTCTTTATTGGCAGAGTAGTTCTGGAAGTTAAAACTAAAATTCGAAAGGGATGCTGCTTAGGATACAATGGTCCTATGACTCTCTAGTGTACCAGCCCTACTCTGAAGGCATAAGGAGGTCTGGGCTTTCACCAGGGTAATACAAATCACCTCCCCAGTTTCTAAGCTCATTACACTATTTTATGTATGTGATGCATGCAAGCTAGTGCGTGCTTGGGCAGTGAATATACTTGCCCTTTTCTTCTATTGGAATCTGCCCCAATTTGTCTGGGTTCCTTGTTTCTCAGGAGCGGAAGGAAAAGGGTCGCCCTGTAGTCAAACATTTGTCAAGGGTCCTACCCTGCCTTTTACCTATTTGGTTCCGCACCTCCTGGCTTGCACCAGTGATGCACCTTGGGCAGATTGAAGAGCAGTTAGGTCCTGATCTCATCTCATCTCAGATTAAGTCCTAAATTTTGAATTTGAGCTATCTGGGCACCTTTAGCACCACTTACAAGGGTCCAGTACAGGAGGGGCACCACTTGGAGGGTCAGGATGCACTCAAGCTGGGTCCAGGTGCATTTTCAAGATGGTTGAAGCCTTTTTTGTCCTGGAGGCTCTGACTAGCTCTTGGAGTCACTCTGAAAGTCTAGAGATCAAGCAGAAAATCAGGTCTCAAGCAGCAGGGCAGTCCTCTGAGAGCACAGGGCAGGCTGCAGGCAGCAGGGCAGTCCTCTTGGTGCAGCAGGACAGTCAGTCCTCTGAAGTACACAGCAGACCACAGTTAACAGGGTGGTCCTCCCAGATTCCTTCTACAGGTTCCGAAGTGAACTAAAGAGTGGGTCTGAGGATTCTTTCTATGTACCTGATGCCCCCTTTGAAATGGGAGAATCTTTTGGAGTTCCCTCCATAGAAGTATCTGGAATTTGCTGCCTCTGCCGTGGTCACTGTTTGTCTGGGGGGCATAATATGCTAGTGTGAAGTACTTTGTGTGTGAGCTGAGGCACAGAATTTGAAATGCAAGTAGGGATGTGAACAACTCAGACCCCCCATCCTCCTTATATGACCAAGCCTGCCAATACCAAGTCCCTCTATTATGTGGCTCTCTGGATGGAATATACAAAGGCCAACTGCCAACTACATCTAGTCATGTTACCTAGGAAACAAGGTGCAGACACCAAATGGTTAGGACAAGAAAATGCCAACTTTCTAAAAGTGGCATTTTCAGAAAAGTCCCATGCAGTGGGTAGCCTGTCTCTATCTTTGTCTGATTTTGAATTGAGTTAGCAGTAGACAATTCTGCCTGTATGGAGGGTGGGCTAACCTTTCTGCAGTGGTGCCTGTTGGAAGACAAGTGACCAGTATGAGGAAACGGTGAGGAGAGGTCCATTCTCTGCTCTTCCAGGTTGTCCAGGAACGGACTCAGATTGTCCAGCTCAGTGCAATCTCAGCATTTCCCATCCATCATGACCCATCCACAACATGGCTGGCTTTGTGAGACCATATTTAGTGTCCCATTTTTGTAGCTGCAGTTGGAGTTGTAGAGAGGCCTTTATTTAGGCATTGGTCTCAGCTAAAAAATCTACAGCAATCTGAATTTAATGGCCATCCAGTTTGCAAGGACCATGTTTCTAGGCGGCTGTTAGAACCAAATGGGCCTGCTAATGGCATAGGAAGCAAGCTATGATTGGTCTGGATCAATTTGCAGAATATCTTTGTGGGTCGCTGGAACATATCCCGTGGGCCCGTTGTTGTTAAAGAGGTGGGTGAAAGTAAGGCCTAGTAGCCGCAGCAGTAGGCCTGTCAACAGGCTTTGCACATCAGTATACACTTCCATCTTTTCAGGAATCCCGTCAAATCAGACGTTATCATGCTTTGCTCTGCCCTCCAAGTCAATCACCTTTTGCTTGAGTTGCCAGATGTCTGGGCTCCAGGAGTCCACATTGTTTAGTTGTTCTACCAGCAGGGTGGTACGTTTGTCAAAGTTATCCACTTTCGTGTGAAAAAAGCTCATATCTACCCTTAAGGTCTTCATTTCTGTTGTGAGATTTTTGCATTCATGGGTCCTAATAGCATCCCCACCGCTGAAATCACCTTCAGAATGAATTTCATAGAGGCCTCCTCTGGTGTTGTATGTTTGGTACCTGATGGTTGCCCCCACAACATGGGTTTACCACTCAACATGTCAGTGGGCAGGTCTTATCCAGGAGAGAAAAAAACATAAAGATCACTGTACTGCACCAGGTGCTGCACATCCATGAATCGCAGTAAGCAGGCACAGCCAAAATCTCCATCCCCGACTAAGTCTGTCCCACCTAGAAGGGCAGGTGATGATGAAAGACGCTATTGCAGAACTGAGATCTGGAGGATGTCACACATGGCTGGAGTGGGTCCCCACAAGTGGGTGTTCCTTGGGCAGTCAAGGCTTTACAATGGGAGTGTTGGGAGGTCAGGACTCAGGAGGGAGGCCGGTCAATGTCCTTTAATAGCCTCTGCAACGCTGAGGAGAAACCTGGTCAAGCACTTCAGAGCACTCTCTGAAGAATTCTGGAAAAGGACCATATCTCCTCTTCCACAAGTCCCTTGGACACTAGAAGACATCAATAGGCTGCCATAAATTGTGTTCCACAAAAAATAAGTGCACCTTGTGGGAGGGGGGTGACTGGCTCCGGTGTCTCTCAGAGCCTCCACACTACGGCCATTGATGGTCACCCACTGCCTGTACTTCTTAGTGTTATCAAGCATATGAGCTCTTGGGACCATCTCACTGTCTCCTAAAGAGACCAGGGACATTTCTGTGGGACTCCACTCCTTTTGGGCATCTGACTCCTCCCCAAGGCTAAACTAGCCATTTCCTGGGCGGTGCACCAGTGGGTATGGTGGTAACCTTCTTGGGATACCTAGGATCCCCTTGGAAGTGGCCTACCTGACCACAACCCTAAAATGCCCTGGGACCCCTATGAACAGGCTTACCTGTTGGGACCCATAGCTTCTTTTCACTGCAAAGCTGGGACCCTTACCTTGGTTCCCTTTGGAATTACTTTGGGGCCCTTTTTGGAACTCCTTCTGCTCACCCTTATCCCCCCCCCCCCACTCTTCTGCTGGGGACCCTGCACACCTTTGGCGGAGTCTCCCACATGACCTTTTTGGACCCTGGTACTGACCCAGCCTTTAGAGCAACTTCTTGGTGTCAGTCAGCTTACTGTCAGTCAAGTGCTGGTAAAGCTCTGGAAAACAATTATCTGATAAGTGCTCCCATGCAACAAAATCATAGAGTGGTGAAAGGGAATAGGAGCATGCTGCCATCACGTCACAACATCACAGTTTATTGTTTTTCGCTCAGTACAAAGTTCAAAATAATAATTGGCTAATGCCATATTTTTAATAGCGTATCCCTGGACAAGTGTTTCTGGATTCTTCCGTCATCAGTAGGGAAAAGTTAGTAGTTTGCTGGACATGCTGCCACTTAATTTTCACACGCACAATTCCACTCAGGCCAAGCAGGTGCTCCCAAGCTCGCCAGCTCAAGCGGCTCAAGGGAGTCTTCAAAACGGTGAAAGGGGATAGGAGCACACTGCCATCACGTCAAAGCGTCATTTCATTTTTTTGCACAACCCATACTACTAATTTTCAGTCATTTCGAAGAGCTATATGTCAAGAGGAGAGGGATTTTCCAAAGTGTGGGTGGGATACAATACAAGAATAAATAGGTAATTTTACAAGAACTGGGTGATAAGGTTTAAGTTTCACACTGATTTATCCTATTAGGCTTTAATAATGTTTTTGAATTTGAAGAAATGTTGTTCAAGTCTGAGGTGAAGGATAAGGGTGTCCTTGGCAGTGAAGAGATCATCTGCCAAACTGCTTGTAACTGATGGAACTACTGGGTGATTTGCTAACACGTGATAACTGAAATGATTGGTAAAATCTTTATGCTAGTTTCTGACCTTTATTCCGCCTCTTTCTGCTAATTTCTCACTTTATTTTGCCTCTTTCTGCAAGTTTCTGACCTTTATTTTGCCTCTTTCTGCTTTTTCTCACCTGTATTTTGCCTATTTCTGCTCTAGGCTGACCTTTATTTTGTCTCTTTCTGCTTGTTTCTCTCCTTTATTTTGCCTCTTGAACATCTATGCATCTATGCACTGCAAAAGTATAGGTCCTGTTACCAACTCCCCGAAGGCAGCCACCAGGTCCTGTAGCAGATCCCACAGCAGGCGGCCATCCCCACACCGCACATGGTCTTTGGCATGTGCAGTGTAGGGCTGGCCTCTGAGCCCCAGGGACCCCACTCCGTGGGGAAAAACATATGTATTAAGGGTAGGGGACTTGCAGCCCCCTCCCCGACACTTTATTGGTCCTGGGGACCCCATCCCTGGGGCCAGTTCCAATATAAAAGAGAGGGGGCTTGTGACCTCATTCCCAATGCCTTAAATTACCCCAAGGACCCTATCCTAAGGGGCCAAATACAATTAAAAAGGGGAGGAGGGCATACAGCCCCACTGCCTGAGCCTTGAAAGGCCCTTGGGACTCTATCCCCCAGGGCCAAACATAATGAAAAAGAGGAGCCTTCATGGGCCCGAGGACCCCACTCCCAGGGACACAATTTAAGGGGACAGAGATGTGCAGACCCCCCCGAGCCCTAGTAGGCCCCAGGAACCATCCCCCAGGTGCAAATACAATAAAAAGGGGAGGAGGTCTGTGCCCCCAAACCCTATTAGAACATGGAGACCCCATCCTCCGGGCCATTCATTTCCCCAACCATTTTCAGGCCCCGGGGACCCCACCCCTCAGGCTCTTCGTTTTTTAAAGGGGACAGGGGCCATACAGTACCCCTTCTTGAGCCTCTTTTGGCTCAGGGGAATCCATACCTTGCGGCTGTCTGTGTTTTTTTTAATGGGACAGGGCCATATGGCACCCCTTCCTTAGCCTTATTAGGCTCCAGCAACCCCATCGCCCGGGTCTGTAGCTTATTATAAAGAGAGGGAGCACAACCTTCTTCCCCGACCTTCTTTGGCCCTGGGGACCCCATGACCCAAGGCCGTTTTTTTTTTTAAAGGGGGGGGGGGGCTGTGTGGCCCTCTTCCCTGAGACTTCTGAGATCCCAACAACCCATTTTCTAGGACTGTAATTTGTTTTAAAGTGGAGGGGGCCTAGTGGCCCCCTTCCCCAAGCCTATTTTGGCCCCAGGGGCCCCATTACTGGGGCCCACAATATTTAAAGGTAGGAGCCCCGGTGCCCACCTGGGGCACCCACAAAGCACATGTTTGGAGTCACGGGGGAAGTCCCTGGGCTCCCTGCGACCACAGCCAGCTCACCGCATGCTGCAGGAGCCAGCATTGCTCCCACCCAGTGGGAGTAGCTATTTATGCTGCTCCCTCTGTGTGGAAGCAATCTGTTGTTTTGTTTTCCTGCATGCATCAGTGTGGGCAGGGAAAAAGAAAACAAATCTGCTGCTAGCCGGCAAAAGCATTTTTAAAGCTCCCGCAATCTGTGAGCACACTTTGTATTTGCTCCCATTTGCATTGAGTTTCAAAAATGCTCCCGCCAGATGGGAGCAAACACATGTTTCCGAGCCCGCTGCAGTGCAAGCAGGGAAACCACTATGTCCATGGGTGGACTCCCTGGAACCAGCATGTGAGCAGGCTACAGGGGATGGATTCCCCAGGGCCAATAATTTAATTCAGGACAGGGGACTAAATCTCCGGGTCCTGTAATGGCTGCCAGCACCATTTTCTCTCATTCTTGCTGGCTGCCAATCAAAGCTCTTGCTCCCACAGGAGCAAGAGGGCACAAGGGACAAAAAGTTCCCTGGGCCAATCAGAGAGCTCTGTTTTTGAAAATGGTGCTCCCTCGAGCCTCTTAAGGACCCAGCCTTCCTGATTTACAATTATTTTTAATCTTTCATTTCTTGAAAACTACTGAACGGATTTACACCAAATTACAAAAAGCGCAGTCCGTGGATCAAGATCTAGCATTCTGCCATATTTTGTGTAAATCAGTTATGCAGTTTTTGTGGAAGTCCTGTCTAAAGAAGTCTATGGAAAATGCTTGGGGATTTTTCATTTTGGTACCCCCCTTTTTTCTCGGCCCCCACTTGACAGACCACCACGAAACTTTCCATGCTCAAACTAGGTAAAAAAGAGCACCTTTTGGAAAAGTTGTATGGAGAATCATCAAACGGCACTAAAGTTATTAGCAAATCAAAAAAGGCTTTTGTTATGGAAACAGTGGCCTAACTATAACCATCCAGTGTCGACCGCCACTGTGCAATATATATTTCATCACCAAAATGTATTTATGTGAAGTTAAGTATGGTAAACCTATACTAAGTCATGTATAAATATACACCTTGTTGATATTTTTGCTACGGTATTCAAACCTCAGTATTAACATGCAAAAGATGGATTTAGAGGATTCCCTCGATCCACACATCTGTACTGCCTGCCTAGCCTGAAGCAAACATCTGTCTCTGGTGCTATAGGTGTGGTACTGCAGATGAAGATAGATGCAGCTTATTATGATTGAAAACAGCCTTGGGTGTAGCCTGCATATTTGTGAGCTTCGAAATAAAGATGGTTCAAAGATCAAATACATTGCATTACAGATTACTTATATTTCATTGCTGGAGTGATGCTGTTCCAAGGCACCCTATAATCAAATCCGGAGCAACTCTCTATGGAATCAGCACACTTCACTTCCCTCTTGTAGATTCTTGCAGATCTTTTTTTCCCTTTAAAATAACTAAAGTGCTATTGTGGTGATGAATCAGGGAAATTGAGTTAAAGATCTTACAAGTTATGTTTGTCAGTGAGGCTAATGCCTCACAACTGTCCCTTAAAACCTGTTCAAATTGGCAGAACTAGAATGGGATATGTTTACCTTTTAAATGTAATGCATTGTTGACATCATTCATAGCTCAGATGGTATTTAATTAAACACATAAGGGTTTTCTTTAGATTGTCTTTGGTTAGTGCCCTGGAATCCTTCTGATTGCTGGGACTGGATGCTGTGTAGAGATAAAGAGGGAAAGAATACTAAACTGAGTATTTGTATTTTGCATCTATTCTTATTTCCTTTGAAACTCTCCTGCACTGAATATATGTTGTTTTGATTCACATTTTCTTTTTAAATAATCGATTAATCTTCTAATTTGTGCGAAACCCAACTTTATTTTTTTCAAATGTGCAATAAGTTGAAAAAAGGCAGTTAAATTTGTCCTGCCATCCCACCACTACACCAAGCCCTGCTATATCCAGAAGATTTGTTTACTTTATTGAGGCAAAATGGCCGTTTTCTTAGCACTGTCGAGAGGAATTATTACTCGAAAATGTATTGTCCTTCACAAACTGGAGTGCAGCGTAAATAAATGGCTGTCCTGCTCTATGTCAATGATGGAAAACAGATCAGGACTATAGTTGACATGAGTCACCAACCAACCATGGTATAGGCGGTGCTACTGCTAAACCTGTTTGCTTTCCTTGAAGGATGGCCTTATAATACAGCACAAAGGCCAGCCAGTAATATCTAGCATAGGATTTGTACCTGTATTGCATCATCCAGTACAAATATGTCTATTTAGGCAACAACACAAGCGTCAGACAGTTGAGATGTGTGATTTTTGGTAAAGCTTACATATTAGCCGTGGGTATATCAATTACTGTACTGCTTGAGTCCTGACCCCTTGCTTGCACCTGCTTCCCTTGTCGTTTAAATTTGGTACAAAACCTGATCATGCCACATTAATAGATCTATGTCGCTTTTGCTTCGGGATTGGTGCATAACAGTTTTGGCACAGCAGAAGGGTGAACTTTTAGCAAAAAAACTGCGGGCATATTTACAAAGAAGTGACAGAGAGCAGCATTAGCCTTCTTCAATCAATCAATCAGAACATTTGTTAAGCGCACTCCTCACCCGTGAGGGTCTCAAGGCGCTGGGGGGGTTGCTGCTACTGCTCAAATAACCAGGTCTTGAGTAGCCTTCTGAAGGTTAGTAGGTCCTGGGTCTGCCATGGGAGGATGGGGAGGGTGTTCCAGCTCTTGGCGGCGAGGTGGGAGAACGATCTGCCACCGGTGGTCACTCTTCGGATGCGGGGGACGGTGGCGAGGGCGAGGTCGGCGGAGCAGAGCTGCCGGTTCGGGCTGTAGAAGGTGAGTCGTCTGTTGAGATATGCCGGTCCGGTGTTTTGGAGTGCCTTGTGAGCGTGGGTGAGGAGCTTAAAGGTGATTCTCTTGTTGACTGGAAGTCAGTGCAGGTCTCTCAGGTGGGGTGTGAGGTGGCTGTTGCAAGGGATGTCGAGGATCAGGCGTGCGGAGGCGTTCTGTATGCGTTGAAGTCGTTTCAGGAGTTTGATCGAGGCTCCTGCTTAGAGAGAGGGTGTTTCTGTAATCCAGCCTGCTGCTGACGAGGGCCTGGGTGACTGTTCTTCTAGTTCCGATGGGGATCCATGTAGATCTAGCGGAGCATGCGGAGGGTGTTGAAGCAGGAGGATGAGACGGCGTTGACTTGCTTGGTCATGGAGAGTGCTGCTCCCAGTGCGGTGGGCCACCAGGAGTCATCCCAGGTTGAGTGGGTGGAGCCGGGGAGAAGGACCTCCGTCTTGTCTAAGTTCAGCTCCAGACAGCTGTTCTTCATCCACTCTGCGATGGCCTTTATTCCTTCGTGCAGGTTGGTTTTGGCGGTGAGGGCGTCCTTGGAGAGGGAGAGGATCAGCTGGTTGTCGTCGGCGTAAGAGATGATGTTGAGGTCGTGCAGTTGGACCGACATGGGCAAGCGGTGCCATGTAAACGTTGAAAAGTGTTGGGCTGAGGGATGATCCTTGGGGTATGACGCAGATGATCTCGGAGGCTGCAGACCGAAAAGGGGGAGGCGTACGCTCTGGGTTCTGCTGGAGAGGAAGGAGGTGGTCCATTCCAGAGACTTGTCTTGGATCCCTGCGTTGTGGAGGCGTGTGCGTAGGGTGCAGTGACTGACAGTGTCAAAGGCAGCTGATAAGTCCAGGAGGATGAGGGCCGCGGTTTCGCCGTTGTCTAGCAGGGCCTTGATGTCATCGGTGGCGGCAATGAGGGCAGTTTCGGTACTGTACTGTGGTTGCTGCGGAACCCGGACTGGGACGGGTCCAGGATGTTGTTCTCCTCGAGGTAGCGGGTTAGTTGTCCGTTGACGGTCTTCTCGATAACTTCGCCGGGAGCAGGGAGATGGGCCAGAAGTTCTTGAGGTCCTTCGAATCTGCCTTGGGTTTCTTGAGTAAGACGTTGATCTTGGCGGGCTTCCAGCTCTCCGGGAAGGTCGCGGTCTCGAAGGAGATGTTGATGGCCTTGCAGAGATGGGATGCAATGGTGGCGCTAGCTTTGTTGAAGATGTAGTGTGGGCATGGGTCTGACGGATAGCTGGCGTGGATGGTATTCATGATTTTGATGGTGTCGTCGTGGTTTATGTTGGTCGAGGTGAGCAGAGGGTCGATGTGGGTGGTGGTCGTGGGGTCTGAGGTGTTAGTGGCTTTTGGGACGGCCCGGTTGTTGAAGCTGTCGTGGATATCTGCAATCTTGCGGAGGAAGAAGGTGGCAAGGGAGTCGCACAGGTCTTGCGATGGTGGTATGTCATTAGTGTTCGAGTTGGGGTTGGAGAGTCCATTCACGATGTTGAAGAGCTCTTTGATGTTGTGTGAATTGTTGTCAAGGCAGTCTTTGACGGAGACACTTTTGGTGGATCCGATGAGGTGATGGTGTCTGCGGATGGCGTTCTTGTGGGCTGCGTAGTTGTCCGGTGACTGTTCGTGGTGCCATTTCTTCTCTAGTTTTCGGCAACTTTGCTTGGAGGCCTGGAGGTCCGCCGTGAACAAGCTGGCTAGATGCCGAACTCGTGCTGCCACTTCTATTCGAACCCGCAGTTTACTCAATTGCGTGACTTGATTATTCCCTGACGAGGGGATCGACAGTTTTATACTTGGAGTGTTAACTTTACGTGGATTCCATGTTGAACATTTACTTTACTTCAAAACACGCCATTAGGAACTGGTAGTCATTGATGTTACCAGTATCTCACTACATGTGTTGCCCTGATGAAGTCTGTATGCATATACTGCTAAATAGACGAAACACGTGTTGGCTAGGACTCATAAGGATGCTGTTTTGAACATTTAAGAAGATAAACACTCATGTGGATTGTATTGTTTCATCTGGACTCATAATTTGTATAATAGACTGTTCAAATTTGCTCGGGATATAACATGTATATATTTGTTGATGTGGATTTCTGCATCTAATGGTGACGGTTTGATAGACGTCATCCTTATCCCTAGAAGCAGCCTTATATGTTCCAAAATTACATATGACAATTGAGCGCAAGCTTATAACCTACTATCTATCGCTTTTTTGCTAAGCTGGCTTTCTTTTTGGTGGGTCTGTTGGAGGGTTTCTTGATCAGGGTGAGGGTGTTGGCGCAGTCATCGATCCATTGCCTGAGGTTGCGGGAGGCGGTGTTGGAGTCGGTGGGGTCGGCGGTTGGGCTTCTGGCGAGGGTGGTGTTCAGTTGGTCTTTGGTGACTTTGCTCCAGCTGCGGCAGGGGATCTGTTGAGTGCGGAGGGTTTCCAGAAGGTGAAGCGGATGCAGCGATGGTCTGTTCAGTGGAGCTCGGTGATGTGGTTGAAGGTGACGTGGGAGCTTGGCTTAACGCTGCGCTCTGCCGCTTCTGAAACACAGGGCTGCATCGTATTTACAACAATACGGTGCAGCCCTGCATTTCCCCCTGCACTGGCGCTAAATTCAGCTGCCATAGTGCAAGGATGCTTGCATTGGGGGGAATTAGTGTTTATGTGCAGGAAGGTGTCCCTTCCTGCACACAAACAATCTTAAATGGCGATTTGTAACTTCTATGTGTGCTGCTTTGTGCAGCACACATAGAATTTGCAACTCGTCATTTTCCAAATTGTTTGTTTATGTGCAGTAAGGGACACCATCCTGCACATAAACAATCATGCATAGCAGTTTGCTGTTTCTATGTGTGCTGCACAATGCAGCACATCTAGAAACAGCAAAAAAAGAGGAGAAATAAAGCATTTCTCCTCGTTTCGCCATATTAAGACCAGGTTTGTGTTGGTCTTAATTTTGGCATTGCCTCCTATTTACGCCACCCTTGTAAATAGGGGGCAGAATCAAAATCAATGGGTGGTGCAGTGGAATGTCCCCACGGCACCCATTGCCTACCCCTTTCACACTGAGTACAGCACAAAAGGGTGTTTTATTAACAAGGCAGTGTTAAGCCACTTTAAGTGGATTAACACTGCCTTGTATACAAGGTGATTCCCGTATCGCCACAGGAACATCAAAAGTGATGTTCCTGTGGCAATAGGGGCTTGTAAATATGCCCCCCTTTTGCCTGCAGAACTATATCACTGACGCTGTTTGTGACACTTTGCGTTGCTTTATGTCTGCACAGACCTAGGCCCAGTAAATCTAGGCCAAATGTTACTAAAGATGAGGAGGTGGGTGTCATCTGTTCATTGATAAATCCTCAGCAGCAAATTGCAATGACATTGCATACAAATGTTATACATCTTCTGGAAAATGGACAATTGCTGTGCCCTTGTCAGGGAGGTAAGCCACGCTCTTATGATATCTCTACCTATGTTGGGAATTTAGCCTGGTTTCATTTTCTCTTTAGTTTTTTCTTTAGTCATTTAAGGTACTTTTTATATTGCATCTTATATTTAGCTTTAGGTATTTTTAACTATACAACAAACTTTGCCTAATGCAGCACTAGGGCTCAGTGGAGCATGTTCCAGAGAACATGTTTTATGCAGGGGCGAGGATGTAGCCTTACGGCTAGAGCGGTCTACCTCGAAGCTGGGGAACCGGATTCAAGTCTCTGCAGGGACGCTCAACTTCCTGTGATTCTGGGCAAATCACTTAATCTCCCAGTGCCTAACAAAAATGAATGTGTCCACCTGTAACAAAACTGGTGCTCATGTAGAGTTCTCTGATACCTGATATCTTCGGGTCGGGTTTGCGCTATATAAAACTCTAAAAAAAAAAAGGGGTCAGCTTCTCCACTAGGGCGAAGGTGCGTCGCCCCACTGCTCTTTGAGCAGGAAATATAAAATGATAATAACGGAGTTATTATCATTTTATTTTTTTGCAGGTTTGGGCTGGGATAGGGCGGGGCGCAGCTGGTGGCACAGGGGGAGGAATGGTTTGCGTACTTTAAGTGCATAGGTCTGATTGGCCGATTGTCTCAGGCCGGCCGAACAGTCATGCGCACTTTGCATGTTCCTCACCAAGCTGCCTTACACAGCCAGGTGGATCAACATGCCCAGGTGCCCAGTCCCCATCTGAGTACCGATCCACAATGCTCAGTCCGATCACAAACCTACATTGCAGCGTTGTGATTGGCTATGTGGAGCCTAGATACTTCCTGGTTCAAGGACTCGCTGGGGAAGCGGAGGAGAGATGCGGTTGACCGAAGAGGTAGGTGGTGGTTTTTTTTTCTGCCTCACCTGCCCCCCGCCCCTCCCCCCTCATTCCCAGCCAGCCGCTAATGGTTCTATGTGCAACAGGAATAACTTAAACCTGTACAGGAAACAGATTATGCAAGGTCTGGTTGAGGCCAGATTACCTAAAACACAAGCTAATTGAAGTTGAGGGCAGGTTTGAGGACATGAATTGGAACAGTACAAATATATTTTACATCACACATGTATCACACTAGATATATACAATTTTAAGTAGAAAGAGATAAAGTGATTTGCCAAAGATAATCTGATTTCTTGATGAAGAGAGAAGGCCAGGATTAGACTTCTGGTCTCCAGAATAGTAAACCCTAGACCTAACCTAGTCCACATACATATCCAGATGTGTTTTCCTGTTTTCTGGTGTTATGTTATGTTATGTTATGTTAGGTTATGTTATGTTATCAAAACTTTTAGAGCGCATGATTACCCGTAGGTGTCGTGGCGCTAGTTACTTCTCCTTAATGTAGAGCTAGAAAAAAGAGGGTTTATTTATCTAAAAGCCAGGTCTTCAACCATTTCCTGAAAGCTAGAATATTGGTGGCATTTCTCAAATGGAATGGCAAGTCATTCCAGGTTTTGCTGCGCATGAAGAGAAACCTCTGCCGCCCCACTGAGCTTTTTTGTTGGGGGGACTACGATCAGTTTGACTCCCAGAGATCTAAGAGTTCTTGTCGGTCTATACCTTTGAATCTGGCATCTTAAATGATCTGGTCCCAGGCCTTGAAGTGCTTTAAAGACCATACAAAGAGACTTAAAATGCACCCGGTTCCTCACCGGGAGCCAGTGCAATTTTTTTTTATATCTTTGGAAATTGGGTAGAACTTGGATGTGCCCGTAAGTAATCTGGCCGCAGCATTTTGTAGCCGCTGAACTTTATACAGAAGTTTTTGTTGTATATTTAATGCTGTAACCACTGTTTGCCAGCTCCCCAAAGGTAAAAGCCGCAATACCTTCTTAACAGTTCTCAGGACATTACCTGTTTTTGAGGTTACTGCATTTACTTGGACCCCAAAGGAGAGTTTCTCATCTAGCACTATTCCCAAATGTTTCACCTCTTTACAGGGTGTAGGGAGTGACCCCATGGAGGCAGGCCACCAATTAGGACTCCAGAAATTTAGATAATTCCCAAACAGCGGGGCATATTAGCAAGGAATTGCGATATTTATTGCAAAATACACTTAGCATGTTTTTTTTATCGCTGCTTATCGCTAGATATGTTAGCGGAGAAAACATGCTATTAGCAACATTTTTCTCCATTGTGCTAAATTATCCAGCGATAGCGGCGAAATGCGTGAATATCGCTGGAAATCCAGCGATATTCATGCATTAATGCCAATGGGGGCTTAACCTGACAGTCCACCTCCCATTAAATACACAGGTAAGTCATCCTATCAGCAGGCGTTAGATTCTAGCGATAATCGCGCTTAGTGTGACTTTATTTTATCACTAAGCCTGCATTGCTAATAGGCAATAGCTGTGTTAGTGTCTGCTGTCAGTCGCTAACAGTTTGGGTACGCCCACTTTGCATGTCATTAGCGATAAATATATCTGACATGCAAAGCGGGCCCCAAATTGGTCGCTATCGCCTAAAAGCTATTGCTAACTGCTGTTAGTGACAGCTTGCTGATAGGACTATAAAAATATTGCCGCTTTAGTGGGAAAAAGTCCCGCTAGAGCGGCGATATTGCCCTTGCTAATATGCCCCAGCATTACTTCAGTTTAACCTGAATTAAGATTTAGGCAATTGTCGGCCATCCATCTCCCAACCGATTCTATGCAGACTTGAAAACGTTTATCCATTCCCAACTCTTGGCCAGGTAACAGAGACACCTCCATTTGTGTGTCATCAGCGTAGGACGTAATCCCAAACCCGAATGCACTGATAACGGGAGCCAATGATGAGACATACACATTAAAGAGTGTGGGGCTCAGTGACGACCCCTGCGGTACACCACATGGCAGTGCAAAGGGTTTGGACTGAAATTTACCTAGGGATACAATCTGTCCTCTGTCTGATAGAAAAGATTTAAGAAGATCCCAAGCTTTACCCTGAACCCCACAGTCCTTGACACGGTCCATCAGAATATCATAATGAATCGTATCAAAAGCCGTGGACAGATCCAATAAGATCAGGGCTGCCCTGCTTCCTCAATCCACTGCTTTTCTGATCTCCTGCGTTGCCTTAATGAGCACTGACTCGGTGCTGTGTCCCTCTCTAAAGCCATATTGGGAGGGAACCAGTGCTTGTACCTCCCCCAAAAAAGTATTGAGTTGACGATTCATAATTTTTTCAACCATTTTTGCAGGGAGAGGAAGACGAGAAATCGGGCAGAAGTTGTTGGGATCCTTAGTGCCCAGGCTTGGCTTTTTCAGAAGGGGCAATATTGAGGCCACCTTCCAAAGCTTGGGGAACTGTCCTGTTTCGAACATGACATTAAAAATGGATGCAAGAGAAAGAGCGATCGGACCGGGGGCCAGTTTTGCAACCGTCACCGGGCATGGATCAAAAGGTGAGCCCGATTTAGCTCCCATTAGGAGCTCAACAGTATCGTTTAAGGTCAGTGGCACAAATTTGTCCAAGGCAAGGGGGAGGAATCCTCTTGGGCTTAGAAACCTCCTTCACCATGTTCAGCCCAGCATCATTGGGTCCGCTGAAGACTGAGAATATGCTTTCCACTTTATTAAGGAAGAATTTGCAATCTCCTCACATAGTTCCTGACTAGACTGAACTCTAACTGGGCTCAGGGAAGCCAGGCTGGAGACAATTCTAAACAACTCTTTGGCTGAGTTCTCACCAAATCAATTTGGGTCGAGTAGAATTTGTGTTTTGCTGAGAAAATAGCTTGTTTATAAATCTGAAGGCTAGATTTATACCATTTCTTCTTTGCTTCCTTGTAGCCGTTCCTCCAATTACTGGTGTTTTCCACTGCTCTATCATGCTCCGTGTGGGTGTTTGCATAGCTACTTCTGCAATGGGTGTGGCTTTATAGCACTGCTGGTTGTCTGGAATGTCTGAGTGGTGTGCAATGTGTGTTATTCATATCAGGGCAACGAGGACACTGGCACTATACTTGTATTTATTTATTCATGGATGTGTTTTGTAGATAATGGACCAAACCCCAAAAGAATGGGCCAGCTGCAGATATAGACCCATTCCAGAGAAGTTGAGATCTGTAACCTGAGGAACATGGACTCTGAATTGACTTTTAATGCAGTGAAAAGACCTCTTGCACAATGAACAGCCTTGTCCTTCAAGTGATGTCTATCATGAGCAACATCTTAATGACAATGCTTTTTCATAATATTCAGCACAACATGTTCATGTAACAGGACTGTTACAAACAAGACTTCAAAATTGGGTGTGCTTGGGTCATAATAAGGGGTCCATTAGGATGGCGGACGGATCGCCGCCGCCATGCAGGTGGTGGCGATCCGTCCGCCATCCCTGCCCGTCCGCCACCTTTCTTCCCCCGCCATATTACGATGGCAGGGGGGACCATGACGGAGGAGAAGACCGTCCGCCGCTTTTCCGCCGCGGTCGGCTTGCGACCTCGGCGGAAAAGGCCTGATATGGTGGCGGCATCTATTAGACACCGCCAGCCATATTAGGATGGCCGGTGAGGAATGCCTTTCCGTGGCAGCAAAGCCGCCAAGGAAAGGCATACGGTCTTTGCTTTGGTGGCCTGTTGCGGGCCCCCAGGGTGAAGGGGGGGTGGGGGGTGCACATGAGGGGTACCTATGGTACCCCCAGCATTTCAATGTACACCATGACAGGCACCGCGCGGTGCCTGTCATGTTGTGCATTGAAATGTACAACGTGCATTTTTTGCATTGCGGCGGCCGGTGCTTCAAGCACCGTCCGCCGCAATGTAAAAAATGTGGGATGCACCCGCCTCTGTGGCGGATGCATCCTAATTGGGGGCACAGTTCCTCCGCCCTTGTGGCGGACGGTACCGGCCCCCAACAGGATGGCGGACGGACTTTGTCCATCCGCCATCCTAATGGACCTCTAGGTTAGGACATTGTCTGACCTCTCCCTGCTTTGGCTGATGTAAGCCTGGATCAGGGGAGGGCTCATAACATGACCAGGAGCAAGGGAGTTGAGGCATCGGTAGATGCCAGCATTATGTCTGCCAGCTTCAGGGCAGACATGCGTATGGATCCAGAGGAGAGTTACTTTGCACCTACAGGGGAATGACTGTGTCTCATCAAATAGGAAGAGATTGAAGTGGTTCAACATGGTTCCTGTCTCAGTACAATATAAGGGGCACAGTGGAAATAGAAACATATGTCATGCAAATGGAGTGTAGGCTTACTGCAATGGAAGGGGACTCACCCAAAGACCAAGCAATCGGGCAAGGTGAGGTAGGTTGTGAAATAAGAGCGGGAACTGGCATAAGTAGACAAAATAATCTACTGTACACTTTGTATACACTACAAAGACATAGAGAGGGTGACAATGCAGAAAGGAGGCTCACATGGCAATTGAAAAAGGAAAGCCCCTTCAAAATATGTCATATATTATCCATGGTCAGGACTAAAGTCTATAAACACAGGTGGTGAAGAATGTTGGTTGCGGTCCCTTACTGTGAGGGCGGGCATGGTGGCGATGAATAGTTTCTCTACCTCATCCCTGGATGACAACAGAACAGGCCATACCACAGCTCATAATGAACGTAACATGCAATACCCCACCATGTGGAGCATCTACAGAGGCAGTGCTTGAAATGGAAAAATAGAAGTGCAGGTACTCTGTACCAGAGTGCCTGCATGTTTCTGAGAAGTGCTGGTACTCTCCAATTAGAAGTATCACGTCTCTCTTGAAAAGTGCTTGTACTCTCCATCTCAAAATGAAAAAGTGCTGGTACTCCGTACCGTACAGTACCGGCTCATTTAAAGCATTGTACAGAGGCCTCCATGTTAAGAAACCGCAAAGTGCCAGGGCCCATAGCTTTTGTTGGAAAGCCAAGGCTAGAAGATTACTCTCTGTGCAGGAAGGGGGTTACTGACCTAGCCATGAAAGTGATGTATGACGTTACAACGCATGCTTTTACAACGCATGCCATTACGATGCAAGTTTTAAACAATGCAAGTCGTTACAACGACTTGCATTGGGGGGGTGCTGGATAGTGAATAGTTTAATTTACTATTCCAACTCCAGTCCCCGTGGATAGTAGGGAAGGTGTTGGAAACTATTCCCTATCCTAGAGCGCCCCCCAGCGCAAGTCGTTGTAAAAGCTGCGTTGTAATGGTTGCGTCGTAAAGGTACTTCGTTGTAACAGTTGCGTTGTAAAGGATGTTCCCCCATTAAAGCCTCCATTGCCCCATTGTAGGGGTGGACTGCCGCAGAGTGGGGCTGACTGACCATCTATGCCAAGGATGATTCTGTTTCCAGTCTGGCCCTAGCATGAGGATCACAAGCGTCATTTCCAGCAGTAGGAGAAGCTGGCATCCCTGTGCACGCCCCTGACCACACTCTAACAAACCCCCCTGGACAATAAAAACAGCTTCCTGACTCAGTGTCTACATTCCACGAGCACAAAACGGGACATTATATGACTTGCACAGTGAAAACCAACCGCAGCCGGAGTTGTGTGTTGCAAACCCCAGACAACCAAGAAATAAAAGCAGTTGGAAATAAAATCCAAGCATGTTAAACCTGAGGGGCCTCTTGAGATCGGTTTTTTATAGAAGTGAACAGAGAACTGTTCTTTTCGTTACAAAAGTATCATTTTCCTCTCAGTCTAGTTGGGTTTCGGAGTGTAACGAGCCTCCCTTCTGGATATTTTCTCTGGACCGCCGTTATTTTGCCAGTGGTGTTATCACTGGCTCTCGGTGCTGAGCGGTAACCCGAGCCTGGGGGCTGGGGGGGCGCGAAGCAGCTGCTAAGGGCTTTGACAGCAGGGACAAAGGGCTCATGTGCTCCGGGGTAACCCAGCTCTCTTCGGCTCCGGAGAACGGAGTCCCCAGAGGCCCCTGGCGGAGATAAATTGGCCCTGAGTGTCAGCCATGACTTTATCAATGTGGGATGTTGTTGTCCCGAGCCGGGGGATTAGCTGCTGTCGCCACTCAAGCCCTTCAGTGGAACCGAGCCTGAATGATGCTCGTCCGATGTGCCCGAGACAAGACAGACACCCCGTCCTGTCTGAGTTATCAGCAGCCCCGCCCCGCCCACACAGGCGCGTCATATCTGTGCCAACTGCAGTGTGGTATGTTGTGGGCCAATGAACTGAAAGATAGGCTCGGGGCACAGTGGGAGTAAGTAGGATGTTACAAGACGATAATATCAGGAACGATATTAGATTTTTGCACATTAGAACGGCGTGTGCAGGATGTCTCTGTTTGAAGATAATGGAACGTCTTTGTTTCCGCCTGAGCATCTGACAGGGACATAGCAATAAATTGCCCTCCGAGTGGTGTGAGAGAGATAGAAGGCAGCTCTTTCGAAAAGAGCAGGACCAGCTTCCAATCCTTCTTAGGGCACACCTCGCAGCATCGTCCTTCTGACATGGAATATGAAGAATGGCTGTCAAAACCGAGAGTCCTGGCCTAGGGAAGCTGGCACCATGGTTAAATGTTTTTACATGTTTCTATGCAAAAATAAAAAGAAGGGGAAAAAGGAAACATGTCAGTGCATAAACATGGAAGCCACGTGCTTTCAATAAACATTTTAAATAAAAAAATGAACCATCGCATAGAATTTCACTAAAATAGTATGGGTGGTTCATAACAGACACGAAGACTTTGAACAGATGCAGAAGCTCTTTCCTACTTTTAATGCACATCAAAGGAAAGTAGAATTCCAAGTCGACATTGGAACTGGGGATCCAGGTTCATAGTCACATCAGGGCCACAGAACCCCCCGCCCCCGTGATGCCCAAACCCGCAAATAACACACAGACACAAGTGTTAAGTTTGGGAAAAATTTGCTGCAGGTTTATTACATACAACATATGTAATGATGGTGGGTTATCTTACGGACAATCCAAGGGCAGGCCGCATTCTCGCCACCTGCCCGCCTGTTGAGCCAATCAGCATAGTGGCGAACCACCCAACTGCTGCACAATTATTATAATTATACTACACACACCCCTTGCAGGGCGTGACTAGGCAAACCCCCGGCTGCACAGGCCCACAACCGCCCGAAGGACTACTGGGGCGCCGACACGAGTTCCTGCACCTCCCATGAGGTGACAGGTTAGGCTCTGGCACCCCTATGTGCCCGCTGAAGTAAAGTGTTTGCACCTCTCTTCTTCCGGATCACCCAGTAACTCCGCCACAGCCCGTGCGGTGGTACCCGCTGCCGCACGGGCCCCCCACCACTGCTACTACTCATTACCTGCAAACTTTGCTCACAAGTGCTTCTTTAAGGTCTAGGAGGAACAGGTCTAATCCCACAGGCGTGAGATGAACACCGTCCGCCTCAAAGAAACCCTTGACTTTGTCCTGAATCATCTCGTGTTTGATGAAGCCCAGGCCCCTCCGTTGGGTGAATCTTTTCATGGCACTGTTGACTCTTTTCCTGGATCTTTCAATTCCCTCACTAAACTTAGCGCCCCGCCAGATTCGCCTTGGGACAATTTCTGACCACCAGATCTCACACTCGCGCATGAGCCCGCAGATGACCCCCAGATCCACTTTAATTTTTTGCAGCAAGGTAGATCTCCCCAAATTGGTCAGGTCCTTGCCCCCCAGATGAATTACCAAATGCTGAGGAGGAGGCCCCGCGGAGGCAAGGGCTTCCTGTAACCTGTGCAGCAAGCTGTTCCATCGCATCCCAGGGAAGCCCAGCCACACACATTCCAGGCTCTTGAAGCCCTGGTTCCAGTTCCTGATTGCTGCCCACCGTCCCAACCTGGCGACTGTGGAGTGCCCCAAGACCCACACTCTTGACCCTGTCAAGAAAAGACGCAATATGTTCAAGACTGTTTATTGTAAAAATTGCACACAACAGCAAAATTGGGCAAAAACCTCCAAATGGAGCACAGCAAGCAAAGTATACAAGAACATGGACCTGGCAGGATACCCTGTTTAAGGGCGAATGTAACGTTTATAGCAGGGGGACTCCCAACGCCCTACCAATTGCACCTTGTCTGGCTGCAAGCCAGCTTTGAAGGCTGATGTTGCCGCTCCTATACTGAAGGAATGACTGGAGAACCTTTTACCCTGCTTCAACAAACCCGCCCGATCCAGGCAAGCTAACATAATTTTATCCATCTGGTATTTGGTCAGGGGGCTGAGATCCAGGTGGATGAAAAGGTAACCCAGTACCGCAGGACGGTGCGCCAGGTAGGATTGTAAGGCGGACACCGGGCAGAAGCGGGGATCACCGAGGGGGGCCAACCGGATGACCGACCCTTTGCCAGCCTGATCAGTCTTGGACCGTCTGAGTGTGATGACCAGTCCTTCCGAGAGGCAAATGTCCGCCACCCCAAGGGCGTCCCCAGACTGGTCTGCCTTGGAGCGTGCAACTAGCTCACTGCTCCTGAATGCCCCAAAAAATGCCAAAATGAAGGCCGTAGAAAAAAGGGAAGCCTCGTAGTGAGAACGCACCACCGACTGTAGGACCCCCAACATGGCCTGCAACGTGGGGAACTCAATAGGGGACCTGTCATCAGGAGTCTTGGGTTCCTCCCGAGCCCAACCTTTCAGAGCTGCCCTGATTGCAAAGGACTTAGCTGGATCACCCACCCCAGACAACCTAGCTTCGTGACTGATGGCTGCCCGGTGACCGCAGACCCAGGAGTGGGATTTCTTCTGTTTCTTGGCCCAGACTACAAAGGCCCGTACTCTATCTTCCAGTGGAAGGGCCACCACGCCTAAATCAGCAGAAACCTTGTGGAAAGTGGCCCGGTGGCTAGCATAACGCTTCCTTGTTCCTGGCGCTAACGACTTCTCCCCTAACTCTCTCAGTTCCTGCTCCACTGCAAGATGCGCCAAAGTCCTGGGGCGAAGGGGGTCATCTCCTTTCTCGCCTGTGGGCAGGCCGCCCGGAAACGGTCCCACTGCAAACGAGAAAGAGCGTCAGCCGCTACATTTTTGACCCCCGCAATGTGCCTGGCCCTAAATTCCACATTGCAGCGCAGGCACCTGCTGGCCAGTTCTCTAAGTAAGCAAAGAACAAGGGGGCAACTAGCTGTTAGACCATTAATGGCTTGGACCACCGCCATATTGTCCGACCAGAACAGGACCTTCCTTTTGGACAAATTGGCCGGCCAGAGATGCAAGGAGACCACAATAGGGAAGAGTTCAAGGACCGTTATGTTGGAAGTGATCCCCCGCTTGCGCCAGGCATTAGGCCATTCCTGCGCGCACCACAGCTCCCCCAGAATTGCCCCGAAACCCTCCCGCCCAGAGGCATCGGTGAACATACTGATTTCGGGACTCTCCACCCATGGGGACCTCCAAATAACCGTCCCGTTGAAGTCTGACATAAATTCATCCCACATCAATAAGTCTTTCTTTAGGCCTGAAGACAGTTTTACAAAGTGGTGACGTTTAGTGACTTTAGCAGTGGCCCTAGCTAACCGCCTAGCAAACACACGACCCACTGGGATGACTCTAGCCGCAAAATTCAGTTTGCCTAGCAGACTTTGTATGACCCCTAGCGGTGCTTTGTCCCTTCCCAGCAAATCTTGAATGTCCTGTTTCAGCCCCTGAACCTTCTCGGCCGGGAGTCGAGACACACCTGTAAGTGTGTCCAATTCTATGCCCAGGAAAGTCAAGACCTGTGCCGGACCCTCAGTCTTGCCAGGCTCCAAAGGCACCCCTAGGTGGCTAGCCAAATCAATGAAGCAGTTCAAACCTTCCTGACATTCCTGCGTACCCTCCTTTCCAATGAAAAGGAAGTCATCGAGGTAATGGGACACCGCCGTGACACCGTACTTCGCGGAGAGGGCCCATTGCAAGAAGGTGCTGAAAGCCTCAAAGAAAGCACATGATATGGCGCACCCCATTGGCATGCACTTGTCAACATAGTACTCCCCATTCCACTTGAAGCCCAGCAGATGCTGACTGTCAGGGTGTACAGGCAATAAATGGAATGCTGCCTCAATGTCCGCCTTTGCAAGCCAGGCCCCCTCCCCCGCTCTCCTCACTAGGTCAATAGCCATGTCCAGGGAACAGTAGGAGACAGAACAGGCCCCCTCTGGTATCCAAGAGTTCACAGAATTGCCCTCAGGGAAGGAAAGATTGTGAATTAACCTGTAAGCCCCCGGCTCCTTTTTGGGGACCACACCCAGCGGGGACACCACAAAATCAGGCAGAGGGGGGGACAAGAATGGGCCCGCCACCCTCCCCAAAGACACTTCCTTGCAGATTTTCTTGTCTACGATCTCAGGGAGTTCCCTAACAGACTTCTGATTCTCTGCTGACCCTGGGACCCTGGTAAGGGATCCTGAAACCCTCTAGGAAACCTACAGTCAAAACATTCCTGTCTTTCTCATTGGGGTAGGACCGCAGCAAGGCCAGCAAGTTCGGGATGATGACAGGAGACGGGCCCTTAGCATGAAGGCGGGTGGGATCTCCGCCGGAGACAACTGAAGCAATGTGATCAGAGTGGGCATGCAGGGGAGAATGCTGGGGTAGTGGGAACGTGGGAGGAGGGTCGCTAGCTGGCAGAACTCTGTAGGGGGCTCATTTGTCCTTGCCAGAGGCGCTGGTTGCAGCCTCACGTTTGTCACAACTTGATCCTGGGTGGGCCGCACCACATTTACTACAGGAGTGTGCAAACCTGCATGCCTTACCCAAGGTGCAATTACCCGCGTTAAACAATCTGCATGTTGCATTGAAGCCCTTCTTGTAGACCTGTCTATTGAACCCCCCTCCACCTCTGCCCCCTCGAAAGGACTGTCTGAAGTTACCTTTTTTATCAGAAGACCCTTTACTTGTCTCTGCCTTAGCTTGGGGACTGGCCTTGGCCACAGCTTCGGATTTTCCCTTCCCCATATGCTGCATCCAGAGTCTCACTTCTACCTGGTCCCAGTCCAGCTCTGGACATACTGACATTTTCTTGCGAAATTCGCAGTCATACAAGTACCACCCTATGCCAGTAGAAGATTCTGCTTCATCAGTAATGACACTGGCGTATTGGAACAAACCCTGTACCTGCTCTGGGAAACGCTCTGTGATAACTGCAGCCAGAATTGAGAAAGCCTGTCTCCAGTTCTTGATCGTTTTCTCAGGCCAAGCCTGGAAACGAGCTTTCTTTTCCTCATTCTTAGAACCCATTTTCCTAATGTCAACACCATAGGCCCCCACCATCAGGAGAGAAAAGATGTCTATAAATTCTCTGCGCCAAATGCCTTCCTTCGCTGCTTGTGGTATCTGCCAAGCGAGGGAGCATTTGCCAGACAATAAGGGGGCCATGGTCATCTATACTGCCGGTGGCGTGGGGGCCGCTCCCGGGGCAGGCGTCGTAACCGCTGGGGGGGCAGGTACCGCTAAGGGCACAGGCGACAAAGGGGGCGCAACAGGGGCAATTATAGAAACAGGCGCGAGCGCGGAAGCTGCTACGTGCGCTGGGGAGGAGTGGAGCAGCACTTGAGCAGGGGTAGGAGTGGTATCGGAGGAAGGCAGCGCAACATCCGTCAGGGAAGCCACCTTCACAAGGAGGCCAGCAGGCGCTGCACAGCTGTCCCCACCTGGGACAAGGGACCCACCCCACACACGAGCAACCGCTGCCTCCTCCGGCAAAGGGAGGGGGACGACACACGCAGGCTCCACCACCCGGGGGATCACCGGCGGCGTAAGCCTCGAAGGAGCGGCAAGCAAACCCGCCCTAACCTCGGACCTAAAAACAGCTAGGGTGTCCGTGAGCTTACCCAAATCCTCCCGGGTGGCGAATTCCACAGCTGCAGCCACCGGGCGAGGGGGTGGGGGGGGCTAGCCCGAAGCACCGCTGGGGGGGAGGCTGGTGCGTGCACAATAACATTTCTCACGAGTTCAGCCGCCCTGATCTTGGGGGTGGGCTCCGCTGGGAAATCTTTCACCGTCGGTTTCCTCGCACGCTTGAGCCTCACTGTGCCAGAGTCCTCCACAATGTCTATTTCAGTGGCACTGAGTGCAGGTGCAACCCCAGGGGTTTTGGGGGGGTTGGCCGACAAAAGTTCGCTGGCCCACGCCACCCCATTGGCCTTGATCATGTCCAATAGCGCCTTCATCTGGGCATCCTGGGAGGGACCTATCCCTGAGTCATCAACCTGGGAGGTCTGCGTGAAAAGCGGTGGGGACCCCTGCCCGTCCATGATATCTTTTGGCTCTTTCCCTGAAAGAAAAATTACCGTGAGCCAAAGACAAAACTGAACGATGAGCACACAGTACCGGCCACCTACACGTGATCATGGGAAGACCCCACAATAGACAAGGTGATATCTGCTGGGAAGAAGCCTACTACAAGAAACATTGTGGGAGTAACTGGCTGTGCACTTTCACAAACGACTGAACTTACAGCAATCATAAGGGATGATACACGAGTAGGCGACATTAAAAAGACCGAGTCTTATATTGTGAAAGGATTGTAACTCTGTGGAGTTAAAACAATCACCAAGCGATAATACCATAATTAGGCGAGAATAACATAGCGTGTCTTGTATTGTGTAAAGAGACGCGACCCTGACAGCATACCGTCATGTACCCGCCAATCACAGCCAGCGCTCATACAGGGATCCCACGAGCGCATGCCCGCCCCAATTCAGCAGTAGTATACATACCTCCCCACCAGGGGGTGTTGAAGTAGCTTGAATCCGCGCGACGTCGGGCGTGCGCAATTGGCTAAAAGATGCGAGCGCAGTCTGTAACCAGGAATAAAGGGGGGCACAATTAATAATGATGCCACACAAGCTGCGCCCACTGCGTGAGGCCCACCGCAGCGAAAGACATGGCACTATTAAGGATGAGGTGTTGACAACAGAACCCACTATCCGAATAACCAATGCATGTACCCGCGCAACACGTCCCGTAGCAGGGGCGCGACGTTGAGAAGGAGGCGCTAAGGCGGCTGCAGTATAGCTACCCTGAACACAACCCCTGCCAAAGGAAAGCCTTGCACTTTGGTAGGTTACCTCCCACACGCCTCCTACATGAAGAAGCCCCAGCATAGGATACATACCTCTTAACAGTAGCTGAAGTCGCGAGGACCACGTGGCACTGGGGAGTGCGAAAAAGTTGGGGGGGGAGGGATGCGAGTAAGGCCTGTAATCGAAGAAAAGACACAGTTAACCATTCAGCCCCCACGGTTAACTCAATAACGAGGACCTGGGGCATGGCATACTGCCTCTGTAGTCAACCCAGGCGACCAGCCCCTTACTGTCCGGCCTCGGCTGCAACCTGCCACCCAGCATGCCCTCTTCCCCCCGAAGTTGTCTAACCAATAGTGCACACATTGCTAAATTACTCGCATAAACATATTGGACCCGAAGGCGAAAGCATTGTAACGGCAACATGGCCATAACTCGGCCCACTGCAAGGAGACCACGGTCGTACCAATGAGCCCGACCTTCACCCAGCACCCATCCCAAACGGGCCAGCGCCTCAATGATCTCGCTGCTACTGCGCTCGAGCGAGGCCCCGGGATTACCCGTTAGTGCCTCGCAGAACACTTGCCGAACGCAGGCGAACCTCGGCATGGCGCAGTGGCGCTAGGGTGCGGAACATGGTGTTACAGGGGGGGAGAGAGAATTATAAAGGCTTGAGAACATAACCGCTGAGGAAGCCATAGTAGCAGGCCACATACACCAGAAACAATACATCCCTCGCCTCATCCTGGTCCCCTGCATGTCGCCCTGTCCTGGCAGCACCTCGAGGCCTGCCCTTAAAATGGTGGCCCCCCACCACGTGGCAGCACGAAGAAAGCTTTATGCATCAAATAAAGTGCTCAGGGGGCGACTGCCCACACATGCAGAACGAAATGCACAAATAGGACACTGCAACCCAATACATAAATTCCACCCGCCACATATGACAATACCTACAATGGAGGTGGTATACATGCATAGAACGACAAAAGAAACCAGCTATGTACATCCTCATAACTCACTAGGCATAACATGAACAAATGCACTCCAAAACATGTATATCCCACACCGGAGTACCGCCTTACATTTAGAGTCAGCCCGGAGGGAATCATCGGACCTCGTTGGGACTCACGACATTACATGCCCGATATTATCATACAATCGTGTGTAGCCCACACATGATATACCACTCCTCCCCCACATGCTGTACAAACATGAACAGTCGCATGTATGCATGGTGCATTGCTGAATTAGCCGATAGGATGCAGACCTGGTAAAGCAACATTCTAAATGGCTGGCCAACACCAAAGCTGAACTGACGCGAGGGCAATGCAGTAAATGAAACATTAGCTTTCACATGAATATTGTGCGTGCGCTGGCTAAATTTAAAAAAAAAAAGAAACAGCGAAACAGATACCCGAGGCAAATGCCGGAAGGGGGGGGGGGGCCACACACGGCCTCGCCGGGGAAAAGGTGGTGGAAGGGAAAGGCAAGCGGACGCGATCTCACCGCCCCTGCCCGGCTCGAGTGATTGAATATGACAAATCGTCCACTCAGGGGCCGGGCCGAGACAGTCCGATGCGCTCCGACCATACAATGTAAAACATTCCCCCCTCGTTCGCGCCAATCGTCGGGGACCCACGCAGCCAGTGCACCAGCTCACCCTTGCCACTGAGGCCCGAGGCTTGGCCACTCGTGCCGCCCCGCTCCAAGGAGATGCGGGCCTGGCGGGGAAAGGGACACAAAACCCCCGGACAGCACCAGTGACCGTGTGGGCTAACGATATCGCCCGCCCATAAAGAAAGGCGCGGGGCGGGAATAACTCTTTGCCGTATAGCGGCCGAACGGGACACGAACCCCCAGTGCAGCTCCATCAGCCACGTGGGGAAACCACATAGCCCGCACCCCGAAGCAAAGGGTGGGACGGGGGAGAATCTTTGCCGCAGTACGACCCCCGCCTCCTCAGCGGCCCGACGCTAAGCGGGCCGCCTAGCCATGACTCGCACCTCCACAGGGAGGGTGTAGGCGGAGGGGGGGTAAGGCCCGTAGGCCTCACTCACCGTCAGAGTGTCCTTGTGGAAAGAGTGTCCCGACGCTGTCGCGCGACGTCCGGAGCGGCAAAGAGGCCTCCAAAATGGTGCACCTGGGTCATATACCCCCTGAGGCTCCTCCTAGCCGCCCCGGACGTGCGTCAGCGGCCCGCCTGCCTCCTACTGGGCGATACCTGCCCAGGCGAGGAGTGGCTGGCCACAAGGTGGGCGGGGGCAGCCCTCCATGACTAGGAGCCCGCCCTCCTGATGGCCACTGCGTGGCCTCGGGCAAGCGCAAATCTCGGCGTTGGTTCAACATAACCTCTTCTGATTCTGTGCACATCACTTAATCTCCCCGTGCCTACCAAACATGAATGTGTCGCTGTGTAATGTCATTGGTGCTCATGTAAAGCGCTCTAATACCTTCGGGTCGAGTTCGCGCACATAAAACTGCAAAAAAACAACAAAAAACAGACCATTTGGCTTTGAATTACTATAAGCTGAAGACATTTAGACACACAAGGATCACTAAGAACAGAGGGCAACTAATGGGAATTAAAAACATTGGATAAGGAGGGCTGACTGAAAGCCCCTCTATGAATGCATTTTTTTCTATATACAGTTAAAGACTTTTAAAAACTATTTTGGAATTTCGCAGACGAAGAGTACTGTGTCAGGATGGCAGAGGACATTACTCCCACCACCCCGAGGACCTCCTCCAGCAAAATCTAGAGTTGTCTTCCAACACTTTTGAAAACTCTTAACATTGAGAGGAACCACAGACACGGCGGTTCCTATCAATATATTAAAAGTTTGTAGGAAGCCTGAAAAATTTGGATTTCGTGGAAATTAGGGGGCATATGTATCAAACGATTTTGTATTTGCAAATGTTGCGATTCGCAAAAAAACTGTGTTTGCGAATACAAAATTGCAAAACGCAATGTATGAGCCTTTTTCGCATCGCATTATTAAGGAATCACTAATTTTGCGATTCTCAATTTTGCGTAAGCATTTAAGGAATCGCAAATTGCGATTCCTTAAATGCTATGTAACAAGCACCCAAGTTGTGCGATTTCTCCTTAAGAAATCGCAAATTACCACCAAATTGAAGTTGGTGGTAATTTGCAATTTATTTGAAAAATGCAATTTTTGGCATTTTTCAAAGTGTTATGTGGTGCACATACATGCCCTTAGGGCATGTATGTGCGCCATATTCGCACACATGATCATTTCAGGTGTGCATCAGGGTGTCCTTATGACACCCTTGCACCCTTGAAATTATTCTCAATTTGCGATTCTCTAATTGCGAAGCGCAAATTGAGAATGACTTCCAATTAATTCCTATGGGCCTCCTGGCCCATAGGAATGAATGGGAAGGTATTCCTTAATTGCGATTTTGCAATTTGCTAATCGCAATTAAGGAATACCAAGAAATCACAAAATATTTGCGAATTTTTAAATACATCCGTTTTGCGATTCTCAAATAGCGATCCTTAAAAAATCGTTATTTGAGAATCGCAATAACGGATTTTGATACATATGCCCCTAGGTCTTCAAAGTTGATTATTTCTCCTCTCTTACTGCTACTGCTTCTTATCTGGAAATAGTTTTAGGAAAACTGAGTCCATCATGTATTCCTTTCCATACTGTTCCTGCACCCACTAGAGGCTCATTGAAGGGCACTGGCTGAACAAGAGTTTACGAATAGTCTTACACTAAAAGTAGGGCCAGTGTCATTTCTGGTCTGAAACTATTCAAGCTGTGGGTTTGGATGGAATTCCAGTGGTCATTTTCACACATCGGATCAAAAGGAAACAAGGAAAACGACAAAAATAGCAAAAGTTGGTGCAGAAAGTAGCGCTTTTGCTAAACTGAGTCACACCTAGCACCCCAGTACTTACAGCAGTCAGTCTCTCGGGGAGCTGCCACCGAGAGATGGTTTGGACTTTAGGAGCTCCATGGATGTTTGATAATTACCATTCATTAAGCCTTGAAAGACAAGTAGCCATCACCTGTCTTGTTGTCAAGGAACATTAAGCACAAGAATTATTCAGGGTCTTGGGACTCATTGTGCTGCCTGCAGACATTCACACAGTCTCAGGTCAGTAGGAGGTCAGACCAACAGTGCCAGGGCTTGGTCCTAGCCAGGCAGGCTTAGGATGCTCTACAGTAATAAGGGTTGATGTGGGTCCAAGTCCACAGAATGATCATTGGGCTGATGGGCAGCTCTATATGTTGCTTAAAGGTTGAGGAGCTGGCTGAAACCACACTTACAATCTAAGGCTGGTGCATGTAACAATCAAAAAGCCCCAGCAATGAGTATTGGGTCTAGTTTTTACCCCTAATACAGGGATCTGGGACTGCAGGGTCCCCAGCCAGCTTGCCAGGGCTCATGTGATCCCTTTAGCGGCTCTTCTGGTTGAAGGCCATGTGCATTCCATCTAGGCGGCTAATAGAAACAAAGGAAGGCGGGGGAAATAATTTAGAATTGTAGATATACTCTGTGTGCAGGCGTCATCCTCCTTCATGTAACATCATTCTTACAGTAAAATAAAAGCTTCCCCATAAGTTAAAGGAAATCCTAAAAACAAATGCAATGGTAACGTTTGCTAAAACCCTTTACTCTACTTTACTTATTTTATTTTTGTGACGGGTTTAACCTGTGATTGCTGCATGTAACAAAATCTATTATTCTACCAACAACCAGGACTCAGTCTGAAAGGGGAAACATCCTTTACAACGCAACTTTTACCACGCAGTGCCTTTACGACGCAACTTTTACAACGCAAACCATTACAACGCATTGCGCTGGGGGGCGCTCTAGGAGAGGGAATACGTTTAATTTACTGTCCAACACCTTTCCTAGTGTCCACGGGGACTGGAGTTGGAATAGTAAATTAAACTATTCACTATCCAGCACCCCAAAGCCCTATGTGTTGTAAAGGTATGCGATGTAAAAACCGCGTTGTAAAGGCATGCGATGTAAAAGTATGCGTTGTAACGTCATACATCTGTCTGAAAGGGATCGTGGACTTACTTCTAGCACGAAGAAGACCAATGGACGTCTCCAGACCTCAGAAACCCTCTAGGGTTTTTCCAAGATGCCCCGCGGGCAATAATTTGCACTTCAGGTGGTTCTCATGGTTTAGGGGTCCCTTGGACCATTGCCAAAATTGCAAAATCACAGGGATATCTTGGGGAATCGAGGAAAGACAGGCAAGGTCACCAGCTGCACAGGCTGTCGAGGGAATTTCACCCTTATATCACACCCATCTCAGAATTTACGGCAAGGCATAGAGGCATCCTTAGCATTTTACATCTGCTTTGATTGCGGTCTCAGCAGAAATATGCCATTATAAGGACTCTATCATGCCAAGCAGTACATGATTTATTAGCATCACTTTTTGGTTGTTACTCCAAACAGGCTATATTTATCTCTTTATGTTCTTTATGTTTGGCTTATTTGTCAACTTCTAGTCATTGCTTCTCTAATTATACATCACCCCTTTGTTCCGTGGCTCTCCCCCTGGCACCCACTCTGTGCCACTGTTATTTTGATTAAAATCTTTCTCTTTCTATAGCCTCTTGTCCTTTTCAGTGGTGCTGGAACAAATTTCAGGTTGGGGATCCTGCCATTGGCGTTACCTCACCGAAGTCACTGGGTTGGTGAAAAAATCCAAGCATATCACCAATAGCAAATGTAACACGTGAGCCAGGCCCAGTCAGCAGGAGATTGAGAGGGGGAAAGTATGTGTTCAGTTGTGCATTTTGAAGCACACTGTTCCGAGTATATGATAAAAGTATGGTGTGATATGTGCTGCCAAGAGCTAAGAGCACACTTCTAATTGAAATATGCATCAGTCAGTTTCAGTGCTGAACAAATATGGGGCACAACCGCTAACCTGGAACTTGGATTTCAGAGCATATTTATCATTTGGAAAATATTCCAAAGTGTTTGATCTCATAAAATGTTTTCTTGGCTATTAAGTCATACAGAAAACAATACATGCCTCATTTCGTACTTTCCTTGCTGCTGAAATATATTGTGAAATATTTGTATAGTTCATTGAACGTCTTTAAATGTTGTTGTGTGTTAAAACATAACTTTTTTGTTCAGGCTTCATGTACCCCAGCAAGCAAGTCATTTTGTTCACATTTCCCTCACCTTATAGTTAGTGATAGGAAACCTAAACAGCAAGTCTCACATTCAAACTCCTCACCCAGGCCTACAAATCCCTCAACCACATCGGACCCAAATACCTCAACCAGAGAGTATCCTTCCACGTACCCGAGAGGAACCTCCGCTCCGCCGACCTTGCCCTGGCAGAGATCCCCCGCATCCGCAGAAACAGAACCGGCTGGATACCTTTCTCCTATATAGCAGCAAAAACCTGGAAAGAGCTCCCCATGAACATCAGACACTCCCCGACCCTGCACATGTTCAGGAAGGACCTCAAGACCTGGCTCTTCGACTGATCCGGAGCCGTTCCCCCCTTCCCTCTAGCGCCTTAAGCCCCACACGGGTGAATAGAGCGCTATATAAACCCCTGATTGATTGATTGATTGAATGTCGAAACGTTAAGAAACAGTTTGTCGAGAGACTTCGTCTGAAATTTGACCTCTTTCTTTGAACAGACAACCACTGCAGTCTGATAAACAATCTCTAAATGCCTCTTTATGGCTCATTCTCCTGAATTGCTGCACCATTATCATGAGGTGCAGCAGCACCTACCGCACCCTTACTTCTATCACCCCTGGTCCTTTTTGTGCTCACAAGTACTTCCTCTGCCCCGGCATGTACCTGTGCTAGCCTCGTCTACCCTTCCTTGCAGTGATTTTTTGACCTCTTGCCAGATACTGTGTTTATGCTCCTGTGCTTTGACATTACCTCACCACCACAACCCAGCATCTCTCTCCCCCCTCCCTCGTCTTGAGCACTGGTGGCACACAGTGGAGTGAGGAGATGTGCGAACCCCTACCTCAAGCTTGGACTCGATTTGCTCCACCAACTCAACTTGCTCTTTGAGCTTCAATGGCCTTCTTTCCGCAACTCACGATCCAGCTGTATGACAGAGAATCACATACAGCAAGCACAACATATGGACCCCTACATGCATCCCCAGGCCCAGAGGATACAGGGGGCCTATAAATAATTTAAAGGGAGCAAAGTCTCATGGTGTGCTCTAACACTAAATCATTGTTTAACCCCTTGGCCGCGGGGCTGATTCACCCGCTGTGCTGGGGGCGGGGGGCGCGCACAGCGCCCCAGTGCTCATGACGAGTTCAGCTTGTCATGAGCCACCCGTTTGTGTGGAACGCTCAGCACAGCGGGGGAATTAGCCCTGCGTGTGAGCGTTCCAACGGTCATGACGAGCTCAGCTCGTCATGAGCACCGTGGCTCATGACGAGCTGACCTCGTCATGAGCATGGGAGGTGTCAAGCAGAAAAAGATTCAAATATAGTAATTCCATATAAAAAAGGGCCCTTGCTACCTGTCACCCCTAGAGAGAAACTTTCCATTACTTCTCTCTGTCCACTGCTTTCAATCTGTCCGGTTTGGATTACTTAGCAGAGTAAGCCCCCCCACCCCCCCCTCCGCCCTCGCCCCCCCCCCCCCATACCCCCACAGGAGAATCCTTGGGGTTGTTTAGTCATAAATATTGTCTGACATAAATATCAGTTACAAAAATTTCATCTGATTGGATGTAGATTTTCTTTTACTAATTTGAATAGGGCAATAGTTTTGTAAACACTATTTAGGATCCAAAATTCATGTCTGACTATGAAATTCTAGTCCAATATCCTACAAGGATCAAGTACTGCTGCACTTGCCAGACTCTAATAGGAAGCTTGAAACTTCCCTTGAGCTGAGTGGAGCACATGTCTTCTCCTTGCTAGTCCTTCCCCTTAAAGCCCTTACCAACCCATGGTCTTAGTAGAACAGGCCAGAGACATCCTGTAGGAGAGACAGCAGGAACATCAAGTGGGAAGAAACCTGGATTCCTTCCACTGTGTTCTCTGTCTAAGCACCTTCTTCCACACCAACTTCTGCCTAAGCACCTTGTAGCACGCCATGGAGACGTTGTATCTTTTCATCTTCTGCTTGATCTGACACCTGGGCAATTGTTATGCGGTTTACCATATCTCTAAAATGTCAGTGTTTTTTCAGTATTAGCCCCTCCTATCTCTTCAAAGGAGTTTTCTATTGACAAATATACGTTTGCTATTTTTTAGGTATGCAATTAACTTTTATAACACACACTTAGCTACACACAAAACTGGCTACAAAACAAAGGAGTGTGGCATTTGGTGTGGGTTTCACAGTAGATGGCGATGAAGAAGGAGGAGGATGAAATGGGGGTACAGCAGCAAAGGTAGGGATTTACTGAGAAGAGAGTAGGATGGTGAGGTCAGGCAAGGGGAGTACTACACCTGCAGGTGGGGGAAGTGAGGCTATAACATATGTCACATTGTGATGAAAGAGGTGAACCATAGCATTTGTTTCAGTGAATATATACAGTGATTTTCCTTCTGCCGACAAAACATATATTTCTTTAGGTAAGAAAATAAACTAAAATAATAAAATAACCATGACCACAAAGAAATGTATCTTTTTATTTATACCAGTATATCCTACAATGGTCCTAAAATGTTTTAGCACATGAATATACGATTCAAGGAGCTGTTCATTTTAATTCTTCTTCTAATGTCTGAACACAGCTCACACCTCCACACACAAGGACTCAGTGATTTTACTTTCTTCGGAAGGCACATAAAGTGCATCCTGTCTTTTACTGTGCCTGTAATATAATGGGATGGCTCTGTCTATGTGTTTTGGGTTCATGCCAAACACAGCAAATCGTGGTTTGGGATTAATCATGCTTCCCTGTAGTTCCACTGTGGTGAAACCTCTCTCCTAGAACAAATATAAAACTTGGCGGCTTCCAGTAATATGAAACAATGTTCCTATTTCTGAACAAGGAAAACAGTTGTGGGCACATTCTTTCACAGCAGGATATGCGCTCCAGGCTACAATGTATCCGACCAGTCCTTTAACAATTCTTAATCTGCATGTTGCTGGATTAACATCTGAGTTTGAAGATCATGACTGGGCTGAATATGTCACACATCAATGTTTGCTGTCTGCAGGGACATAGTTGGAAAGGGACTGCTTTATTAATGTTTAAATCCTTTAACACCACCACCTTAAGAATGCCAGAATGCAACCAATTTGTGAATATAAATTGCGATTTACTGCCAGCACTTCAGAAGAATATCCTGCCTGTTTAAATTGAGGGTTTGACTTGAGTAGACTGCAGTTGATTGTATTGGATATATACAACAAAGCGATTGGCAGTGCTGGAAACTTAGCCACTGTGCAGGCTCTATTTGTCATTGTCATGCCTTTACAGTGTGATTATATACCAGTCCGCCCATGAACTAAATGCATGTTTAGAAATGGTTTCTGAGTACCAGTCATCTTGGGTCCCTAAACCAGGCCCCTAACCATAAATGGGTATTAAAGCAGGGGACTGAAGTGTAGCATTTCTTAAATCACATTTCAATCAAATTATACAAATCTAGTTATTTTAAATATGGGACCGAAAGAATGCGAACCATGGCAAGTTTGATAGCCCACTATATAACTTACTGTAGTTATCAGAAGACCCATCTCATGCGTTTATGAAGGTTCAGGGTATGGATGAGTATACTGCTGACAACATTTGCAAATTAAAACAGAGTATGAGAAAATGATGTAAAATACTAAGGGCCTGATTTAGAGTTTGGTGGATGGGATCCACCATCAGAAAAGTGACTTTGGGCCTGATTAAGAGTTCGCCGGTCCATAGGACCACCAGACTAGCGATCCACCCTCCGTATTACGATTTGGGCGGTTGGACGACCACAGGACTGCTGCAACTGCTGGGGATCTGTGGTCCCATGGCAGAGACGCAGCGGGCTGAGGAAGTAATATGCTGGTAGTGCTGCTGCAGCACCGCCAATCATATTACAAGTTTCCTCACCACCCTTCTTTTCATGCCGGTGAGCCTGCCATGGAAAGGATGGTGATGAGGCAACTCAGGGGTCCCATACAGGTCCCTCTGTTGCCTCTGGGCCTGGGAATGCATGCAGGGAGGCACATGTTGTGCCCCGCTGCATGTTTGTACCCCAGTTCTTGCACACCATGGTGCATTCCATGCCATGCAGGAATGTATTGAGGCGTTCCCGCAATGGTTTCTTGCTAAGGCTCTCCTATGAGCTTTTGAAATGCACCGCTGTATGATCACCGCAGCCTCGGCGGCCAAGCCAGGATTAATCTTCTAATCTGACGGGCAGTGTATGGGCGGGTGTGGTGGTTCTCCCACGAAGAGCTGCTGTGGCACTCCGTGGGAGAACCACCACACTCTTACTCATGCGCAAATTATAAAATCCACCATATTACAAGTGCATTATATCCTATGGCACTTGTAGTGATACAGATGACACCATACCTGTCATGTTTGTGACAGGGTATTCCATTCACCTAAGTCTAAATCGAGCCTTAAAACATTTCCGTTTTTGTGATATGCATTGGAGATAATTCCACAACATTAACAAGATTATATCCTATCTTTCTTATTTTTAGGTGATGTTCTGATATGGCATCCAGTAATGCTCGAAGCACTTATATCAAAGGGATTCCAGAATCTTATAATCATGAGGTTGTATTACTATTACTTATGAATGATAGGACTGCTGATGTATAAAACTACGTGCCTTTCACACTCCTTAAAATGTATTTTGAACCTCTTAAACTGATTGTTGCTCAACAGTATGTAAGAGTTTTTACATACAAACACATTTTTACAATTCAAAACCTGGATTCTGATTAGTGGTGTGTATAACCTACGTAGTTCTCTGGCAGAAGTGGGTGGAAATTGTCAAAGAGGAAACACTGACCACTAGAAACAAAGCTGGGAAGGCACTTGCAAATTACTTAAATTATCCAAAACATAAATCAGTCACCTCTGCAATAAGAAATAACTGTGGTCACACAATAACCTCCCCTAAAGAGATTCTGAAGATCTTCCGTAACTGCTATACTCTACACCCCTAACAACACAATAGACCCAAAAGGCTGCGTCTCATATCTGAACACCTGCTCACTCCCATCAGCCTCAGCAGTGGACAGATCTCTGCTCAAAGCACCAATAACGTCTGATGAAATCGTTATGTATAATCATAAAATCAAATTAGAGGGCAGAACCCATTACTGGAAACAAAGGTCCGAAAAAGGTGAAAAACTGCATTGGAGACTTGGGCTCAATAAAAAACCCCACCCCCCTTGCATATTTGAGCTCGCAACACCATCTCCCTACGATTGAATTCTACAACTTCTTAAAACTTAAAAGTTAGCTAGGAATCTCTCAAATCCACACAGACCAGACATACCTCACCTCCCAGGGAAACTCAAAAGAACAGGTCACGTTGCATTGCACATCCATAAACTCTTAGAACCTCAAAGACCACACCTCATCAAACAACTGAAAAAGAAATGGTCAACTCACATTCCTGAAAACCTAACCACACACTTCTTAGACTCTGTCTGACATAGAATCTGGCATTCTCCTTTCCAAGTGAAAATTACACCAGTGATTGCTCAATCCAGATTTTGGTAAATTCACAAATCCTTCTGGACTCCAACCAGACTCCACAAACAGGGTTTACTTCAATCAGACATATTCTGGCACTGCAAGGAATCAACCTAGTCAACTGAACATATGTTCCTCACATTCAAAATGGTCCACCCACTATGGTCCAAGATAAAGCAGACCATCAAAGACATTTTTTTATCCATTTCCCCCCAACTGTACTGACATCAACGCTAGGTCAAGCAGCACATCACCCTATCATCAAGCTATCCTCACAAGACTACCTCTTACCCAACTTAAGGATGCCCTCAGGCACAAAAACAATCTTGCTAGAATGGAATCCACCACAGAAATCCCCTTTAAAAAGAACCTCTGGCTCACATGGTTCAGGGTATTGACTCGACCTATACCTCAAAAAAGTGGATCCTCCATAGCTCACATGTACCAGGGCTAATATCGCAAACACACATCTTATGCCTTGCAGACCTACTACCACCTAATCTCATGGGGTACCCACTACACAACAGGCTCCATACCCCCTCCACCTCTTCTCCCCTCACTCCTGTCTTCTCTTTCCCTCTCTCTTCGCTATCTCTCTCTCTCTTTTGCACACTTTGGCATCTCTTTTTCCCACCTTCTAGTGTACGTCTGGCTATCTCCCCTCATCCACCCGGTTCAGGCCATCCATACTGATTACCATCTCATCCTTACCTACAGTGAGCCTGAAATCTCCAACCTTACTTTTGCAAAGACCACCCAAGAGCTCCATCTCATGTACTGTAACGCTGTTCTACAAATGTACATGCCCCTCTATCATTTTCCTTGTAGAGTGCAAATATAGTTCACTATGTATCAGCTCATGTTTTTTCTTTATTTTCTTTGGTTATGCATTTCTCCCCCAAAAACTTTTGAACACAAAAAGGCAAAAAAAAAAGGAAAGAACAACTTCTGGGCCTGTGGAAGATCAGAAGATGACTGGACCTGCTTCTGTGACCTTTTAGGAGCATGAAAGAACTGGACCTCCTCCGAATTGTATCCAGGATAAAGAAGTGGACTTAAGGGTTTGGCTGACCCTTGAGGTTCTATGATTTTGCGTGCTTTTAAAGTGCACGACTTTCTTTTCTAAACATGGGTTTTTGCCATGCGTCGTGACTGCCATCTGGTGTTGCCTTTTACGTAGGCCTCAGAAGTTAGTCTGCGAGCAAAGCAGTCTGACCTTTTGTGGGTCATGTGTACATTAACTAAGGTTTCCTTCGTGCGCTGGAGTTAATTTCAGAAGCTGGCTTTCACCTGGAATTGACCCTGCCAAGCCAATTTGCCTGCAAGATCGTTATCCACTTTCCCAATCACCATTCAAGACATTTGTTAACTTTTAAGTTTCTTTAGGTTTCTGTTATCTTGCACATTATCTGAAACTACTTTTCTTTACTGTTTCTTCATTTCATGGGTTACGCTTTCAATTAAGGGTTTGTCCGGGCCTTCCAGATTATTATTTAGATATGCCTAAATATTAACTTGTGGGTTGGGACATTGTAAAATGAGCTTTACTATATGATGCAGTGTGATGTCATGTATTTTCTATTGGTTGAATTTTGGTGCAGGGGCGTGCATTTTAAATGTACCTTTTTGTGTATAAATAGGGATGTCTCGCCTTAATAAAATTGAGCAGTTTCTTGAGTTGTACACCGTGTTGTGTTACTGGGATTTCTGCTACTAGCTGCAGCTAATACATTTGATCTCTGACGCCACCTAGAAGTATTCCGTGTCTCTGTATACCAAGACAAGGGAACCCAGAGGACTTTGGGCGTGTCCCTGGCGCCGCTGGGTACTTGAAATCCCAGTTCTTCAGTTGGCGCAGCCAATGTGGGACGACTTCAGTGGTACCGGTCCAAGCCCGAAGATTGCGAGGAGCCACGTGAGGAAACTCTGGAGGAGGGCCCCCACTTCATCGACCCCTGCATGTCGACGTGGACCGAAGGTCTTTTCTGCGAGGCTTCCCGCTTTCCAACGGCTACGAAGGACTGCTGCCTTGACTGTCGCCTTGTCTTGGACCCTCCGATTGATGTTTGTAAAGCGAGACGATAGACGGTCTTCTGGTGGCGTGACAGATATTTGGTTAAGTATAAGTGGGTCGCTCCCACAACTTTGTCTGGTTCCTTGGTTTTGATTTGGTTGCTGCAGTACCCAAAGCCGAAGGGCTTGTATATTTACGAGTGTATCATTTTTTGATTCCCTTTGAAGTTTGAAACCAGACTAGTGAGCAAGATGCCTGGTCTTGGTAAATTTGGTAATTGGTTTGTTTGTGGTAGTAACAGGGATTCCCGATTGGAGCATTCATGTCCGATACCTCCGGTTGGAACTCCGATTTATGAGCTCTATTCTAAACATGGAGTGGGCCCTATTACTTATAATGAATTATGGGTCCACTACACTAAAAAGGATGGTGTTTTGCAATGGCCCCCACATGGTAGTTTTGAAACAGAGATTTTAGACAATCTAGAAGTTAAGCTATTTAAGAAGAAAGCCCGGCCGGCAATGTTTGACTCTTTCCGCCTTTGGCGTAAGGAAGCCAAACAGAGAGAAATTAAACAAGCAAAGAGAGATAGGAAAGATAAGAATATGTCAGTACTACAAGCTGCAAGACAGTTTAAGTCTGCATTGGAGACTTGGGCTCAATAAAAAACCCCACCCCCCTTACGTATTTGAGCTCGCAACACCATCTCCCTCCGATTGAATTCTACAACTTCTTAAAACTTAAAAGTTAGCTAGGAATCTCTCAAATCCACACAGACCAGACATACCTCACCTCCCAGGGAAACTCAAAAGAACAGGTCACGTTGCATTGCACATCCATAAACTCTTAGAACCTCAAAGACCACACCTCATCAAACAACTGAAAAAGAAATGGTCAACTCACATTCCTGAAAACCTAACCACACACTTCTTAGACTCTGTCTGACATAGAATCTGGCATTCTCCTTTCCAAGTGAAAATTACACCAGTGATTGCTCAATCCAGATTTTGGTAAATTCACAAATCCTTCTGGACTCCAACCAGACTCCACAAACAGGGTTTACTTCAATCAGGCATATTCTGGCACTGCAAGGAATCAACCTAGTCAACTGAACATATGTTCCTCACATTCAAAATGGTCCACCCACTATGGTCCAAGATAAAGCAGACCATCAAAGACATTTTTTTATCCATTTCTTCCCAACTGTACTGACATCAACGCTAGGTCAAGCAGCACATCACCCTATCATCAAGCTATCCTCACAAGACTACCTCTTACCCAACTTAAGGATGCCCTCAGGCACAAAAACAATCTTGCTAGAATGGAATCCACCCCAGAAATCCCCTTTAAAAAGAACCTCTGGCTCACATGGTTCAGGGTATTGACTCGACCTATACCTCAAAAAAGTGGATCCTCCCTAGCTCACATGTACCAGGGCTAATATCGCAAATACACATCTTATGCCTTGCAGACCTACTACCACCTAATCTCATGGGGTACCCACTACACAACAGGCTCCATACCCCCTCCACCTCTTCTCCCCTCACTCCTGTCTTCTCTTTCCCTCTCTCTTCGCTATCTCTCTCTCTCTTTTGCACACTTTGGCATCTCTTTTTCCCACCTTCTAGTGTACGTCTGGCTATCTCCCCTCATCCACCCGGTTCAGGCCATCCATACTGATTACCATCTCATCCTTACCTACAGTGAGCCTGAAATCTCCCACCTTACTTTTGCAAAGACCACCCAAGAGCTCCATCTCATGTACTGTAACGCTGTTATACAAATGTACATGCCCCTCTATCATTTTCCTTGTAGAGTGCAAATATAGTTCACTATGTATCAGCTCATGTTTTTTCTTTATTTTCTTTGGTTATGCATTTCTCCCCCAAAAACATTTGAACACAAAAAGGCAAAAAAAAAAGGAAAGAACAACTTCTGGGCCTGTGGAAGATCAGAAGATGACTGGACCTGCTTCTGTGACCTTTTAGGAGCATGAAAGAACTGGACCTCCTCCGAATTGTATCCAGGATAAAGAAGTGGACTTAAGGGTTTGGCTGACCCTTGAGGTTCTATGATTTTGCGTGCTTTTAAAGTGCACGACTTTCTTTTCTAAACATGGGTTTTTGCCATGCGTCGTGACTGCCATCTGGTGTTGCCTTTTACGTAGGCCTCAGAAGTTAGTCTGCGAGCAAAGCAGTCTGACCTTTTGTGGGTCATGTGTACATTAACTAAGGTTTCCTTTGTGCGCTGGAGTTAATTTCAGAAGCTGGCTTTCACCTGGAATTTACCCTGCCAAGCCAATTTCCCTGCAAGATCGTTATCCACTTTCCCAATCACCATTCAAGACATTTGTTAACGTTTAAGTTTCTTTACATTTCTGTTATCTTGCACATTATCTGAAACTACTTTTCTTTACTGTTTCTTCATTTCATGGGTTACGCTTTCAATTAAGGGTTTGTCCGGGCCTTCCAGATAATTATTTAGATATGCCTAAATATTAACTTGTGGGTTGGGACACTGTAAAATGAGCTTTACTATATGATGCAGTGTGATGTCATGTATTTTCTATTTGTGGAATTTTGGTGCAGGGGCGTGCATTTTAAATGTACCTTTTTGTGTATAAATAGGGATGTCTCGCCTTAATAAAATTGAGCAGTTTCTTGAGTTGTACACCGTGTTGTGTTACTGGGATTTCTGCTACTAGCTGCAGCTAATACATTTGATCTCTGACGCCACCTAGAAGTATTCCGTGTCTCTGTATACCAAGACAAGGGAACCCAGAGGACTTTGGGCGTGTCCCTGGCGCCGCTGGGTACTTGAAATCCCAGTTCTTCAGTTGGCGCAGCCAATGTGGGACTACTTCAGTGGTACCGGTCCAAGCCCGAAGATTGCGAGGAGCCACGTGAGGAAACTCTGGAGGAGGGCCCCCACTTCTTCGACCCCTGCATGTCGACGTGGACCGAAGGTCTTTTCTGCGAGGCGTCCCGCTTTCCAACGGCTACGAAGGACTGCTGCCTTGACTGTCGCCTTGTCTTGGACCCTCCGATTGATGTTTGTAAAGCGAGACGATAGACGGTCTTCTGGTGGCGTGACAGATATTTGGTTAAGTATAAGTGGGTCGCTCCCACAACTTTGTCTGGTTCCTTGGTTTTGATTTGGTTGCTGCAGTACCCAAAGCCGAAGGGCTTGTATATTTACGAGTGTATCATTTTTTGATTCCCTTTGAAGTTTGAAACCAGACTAGTGAGCAAGATGCCTGGTCTTGGTAAATTTGGTAATTGGTTTGTTTGTGGTAGTAACAGGGATTCCCGATTGGAGCATTCATGTCCGATACCTCCGGTTGGAACTCCGACTTATGAGCTCTATTCTAAACATGGAGTGGGCCCTATTACTTATAATGAAGTATGGGTCCACTACACTAAAAAGGATGGTGTTTTGCAATGGCCCCCACATGGTAGTTTTGAAACAGAGATTTTAGACAATCTAGAAGTTAAGCTATTTAAGAAGAAAGCCCGGCCGGCAATGTTTGACTCTTTCCGCCTTTGGCGTAAGGAAGCCAAACAGAGAGAAATTAAACAAGCAAAGAGAGATAGGAAAGATAAGAATATGTCAGTACTACAAGCTGCTAGACAGTTTAAGGAAGATGGAGAAGAGCGTACGAGGGAAGTTTTAGATAGACAGCGTTGCATGGCCATAGATAAATGTTATCTGGCCTTGCCGTCTTCTCCTCCAAAAGTGATTGAAGACCTTGAAAAAGATCCTTTGATCTCTAATTTACTGAGATTGCCACCTCCCTATGTGCAGGGTGCTACTGCGCCTCTATCACCCCCGGTTGTTCCACCCTTTGTTGTTCAACCTCCTGCTGTTGTTCAGCCACCCGGTGCTCCACAGATGGTTTTGCCTCCTCCTGCGCAACCCATTCTAGGGTCGCCAGCCTTGCTACCAGCTTTGCCTCAAACTCCTTTGCCTTCTGCTTCTGCATCTTCGATTTCTACTGTTCTTGTCCCTACACCTTCTTTGCCTCAAAATACTTATTCTCCTGTTCTTATGTCTGCTTCTTCTCCTTCTGTTCGAAAACGAATGACAGAAACGGTTTCTAATTTGTTGTCACCATTGTTTGGGTCACTGAATATGACCCCTGTTTCGGAGCGTAAGCAGAGTCGTAGTCAGCTTCCTGGTTCTGAGGAACGGGCTGTGTTGGATTTGTTGGCTCGTAATTGGATTATAAATGCCTCAAGGTATAGTTTGCCAGCGGTTATGGATGTTTTCTTTCAGTGGGAGCCGCCTAGAGAAGGTATGTTTTTAATATGATGTGTATGTTTTTACGTCAGGAATGGGAAGATAATGATTTGGGTTTGACCCCGCAGGAACTACTTGATGTTCAGTCGGATTTTGCTAAAGGGATGATAGTAGAATCTGATATTACAGACTCCGTAGAGACGATACTGGCTTTTAGATCTAGCCTTCTGCCTCAGACATTGTACAAACCTGATTCTTCTGTTAGAAGAAAAGCGAGACAGTATCCAATGAGAGAAGTTCCCCCAATTTGGAAGGAAGGGGACCCAAACGCTAATCCAGTTATTCTGCCGCATTTTCAACGAATATGGGTACAAGTCCCTTGGAAGAGAGCAGAGGTCTTGGCTCTTAAGCAGACCTTACCTGACCCTCGTAAGAATCCTGCTGGTTATTACAAGGAGTTGTCCCAGACAGTTGAAGCGTGCATTATGAATTTAGCTGACATCGATATGTTGATGGGTAATGTAGTCCCCCAACCTTTGTGGGCGAAGATTCGTCATGAGAATCATGCTGCTGAATTAGGTGATACCTGGGCGAATATTGTTGCCGCAGATGGTAGACAGGAGGGAGGTGCTAAACCTGAACTTCTAGTTTCAGAATTACCAGGTAGAATTATTAATCTGATGAAAACGATGATGCCTGCTTTATGAGTAAATTGGGATAAGTTAGCAGCATGTAAGCAAAAGAAAGACAAGAGTGTATCTGATTTCTTCACTAGGTTTGAAGAGACGTTTATTGATCATAGTGGTCAGGATATGAGTACGGAGGGTGGTCAAAGGTTGTTCGTGGATAAATTTGTCTTTAATTTGCTTCCCGAACTTTCTAATAAGTTAAAGGACTCTGAGAGTTCATGGGCTGTCTCTTCGTCGGCCCAGATATTGGCTACTGCACAATATTACGAGAATAGGGATAAAGATGAGAAGGATAAAGTGGAGAAGAAAACTAAAGAGTTAAAGACGAAAGTTCTTTTGCAGCAAGCTTATCCGCCTCGTCAGAATCAGCCTCAGTTTCAGCAACCTCCACAATTTCAGAGATTGTTACAGAAGCCTGAGCCTTATGTTCAGCGATTCTTTCCTGGCCCTAATCAGTGTGCTTATTGCAGAGAGGAAGGTCATTACAAGAATAGTTGCCCGGCTTTGTTACAGCGTGCGAATGGTGTATCTGATCAGATAGGTCGTGGTAGTTTTCAGCAAGCTCCTAGGGGTAGGGGACGTGGTGTGATCCCTCAGAATGAGCGTTCCTCTTCCCTACAGAATTCTGCGAATTATTTTGACAGACAGAATGTTCCGAGTGGTCAGTCTTCCCAGTATTATGTTGAGGATTACTATGTCGAAGGTGAGAGTTCTGGTTATATTGATAACTAGGACAGCCAAGGACAAAGAGAGGGAGTAGTTTCAGTTCCAGTAGACCAGAGTGGACCTTATGTTGAAGTGATTACATCAGGTGTGGTAGAACCTTTTCTTTTGGATACTGGTGCGATGAAGAGTTCTATTATGCACTCTAAACTTCCTGGCGCACCTTTGTCTGGCTTGACCAATGTTTCAGTAGGATTTTCAGGTGCCCCAGTTCGTAATCCGGTTTCTAGTCCTTTGTCCCTTACCATTGGCCCTTGTGAATTGGAAGCTCCACTTATTTTAACGACTGGTTGTGGTGAGAATCTGTTGGGTTTGGACTTGCTGAAAAGATTGTATGCGACATTGCATTGTTCTCCTTCGGGAGTACAACTTACCCTTGGTAAGAAAGTGATTTCTCCAATGTATTTGTCTAAGGATTGTTTGCCACTGGAATTGCGTTCGCTTCCTGATACACTTTGGGCTACAGGTCCAAATGATGTTGGTCTTTTGCAGATTCCACCTTATGTTGTCACCCTTAAGTCAAATGATAGGCTACCTCATATTCCCCAATACAAGATTTCGAGTGATGGTGAGAGAGCTCTTTTAGCGATTGTCTATGATCTGGTTGAGAAGGGTGTAGTTGAGGAAACGAGAGGTAATGTGTGTAACAGTCCCGTTTTGCCTGTTCTCAAACGTACTGATGCTTCTCAGCCACCTGTGTACAGGTTTGTGATCGACCTTCGAGAGGTCAATAAGATAGTCATGCCACAGTTTGCTGTGGTACCTGATATCACTGCTTTGTTGACTTTGATTCCTGCTTCGGCAGCTTGGTTTTCTGTCATCGATTTGAAGAATGCTTTCTTCAGTATTCCTATTGCTGAGGAGATTAGGGATATTTCTGGCTTCTCATTAGGAGGCTGAAGCTTCCGGTTTAAGAGAGCTCCCCAAGGTTATTGTGAAAGTCCCTCCATCTATAGTCAGGCGTTGAAAACTCAGCTTGACGGTTTTGTGTTACCTGTTGGTGCTACTATTATTCAGTATGTCGATGTTTTGTCGGTTACTGCTGATGATGAAAAGATTTGTAAAGAGGCTACTCTTTCTTTGTTGCGGTATTTGTCTGACCTTCATCATAAAGTGTCACCTTCAAAGTTGCAATATTGTCGCCAAGAAGTGACCTACTTAGGTCATCTCTTATCGAAGGAGGGAAGGAGATTGACCCCAGAACGAATTCAAGCGATTGCGCAAATGAATGTGCCATCCACACAGAGAGAAGTGCGTGCCTTTTTAGGTATTACATCATTTTGTAGACAGTGGATCCCCAATTTTTCCTTGCTAGCGAAAACTCTGTTGGCATTGACTTTGAAAGATACTCCGCATCCTCTTCCTTGGTCTGACGAATGTCAGAAAAGCTACGCGATGCATTGTGTTCGGCTCCTGTGTTGGGTACTCCAGACTATAGTAAGCCTTTCACGTTGTACGTGCACGAGAGAGAAGGTTGTGCGTTGTGAGTGTTGACACAACCATTTGGGGACAAGCAGCGTCAATGCGCGTATTTTTCAGCAACGTTAGACCCAGTTGCTAAGGCGTAGCCGAGTTGTCTGAGAGCTACAGCTGCAGCGGCTGTTTCTATTCGACAGTCTGCTGGTTTGGTATTGGACAATACGTTGATTGTGATGGTCCCACATGCAGTGGATACCTTATTGAACAGGACTAAGACACAGCACCTTACTAGTGTACGTCTGTCAGGTTACGAGTTGACATTGTTGGCTAGTCATGTTCACATTAAACGATGTAATGTGGTGAATCCAGCTACGTTGTTACCGATCTCTACAGAGACGGATCCTCAGGAACGGCATGATTGTTTTCTTCGTACAGAGGAAGAAACGAAAGCTAGAGTCGATCTAAGGGATACTCCCCTTACGGATATTGATTGTACCCTATGGGTAGATGGTTCGTGTTTTAAGCTTCCGAATGGTGAAAAGTCTGCAGCGTATGCTATTACAACTTTACATACAGTTGTTGAGACAGCACGCATACCACAGAATTCTGCCCAAGCAGCGGAGTTGATTGCACTGACTAGAGCGTGCGTGTTGTCAGAAGGAAAGCCAGTGAATGTTTACACCGATAGCCAGTATGCGTTTGGTGTTGCCCATAGTTTTGGGCGTTTGTGGAGAGAGCGTGGGTTCCTTACTTCGCATGGGACAAAAATACAGCATGGGCAGTTGGTGAATGAACTTTTGGAATCTCTCACTCTCCCAAAGCAGATTGCAATTGTTAAGTGTAGTGCGCATAAGAAAGTTGTGGACGATGTTGGTCGAGGGAATGCGTTTGCAGATGAAGTTGCGAAGGAAACGGCGAAAGACATGATGAGCCGTATGTATGTTGCAGGCCCAGCATATTGGGTTATGGCTGGTGGAATGTGTGAAGACACAATAGAAAGTGTGAAAACGATTCAGGCTAAAGCGACTTAGAAAGAAGTGAGTGTTTGGAGAGAAACTACGGGTATGTTGGATTCGACAGGTTGTTGGGTTGAGTTGTCAGAACACCAGCGATGGTAGTTGCCTGATGCGTATGTGCTCCCAGTGGTTACAATGGCTCATGGAATGGCTCACATAAGTTCGAAGGGAATATGCAAGTTGTTGGCTCCAGTTTGGCAGAATGCTGGAATTCCGAAATGTGCAGAGAACGTGGTGAAAGATTGTATGATTTGTCTGAAGTATAATCCAGGTAAGGGAACTCCAACTCCAGCTGGTCATTTTGCTCCTCCAACGTATCCGTTTGAAGTGATACAGTTAGACTACATTCACATGGAGAGATGCAATAATTTGAAGTATGTCCTTGTGGTTGTTTGTGCCTTTTCCAGGTGGATAGAGGCCTACCCCCTAAAAGATAATACTGCCTTGTCTACAGCCAAGGTTTTGCTGAGAGAGTACTTCCCTAGGTATGGTTGGCCGAGAATTGTATGGTCGGACAATGGGAGTGAATTTGTGGGTCAAATCATGAAGAAAGTGTGTGCTGGATTGGGAATAAATCAAAAGTTCCATGCAGCGAATCACCCCCAGTCTGCTGGACTTGTTGAATGTTACAATGGTACCTTGAAGCTGAAATTAGCTAAGGTACAAGCGAGCACTGGTCTTACATGGCCGGATGCCTTGCCGTTGGCTCTTTTGTCAACAAGGACGACTGTGCATTCTCGAGTGGGACTTAGTCCGTATGAAATTGTGCTTGGTCATCCTGCGAATGTTTGGGGTGTGCCTCGTCCTAAAGAATACAGCAGTATTGAGTACCCTATGTTGGTGGATTACCTACATGACTTGACTGCTAAATTACGTGTTCTCCACCAACAGGTCTATGACAGTCTACCGACAGCAACTGCGGATCCAGGACACACAATTCAACCCGGCGATTATATTCTCACGAAGAATTTTCAACGAACAAAAAATTTGGAGCCGAGGTGGACTGGACCGCATTTAGTTTTGTTAGTGACTCGAACTGCTCTTAGAGTAGCTGGCAAGAAGAACTGGGTGCATGCCACCCACTGTAAAAAAGTTCCATTGCCTTTACCATATGACAAGTGGGTGAGGGGAGGTATAGCTGATTCTGAACGTGAAAAAACTCTTAGATTTGTTCCATTTAGTGATGCTCATTTGACATGGACACGGTCAGAACGCGAGGATGATGATGTTCTGCAAGCTGCTGTGCCTCCTCATCTAAAGATTGACACCACCAATCCAGAACTTTTATTTAAGGATCCAACTGTATCTAATAAAGAACGCTACGATCTAAGACCGCGAAAGACTGTACATATGGACAAATAAAGTTGAAACTGGAATTTTTTATATAGTGAATTACACCTCGTCAGATCAAGAGACTTTTTTTTTGCTTTTTCCTTTTTCGAGTCACCATCCGGACTCAGCTGTAAGGTCGCGGTGTAAAGACTTGGGAGTGCAAGCCAAAGACACAAGGTCGAGGTTCTGGTTGGTCTCAGGGCGTTCCCTGGACTGACAGGCGCATTCCTTAGCACGGAACACCCAACTGCCGCCAACAGCACGGTTAGAGGATGGAGTCTTTTGGGTCTGAAAAAGGTGTTGAGAAGAGTGGTTTCAAAATGAAAATGTGTACATTGGTTCATAGCAAATGTTTTTTAATAATGTGTTTCCTTATGCTTGTGAAAATTACGTTAGCTTGTGTGGGTTGGATTTCCTATGTCACACAATTGCCGCTTACATCTACCTCCCAACCGACTCTTTCTTTTTCTACTGCATGACCACATGAGTTTCATACGTTACCTGAACATGAACAGACACGAGGTTCAGAATTTGTGAATAATTCGTTTATACAGATGTTGCATCAGCATCAGCTAGTCATAAATACCACGAATTGTTGGGTGTGTGGTCTTATGCCACATACTACAGACAAGGGAATGCCATATTTGGTTTTGACTTTTTCACCTAATGGGTCAGTTTGGGCATTCCAATCGATGTTTATCTATGCGAATTAAGCCTCTTCTGTACGTTCTGTCAAAGACAATGTAAGTAATAATGCCTTAATACGGGAAATAGTCGATATGATTAGAGATATCGATGCGTATACCGCTATCCCTAAAGATGAGGTACGAGCATATGTCGGTTGGAATAAGACGACATATAGTGTTAGCTTGACGGAGAAAGAAAGGCAGCGAAGGTCTCCTCCTATTTGGATTGTACCCCACCGAGGTCATCTTTGTTTGCAAGTTAATGGTCAGAATCCGAGAGCTCAGCTTGGTAAGAGTGTGGGTGTTCACACATACGTTTATACGTCCGAGAAATCTCCTCCGTTCGTGCCAGCTAAAGGCACTTATTTTGTCTGTTATGATAGAGCATACACATGGTTGCCATCTGATTTTTCCGGCACATGTTACGTGGCATTTTTGCTTCCCCCTACATACACTGCTGTTTCTGATTACCATAAGACAAGATATGGTAGAGGTGTAATCGATGCGAAAGATACTGTCGCACAAGAAGCTGGAGACTTCTTTAAGGGTTTCCTACCCTTTTGGGGTCCTATGGCTAATAGTAGGAATATTCGTCAGCTTACGAGAGTGGTTGAGGCCACTATAAATGAGACTGCAGGTGCCCTTAGCAATATTACAGCTGAGCTTCAAGCGTATCGCCTTATGACATTACAGAACCGCTTTGTTCTAGATATTATACTTGCAGATAGAGGTGGGGTATGCAAATTGATTAGATCTAGTTGCTGTGTTTTCATACCAGATAATGCCTTGACAGTGTACCAAGCCATCTCTAGACTACATACGATCTCTGAGTCAATTCATGTGGACGAAGGAGACTGGTCGTTGATGGGATGGTTATGGGATTTGTTGTCCAAATGGGGATGGAAGATTCTGATGTTCCTTGGTATGGCGTTAGCTATCCTTTTCTCGTGTTGTTTATGCATCCAGTGTGGTCCCGCCATTTGTAGTCTTTGTGCTATGATCTGTGTGAGAAGACCAGTCCCGAGAGAAGTGAAGGATAATAAGATGATGTTACAGCAACACCTTGATGACCTGATGAGAATAGATATAGACCTAGAATCAGATTGACATGAGTTTAGGCTATTGCCTACGTAATGGCAAAAGGAGGGACTGAGGTTCTGTGATTTTGCGTGCTTTTAAAGTGCACGACTTTCTTTTATAAACATGGGTTTTTGCCATGCGTCGTGACTGCCATCTGGTGTTGCCTTTTACGTAGGCCTCAGAAGTTAGTCTGCGAGCAAAGCAGTCTGACCTTTTGTGGGTCATGTGTACATTAACTAAGGTTTCCTTTGTGCGCTGGAGTTAATTTCAGAAGCTGGCTTTCACCTGGAATTTACCCTGCCAAGCCAATTTCCCTGCAAGATCGTTATCCACTTTCCCAATCACCATTCAAGACATTTGTTAACGTTTAAGTTTCTTTACATTTCTGTTATCTTGCACATTATCTGAAACTACTTTTCTTTACTGTTTCTTCATTTCATGGGTTACGCTTTCAATTAAGGGTTTGTCCGGGCCTTCCAGATAATTATTTAGATATGCCTAAATATTAACTTGTGGGTTGGGACACTGTAAAATGAGCTTTACTATATGATGCAGTGTGATGTCATGTATTTTCTATTTGTGGAATTTTGGTGCAGGGGCGTGCATTTTAAATGTACCTTTTTGTGTATAAATAGGGATGTCTCGCCTTAGTAAAATTGAGCAGTTTCTTGAGTTGTACACTGTGTTGTGTTACTGGGATTTATGCTACTAGCTGCAGCTAATAAATTTGATCTCTGACGCCACCTAGAAGTATTCCGTGTCTCTGTATACCAAGGCAAGGGAACCCAGAGGACTTTGGGCGTGTCCCTGGCGCCGCTGGGTACTTGAAATCCCATTTCTTCACCCTCCTGTGTGTCTACAGGGACACAACAAGCAAACTTTTTTAAAGTGGCCAGTCGACCAGTACCAACATGACCTGGATTGGACCCATCTGTTGGCTTATGTTGGAGTGAGTCCTGGCCCCTGAATACTGTCACTGGGGTTGCAGGAGACTTAGACATCAGCCAGAGAAATGCCAGAAACCCTACAAAGTTGCAACTTAAAACATATTTGGACTGCCAAGCCCTTTGAAGCCTTCACAGGACATGCAGCAAAGGCGTCCAATTTTGAGATAGCTTCCTTTGATACTGTTTCAGGCTTGTTGCAATGGAAGAGTTTGAATTACATAAAAAAGGTAAAATCTTTGACCAGGACGAATCTGCTTAGGGTATCCGACCAGTGCTACATCTCACTCAGCTTGGAGTCACACCTAGGGATTGGTCAACTGCTTTAATGGATTATCATTGGCATTAGTGCTTTTTGGCACTATTTGTGTTATTGAAATTGACAATTTTTCGAATTTGGTTTGTAGATTTTATTGTTTGGTGTTTTGACTTTATTACTGTCTTGGTATTTGAAATAAAGTAGATGAATCAGCGATGTGATGATAGAAGTACTTATTGGGGTAGTACAGAGAGCCGTCCTAGCAGGCACAGCCAAGGCAAACAAACAGTAACTGTCACTGAGGGAACACTCAGGACATGACCATTGTAAACACTTCCAATGACATCATCTAGTTCTAGCAGACCACATCACCACACCTCCCCCTTTTTATAAAAACAACACAAGTGAATAAACAAGGGAAGGGAAAAGAGGAAAGGGTGCACAAGTACAACCTAGAAAACAACTATCTTTAAACATGTAAAAAGAACATTAAAGAAAATCAGAAACTGGAATACAGTCAAGTAAACTGCTCCATCTGACAAGGACCCAGCAATCGAACATAATCACGTAATCTGCTTGGTCTAACATGAGCTCTGTGCTCCTCATGATACCATGCCCCGGCAGAACCCTTTTGTTAGCTCTGACTGTTTCGGATGAAGAGTATGGATCTTTAGCAACACAGGAAGTACTCCACTGATTCCCGTTAGACAATTTTACTGCATTTTTGAGAATTTCTACAATTTGTTGAGTCCAAAAACTTAGAAAAACCTTTCCTGACAGAGACAGGATTTTTAACTCTAACCCAATCCCCAACAAGAAGTGTATGGATTTATTTCTTGGCACTGGGTTCACAACTCCTAAGACAGACCTAAGCTGATTTTTTATTAGCAGATTCCCACACAGATTTCATATCACATCCCTGGTGAAAAGACTTTACCATCCAAAATGGGTAAACACATGAAGAAGCTTTTCTCCCCCTCATAAGTACGAAGAGACTAAAATTGGTGGCAACATGGGGCGAAGTGCGATTTGACCAAACAAGATCTTTCACAGCTTTAAAAACACACAACTTGGACCAGTAAGCTGATTGCATGTACTCTACAATGACTCTGTTGAACCTTTCTGCTTTTCCATTGCTTTGTAGATCATAAAGTGGAGTCCTAGTATGTTTGATATCACAGGAGTGCAGAAACGATTTCATCTCTCGCAAATTGGACGCCGTTGTCTGTTAGAATCTCCTCAGGATAACCTTCCCTAAGGAAAATTTTGTCCAAACAATTGATAACACTTTTTTGAGTTAAGGATATTCATTGGCTCTACCTCAATCCATCTGGACAGATGATGAATAAGAACCAAGAAATATCTCATGGTGGCAGGTAAAACATGAAAGGGCCCAAGAAAATCCATTCCTAAACTCTGCCAAGGTCTTCCAGATGGTAACACAGGAGACTCAACCTCACCTTCCAGAACTAAAACTTTGTCACTGGCACTACAACAGGTACATTGCTTGACTAATTCATCAATTTGGGAATCCATCCTAGGCCACCAGAAATCATTTCTAACCTTTCTCTTGGTGATGGTCGAACCAAGATGACCAGAATGTGCAGTCAAAACAATCTCCTCACAATAACACATAGGGGGTACATGCTTGTCACATATAACTATTTTGCCGCCCTCAACCGATAGCTTATCATTAATGTTCCAAAACATCTGTAGTTCAGACGAAAGGCACTTCTCCTTGGCCAACCTTTCTTGATCAAAGACAGAACTTCTCTAGTATAATGTCCTTGTCCACTACGACTACCCACTTCGACTACCCAATCTTCCTCAGTGAAGGATAAACTGTCCTGACTAATACTTGCTACGAAACACTCCTCGACTTCAGTTTCCCAGTTTTGCTCCCCAGTGTCAGTAATGAGAAGCCTAGACAAGCAATGTGCTCTACAATTTTTTCCCCCTGGAATGTACTCCACACTAAAACTGTATTCTAAGAATTTTGCAGATAACCTGGCTACACGAGCAGTAGTGCGCTTTATTTTCTTGCCAGATAAGATGTCAACAAGAGGACGATGATCAGTCTTAAGCACAAAAGATCTTCCCCATAAATACAACTTAAAATTTTCAGCACTCCAGACACAGGCCATAAACTCTTTTTCTATAACAGCGTATTTCTGTTCCACAGGACGCAGAGTCCTAGAGGCAAAACCCACTGTGTGTTCTCTACCCTCAGCATACTGGGACACTACAGCCCCTAGACCATACTCACAGGCATCTATTGTGACAACAGTTTGTCTTCCTTCCACAAAAGCCTGCAAAGCCGGGGCCTTAGCAATATGGTCCTTGATGGAGTGGAAAACTTTTTCACACTCTTCTGACCATAAATAGGTTGCTCCTTTTTTTAACAGAGCCCTGAAACACTCAGTAGTCTTGGCAAAATCTTCCATCGCCGATTTCATCAGCACACGTGCCCTCGTTTCCACGGACTACATCCTCCTCGGGACCTGAACTTCCACCTCGAGAACAACAACGCCGCCAACTCCTCCACCCTGATCGACAACTTTGGCAACCTCGGACTCAGACAACTCGTCACAACACCCACTCACTCTGCCGGCCACAAGCTTGACCCCATCTTCTCAGCAAGCACCCACGTGTTCTTCGACCGCACCACCGAACTCCACTGGACCGACCACCGCTGCATCCACTTCACCTTCCAGAAATCCACCACACACCACCGCACCCAGCAGATGTCTCGCCGCAGCTGGAGCAAGATCACCGAGGACCAGCTAACCGCCACCCTCGCCCAGAACCCACCCGCAGACCTGTCCGACCCTGATGCCGCAGCCTCATACAATGGATCAACGACTGCACCAAAACCCTCGCCCCACTCAAGAAGCCCCCCAACACCCACACCAGCAAGAGAGCCAGCTGGTTCACCGAAGACCTTCAGACCTCCAAGCGAACCTGCCGAAAACTAGAAAAAAACTGGACCCTCGAAAGAACACCGGAAAGCTATACAGCCCATAGGAACGCCACCCGCCGACACCACCAACTCATCAGATCTGCCAAAAGGACCGCCTTCAGAGACCGCATTAAAAACAATGCACACTACAGCAAAGAGCTCTTCAGCATCGTGAAGGAACTATCCAACCCCAGCTCCAACACCAACGACATCCCACCGTCACAAGACCTGTGCGACTCGCTAGCCACCTTCTTCCATCGCAAGATCGCAGACATCCATGACAGCTTCGACGCCGTCACCACCCCGGCAATTGCCGACACCCCTGCTCCCACGACCACCACCTGCACCAACCACCTGCTCGCCTTGACCAATATCAAGGATGATGACACCATCAAGATCAAGAACACCGTCCACTCCGGATCCCCGTAAGACCCCTGCCCACACCACATCTTCAACAAAGCAAGCAGCACCATCACGCCCCATCTCCTGGAAACCATCAACATCTCCTTTGAGACGGCGACCTTCCCGGAGAGCTGGAAGCACGCAGAGATCCACAGCTTACTAAAGAAACCCAAGGCAGGTCCCAAGGACCTCAAGAACTTCCGACCCATCTCCCTGCTCCTGTTCCCGGAGAAGGTAGTTGAAAAGGCCATCAACAAACAACTGACCAGCTTCCTTGAAGAGAACAAAATCCTGGATCCGTCCCAGTCCAGGTTCCTTAGCAACCACAGCACCGAAACTACCCACCGACGACATCATGATTCTGCTCGACAACGGAGAAACCGCGGCCCTCATCCTCCTTGACCTGTCTGCTCTTTTGACACAGTCTGCCGCCGCATACTAAGAGCACGCCTCCACGACGCTGGAATCCAAGAGGAGGCACTGGACTGGACCACCTGGAGAACCCAGAGTGTCCGCCTCCCCCCTTCCGCTACGAAGCTACCAAGATCACCTGCGGCGTAACCCAAGGCTCTTCCCTCAGCCCAACGTTGTTCAATGTCTACATGGCACCACTCACCCACATCGCCCGACGGCACGACCTAAACATCATATCCTACGCCAAAGACACCCAGCTGATCCTCTCACTCACCAAAGACCTCCACACTGCCAAAACCAACCTCCATGAAGGAATGAAGGCCGTCGCCGACTGGATGAGGAACAGCCGACTGAAGCTGCACTCGGATAAGAAGGAGGTCCTCATCCTCGGGTCCACCCCCTCTGCCTGGGACGACTCCTGGTGGCTGACTGCACTAGGAGCACCCCATACACCCACCGACCACGCACGGAACCTAGGGGTCATCCTCAACTTCACACTCTCCATGACAAAGCAGGTCAACACCGTCTACTCCTCCTGTTTCAACATCCTCCACATGCTTTGCAGGATCTTCAAGTGGATCCCCACCAAAACTAGAAGGACGATCACCCAGGCCCTCGTCAGCAGTAGACTGGACTACGGCAAGGCACTCTATGCAGGAGCCACGGCCAAACTCCTGAAGCGGCTCCAATGCATCCAGAACGCCTCTGCACGCCTGATCCTCGAAATCCCCCACCCCACCTGAGAGACCTGCACTGGCTCCCCATCAACAAGAGGATAACCTTCAAGCTCCTCACCCACGCACACAAGGCACTCCACGACACCGGACCAGCGTACTTCAACAGCCAACTCAGCCTCTACACCCCCACCCGCCAGCTTCGCTCCGCAGACCACGCCCTAGCCACCGTTCCCCGCATCCGAAGAGTGACCGCCAGCGGCAGATCATTCTCCCACCTCACCTCCAAGACCTGGAACACCCTCCCCATCCGCCTATGGCAGACCGAAGGCCTCCTAACCTTCAGGAGACTCCTCAAGACCTGGCTCTTCGAACAGTAGCAGCGTCCCCCCCTTAGCGCCTTAAGACCCTCATGGGTATGTAGTGCGCTTTACAAATGCTATGATTGATTGATTGTTTGATAACATAAAACCCACAAAACCCAAGGAACGACATGAGCTTTTCCTTGTTTTGGGGCGCAGGTGCTTCCACAATACCTTTGATCACAGATGGTCTGGATGTTATGACAAGCACTGAGATGATGTGACCTAAATATTCTATTTCTTTCACTTTGAAAGTACATTTGCTCTTTTGTAGAACAACACCTCTGTCCTCCAGGATACTGAAACTTGATCAATAACTAAATCATGTTCAGCCTCAGTCTTTGAAAAAATGAGAATGTGATCTTGGAAGATGACAACTTGGGGGGTATCGTAAAACATTTCGGTCATGAGCCTCTGAAAAACTGCATCCACTGAAGCCAAGCTAAATTGCAAAATTGAAAAACACCATCAGGAGTAACAAAGGCTGTGAGGTGTCGAGACTGAGGATGCAGTTCGACCTGATGACAGGCAGCCTTGAGTTCCAATTTAGTGTACCACGAAGATGACCCCACTCTGGCGATAAGATCTTCAATGCGGGGAAGGGGAAAACCATCGACCCATATGGCTTCCTTGAGGGTCCCTAAAGTCAACACACATCCTCAAGTCCCCAGACCTCTTCTGGGCCAAAATAATGGGTGAAAGCCAGAGTGTAGCTTCTACTTTTTCAATTATTCCTTGATCACACAGGGTTTTTAAATGTTTGGATAAATCAGCTCAAATGCTGAGGGGAACATTACGTAACTTTTGCTTGATGGGCTTGACATTCTCATTGACCTTGATACAATGTTGAAAGTTAGTAATTTTGCTAAGACATTCATCAAACACCTTCCCGAACTTGTACATCTGTTTATTAGCCATCTCAGTAGAAGACAGAGAATCGATGTCCTTGGCATACATAACATGATACAAAGCAGGCTGTTTGTCAATAAAAACAGGTTTGGCTAGACTAGGTTTGATGGTTAAGCCAAATTTAGCCTGATGAAGTAGACTAAGGACATTAATCCCCTTTCTTGCCATGTACACTTTTCCCTTGATGACTTCCCCTAGGACACTGATGGTGGCCCAGAAATAGCCCAAAAATTCTATTTTGCTACCTTCAAAGGCCACGGTGAGTACGTCAGGAGCTAAAAAACTCTTCTTTGACCAGAACTTAATGTACTTGTCTTGAGACACAATGGTAATACGAGCACCAGTGTCTAGGAGAAGTTGAATGCGATTGGTTTCAATGGTGAAACCTCAGGATCAGGAATGGAAAGTGTAGTCTGTTTCTCACTACAGTCTTTTACCACTATTACATATTCTTGGCTGGTGACATCATTGTCATCATGGTTATCAGATTCATTCAGAACACACCTTATGTTTTTCCTTCTAGCCCCCAGGCAAACTCTAGCAAAATGTCCCATTTTTCCACACTGTCCTCACTGTTGGCTGACAGCTGGACAATTTTAAAAGACGAAACATGTAAATTTGAACCACATCTGCAACAATACATTTTCTGATTGAATGACCTATTCTGCATAAAATTCCTGCCACCCCATCACGCTTGGCAACAGGCAGTTTGGAACAGACAGCACCTGAAATTGTGGTATTGGACAAAGCAATTGTTTAGCATCCTCCATAGAGCTCTCTATACTTTTGGCAATGTCTACCGCTTTGTCTAAAGAGGGATCTTTACATGTGAGTATTCTTTCTTGAATTCTTTTACAGTAATATCTTGCTACAAGTTGGTCTCTAATGAGTTACGAAGTAAAATTCGCAAATTCACACATAGATGCAAGAACTTTCAGTGCAATGAAGCAAGTGTCAATGTTCTCAGATGGTTTCTGCATTCTGGTAAAAAATATGTACCTGTGTACTACAATGTGTTTCATTTCATTTTCGTAAAATATTTATCTAGTTGAGCTACAGCAATATCAAATTTGTCAGGATCTTCGCCTTCAGGTGGATCATATGGAGGTAAATGATCAAAGACATTCTGTCCTTCAACACCCAGGTGATAATACATAAGATTTTTCTTTCTTTCAGGTCTGTATCTTTGACCATCAATAGCACCCAAATAAGCCTTAAAAGACCTAAACCACAGTTATTATTATTATTATGCGTTCTTATATAGCGCTCGATTACCCGTAGGCATCTCGGCGCTTGCCTTGGGAACCCATCCTGGCTTCCCCCAAGGTGAAAGCCAGGCATCCCGCCGCGGGGGGGCCGTAGTGGAGATTAAGCAGGCTAATGCCCAGAGCTGCAGAGTGTGAACCCATGATTCGAGTAGGCACCGAAACGAGAATTATCGAGTCCGTGGATATTTGGGCTCAAGACCCTGCCGCGTCAGGAATTGAACCCTGGTCTGACCTCTGCTTCAGGGTCTGCCTCCTCTAACCAGTGAGCCACACTTCTCCCTTCAAGTGGTGGTTCTCCCGGTTCTTGCAGAAATGGAGCTGGAGCTGTGACGCTGTGCATGATGATGGGTTACCTGTAAAGTAAAGCTGTTCACCAGACCAGGGAACAACAAACAAAAAGGAAGGAAAGAAACAAGAGCAAGTCCAATAAGAGAGGGGAAAAAACAAGAAGAAAAGCAGAAGAAGATTCTTGTAATATTCGTAATGTATGACTCAACAAATAATAGACATGCAGCAACCTCTTTGGTGAATTGTGCCTTTGGGCATGACCACAATGAATAACTGAATCTTGAAAAGTATGTGTGTGTATCACAGATGTGATACACTAAAGATCCTGCTTATAAAGTAGCTAGACGTGTATGTGTGTCTATCACAGTCGTGACACGCATGTAGAAATAAGTGATCCAGTTGCCAGTGTTAAATGGAAGTTAATTAGTGATGAACAGTGTGCGTGAAACGCCAAAATTCCTTGAAAGTGAGTTTCCCGATGTCGTTGTTATGCAACCACTACGCTGGTTGCATACGATGAAAATGTATCGAAGATGGCTGCAACGTGAGCGTGACGGCGTAATGTAGAGGGTCAGCACTTCATAATCGTGAGCACGGGACAGCCGAAGAGGATTCGAGATAATGCACAGTAGTCAAGAGACGATACATGAGCCGCACTTCAAACCAGCAAGTTGTGAACAACATTTTTCTCCTGTAGTTTTTTTTTTTTTAAACAATGCCTGCTTCTAGTGCATCCACAGCCTTTGCTTTCCCTCAGCTTCCTCAGAAATGCACAGAGATACAAACAGAGAGGGAACGACAAACGTACAGCCGTTACGAGCAAGGCAGTGAAAAAAATAAATATGAGGACGCTCTCTGTACCCCTAAATCATGCACGTAGCAAAGCAGCAAAAGAAAATGGTACTTACGGTTTGCCCTAAAAGTAGAGATCAAGGGACACAAACCAGTACCTGGTGAGGCGTGTCTCAGTTCAATTCCATTGCAAACACAACAGTGATGGACAGAATGTGGATCAATGTCACACATTCACCCCAGTCAAAAGATCTGGGCCCAAATCCATCGTTTTTCCACTCCACACCACCCTGGGTTAGACAATGGCGATATGCAAATCAGCGCTGACCCTGTGCCCCATGGGAACAGTCCAGTCAGTTCAATTCCATGGCATAAGTAGTTAGATGAAAGTGGTATTGCATCCCGTCTTCTGTCGCCACTGAGAGAAAGTAGATGAATCTGCGATGTGATGATAGAAGTATTTATTGGGGTAGTACAGAGAGCCGTCCTAGCAGGCACAGCCAGGGCACACAAACAGGAACTGTTACTGAGGGAACACTCAAGATATGGCCATTGTAAACACTTCTAATGACATCATCTAGTTCTAGAAGAACCACATCACCACAGTATTTCATCAACACTTTACTCATTGCCTTATGGTAAACCTGGCTGCTCTCTGCCATAGTCAGGTTAATTTATTGGTTCACCCTGACTTTTTCTCCTGCAATCCCACTCTAGTTAGAGGTCAGTCATATGCAAATCACACAAGGTCCCTGCACTGAGGCTACCAGAGGGAGCGGCTACTAATCTGAGTGTAGTGCAATGTTTTTACAATATACGAGTCTGAGGAGCCTGGGAAAGAGAAAAGCAACAACAGATAAGGAAAGGAAGTCTCAAAGAAGGAGGAGAAAGAGAAGAACGTTTTCAGAGAGGAAGAATGGAAAGGAAAAAAGAGAAAGGAGTAGGAAGTTGACACTGTGAAAGGACTGGAATACAAGGCAACAATGTTCTCCAGGACGAATTCGGATGCTGGATCAGGAGCAAAGAGGGCAGTGGAAAGCCTAGCAGGAGAGGAAAGCACGTGGGAGGAGATTAATCCTTGTCAGGACATTCAGCCTTCTCAGTAGAAGAGACTGGTCCCTGCCATCACAGAAGTGACAATGAGTGTTGGGCTCGGGATGGCTCCAAGCACTAAGGATGAGATGGTATCTCCCGACGAACGAGAATAAGGGACCTGGTAGAGGCGGCACTCCATTATTTGCCTTAACTCACTGGAGTACCATGGCTCCCCTAGTGCTTTTTTTTCTCTTTAAATTATTTTCTGTCCCTCTCACTTTTTGTCCTCTTGGAGTTGGTTTTCATTTTGGATTCCTCTCTTTCGGTCATTTTGTTAATCTCGGGCCCTACAAGATAAGTTTTCAGAAAAGGGGAGAAGGCAAAGTTCAAAATAAACTTATGTGCTAAAAAAACACAAGGAACAGAATCCAAAAGCATGTTCTAAACCCATCAGGGCAACTCATTTAAAGGACGGATATTTAAATAGGGTGGGAAGGTTTGGAAAGGCTGTCTCCTAAACAGTAGGTCCTTAAATGGCAGGTAAATACGCCATAGTGGCAGACCAAATGGAAAAAACTAAATATAGAAGTGGGGGAGAGATTGAAAAAAAGGCTTAAGACAGAGGGAATTGAGTGCCACAGCACTTTATCTAAACCACAGACTATTAACACTTACCTTTCCCCTATTGAGGGTGGCCAGATGTGGAGGAAGCCACGCCCCAGCTCGAGACCTGTGTACACCATTGCAAGAACTTGAAAAATGAAGACAAGTAAAAATAAGCGTGTGGAAACTTTGATTGTGAACTAAAGGATGGTCCGATGCAGCCAAACAGGAACTGTTATTTCAATTAGTAATAAAAGACAGAGAACTATAGGCAGATATGGTCCTTTGCATGTATCTTATTACAAGTATAAGCAGCCCTCCACCCACATTTAACTCCACTAAGCACTTAAGAACTGTTATACTGTTTCTGCGAATTAAGTAGACTATGTATCTGGAAAACATAAGCAGAATATGGAAACTCGGTTCATATCATCTGAAAATGTTGCCCTGGTATCTAGCTGGTTCACAGTGCCACATGTGAGCCCCTAACCTTCCCAGAGTGCTAGATGGTATCTGCAACATCAACACTCTTTATTCCCCTAGGGAAATAGTGGAAACAGATCTTACCCTTTGGTTGTTTTACTTTTACATGCCCAAGGGAAACACAAGAAATATACAAACAGGCTTTTCAAACATTTATTTAAACAATCCTATTCTTGAATAGAAAGAATGTGCTGCAATGTTTAGGCAGAAGAAACAAAGCTTTGTAACCAGCATTACAACAATGGTCAAAAAGGTCAACAGTTCAACTATGATGACATTACTATGCAATTATATGATTATCCTCTTACCTAACACTACCTATACTATAGAGAGCTTAGTGGGAGGACACTCTGCCAAATACATTGGGATAGCCTAACCTCCCATACCTGAATGTGAGGTATTAGAACGCTGATCTGTGTAAAACAGGCTTTCATCCTTTGCAGGATAGAGGCCAGTGTCAGCAGGACTGCATCTCAGCCACAGTGTGTCGCGTTCCAGGACAATCAAAGCAGAAGTGCTCTCTGCCAAATCTAACATACAGGCCATTTATAAAATAGATGCAGTGTTCCAATCGCACTGTGTCAAAGGTGAACTGTCTGGAGTCTTAGAGTTGTCTCCAACCGGACAGCATAAATGCAAGGGCATCACGTTCTATGTTCCTAGCCTTGTACAAAGTGTACGAATAACGTGATAATAATGCTTACTAAGAAATAAACTGCATGCAGAATAATTTCTGAGTATAATATTGTGTAAATGTAAATCATGTAAAAAGTCACCATTAAAAAACGATATCAAGCTAAAACGGAAACTAAAATGGAGACTGAGAGCTGGGCCTGATGTCCCACACAACGTAACTGGCTGGCTGGTCCTCTTCAGAGTGGAAAATGAACAACCTAGAACTCTTTTGTTGATTTGATCCTCAGCAGCGAATTGTAGATTGATACCATTGGCACAGTGAGCATGGGACTTCATCACTTTGTATTATGAAGCCTCTTGTAACATTGAACAGCTAGCAAGCACAGGCGGCAAGCACAGGCGGCTCCTCCGCTAAGGCGGAGGAGCTTCGACCCACTGAAAAGTTCAAAAAGGTATAAAAATAAAATGATAATAACTCATTGTTATTATCCTTTTATTTGGATTTGGATTTTTGATTTGCGCACTCCTCCTCATGCACATGGCGCTTTCGCCAGCCCTCTTGGGCCGGTCAAACCGCCATGCGCACTTTGTATATTCTTCATGCAGGCTGCATAGGCCTGCATGGTGAACATACAATAAGCCAAACCTTACACGAGAAGGTAATAAATGTCATCTGCCTACGATACAAAATTAGTGCGTAGCGTCTCAGAGTTGACAGATAACAGGGAAAAGCCCCTAGGTGAGGGGAAAACTGAGAGATTTGCCACAGAACCCAAAAAAGAATACAAGAAAGAGAATATCAAGGATGCTTTATACCAAAAACTTTTTCTTGAAAATTAAAAAGATTATATATATTTTTTTTATATGCAAGTATATAATATCAATTGTTAGTTTTGAATGTCTCATCACACAGACAGAATAAAGTAAGCATACATATTCTTTTTCAAGGTGAGACCACATAACCAATAAAGTTTCACAATTAAACCCCTCATTCCTAGAGGATCAAAATAAGAACATTAAAACCTACAAAAACTTGTATTAATACACAACAACATTCACTCATTAAGTGAATCGTATTTCACTCATACCCAATCATCAACCAAACTATCAAGACAAGCCAATAAAAAAATGGTGGTAACGTACAAGATCCACTGACCGAGCTAGTAGTGGTGTCTACAACCGAAAGATATGGAAAGAAACAATGCACTGGTAGCGAAATGGTTCTAGTAGACAGAATATGGTGAGTATATATATCGGCTGTATTAATTAGAGGGCATAAATATGTACATTTTCTTCAGTTAAATGGCATTTTCTTCAGATGTTTAAGGTAAATAGAGATAAATGAAAGTGATGAAGTAGATCAAGTTCTTCTTTATTCAGTAAATGCACCACTACGTGGCTCTTGTTATGTGGTGTCCCGACGTGCGTTTCGGTGTTAGGCTTTGATGAAGCCACCACCTTCTTCAGGGCACAGAACAGATGAAGAGGGAGTACCGCACAGGTGATGGGGGTCTGCCAACAGGGCAAAAAACAGGACACCATTGACAAGAAGCTTTGGTGCTGATGAAATGCAGCATTACAGCGTTGTGATTGGCTTTCAGGAGGCTGGGTGATGGATGCTTCCTAATTCCTGTCCTATGGGCAAAGAGGACTGAGAGGAGGAGTAGGCGGTGGCAGAGAGATAAGTGTATTTTATTTTTTCACACTCCCCCACGAGCCACCCCCACACTGCCACTGATTGCAAGATACCTCTAAAACCTTCCAGCCTTCAGAGATAAATGTGTCTTCTATCTCATTCATTTTTTTGGGGGGGGATTTTGGGGGGTTGGAGGAGCACTCCAATTTTATCTGTTTAGGCACAGAAACAAAGGTGCTACAGCACTACACTTGCTGTCAGCCCAAGTGTAAATAGATAAGAAACTGTTACAAGTTAGTCAACTTGTTAGTGCCATGCACTGTTCACTAGGTCCTAAGACCCAAGTCTCTCTTGAGACATACAAACTCTTGAAACATGAATCAAATTAAACCATATTTATGTTCAAATAAATTTCAGCATTTCATATTAATGTCTAATTCATCATTTCATATTAATGTATCAATCAATATTTTGACATTTACAATTTGTATTCATAGGTAGTTACACATTTTAGACATCAGAAGTGTGACTCCACATGTTTAGGTACATAAACAGTGAAAAAACATTCTTATGTGTGCCCGATGCATTTCGGGACATAGGAGTCCCTCCATCTGGGGCCAACCTATAAAGAAAGCATAATGTTACCATTCATAACTCACAACTTACATTCATTTGATACACGATGACGACATTACCCAACACACCACACTAACATAGTGCATTGAACTTCAGGGACTGGTGTTTATCAAGAGAAATCATGCAGTTGTTTATATGCAAATCCAAACGAAATCCATTTAAAATAATGGTGTCTTTAGGTTAACTCATCCCACTGAGATTCACTCTGTATTTGAATTGATAAGAGCGTGCGTATCATTACCCTTATAAGTGTATAACCAAAATTGAATAGAAAAAAGTAGTGATTAAACCAATAATGACACACCTAATATATGCCAGTGCCAAAGACTGTTACCTCATGAAGGATATGAACTCACAATGTGATGAGTGATCCTATGTGAAAAGAAATAAAACCTTTAAAGACTAATGCTTCCTACTATGCCAGAAGAACCAGTCCGTGGCTGTATGATAACCACGCTCACCTGTGTTCTAGAAATGCCTGTTAAAAACCGGTTCGGTGATAAATACTGCTAAAAAGAAACCAACAAAGCATAAATATAATCCACTGGCCAAAATTGCTGAACAATGTGTGCTTAGTGCTGAGGTTCGCATGCTCTGCTTACCCTGTTGGTCAAAGTGACGTGAATGTTTCCAGCGCGCTGCCAAGAACACCAGGTCCTATGACAAACAAAAGTGAACTTCGTTACCATCACTTTATAACCAGCTACGCGTTCGATTAAGCAAATAAATGCAACCGCTGTGAAGTTGGGGAATTCCCTCAAATGAGGTGCAGACACTGTGTTGGGTAAAATGAACTATTTATTTAATAAGCACAAGAGAGCGCCAGGAACACGTCCAAACCGCTCAGTTCTCGGCACGGAATTCGCATCCAAGATGGCTGCCGCGCTCTACGTCATCGCGTATCCCGCGACGACTAGAGTGTGACGCTACATATCTCCCTTCTTTACATAACAGTGACAAAACATAAGTCTTTCTCTCATGTCACAGATATTTCACTTCACCCAGTTCATAGTCTATGTATTTGGCAGGCCTTACTACAGTTCTCCCTGTCCTTGTACGTCTTACCGGAGTGAAGGCGAAACTCTCCGAATTGCTCTCTGTCTGGCTCACCAGTCTCCTTCCAGCTCCCTTAGGACTCTCTCTCTCCTTGTCCTCGACAATCTTCTCCAGGTGTTCTCCCGCGACTGGATTGTCTCCTTCTTCATGCTCAGCTCCTCTTCCTTCGTCTCCTGGGTATTCTTCTCCTCTGCGTGTTAACTCGCTGTCTGTAGGTGAGCCTTGGCTCTGTTGTGTCCTTGATCCTTCTTCTCTGGTCCACTGCAATATCTTGATATCAGAAAAGAGGGTTTTAAGTGTACGGGTTCTATAGGCGCTCTAGCAAAGTAAACGTAATCCGTATTTCTCAAGAGTAATGGTGCAGGCAGGGAGGGGAGACCCTTGAAAAACCCTCAATTAGAGCGCAACAAATACACCCTTACAACATAAGTACAAAGTCCTGCGCACTCAAAAGGAATCACAACATCAATGTGACAATAAATTCGAATTAGCACAAAAAGAAAATCTTGTCCAGCGTCGTTTTCATTGGAGGTTCGTGTGTCTCTCCTTTTATTTGGTCAACAGATAGGACAATTTATATACAGCCAGCCGACACGTGTTTCGTTGTAGGACTGTACATAAATAGAAACTACAACTCTTCAGGGCTGGAAAATACAAAAGGAATGACCTAAGTCTCACTCCTGTGATTACAAATCAAAGAGTACTACGTTATAGACTCTATACCAAAAGTGACATTTTAGTCGATGGACACCTCCTTATGTGGAACCCCTCAGAAGTTGATAGTACAAAAGTTTCCAAGTTCTCCAAATTTAAATCATAATGTGTTATCTCATTGTAAGGTTGTTATAAATGAGTATAGTGGACAAGAGTCATGCATCACCCGTGTCGCAATTCTAACGGAAATACCATTGTGTATATGCACCAAACCAACATTATTTACAATAATTCAAACAATGCTGGCCACCACAGAAAGAAACACGTTGTACACAATTAAATCAAATATTATGGTACCTTGATTGCTGAAATGCCAATACCTAGGCTAGTCCCATTTGAAGGAAGGATAAAAGAAGGAAAGAAAAGAGAGAAGAGGGGAGGAAAATCAAGAGAAAGAAATTAATCTCTTAAAATCTTCACAACTACACTTCCCTAATTTCCAGAAATTGAAACATCCAAGGTGAAACTTACCCCATTTCCGGTGATAATTCCAAATCGGAAGGGTAACCTTATGTTGTAAAATCACGAAATCAGTCGCCACTGTAAAATATAGGGGTCAAGATTTCAGTGAATCTTAAACCTGAGGTGTGTAAGTCTACTCACACTCTAAAACACCATATATCATACTATATAAAGTCAACCCTCAATAAAAGCCAAGTTCATTACAGCCACCAAGTGCTATCATATTGTTTTGGAAATTACAATTGTGACTTAATGATGTGAAACCTCATGAGTCATAATGTGGACACGATATTCCACAAGTCCTTATTTTCGACTAAGATCAAAGTATAAATGCCATCACCCAACATACACATTATTCCTAAGACAATGTAACATCAACGTCCCCTCAATGTAGGATACCATGATGTGTGACACAGGTCTGGCTTACCCGGTTTTCTCAAATCCTCGATCTGAAAAGCCAATATCCAATCTTGTCGCTCAAAAGTCTCCCTCGAGTCCGTATATCCAATGGATAAGATTTCCTGAATAACAAAAAGCGTAACCACGGGTGCGTGTGTTACAAAATCCTACAAAGAAACCGAGTAATTATCCACCATTAGTCTTTATTATAAATACATTATAACCATAACCTTTTCACCAAAACGGTGTTCTATTAAAAACTCTCCAGACCGGTATTAATAGAACTCCGTTTTATATATATATACGGACTCGAGTGAGACTTTTGAGCGACAAGATTGGATCGAGGATTTTAGAAAACCGGGTAAGCCAGACCTGTGTCACACATCATGGCATCCTACATTGAGGGGACGTTGATGTAACATTGTCTTAAGAATAATGTGTATGTTCAGTGATGGCATTTATACTTTGATCTTAGTCGAAAATAAGGACTTGCGGAATATCGTGTCCACATTATGACTCGTGAGGTTTCACATCATTAAGCCACAATTGTAATTTTGAAAACAATATGATAGCACTTGGTGACTGTAATGAACTTGGCTTTTATTGAGGGTTGACTTTATATAGTATGATATATGATGTTTTAGAGTGTGAGTAGACTTACACACCTCAGGTTTAAAATTCACTGAAATCTTGACCCCTATATTTTACAGTGGCGACTGATTTCGTGATTTTACAACATAAGGTTACCCTTCCGGGTTGGAATTATCACCGGAAATGGGGTAAGTTTCACCTTGGATGTTTCAATTTCTGGAAATTAGGGAAGTGTAGTTGTGAAGATTTTAAGAGATTAATTTCTTTCTCTTGATTTTCCTCCCCTCTTCTCTCTTTTCTTTCCTTCTTTTATCCTTCCTTCAAATGGGACTAGCCTAGGTATTGACATTTCAGCAATCAAGGTACCATAATATTTGATTTAATTGTGTACAACGTGTTTCTTTCTGTGGTGGCCAGCATTGTTTGAATTATTGTAATTAATGTTGGTTTGGTGCACATACACAATGGTATTTCCGTTAGAATTGAGACACGGGTGATGCATGACTCTTGTCCACTATACTCATTTATAACAACCTTACAATGAGATAACACATTATGATTTAAATTTGGAGAACTTGGAAACTTTTGTACTATCAACTTCTGAGGGGTTCCACATAAGGAGGTGTCCTTCGACTAAAATGTCACTTTTGGTATAGAGTCTATAATGTAGTACTCTTTGATTTGTAATCACAGGAGTGAGACTTAGGTCATTCCTTTTGTATTTTCCAGCCCTGAAGAGTTGTAGTTTCTGTTTATGTACAGTCCTACAACGGACCACGTGTTGGCTGGCTGTATATAAATTGTCCTATCTGATGACCAAATAAAAGGAGAGACACGCGAACCTCCAATGAAAACGACGCTGGACAAGATTTTCTTTTTGTGCTAATTCGAATTTATTGTCCCACTGCAATATCTTGTTGCATTTGGACATGCGATTTTGTGAACAGATATTTCCGTTGCTAAGTAGTGCTGCTCTGTCGTACACCTTTTTTACTTGCATAGGCAGGCTGTATTTGCTGTCCCCTTTCCTTCTCAACTGGGCAAGTTTGACTCTGACCCATTCTCCTCTTTCCAGCGAGGTCTCCTTCACATTGCGTCTCTTATTGTAGTGCTCCGTGTATACTCTTTGTGCTCTCTCTAAGTTGTGCTGAACCACTGCTGGTGACCATTTACTAGTGACTGTCTTTTCCTTCCACGCCAGATTGTCCTTGGTGAAAGGGTTGCGTCCTCTTAGGATTTGGAATGGGCCATACCCCGTTCCAGTGGGTGTGATTCGGTAGGCCCACAGCATACTCCGCACTTCCTTTTCCCAATCCTTGCCCATTGCTATGGCGGCATGTATGGAACCCATTATGACACGATTAAACCTTTCGGCCAGCCCATTGCTTGCCGGGTGGTATATGGATGTGTGCTTTACCTTGATTCCGTTACGTTCCATGTATTTGTACCACTTTTCCGAGGTGAATTGAGGACCATTGTCACTCAGAATGGAGCGGGGTATGCCTTCTCTAAGGAAAGTGGCCGTGAGAAATCTGAGGACTGTGTCCGTGTCCATCTCCTCTTGTGTGTCTACTTCAGGCCACTTTGAATACCGGTCGATGAGAACGCACACATACTTCGGGGTTCCCTGTGCATCTAGTACTGGCCCCAAAATGTCTATTGATAACTCCTCCCAAGGGTTGGCAGGGTTGGCGAACTTCCCCAGGGATGGCCGCAGTAGGGTCTGAGATTTGTCTGCTCTCTGGCACTGGTCACATTCCCTTACAAGCCTTTCGATCTGGATGTCCATTGCCGGCCACCATTACATCTGTTAAGTTCTCATTTTCGTTTTCACGATGCCCAGGTGTCCTTCATGCAATACAGCTAGCAGGTGCGGTATCAATGACGCTGGTGGAACCACTTTGTTCCCTCTAAACAGGAATGTCCCCTGATCTCCAATGGACAACTCCTCACGCACCTCAAAGAATTTCCTGAGTTCTGCTCTGAGATGTTTTTTTTCGGGCCATCCTTGTAGCAGGAAGTCTTTGACATCTTTGATGTCTGGGTCATTTTCATAGGATTTTTCCCATTCTTGACCGCTTATCACTTTCTCCGGGTCTTCTACAAAAGCCACACAGACTTCGTTCTCGCCTGCGCTGGTCGGTGCGTCTTCCATCGCTGAGGCTCGGCTGAGATAATCAGCTACCTTATTCCTGATTCCTGGGATGTACTCCACATCATATCTGTAGTCTAACAACTTCAGCGTCACCTTGGCGATGTGGGGTGTGGCACTAGCATGACCGCAGGACGGGAGTACTTTGACCAAGGCTTATGATCTGTCTTAAGCTGGAACCTCGTGCACATTAGAATTGGCTGAATTTCCCCATGGCCCACACGACTGCCAGCATCTCTTTTTCTATCAAACTGAATTTCTGTTCTGTGGGTGATAGGGACCTCGACGCAAAACTGATGGTCGCCATCTCTCCATTATTCCTTTCTTGCATAAGGACTGCCCATAGTCCCTTTTCGCTTGCATCAGTAGTCAATATGGACTGCCCCTGTGGATCATATCCTTGAAGGGGCACTGCTTTGCTGATGTCTTCCTTGATTTCCTGGAAGTCTCCTTGTGCCTCATCTGTCCAAGTGAATGTTGTTTTGTCTCGTATGAGCTGCCTCAGGTGGTGCGTCTTGGTGGCGAAGTGCTGCACAAACGTACTGTAGTATTCGGCCATCCCTAAGAATGACCGCACTTCCTCTTTGTTCTTCGGTACTGGTGCTTCACATATTGCTTTGACGTTGGTTTGTTTGGGTGTAATTCCCTGTTCATTGATCTCATGACCTAGGTAGGTGACTGACGTCATTCCGATCCGGCACTTTTCCCACTCGGTCGTCAGACCATTTCCTTCCGAAACTTGCAACACCTTTGCCAGCTTTTTGTCGTGGTCAGTTTGATCCTTGCCCATCACCAAAATATCATCTTGGAAGTACTGTGCTCCCTCTATGTCCCTGAACAGTCTGTGCATGAGTTTTTGGAACACTGCCGCTGCTGACGCTAGGCCGAAGGGCATCCATCAGAACTGGTAGCATCCGAAAGGTGTTATGAAGGATCTCAGTTTCCGGCTTGTGTGGTGTAGAGCTATCAGGTGATAGGCTGAAGTGAGATCAATGGTGAAAAACCATCTTATCCCCTTTGTTTTGGCCAGCATTTCTTCTATCCTTGGTAACTGAAAATTCTCCACGATGATGCACTTGTTCAGTTTGCATAAATCCACACATGGATGGACTTTGCCATTGGGTTTCATCGCCACTACCAACGGGGCCAGCCATTCTGAGCAGGTTATCGGTTCGATGATCCCGTTGCCTTCCAGTCTCTGTAACTCCTGTTGTACCGCATCCCTGACCGCTATGGGTATATTCCTTACTTTGTGGGAAACCGGCGAGGCGTCCTCTTTGAGGTCTATTCTGTGCGTGAATTTTGCTAGCTTACCCACTTTTCCTCTGAACACAGTGGGGAATTCGCTTTTCATTTTGTTGAAATTCGGTAGATGTTCAGTGCTGGTCATCAGGATTTGTGTGTCCCCACTTGGGTTTAATTGTCTGCCCAAGTCGCCTTGATCCATCCACCCTAAAACAGACGGACCTTTCTCGGCCACATATAGTTTGCACTCCGCACTACGATCTTTGAACTCGAACTTCAGGATCCGATACCCTACCATTGGAATGGGCTCTCCTGTAAACGTGACAGGGCGTATGTCTGAGGGTTCAAGGTGCGACCCCAGGCTAGGTTTGAAACCTTCATTCCATACTGTCCTTTGTACGATGGTATACGGGGAACCCGAATCTGCCACCATCTTAATCGGTACACCTCCAATAATCATATCACACTGTGGTTTCTTGGAGCGTCTGCAGTCAATACCTAGCACTTGTTCTTCGACACACAGTACGTTGTCTTCTTCGTCCACTCCACCTTCTTCTTCGACTCCTAGGTCTTGCGTCACGTATTTCACTGTTGGTCTCTTTAGTTTGCGGTGACACACTTTTTCAAAGTGTCCTACAATTCCACAATACATGCATTTCGCTCGAAATGCAGGACAACGTTTGTCGTATGCCACATGGGACGGGCTTCCGCAGCTGTAGCACGTGTTTGTGCCTTCTTTGTTCAGTTTCTTCGGCTGCATGGGTCGCGTAGTCGATTTATTTTGTGCCCTTCCTTCCACTGCCGTCGTTTAGCCTCTCTCTGGTGGTTCTCCTTCTTCGACTTTATTGACCATGGGTCTCATGGCGGTCTCTCTCTTCGCTGCATCTGCACATCGTTTGGAAAGTTCCGCCTTTTTCACCATGGCTATAACTTCCTTCAGGGTAGCGTCTCTGTTTACTCATAGTTTGTCCTGGATCGTTGTATTTGTCGTGTGCATGACTATTTGGTCTTTGGTGAACTCGTCATGCAAGGCGATACATTTGCACGTGATCGCTAATTTCTTTAGTGCTGCAACATAGTCATCTATGGATTCACCCATCGCCTGTTTCCTCTGTTGAAAGGTATATCTGTCTATGGACGTGCACACAGCCTGTCTATAATGGTTGTTTAGGTCTTCTATCGCGTGCCGAAACACATCGTCGTCTGCAGCCTGTCGCGGAATGGGGACTAGATTCTGGAAGGCTCTAATTCCTTCTGGGCCTAAATTGTTCAGTAATATTCTCTTCCTCCTCTTGCTGGGAAATGCTTCTCCACTTTCATCCTCTAGGGCTTCCAAGTAGTTCATAAAATATTCTCTCCAGTCCTCCCACTTCATCATGGGCTCTCCCGGTTTGGGTAGGAACGGAATAGGAGTCGTGAGTGAAGATGCCTGCGCACACATTTCGGCGCGTCTTTCTTGCATTGCCTCTTCTCCCCTGGGACTACCTGGCGCGCTTGCACTTCTGCGGTGTGTTTAGTTCTGTTGGGGCTCCAAGGCACCCTCCTCTCCATGCTGCGCTTGTTCCGCCAGGGCCCCGGATACAATGCAGGTGCTTTGGTGGGTGACAGTGCTCCTGGATGGGTGTAGAGTCTCTCCGCGTCTTCTTCTCTCCCTGAAATGGTTGGTCTCACTATGTGCGTCGCCTCCTTCTCTGGTGGGCTTCGGTGTTGCCTGGTCATGCTTGTGTTGGCTTATTCCTCCCCCCGTGGGGATCTATGCCTGCCTTGCCTGGATTGGGGCTACCGTCCTCCCTCTTGTTCAATGAGTAGTACCTGCCCCCTCTTCCTGGTTGCTACTGCTCAGGGTGCTTGCCTGCAGTGGTGATGGTCCTCTGCCACGCTCTCTTGCTGTTGTCTTGCCTCCAGGGTCACTGTTCCTCATGTCCCCCTTTTTTCTTCTCTCTGATGGGTTCTGATGTCCTCTTCATACAGGTCCCAGCCTTCGTCGCCACTGTGAAGTTGGGGAATTCCCTCAAATGAGGTGCAGACACTGTGTTGGGTAAAATGAACTATTTATTTAATAAGCGCGGTTTTCGGCGCGGAATTCGCATCCAAGATGGCCGCCATGCTCTACGTCATCGCGTATCCCGCGACAACTAGAGCACGACGCTACAACCGCAAGCCGCATTTACTTGATGATAAACACCACTCTCCTTCCACCAGCGCTTCCAGCTACAAACAACCTATAGACAACATAATGCTCAAATTAAACGGAACTCTTTAAATAAAGAGATCTAAAGGTTTGCCAAACGCTCCAGTAAAACCCGGTCCCGCACTTACTGAAATTCTGCCCTCCTCTTCTCCCGAAAAGATACTAACAATGCTCGTGGTGCAGAACCTGGCGTTTGTTGACAACAAATGCGACCGGCCAATGACATCAAAATAGGATTATCTTCATACGAAAACGGGCGCCATCTTAACACTGTCAACCATGCCTGGACAGAACTAGCTGCCTTATCATTGTATAATATCCTAACGTCGTGATATGGTCAAAGTGTCCCATAACTGCAAGGAACTATCACTCAAGTGATATTTCTTGGAACCTAAGAATTTACGCAACAACGGTTCCTATGAATCAATCAGGTAAATATTAGTCACGCTGTGGATGATCCTGAAAACTAAGTTAGCAAAACGTGATTGCAGAACAGAAATATGAAATGACGTTCAGAACCCTGTTCATATGTACAGAGAAGTTAGCCTCTACGGATCTATCAAAATAATTGATAGGTATCATGTATACCATTCATGCATTATCGCTATGCCGTAATCACTATCCTGCACATAAAGAATGATGCCAAACTAGTTAAGTGCCAACCTGGCTACAGACAAGCCTGAACCTTCTTAAAGAGATGTACGGAAAATTGCAGGAAGTGCTCTGTATAGTCTAATGATTTAAAATAATGTCTGTGAAGAAAACCTATGATGCTAAGTACATATAGAGCAGAACATTCAAGATTACCCCTTGTAACAAAAAAGAGTAAAGGAAAAAGAAAAGAAAAAGAAATAGAAAAATATTTTATTCCAATCCCGTCACTATTGTGAAGATGTGATAACCCCCCGCTCACTAGTAAGCAAATAACATACTGGTCATGTTATATGTGTTCAACGAACATCTCAACTTAGCTAATTAATTTTGGTATCTGTGTTAAGTAGTTTACAGAAAACAACTCATGTCCAGGCGATCATTGAGACCTGTTGGTTTCATCGTTCAAAGACTTTTTATCAAGAAAACGTCTCTGCGAAGCAGCGTTTTAGTGATATCCATTCCAGGTCGTGGTGTTAATCTTTCCACTATCTGAAATCTAAGCTGTGATATATTGTGCTTAGTCTCCTCCCAATGAAGAGCTAAACTCAATGTTGTGCTTTTTGTCTGTATTTTACTCTTATGTTCCGTGATTTGCACTTTTAGTTTCCGCTCCGTTTTACCAATGTAGGCTTCACCACATGGGCATTTGATACAATAGGCAACATTATTGGTATTGCAGTCACTCGTATGATAAAACCGTATTTTCTTCCCTGTTGAAGGATGGGTTAGTGTGTTCCCTGTTATCACATTGCTGCAATGGATGCAGTTATTGCACTTCATGGTACCCCGCATGTTGTATTGCATGACTGGCTGCTTGGTAGATGCCAATATGGTTCTTAGGTTCTTGCCCCTCGTGTATGCAAACATTGGTTCGTGTTTGAAGATGTCATTAAAATCTTTCTCATTCTCCAGTAATTCCCATCTGTGATTAATAATCCTTTTAACCGCTTGTGAGGAGGTTGAATATTTAGATACAAATACCAGTTTGTTCTGTTGGGATTTAGCAGATGTTTTTAGCAACTCTTCTCGTTTTTGGGTCTGTGCCCGGTTGAGACAATCTTGTAAGACTTCCTCAGGGTACCCTCAGTCGCGGTTTTCGCTTTTTGTACTCCAAAATGTTTTGGTTGCTCACATTGGTATTTGAACATACTCTACTTATCCTAATGAACTGTGAGTTCGGCAGGGCGCTTTGGGTGGAAACTTGTGTATGCCAAGGCATTGTTCCTGTCAGTAGGTTAACTGTAAACCTGGGTATCTAGCCCAGTCCGACTCACTAATACATCCAAAAAGTGAATATTGTCCGTGGTGATGTTGTATGTGAATTGAATACAGAGATTAACTGTGTTCAAGATGGCAATCATGGATTCTAATTCTGCTTTGGTGTCTGTCCAAATTATGAAAATGTCATCAATGTAACGACAATACATTTTGATCTTGCTTCACTAATTGTGATTTGACATGATGTTGTCATGCTCAAATCACGTCATAAATGTATTGGTGTACACTGGGGCTCCGGAAGTTCCCGTCAATTGGGCAAAGAACTGACCTTGCCACTCAAAGTAGCTATGATGTAAGCAAAACTTCAATAATTGTAGAATGAACACTTTTTCCACACTGATGTCATCCATTTGTAACAAAGCCCATTCCACTGCTTCTAGCCCAGCTTCATAGGGTATAGATCTGTAGAGCGCAGCTACATCAATAGTACAGAGAAGAGGTACATCATTCTCGTCTAATGCGATGGAATTCAATTTGTGTAAAAAATGAGTGGTATCTTTGACATAGGACTTTCATACGTGTACGAACTGCTGTAGGTGATAATCCAAAAATGTTCCTATGAGGTAAAAAATTGACCCACAGTCTGAAACAATTGGACGAAATGGGGGATCATTAATGTCTTTGTGTACTTTCGGAATCATGTACAATTTAGGACATCTAGGATTGGAAGACATAAGAAATGCTTTCATCTGTTCCTTGATCCAGGCGTTATCTATTGCCTGATCCAATAACTGACTCAAGATGTTTTGTAATTCAATTGTAGGGTCCAAAGGGAGTTGAAGATATGTGTCGTCATCACTGGCATGTGTCTTCACCTTCCTGAGATAAAATAAAGTATCCATGACAACTATGGCTCCTCCCTAATCTGCTAGTTGTAAAGTCAGTTGAGGATTATTAGGTATGCTTCATATCGCCTGAGGATCTTGTGTGGTTAGATTTTTGCCACGATGACCTTTGTAGCTCAGTGGGATGAGTTAACTTGAGGACACCATTATTTTAAATGGATTTCGTTTGGATTTGCATATAAAGAATTGCATGATTTCTCTTGAGGAACACCAGTCCCTGAAGTTAAATGCACTATGTTAGTGTGGCGTGTTGGATAATGTCGTCATCGTGTATAAAATGAATGTAAGTTGTGAGTTATGAATGGTAACATTATGCTTTCTTTATAGGTTGGCCCCTGAGGAAGGGACTCCTATGTCCCGAAATGCATTGGGCACAAATAAGAATGTTTTTTCACTGTTTATGTACCTAAACATGTGGAGTCACACTGCTGATGTTTAAAGTGTGTAACTACCTATGAATACAAATTGTAAATGTCAAAATATTGATTGATACATTAATATGAAATGATGAATTAGACATTAATATGAAATGCTGAAATTTATTTGAACATAAATATGGTTTAATTTGATTCATGTTTCAAGAGTTTGTTTGTCTCAAGAGAGACTTGGGTCTTCCATCTCATTTATGGCATTTATTATGTTAGCCTTAGTTATGAAAAATATGGAAAAGTTTCTATTCATGAATATTTTCAAAAGAAAGAATGCCTGGAAATCTGCTGCAGGTTTTCCTGGGGCTAAGTTGTTCTCCCCCTGTGAGGCGTTTTCCATTTCAAAGTGCTCCACACAGTAAGGAAGTAAGCCTGTGATGCAAAAGCATGTGTATTGGTGGGAAAAACATGTTTCTGTTTGAGGAGGAGAGTTACTCTTATGCTTGGATGGAGAATGTTCTGGACCTCTTCCTGGGTGAAAAAAGATCAAAGAAGAGTTCAGAAATACACACAAACATACACATTTTACTTGTGTTCCCAAACCACGCCTTGAAATTCCCACTTGTCGTCACCCCATGAGTGTGATTTCTTGCTGCTGATTTCTTTACTTTGTAACTGTGATATGTGCAGTAGTACATGCTTCTAGGGCAGCCAGGAATACATTTGTGAATGGCATATTCTAAAAGATAATCAAGCCTACCTGGTTGTGGTTGATCATATGTTGGATGAGATAAAAGTAACCACTTTCAATGTTACAAGCATAGGGGCATATGCATCAAGATATGCTTTTGCAAGTCCTTAATTGCGGTTATTAAGGAATCGCAATTAAGGACCAGCAAAAGCCTATACATGTAGGATTCACTATAAACATGGCGATTCCTAAACATTCCTTAATTGTGACTCGAAAAATTCCGAGTCGCAATTAAGGAATGGCTTCCCATTTATTACTATGGGCCTACAGTCCCCTAGGAATCAATGGGAAATTGTGCATGCAATTTCAAGGGTGCAAGGGTGTCAAAAGGACACCCTGTTGCACCCTTTAAATTGTGATGTGCACCCATGTTGTGCACACACATGCCCAAGGGCATGTGTGTGTGTAACCTGAGACTTTGAAAAATGCACTTTAGTGCATTTTTCAAAGTTTTCTCTAAATACCTTCAGGTTGAAATCATCGGTAAGTAGCGGTCTATAATAGCGAAATTGTTATTTTAAATGGAATCTTGCATTGCATGTAAGGCATCGTAATTTGCAATTCCTTAAATGCAATCGCAAATTGCGATTTTTGCATTTGGAATGATCCATCCCAAATGCAAAAATTGTAGTCGCAACCTTTGCGATCGCAATTTGAAATTATGCATGTGCCCCGTAGCTTTTTTGACATCATAGAAAGCTTTTCAAAGTGCACACGAAAATCTTCACTCAATGTGGTTGAAATAAACAAAAAGTGACCATTTTAGATCGAACCAACAAACTAGACTTTTACAAGAACTCTGTTTTATTTGTATATTAGAAAACACTCTACACCTCTACTCCTATCAGCAATTCCACAAACCAATAATAACACTGCCTTAACCTCCGAATGCTTCATCTTTACTTGGTCCAGGGAATCTAGCTCATATTCTACAAGTGTCCCACATCTACCGCTACAATAATACCACCCAGGCTACTATAGCACTGAAGACACATTATCCACATCTCAAATGCCTGAGGCCTATCCTTCCTCAACTCCTTGTCCTATAGAACCCAACAGTCGCCCTGATTTTGGATCATAGCATGATCACTTCCTCACCTACAGACAAGAACAGTAATCTATTTTCAATGCCAGATCCAAAACTCCTTCTCATGCACTACTGTATTGCAGAGTTTCTCTACTTATCCTGAACCACATAAAGAATTGACCACAGATAAGTTATCAATTGCTATTGTGAACTCCTCCCTGATACTCTCAAGGTCTGTGGCTCACCTTGCAGCAATGGAAGTGCGGGTGACAATTATACTTCAAACTCAATAGCGTTCAGTGTATTCAAAGGAAGGAAAGGCTTGAGGAGGTCACAAAATATTAGAGATGCTTAGCAGGAGAATTCAGCTCTCTCTTGAATACACTACATGTGGTCTGAACACAAACGACATTTCCCATGATTCAAATATATTCTTTGTTATTTAGAAATAGCATCTCTTACTTTGACAGCTTTGGGGTATGTTTCCTTGTGGCTCATGATGACCATGCTAGTCAATCAAGATCTTTTGTTGTTGTAGCCAGAAGAACCTCAGTTTTAAATTTTGTAGCTATTTAGGGACAATTTAACATCTCCTTATAGTGTGTTTGGTAAAATTGAATCTGAACACAGGGAACCTTTATAAGGATAAGTAGGTGGCTTTGGAGAAACACATGTCGACAGTTTAAAGTACTGAATCCAAACTATCTTGTAGGAGTAGAGAACTATAAGAGCTAGATGTACAAACAATAGTAATAAAGATTACCAAATAGCGATGGCTTGCAATTGTTATTTTGTAATCAATGTTACTAATGTACAAAGGGGTTATTTAGCCCCTATCCCTTTAATAACAATTTGTAGTGGCTTGCAAACATACCATCCTCATTAATATTAAAGGCGGAAAAACCGGTCATTGTTCTGGTGGGCTGGCAACTTATTTATCAACAACTGCCATACCTACAGCAGCCATAATCGAACCAGGAACAGAGGTTGCCTTGGCAACCAAACTTACTCTCTCTCTGGCAGGTGAACAAAATGAAGTAAGGCTTATCAACGCATATATCCACCCTAAATGTCTAGCAACAGACTCGGCGAAGCTATTTCGCCAAATAATCAGTTATATAGGCAGCACTGATACATCAAAAATCATCTTATCAGGGGACTTAAATCTATACTTACTGGGATCATCAGACGAATAAGAAGCAAGATTCAAAACTTCACATTCTAATATACCGACACAAGGTGTCTTCACCCACGGGAAAATCAATAAAACAAACAGAAGCCTTCTTGAGGACCTGGAACACTCCATTCTTAGGGCTCTTAATGGAAGATTTGCAGGCAACACTCTTCCTGTAGCCAGTTATTATACTGCAACAACTTCCTCAATACTGGACTATACCTTTACTAGTCTCTCGTTGTTTTCATCTATCATTAATTTCAGAATGGGGGACAAGGGAGATAGTGATCATCGTCCACAAGAAATAATTTTAGCCGCAACTGCTCCCTCTGGTATCCAGTTTGCTTCAGTCTTGGGCACCATCTATACGACAGACTACAAGAGAATTAAATTCACAGCAAATAACATCGAATCCCTGTCAGTATCGGCATTGAATCTCATACTTTCATATCCGACAAATATGGATTACATTCAAATCTGGGAACGCTTCACAAAGACGCTCAGCAAACTACATGCGTCGCAAATAAAAATGAAGCACACTCTGCCATTTGACCAAGTGAAAAGGCTTACTGCAGTACAAGGCACGCAAATTAAAAGTCTCAAAAGAACCATAAACAGCTCAATAAGATCCCTGTGTCATGATCCTGGGAACCTCTTGATACTCTCCTTTCTGCGTCAACAAAGAACTAACCTAAAGAAGCTGAAATGGGGCATTAACAAAAACCACGAAGATGACACCTGGGCCAAACTTCTTCAAAATATAGAACAAAATGATAGCGCCCGCTTCTGGAAAATGGTTAATGTAATCATCAACCTGCAACGTGGGGGAATTCCATCATACATATTAGAGGAAACTTGGGCCAATTATCTGCACACTCACTTCAACAACCTTACAGCAGGCTCCCTTCTCCAGGACCAGAACAGGGCAGCTCCAACTGACCGTAATGCAGAGAATGTATCAAACGCCAGAGTCTCACATTCATCCTCTATCATAAATTAACTTCCAGAGGAAGCAACAGATGAAGCTGCGTACCTGTCAATCAAGCAGCAGATCATAAAGGGAAGAAGGGAAGGGGCACCAGGTCCGAATGGAATCCCGCCCGCTCTGTTTAAACAGAGGGCATCAGAGTGGACAGGAATACTTCATCCAATATTCCTGGAAGTGAGACAACAGGGCGTCATCCCTGATTCATGGAAAGGCTCCACGATCGTTCCCATCCACAAAAGTGGCGACAAGGCCTCACCCGGCAATTATCGGCTGGTGGCACTAATTGATAATGAGGCTAAATACTTTGCGGGCACGCTGCTGGAAGAGCGCACAGCAAGGGCGGACATGAACGACATAATTCCATTAAATCAGACAGGCTTTTGTAAGGAAACTGGCACAACAACTAACATCTTAACATTATCTCTGCTCATAGATGCCACAATCTCGAAGAAAATGCAGCTGCACCTTTGTTTTATCGATTTTAGTGCTGCCTTCGATAATGTGGACAGATCAAGGCTATGGGCGAAGCTGGCAAGCTGGGGGATCCCAAATGCTCTCTTAAAAATGCTAATGCTCCTCCACACTGACACCTGGGTACAGGTAAAACTTGGCATAGGGATGCATTTGACAAGGAAAGTAAATACAACGTAGGGCCTCAAAAAGGTTGCGTGCTGGCACCCATGTTGTTCAATTTATTTATGGCAGACCTCCCGCAATTACTCAACACCAGCAACTCTCACGCACCCAGGATGGGGGGCACAACTCTGTCCAATCTCCTTTATGCAGACGACGTAATCCTGCTCAGTCATACAGTAGTAGGCTTGCAACATCTTCTCAACCGCATGCAGGACTACGCTGAAGCAAATAAGTTGTCAATCAACTTAAAGAAAACCAGAACTATGTCAATTAACAATAAAAGGAAGCCAGAGAGGAGCTGGTAGTTGGGCAGCACACGAATAGACTCAGCGGGAGTCTATAAGTACCTAGGTGTTTACATTGATAAGTTAGGATCATTTGTCCGACACCTTGAGGAGATTAAAAGAAAGGGGCTGGTGCTAGCATTAACCATGAAAAGTTTAACATCTAAACTACTAGGCCCAACATTCAGCCCCCCTACTAAAATTAGCACACGCCAAAATTCTTCCCACAATTACTTATGGAAGTGAAGCCTTAAGAGGGAGAGATGCAAAACTGCTGGACATAACCTTTGCAAAAGCATACAGAACCACCTTTAACCTCCCAAACTACACTTCCCCGGCGCAAATTGGACTGGAATTCGGCCTACTGAAGCAATCATGGGCCAGATACGGCGCATATATCAACTGCTGGAACAAAATTAGACACTCGGCTCCCAAAACTCTAAATAACCTTCTATGGCAAGATCTTCAGCAGAGGGAGGATTCACCTGCAAGATGCTATCTTCAGGAGGCTCTAGCATGCACTGGACTCTTGACCATTTGGAACTTGCAGATCCACCATTCAGCTTTAATGAAATTTGTGTGGAAATCCTTGAAAAAGCTGGCTTTGGTGGAAGACAAAGCAGCTTTTTCAGTAAGATCGCATGCCTGGATGACTTTGAACAACTACAAAGCCTTTTGCCCCTCAAAAATATTTCAATCTGGCCTACTCGAAACCACAGAAACTAAAATTCTTAAAATTTCGCCTTGGCCTGATCCCGTGCACTCAGAACCTTCCACCATGGAAGAGGGAGCCATCTCGAACATCTTGTAGTCTGTGCAATAATGGCCAGGGTGATATTACCTGTAAGGAGCTGACACAGGAAATGAGACAGCTGCTAAGAGTCCCCTTAAACCAAAGGAATATTCTCTCAAGGAGACAAGCAGTCTTGGCGTGCTTTGACCCAGCAACGCCTCAATTAAACTGCAGACTAGTGAGATTCCTAGATGGAGCTGAAAAAAAACAAATGCCATTGAACGCTTAAACTCCACCTAGGCCAAGGGGAAGCCGCAATACTGTGCGCACTCCTAATTATGATACGAGACTGCCACCATTAAGGAGGACCTGGGAAATCTCCATATACGCACTCGGACAGGGTTCTCATTACGTCTCCTTTTGGATAGTAGTACCGCCCAGACAGAGTATGAAGCCGGGCAGAAGGCATAAATTACATTGAGAACTTTGTGTATGAAGAACAAAGCAATTTTTACTTGATAGCAATTTAACGGTTTTAACCTTTTAAGGAGGTATGAATTTTTGGAAATGTGTAATTTTATCTTATCATGATTTTATTGTATTATCTGAAACTCGTATTGCAATGGTTTTAAGTAACTATGCAATTGTAATAAATTCAAATTCAAAATTCAAACTCATTCCTATTAATGAGGTAGTTTTAAATTCTTGACCCACTATAATTCATTGCAATCACAGGAATGGTAGCCAGCTGTTGACAGCAAACCACCATGTCTGTGATTGATCTATATTACTATTATAAAGGAAGAACTTTGAACCTTTGAGGCGGGTAAACTCGGGAACCACAGCGCCGATCCACACACCCGATACATCGTTGTAATCGTTAGGGTGTGCAGATGGACATAGGCTATATAAACTTAATAAATATACGTTATTTAAAAAATTTACCGAAAAAAAAAGTAGTCCCTTGGAAGAAGCGCCGGCCGCGACATGCGTGCCCGACGTGAGGAGCGTGGGGAGGAGCCGCGTCCAGGAGCGCGAGGAGGACCGGCGGACATGGCGCGGGGAGGAGCTGTGAGGAGCGGCGGACAGGCGGTGAGGAGCGGCGGAGAGGTGGTGAGGAGCGGCGGACAGGCGGGGAGGAGCAGTGAGCGGCGGATGAGGTAGTTTAATTATTTATTTATTTAGGAGCGGTGAGCGGCGGAAAAATGAAGCAAAAAGGAAAATCGTGAGCAAGAGGAAACAAACGGAGCATTACAAAAGTGAGCCAAACGGTGCATTACTGGAGGAAAAAGTTACGTGTGCAGGTTACAAAAGCGTACATCGTGAGCAAGAGGAAGCAAACGGAGCATTACAAAAGTGAGCCAAACGGTGCATTACAGGAGGAAAAAGTTACGTGTGCAGGTTACAAAAGCGTAGAAAGTAAACAGAGGTATAGGAGGAAAAAGTGACGTGTGCAGGTAGCAAGAGGAACCAAACGGAGCATTAAAAAAGTGAGCCAAATGGTGCATTACAGGAGGAAAATGTTACGTGTGCAGGTTACAAAAGCGTACAAAGTAAACATAGAGGTATAATACTGCAATATATGGAGGAAGGCTCCTGGGGACCCACGGACAACGTCGGGGCGGGCGGGGGCCCTGAAGCCTAATTGCTCCCGGACAACGTCGGGACGGGCTGCTAGTTTTAAATAAAGCAATGTTTTTTTAATGTAGCCTGTTTTCGTTGAAGGAAAATGGAATGCATTCAAAAAGAGGAATGGATTACCAACCATTCTCAAAGAGGAATGGATTACCACCACTTAGAGTTGGTGGTAAATTGCGAATGTTTGCGACTGCACTTCAGTCATAAAACATTTGTGCATACCAATGAAAGTCGGTATTTGGGAGGTATGCCCTAAATACGTCCCTTCCAAATACCTGTTTGAAAACCCAAATTGCAGTTCAGTAACAGGTTACTGATTGGCATATAGGGCTTTGTACATTTGGAAATGACTTTTTGCATTCGCAAACGGCCCTATTCTGTGTATTTGGCAATTTGCAACCACAAAAAGGCTTTGTACATCAAGCCCCAAATTATTTGTTAACATTATTGGATACTAATATGTGAAGCAAGAGCAGGGATATATTTTTATTTTTAATGACTTGAAATATGTATGATGCACCATAAGTGTTTAGAGTATCGGTGATGTTAACGGAAGAAAATAATTGGGATTCAATGTCACCTATACAGTGCTGTTAAATGTTTATTTTATTGTTTGCCAACTGCTATCTTTAATAAATCACAGCAAGAGAATGAATGTACTCACAATTAGAAGGTTGTTGCCTCATTAAAGAAAGACTACATTTATCCTCTAGGTTGTGAACATTTTTTTACAAAAATATTTTTTATGTTCCAGCTTTCTGGACTGCCACCTTTCCACTCCCACAAAGACAGTCAGAAAACTAGAAATATTGTGAAAGTGTATAAGTTCTAAATAAAGGGATAGGTGATGCTCTACAATGATCAAATTCTAAATATTTATCCTGTCTTTATATATCCACTCCAACCCATAGACATTAATGTCCAGGACGGCAATGAATCCAAGTAGAGACACTAGGTATTGTCACATTGGTTCATCACTCTCCTGGGCATCAGACATTTTCACTCTTCTCCCATTCTCATTCCCCTTTCCCTTGTCTGCAGTTAACCAAAGACTGCAATTCAGTGTGACAAGCTGTGGAACAGGGAAGTGCAGAAACAAATTGTTACGAAAGAAGACTCCAGGATAAGGTAAGAACAGCGTTTATTCAGATAGACCCTCAAGCACCTTGACATTGAAGCTCACAGAGCATTCTACTGTGAGCTTCACAAGAAGGTTCCATGGAACGGTAAGTACCAACAGGGGTGAGAAAGTTCGGGTGAGAGGGAGGAAAAGAGGAAGGGCGGGAAGGGAAAGGGAGGAGAGAGAAGGGACATCCCAATATACAGGTTACAACACATCTCCCTTAGCATAAGGAAGAAACAAGGAGATTAAGGTCAAACCAAATACAGATATTCTGGAAGAAAATTCCACTTCAATACATAGTACAATAAGGAAAAACAGATTACATATCATAGTCAACCTGCCAGCTTGGAGGTCGACGAATTTTGACACCCTTGGACTCTTTGAAGTTCGAGATGGATTCTTCTGTTCTTCCATCATTGAAAGACTCCGGAGTACACACCTAAGTACATCGCACCACATTGTCCATGCTCCAAATACTTCCGTCCTCCAACACCACAGAGTTACTATTGTCACGTTTGATTCTCAAAGGTTTAGAGAACACTGAAACCTTGGAACAATTGGCAGTATGTCTCTTCATAAGCATCCATTGATCTTTATGCCATTCTCTGCTGTTCCCCATTTCTGGTTAGACTTGGATTTGTAATTCAGTTGATGACACCTTACTTTATCCATGACTGTCTTCCTGTCTACCCAAACTGGACATCTACCATTAAGCCGATTTGGGGTTAACTTAGAGCCCGGATTCCTCTCTTTGATAGACACGAATGGAGATACACCAAAAACCCCATTAGGAGTGATTTGATATGGCCATAACATCTTTCTTACTCCGTCATCAACAGGTTCCTGAGAGAAAAGAGTCAATTGAATGTTACCTTTCATCATCCTATTGGCTCTCTCTACCAACCCATTGGCCTTAGGACAATAAAGGGGGAATTTAAGATGTGTAATGAACAAAGTACCCAGGAATTGTGTCATTTCGTCTGAAGTGAATTGAACATGATTGTCGATGAATAAGGTGCTAGGAATGCCTTCTTTAGAAAAACATTCCTTAAGAAATTCGATAATCGAAGAAGTAGGGATGGTTGTAACTGATGTAGTAGAAATCCAATGAGAGTAGTCATCAATTAACACAAACACAAATCTCTGTGGGATATTAAGTAAATTAAGAGGGCCAATGATATCAAGACCCAACTTGTCCCAAGGTCTGGAGGGTACAGAAACAGAAAGAAGAGAGGCGAGTGACTTTAGTCTTATCACTGGACCCACATGCTAAACAATCCTTGACAATTTTCTCCACCATGGAGTCCATATTAGGAAACCAATGGTCATTTCTGATTTTACTTTTCGTCATGCTCCTACCGGGATGGCCCTAATGGGCTATCTCAATGATGTGTTCATACATGCCTTTGGGTGGTTAGATTCTATAGCACCTATATATTTTATCATCGACGATGGACAATTCATCCCTCACAATCAATAAAGGTCTAGGAATTTCAGGATTTTCACTCAGAGTCTTGGGCCACCCTTTACAGATCATGTCTTTAAGAGTTGCCAGGATGGTGTCATCTTGTACACATTTCTCCCATTCGTCTTTACCAATGGCTGGTATCTCAATAGAAAGAATGGCATCTTCAGAAGGGTTAACATAGGAATCCTCAATAGTAATGGGAAGTCTAGATAAACAATCAGCAACTTGATACTTGTCACCTGGTACATAAATCATGTTATAGTTAAAACCTTGTAGACCTAACACCCACTTAGAGATGCGTGGATTAGCCTTCTCAATGCACTTAGTGGAGAACATGAGAAGTGAAGGTTTATGATCAGTTCTTAAAGTAAATGGGATTGCCCATAAAAAGAATTTTAAATGATTTATCGCCCAAAAACAAAAAAGTGCTTCTTTGTCTGTTACTTTCCGGCTCTTTTTAAAGTCCTGGAAGTGAAAGCTATCACTCTTTCCTTGCCTTCAACAACTTGCGTGAGCGAGGCTCCCAAATATTTCATGCTGGCATCCGTGGTTAGGGTGGATTTCGCATTAGGATGTAAAGAGGTGCTTCAGTGATTGCCTGTTTGATGTGTGTGAACTCATTATGACATTCAGAACTCCATTCAGTAGGGTTACTCTTTTTAAGCAAAGCCCTAAGTGAATGCACATGATCATCAAACTTTTCGACCTATTTAGACATGTATTCAGCAGGGCCCAGGAAGGATTTAAGTTCTTCCTTGTTAGAAGGTGCGGGATCCAAATTGACTGAGTCCACTAAACTAGTTTTGGGACTTATTCCTTCACCCGTAATGGTGTGACCAAGATACACTACTGACTCAACTCCTATTTTACATTTGTCTTTCTGTGTGGTAAACCCAGCATTGCTTAACTTCCTAAGGACATCCTCTAGCACTTTGTTATGTTCTTCTTTTGATTACCCACATCCAAACGGCATCCGCAAAATTGATAAGCACCCAAAGGATTTATGAAAAAAGTGAGAGCTTTGGAGTCGGGATGGAGAGCTACATGGAGGTAAGCCAACAAGAGGTCCTGGACACTGAAATACTTTGCTCCCTGTATAACACTAAGCATTTCATTGATATTAGGGAGGGGGCGCCTATCCACCCAAATGTTGGAATTGAGATCTCTCAGGTCAACACACTACCGGATACTCTTCCCTCCCTCCTTGGATGCTATAACAATGGGAGCAAGCCATTCAGAACTTTCAATCGTTTCAATCACACCACAGGCCTCCAGCTTGTCCAACTGTTTTTTAAGGGGGCCCCTCACTAACAAAGGAATAGACCTGGCTTTATGTACAACAGGCTTATGTTGCTCTTTTAATTTTATTTTGTGAAGGAAACCTTTAAGTAACCCTAATCTGTCGGATAATACTTCTGGGAACTTTTCACATACCACGTTCCCAACCACAGATCTGTCTACTAAATAAACAAGTTCAGGAGTATTTGGATTCAACTTGATCCCTACGTCTTTTTGATGTTTCCATCCTCACAGATTGGAGCCATTTTTTGTAATAAAAACTTTCCCTAGTGTATATCTATCCTTGAAGCCAATATGCATAAGTAACATGCCAGTCAAAGGTATGGAATCATTATTTTAACCTCCTGGCTTGATGTCAGGTGGCAGAAGCATGTTGCCCTTGCTCCTCGAATTTTCCATAAAGTAAGATTCATTAATCAAGGTATAAGGAGAACATGAATCAGCAAATACTGTATAGGGAACCTCATCTAAAAGAATATTACACGTTGGATATTTTTTTCCAGGGACTCCTTTACTATCTGCAATTTGAAAGATAATATCTTCATTCTGAATAACCTCACTACTAACCATGTGTGTAATATTGCTTTTTATATCTCTGCATACTTTGGCAAAGTGCCACTTGTTACATTTTCAACATATTACTCCTCTGGCAGAACATTTGATGTTATTAGCCAAATGGTTTGAGTTACCACACTTGAAACATTTGAATTTTACTATTTCAGTTTCTTGCTTTATGATGTCAGTTGTGACTAATTTGTTCTTATCATCTTATCCATACACTTTACACACACCTTTGTCCATAATCTGCTTGACATCTATGGCATCTCTTTATTCATTCATGCAAAACACAGTATGCTTGATGCTCTTTGCAATGTCTATGGCTTGTTTCAAATCTGGGGCATCAGCTAATAACTTTTGCTGAATGTTTTTATCACTTGTCCATTTCACAAATTGATCCCTAATAAGGGATTCAGTCAAAGTACCAAAATCACAAGTCAAAGCCAAACCCCTGAGAACTACAATATAGTTACTCAAATTTTCATTTTTCCCTTGAAAAACATTTATGACATTCTAACACCACATTTAATTTTTCACCAAACCGAATCTCCAATTTTGTAAGAGTATCTTGATATATATCAAGTTGTCTCCTTGAGCATTTTCATTAATATCTTGATCCTCTTCTACAATATCAGGAAGATCATCAATGGTTCTCCAACATGTTTACCTAAAATATGTAAAAAAATGATGTGTTGTTTACGCACAGAGGAAAATCTGTCACATCCTATAGCAATTAAATAACATTAAAAAAGATTCACCCATTTATTCCATGGTATAAGTGGCTCGCCAGCATCATTCAAAAATAAAGGAGGCTCTGACATTGCAAAAGAGGCCATAATGAAAATTAAGTGCAATACTGTTCAAATATGCACTGAAAACTGTGGAAATAGCTGTTAGGAAAGGAAGAAGGAAGAAATACGATAAGTAGAAGGGAGTGAAAAGAAAGGAAAAGAAACAAAAAAAGAGACAATTGTAATAATTAAAAGCAAATACACAGCATAAGGACATAATTATAGAAGAAAACTTGTAAAAGTTCCTTGCTGCAGGAATTTAATGATCTGTAAAAGAAGCTGTGCCTATCAGCGAAAGACAAGCAAACCACGTAGATAGATAATTGGAGGTTGTGTAAAAAATCCTCACAGAACGAAGCCAGCGTTCTGTAATGAAGCTGTGCCTGTCAGTGAAAGAGAGGCACTACACAGTGAAACAATAATGGGTAAAGTTCCTCAAACAGGAAACCGCTGTTCAGTTGCTGAAGCTGTGCCTATCAGCGAAGGGAAAGGCACCCCCCATAGAAGTATCTGAAAGAAAGTAAAATGAGGGTGAGAGGCAGCAAAATCTGCTCGGCAATGCAAGAGGAAACAAGGAACAGGAAGGGCAACACCGTTACCTCAGCCTAGCTGCTCCCAAAATATACGCAAACTCAAAGCACAAGGCAATCTTCGCTTCCTATGGCTCTTGGGAAATGGTAACAAGCTGTGCCAGTCAGCGTAGGTACTGCCGGCAAATAGCCCCCCAGAGAGCCTGTGGACAGAGCAGGAGATTATCAGCAAGCTGTACACGGATCTAAACCATAGGGGGTAGGTAAAGAACGTGTCAGTCAGCACGACAGGTGGCCAGCCCCACAAGCCCAAGGAAAGGCCTCCGCAAGAAATGGGCTCCGGAGGCTGTCAGTACTGAAAAGGTCTGAAATGAAGAATTATTGTGGAGATTTCGAGACAAATCATGATTGCGGGGTGGTGGCAGGCTGGAACCAGAGTACAACTGGCATACCTCTCAAAGTCACAAAAGTACTACGGAGCCAAAAGCGCACAGATGGCGTACTTACCCAGAAAACCACTCAGGCAAAGATGAAAGGCTTGGAAATCGTAATTAGACTGACGTGGTGCCCCCACATAGATCATCGGCATAAGGCAACTAAAGGCAGCTCCCTCCAAAGGTTTGTGATGCAGGAACAGGGGAGAGGATCAGAAGCTGCCCCCAGTGCATCCTACCCTTGTCGCCAAATTGTTAAGAAAGAAGACTCCAGGATAAGGTAAGAACAGAGTTTATTCAGATAGATCCTCAAGCACCAACTGACATTGAAGCTCACAGAACATTCTACTACGAGCTTCACATGAAGGTTCCATGGAACGGTAAGTCACAACAGGGGTGAGAAAGGAGGGATGAGGAGCAAGGAAAAGAGGAAGCACAGGAAAGGAAAGGGAGAAGGGAAATCCCAATATACAGGTTACAAAACATACACTGATTCAACCAGATCCCAACAACATGATTAATGCCTTCTGACATGAATGATAGTTATCATTACACATATCAAACCTTACACCACTTTAAACCCACATTAAGATAAGACTATTGGACATAGACAAACTTGGCTTTGCCCAGGAGGCATTTCAACGTATTAGGCGCCACAGTCGCAAACTCATTTGATAACTAACAAAAAGCTCCATATTACTGCCTATCAATTCCTTAACTGACCTGACAGTACACTAGAGAGTGTTAAAAACAAGTGTGAAATAGGTTGAAAACCTAAATAGAATGTCAGACCATCCCTTACACAAAGGAGCCAGTTGTAATATTGGCAAAGACTATTTTGTGGAAGGTCTTATAGTCTCTGAAGTCACAACATTGACTACTGCAATTGGGAGAAGCAGTCACAAGATTACTGTCAGCAACAAACCAGCTCATCCCCAGAAAGACCTGCACGTCTGTCGCTGACATAAAGAAAGACAATGCTTCTTATCGAATAACCTTCGCAAGATGAAACTAAAAGGGAAAATCCTTAAATGAAGCATATCTAATTTAATTGTTTATCTCCCACAAAACAAGTTTAATGTCTGGGGTAGCTAGAATGCCTTCCTCAGACCAAATAGCAATCAGTGGAGCAAATGCAGAATCCCTGTACAGATAACTGTTCCAATATATATAAGTGCTTTGAGGCCCTAAAATTAAGAAGACAAAACAAACAAGCACAAATCGAAACGAGTAGTGCACAGGCACCACAGAAGAGCGGAGGTGAGGGAGCGCGGCAGCAAAGCGAATGCGCGCTAATTATAAGCACATGTTTATTATTAGGTTTCAGATGTGCTGCGTGTAACAGACACCAATAGGACATGGGCGGTTACATTTCTAAAGAAGCTGAGACATGCACACGCCTTTCACCAATGGTGTGCTGTCTTTTTTACAAAGACGCATGCAAAAGCCAATAGCAGCTGACAAAAACAAAAGCACACGCACAAGCGTGTGGTCAGCTTACAGAAGCCCCTACAGAAGGTCTCTCACTGTGCTTGCACGTCTGCGCACTGCAACGCTAGGCGTGAGACCTAAAATGGACTCTACTTAGAATGTATGCTACCACGAATTTCACATTATGCTCCCTTTTTCTTTTTCAAATTAGTTCAAATTTAAAATACATTATCATCAAAAGATGATTGTTTTGTAAAATACCACCTCCTTCATCCTTAATTAACTTGTTTTAACAGTTATATATCTTTCCATGCTGACAATCAATTAATGCCTTGCTTCCATTAAGCATACATTAAGTGGCCATGTATTATTCTCTTGTGCATTTTGTAATGTAATCAGACACAAAAAGAGTAACCAGCTTGCAGAAATATCCCACACATCACTGGTATGCATTTCTCACATAGGTATTAGTAGTTTGTATATTTCTCCTTGCATCAAGGTTTGCTCTAGAGGAACATCACCTACCAGTCACCATGTCATTTGATAGACCATAGTCTTTCCTTAAACACGTTTTGAACTAAAATATTCAGCTTAACTGTCTTCCCAAATCAAATCGAAGTTAATGGTTTGGACCTCACCAGATCTACTGTTTCAATTTTATATTTACTCACATACTTTTCTTCCAACCATGGCCTGGAGCTGGTTCATCATTCTGAGTGTGCACTTACAAAACACAGTTCTCCTATTTCCAAAGCAGCTCTTATCCACAGTGAAGTGCAGCAAGTGTTTGTTGTTCAAAGAATACTTATTTACAATTTTAAAACCACTACATCTGAGCTAATTGTTTCTTTTTAACAATTATTTCTCTATCAGAAAAAATAACTTCTTGAAAAACAAAGGTTAATTAATGTAACCTCCTTATTTTTTGCTCCTTTTTGCTGACTCAGACCAGTCCTCACTGAGAGTAGCCTGCTTCTTAACTCATCTCTGAATCATTTACTTACAATGAGAACAGGGTAATAATGTTTAACCTCTGGATAAACATGTTCAATAGACTTTCGAAATGAGGATTAAACAAATCAGAGAACTGAATGAGTTATCTTTCGTTAATATTAAATTTGCGGGTTTAAAGGAAAAAGCAATTATGGATAAAGTTTACTTTTTAACTGAGGCTCTTATAGATCATAGTATAGTAAGGAGAAGAGTGCCAGACTATAACTATTTAATGACATACAACATCATTAACTAGCCAGACTCTAGAGGTCTGTCTCACAAAACAAGCTCATTATCATAATGATTAATGAGTAATGAGTAAGATTTAAAATTATACATTTGCATCTTTTCATATAAAGGTGTCTTTGCTGCACATCTGGGATATTAAAGAGACTGTCTCAAAGTCTGCACGGTTCTGTAAGGAGTTGAAGTCTCGCCCCATCAGACTGATATTTAGCTAGGTGATACTTCACTGTGCCAACTTATCTTTCTTCCTGGCACACAGGCCTCATGCACTATATATTTTTACTCTGTCTAATGCTTAAAGTTGGTCGATTGGCCTCTAACCTAAGGTCCTGTGTACTAATATTGACAACATTCCACTAAGGGGCCAATTACAGATTTGGCGGTCCTACAGTGGGGTGCAACAAACCGTCCCCTGTAGGACCACCAATCCTGATCTGGTGGGTGGTAAAGTAGCAGTCTGACAGTAGCAGTCAGTTAGGCTCATAGAAGGAACTAAAATGCACACGTCTTGCTTACAAAGCGCCGCCTGCACCTTTGTGCATGGTGTGGCATACATGCCACACAGTTCAGGAAATGGAAGTGCAAATCCAGCGGGCACTACCTGTGTCCCTCGCATGCACCTCCTGGGCCCTGAGGGGGCAGGGGGCTATATTAGGGTCACCTAAGTTGCCTCATCCACACTCTTTTCATGGTGGCCTCACTGCCATGAATAATGTGGAGGTGAGGCAACTCAAAATATGCTAGCCGGTGCCGCTGTGACACCACCAGCATATTTCTGCCTCTGACTATTGCACAAATGCTGCGGGATCCTGGATCCCTGGCAGTTGCAGTGGTCCTGTGGCAGTCCGACTGCCGCAGACATGATACCGTGGGCAGTCCCGCAGTACGGCAGTGGTCGGACCACCACCACAGATTCTCATAATCAGGCCCTAAATCGCTTGCCATCTATCCTTGACATAGTCTCTTGAGATTTTGGCCTGAAGTTCATCTGCCTTTACCTGGTACTCTCTGGTGGACCGATCCAGAGCTGTTGTAGAAGCCTAGAATGAAAGACCTGAAATTAAATTTGAACATCACTTCTGCACCTGTTGTGTTCACACATAACTTTAATACTCTCTGAGCCAGCTTCTGCTGTTTACAAAAAAAACAGATACATTGAATATGTAATCTAGCATCTTCCAGTAGCGCTCCCTGTTTTAGCAGAAAGTCCTCAAGAACATTAACTGCAAACCAAGACCAGGAAGCTCTTTGTCATGGATGACATCAACTGGCATGACAACAGACTGAGGCCAAAGACAGATGCAAAGTGTCATAAAACATTCAAAAAATGGGTTTTAATCAGGTAGTGGATGGGCCAGTGCATACAGTTTGACAACAGCTCAACTTGGTGATCATGTATAACAAAAATCATTAACTAAATGTGCAACCAGAGACTTGTCAGGCCACTTACTTATCTTCCTATATCTTTCAGAGTGCTCTACCGTTCAAGAACCCCACAGCAAGAAGAATTCACCACCCATCTCTGTCACTTATTGTACATGTATGTATGTATGTATGTATGGTTATGACTTTTCTATAGCAGGTGCCTAGCCAAAAGACATCAGAGTTCTGTATTTTGAGGCTACTTTACAATCCCATTGCACTGCCTGTGCGTCAATTTTTTTGATGCACCGTCGCAAAGGGCTTGCCCATATTTACAAGGCCACGTGAAGTCACCCTACGTGACTTTTCATGGCCTTGTAAATATGGGCCCCAATCACGCATTACTCTGTAAGGAGCGTTCCACAGGTGTCGTTGTGTCTGCTCCCACGCAACATCCATAAAACTTGACCCCTTCCCAGATTTACAATATTTTGTAAAACTGGGAATCAGTCAGAATTGTACACCTCTCCATGGGAGGCACAGGAATGGTGCAATGAGGAGAGATACTTTTATTTCTCCTTGTTTTATTCTCTTTCTATTCGTGCTGCATTCTGCGCCACGCATAGAAAGAGGAAAATGCCATAATTGATTGTTTTTGTGCACAAAGTGTCCCTTCCTGCACATAAACATCCCAGAAGCGCAGGCACCCTAGCAAAATGACGCATGGGTGCCTGAGCAAGCACATGGCAGTCAGTTGTGCCCCAGCACTGGGAAAAGCGCAGGGATGAGTCATATTGTTGTTAATATGATGCATCCCTGTGCATTGAAAATGACGCAGCACGGCTCAGCTAAATTGCTTGCGGCGCAGCACTGCATCATTTTCTTGTAGATGAGGCCCTTTGTTTTTTGGCGATGTTTTCTTCGAGGGTGAGGTTGGTGTCCAGGATGAAATCAAGTGATTTGGGATTCAGTGAAAGGTAGGATTTGAAGCCATCATGGGATTATGTCATTAAGCCAGATTTGCACTGTCTTTTGTTTGTTGTTCTTGGCAAATAACAGCAATTCTGTCTTGGCTGTCTTGGGCTTCAGATAGTCTCTGAACATCCAGGTCTAGAGGATGAGTGGGCAGTGTTTGCTGTGTTGAACATCTGAAGCAGAGTTGACTTTCAATTAGCTTTGTGTATCACTGGCATATTGAAGAATCTTGATGCTGTTTTCCAGGAGTTGAGAACCAAATTGCTCCATGTAGAGCTTGAAGATGCCAGTAAACGATATGGACTACTGGGGTGCTTTGCAGCTGAAGTGTATTTTTTTGGGACCTGGGGGTTACCATGTGAACAAACTGGTGTGGCTGGAATAGTATCAGGACCAGTGTAGGACATTGCCGGTGAATCCCATTAGAGACTCCAGGGTGCATATGAAGGTGGGATGATCAATGGTGTCAAAGGCACCAAAGAGGTCCAGGGATCTTAGGAGGCAGGAGGCGGCTTCATCTGTGATAAAGAGGTCATTGCCTATGATGTGGAAGTTGCAGTCTCTGTGATGCAACTCGATCGAAACCCTGGCTGCTAGTCATGCAGATGATAAGCATTGGTGTCCTCATGGAGTTGAAGGAAGACTACTATTTCAATGATTTTGTCAGTAAATGGTAAGTGAGCAATGGGCTGATATCTAACGATGTTATCAACGTCTAGTGTAGGATGGTTTAGGAGTAGAAGGATCTGGCCATTCTTGGGGGCTTCTGGGAAGAAGTCTTGAGTTGGGGAGACATTGGCAATTGTGATTAGGAATGAGAGAACCTCCCTAGAGAGAGTTTTGATGGCAAACGAGGGTTAGACATCATCTTCATAAGAAGTGGCTTTCACGGAGTTGATTATGTTGTGAGATCTGCGAGAGATAGGGCATTGAAGGTTGACCGTTGGTGGATTTTACACAAAGGTGTGGGCATAAGAGTTGAAGCAGGCTCTGTGTTGTTGATGTGGTGCGAGATCTCCTGTTTTTTTCCCTGAAGAAGAGGTTTATGGAAAGCAGTGGGTCTGGCAAGGAATTAAGGCTGTCTTCTATTTCTGTTGGTGACTTTATTGATGGTGTTCATATAGTTCTTTGCTTTCACTGATGTGACAAACTGTCTGCATGCTTTGCAGAGGAACTTCATCATCATGAGTCTATCAGGAGTTCTGTGTTTCTGCTTTTTTCTTTTCTGTTTGCAGACGGATCATTTATTGTCAGGAGGTTTTTAGAGTACCATGCTGCTAAAAGCTTTGCCTTACTTTTGCGTGCTTTAATTACAGGTGCACAAAATTCAAATAATTCGCTTTTGCTTAATCACATGAAATTTCTGACAAGTTTTTAAAAAAATCATATATTTTGGTGAGGAGATCTGAGAATTTGTCAATAAAGTCTTTGTTCTGTCCTATGGTGTGTAGATGATTTGGAGGTGGCAGTCTGATCTGCAGAGAGTGGAAAATAGCATGTTAGCAGCACAATGGATTTGAGTGCTACTGGCTGGCATTGGGTGCAGGACTGGGCAGACGTATGAATGACTGCCAGGCTCCTACCTTCTTATGTGTGCCCACCACAATTCTGTATCCTGTGGGGGAAAAAATCTAGGATATGTGAAGATGTGAGGGTGAACTATCATTCTAAGATGAAGAGGGCATCAAGCTTGTGATAGGTGATGAGGTCTGTGATCTCTGGTGTGTGGACTACTGCAGACCATATGAGCAGTAGTTGGAATATGAGTTCTGCAATTTGAGGGTGTTTGCTAGTTAGCGGGATGTAGATGAGGTTTAGTGTATGTGTTGTGCAAATGCTATATGAGTGTCTGGATCATCTAGATGTGTGTGTGTGATCATAGTGGTTGGCAGTAGGGACTGTGGGAGATGCACATAATTCTATCTTACCGTGTGAATTTCAGTGGAACAAGGTTTCTGGTGAAGATACTTCCTGACTTTAACAGATCCAAACAAATGACACCTATGTCTATATCTGCCCTTTGGTGGAATACCCAGGAGGTGGGACACTATAAAGATTTCATTGAAGTAGGGACTAGGCAGGAAGTGATGTCACTTCCTGTGTAGCTGGATAATGGGAAATTAAGTCCTTTTGCTTGCTTTCTTCTTTTAAATATGGTTTTGGTGGCAAACCATTAATGTCACTTTCTGTGCAGATGAATGAAGGGAAACATGATTGACATGTGTCTTCTTTTTAAAGATGGTTGTGGGGGGGGCCAATAATGTCACACCTGTGCAGATAGCTTGGGGAAATGTGTGGTGTTACTTCCTGTGCAAAAGGAAGATAGGAAATCCAGTGAATCACTTTCTAATTGAATATGGGATTTTAATGCCTCTGGCTTAGCATCTTCTTTGCAAGAATAAAGATGTCAACAGCGACCTACAGGTTAGTTCATTTGAACTCACTGGATGTCACAGAGCCTGGCTCCTTCTTGAAAAATATATGCTGCCACATAGCCGGTTCCTTGAACTAGCTAGTCCAACTTAGAAAAGAAAATCAAAGCTTTGCCATTTTTTCAAAAACAGCTGCTATGAGGAGCAAGCTAAGTCAAAACAAATAAAAAGAATATTAGTAAGCCAAAGGCATAGATCAATGGCTGAGGGAGGTCAAGAATTGCTATAACAGAAATAGTAATTTGATAAGCAACTTTTATGTCTTCCAATGCATTGGGGATATATCAGCATTGAAGGTATTCTACCCCCTAAATCATCTTTAAAGCTGAAGAGAGACAAGTGAACCTTATTTCTTAATTGTTTCGCTGGACCAACCCATACATTAAGTGTACCTCTGCAATTACCACTGTAAACTTTTTGCCTGCTGCCTCACTTTAGTCGACTGCTTGGCAACAGCACCACCCAGGATTCCCCAGCAAAGGGCAGACACAAACAAAGGTGTTGCTTTTTCAGACCTGTTGGGGTCAGGAAATGAATGAGTGAAAATCTGTCCTCCACTATAACCCCAGCAACCATGTTCAAGGTAACATCTGATCATGTGCCCATAGGAGAACCCCTCACTACCCATCCCATCAATCACACACAGACTTGGATCATACAAATCCTCATTCGGCATCCTCAAAATATGTAGACTCAATATCATATACATTCCACTAACCATCGCATGCCTTCAAGCTATAGAACGCCAGTGCTTAATTTGTAAAATATCAAGTGCCAGCACTCTGATCAGGAGGCCACTGCAGCTTGCACCACCCATCGCCCTTGTCATCGCTGTCAAAACAACTACTAACCATCTTGCTTGCATGTAAAAGTGACAGTTCAGATTCTTCCAGGTCCCCAAAGCTAAAGGAATGGCTGGGGAGGCAGGTATTAGCACTATTTTAATGTATATTGTATTCCTACACAACCTTTCTTCTGCTCATCTATAAATTAGATGAGCAGTGCCACCATGTGGTAGACTATTCTAAATGTTGTGTTGACAATTAGGGGCCGGTGCCGAGCACCGGAAACTAATTAAGTGCCGGTGCTTAGCACCAGATAGCACTGGCTCAAATTAGGCACTTCAGAACGCACTCCAACTTATGATCATGAATAAATCCTCTGTAGTATTGTATGTTCCAGACATTGCAGACCTCCTCACTTATAACAAGCTTGACACACATGTCCTCACAGAAACACAGATCATCCAATGATCTTGCACATTCTAGACATCCTTGTTCCAACAGGCTACAGCATCCAGCTGTGACATATAAGAAGTCAATAGCATCCATAAGACCTCCTAGACCTGCATCTTAGGCAAATATGAGTCACTCAATGTCATATAGCACTTCTCACTCTCCGCAATTCAGCCTGCTACCTTACACCTCATCTACATGCCTCAAGGGCAGAGAAGGACTTAATTGATAAAGTTTCAAACAGCCTCACCACTTTATCTAGACAGCAGGTCTATACCACCCTCATTACTAACTTCAACCACCCAGACACCATGAGCATGAAAAACCAAGTCACCCTCTTCCACCTTATCAAAATGATGCAGTGTATCACCCAACCTACAAACTTCAAAGACCACATCCTTGATTTAGTCTTCTCGACATGACATCCATCCAATATAAATGTTCAAACACCCATTGAATGGACTCACTGATTCCTCATCCCCATCACACTGCTCACTATTCATCCATCATGCCTAGATCCACCAGAAATATAACAACAATCCTTCAGAATCTTGAAAGACCTCTTCATTGACAACCTAAAACTCAAACTCATCTCTCGCCTGCAAAATCCATGGCTGCTACTAACTAACCCTGGGCGGTGAACTCCGCTCCGCTCGCGGAGTTTGCAGAGTTTCCTGCACTCCGCAATACGCGGAGATCGCAGAGTTCCCAAAAACTCCTCTTCGTGTTGCATAGCGGAGTTTTTTTCTTCACTCGCGTTTGTCTATGTCAAGTTGGCCATCGCGAGCGAGGAAAATCAACCTCCCGGCGAGATTTTTCCTTGTTCATGATCGTCAAAATCAAGTTGGCGAGCGTGAGCGTGGAAAATCAACATCCTGGCGAGATTTTTCAACACAGGAAGCCAGGTTTCTCATTGCGAGTGGTCGCGTATGTGGGCGACAGCTCACGTTGAGAAACTGCCCGTTCATGTTGAGAAAGCTGCCGCTTGAGTAAAAATCTACTCGAGCGGCAGAAAAGGAAAGCAGGGACCGCTTGTACTGTGCATGGTGCAGTTTGCAATGATTGCATCCGGCACTGTGCAATCACCACGAACTGCATTTTTCTATCGTACTTTTTACCACTTCGTGTAGAGCCGTGTAGTGCAACTCCACAAACTCACCCCAGGGTTAATACTAACACTCTCCTAACATCAACTCACCGAAGAACGAGAGTATAATAAAATTCTGACAGTACTCCCAGTGGAAGTTTACATCAGCTTTAAAGTTTTCTGCATGGCACATTAGATCTGCAGGATCAAAGGTTTGGGCTGCTCGCAGACATTTGGGGGCAGATTTACAAGAACTGGGGCATCTCTGCATATTTGCAGAGATGCGCCAGTTCATTTACGTGACAGAAAGATAGCCCTGCGCCACCATGGATGTGCCGCGTTTAGAATGCAGCTCACCATGGCGCAAGGACAGACAGATGAGTGACACATCTTTTGTCGGAAAGGCAATGCATTGCTGGAGTTGTGTCGTAGGCACGACGCAACTCCAGCAATGGTCAGGAATGTCTATTCTGACCATGCTGCGTCACTCCTTAAGCCTGCTTCAAGCAGGCGCAAGGTTTTGACTCAGTGGCGTTGTAAAAGTCACTCATTGAAATCTTGTAGATTTCACTGAGTCACGTTTACGAGGCTTTCTTGCGTTGGAACGCCCACCCTGCATACATTATTCCTTACTTTTTATCAAACGGAGGGAGAAGGAAAAGTCTGTGATCCTTTCAGTTTCCTTAGCTTCAATATCAAAAATTCAATGGGGGAAGGGATCACTTGTCCTGAGTAACCAGGGTTTTGTAATCTATTCGTTTCTGGTTCCGATAATAAAACCCTCATTCACGTACCAAGGCTAGAATGTCGGTCTATCTTGATTCTCCGCCTGTTTGCTAGCAATGTGACAGCATCATCATAGGGTTTGATTTTATGCTTCCTCCACACGGAGGTAGACCACTGGTTAGCGCAGTAGTGATTAGTGATCAAAATGGCGGTGTGTTCAGTTAAAAAAGGGGCGTTCTTGACCAGTTAAGGCAAATTTTAATTAGTACTGGAAAAAAGCCTGGTTAAAAAAGTTTGGCGAGCGTTGGAAGCTGGAGTTAGGGGGCTTCCGCACTGTCTAATGTCCATTAAAAGGTCGACATGTTTCAGCCATTAATTGCCCTTAAGGGGTCGGATTTGCTTTCTTCAGGACCTAGTATCTATAGTGAAATAAAGAAAAGTGAAAATAACCTTGTTTTGTAGGTTGATTCTTGGAATACTTTTCCAAATCTGGGAAGGCCGGAAAGTACCTGTGAGTATTGAAAAAACGGGGGAGGGGGTAAGGGGCAGACAATACAGACACATATAGATAGCGTCAAAGCACAGTATCATAAATGCTGTTGTGCTTGAAATAAAGAAGAAATGTGTTAAGGAACTTAAAAATGGCAATTCTTTTGTCACAGAGTCTCATTCCCATTAGGCAAAACTCTCGCTCATTGGTCATACTGATCATGTTAAGATTTTGTCATTCATACAAGCGTATGGGTTGCGCCATTCGAGCCTTGGTACGTGAATGAGGGTTTTTTATCGGAACCAGAAACAAATACATTATTGCTTACGCAGGTGTAATGTAGCGCAGGGCTTTACATCGTGATGCATCTCCCTAGAGGCGTCACGTTGTAAATATGTTGCATTGTGGTTCATTATTTATGACATCGCTGCGTCAACGGTGGCATAAAGTTGGAGCAATGGGCTTGTAAATCTGCCCCTTGGTTCCTACTGCATTCTGATCGCAAGCACACAGCCAACTAAACTCTGAATCTTGGAGTTTCACCTTCAACCAAATTCACTGAAGAACAAGGATTGCGACCAATGAACATCATATGCAGGTTCCCATTCTTGCATTTTACTGGACTATAACTTCTCCTATGTAAGCCAGAGCAATATGTAGTAAAGCATAACACCACACTATGTAGATGCTGAAATATGAGGTACTTCATTTCATCTGTTTGGGGGCAGGAGATGTTGAAGCCTGCCTCACAGGTGTGGCTGACATAAGAGGAGCTGGGTTCACTTACAGAACTTGTTCTTTGATGTGTGATAAACGTTTGTGAAGTAGTCGCAGCCTGCGAGGCTGAATGAGAAGTCACCACCAGGCAGAACCGATATTCACGACCTAAGGGGTGGGTCTGGTAGTTTGGGGATAGGATCAATCAATCAATCAATCAAGACATTTATAGAGCGCACTACTCACCCGTAGGGTCTCAAGGCGCTAGGAGGGGGGTGCCGTTACTGCTCGAACAGCCAGGTCTTGAGCTTCTTCCTGAAGGAGAGGTGGTCTTGGGTCAGGCGTAGGTCGGTCGGGAGGGAGTTCCAGGTCTTGGCGGCCAGGTAGGAGAAGGACCTTCCTCCTGTTGTCGCTCTTCGGATGCGTGGGACGGCGGCGAGGGCGTGGCTGGTTGATCTGAGGTGGCGCTTGGGAGCGTAGAAGTTGACTCGGTTGTTGAGGTAGCTCGGGCCTTGGTCGTGTAGGGCTTTGTGTGCGTGGGTGAGGAGCCGGAAGGTGATTCTTTTGTTGACGGGGAGCCAGTGCAGGTCTCTCAGATGTCCGGAGATGTGGCTGTTTCGTGGGATGTCGAGGATGAGTCTGGCTGAAGCGTTCTGGATCCGCTGGAGTCTCTTCTGGAGCTTGGCGGTGGTTCCGGCGTAGAGGGCGTTGCCGTAGTCCAGTCGGCTGGTGACGAGGGCCTGGGTGACAGTCTTCCTGGTCTCGGTGGGGATCCACCAGAAGATCTTCCGTAGCATGCGTAGGATGTTGAAGCATGACGAGGAGACGGCGTTGACGGGGCTGACGTGTCCTAGGGTAGAGCGGATACAGCAAGGTCAGCGCCTGGGAACTACTATGGGCGTGTGGCGTTGACAGGTGCAGCAGGTGCAGTGGCACCGGAGCCCGGATTCCTGCGGGACCCACAAAACCCTGATTATTGCTTTATTTTCAAGGTTCAAATAGCAGCCAGTGGGCCCGAATCCTTCCTTGCACCAACGGCCAAGACATGCTGCCTACGTTATTGGTAGGACAGGCGACCAGGAGCGTAGTGAGTGCAACAGTCTGCAAAAAACACACCTCCCAACCCCCCCTATCGGCACGGTCGTAGGTGAATGCAGATGATCGAATTGTGCATTTTCAAACTGTGAGATATTTGCGTCGGAGGCAAGGGCCTTTCCTGGATGGTCTAAACCTATAAGGAGGGGGCTGTATATACTCACCTCCTGTCTTGAGAAAGGAGGGAAGCTGCCGTGTCCTGCCACATGCCCCATCCCATCATATCCTTCCTTCCCTCCCCTTCGTCAATGTTTTCATTTCAAGGCCTGGCTTTTGTCCAAGGTAGTCTCCCGTGTTTTCGTTTGTTTTTTTTTAAAGATCTGAAATGGAGAAGTGGCACGGAACGGGTCTGTTTATTCTATGTTGTATATTATATAATACACAATTCAAATGTGAAGAAACCAAGACAGTAAGAGGAAAAGTGAAAATGAGTTAAGGAATATAGACGAAAGAAAGAGAGAAAGAAAGAAAGAAAGAAAGAAAGAAAGAAAGAAAGAAAGAAAGAAAGAAAAAATTAAAGAGAGAAAGAAAGAAATGTAGAAAGAAAGAAAGACAGACAAAGAAGGAAAGAAAGAAAGAGAGAAAGAAATGAAGAAAGAAAGAAAGACAGAAAAAAGAAGGAAAGAAGGAAAGAGAGAAAGAAATGAAGAAAGAAAGACTGAAAACAGAAGGAAAGAAAGAAAGAGAGAAAGAGAGAAAGAAAGAAAGAAAGAAAGAAAGAAAGAAAGAAAGAAAGAAAGAAAGAAAGAAAGAAAGAAAGAAAGAAAGAAAGAAAGAAAGAAGGAAGTGTGATGGGTGTTTCTTCCGTTACAGACCCGAAGGAGCATGATCAGTAAAGAGAGGGGTGCGGACAGCCCTCTCGTGCCACCGTTCCCAGTGACCGCAGCCCTCCACTTCTCTCCCGGCACAGGGTGAGCTCATACCTCTCAAGGGGTGCTTGTTCTCTCCCGGAAAAGCAAGCGCCAAGCCTCACACACCTCCCTGCCTGATAAGCTGGAAGGGTGTGTGCCAGCTGCCCGGGATTGGCTGGCAGCCGCGCGGAGGGAGTTTCGTGCCCTCCGTTAAAGCTGCATGAATCCGTCCTGGCCGCTGCCTCCCGCACAGCCGCGCCCTCCACAGCCTGCGAGCACACCTCACTGCTGCTGACGGGAACCGGCGAAGCGCTATACTCCTCCTTTGACAGCGGCGGATCCAGAGGAGCTGTGACTCTCAGACACACAACGCCAGGATGGACGTGAGTGCGGGTGTTGAGAAGGTAGGTGTCTGCTCCGCCCTTCATGCCCTCAACCTTCTGGCCGCAGCCCTAGCGGGGGGCTCGTGTCTGCCCTCACAACACGTGAACATGTGGAGTTGGAAAAAGTACCTGTTTAGCATTGCGTCAAGTAATGTTAAGATGCATTACCTGCGCGTAGCCGTCACGTGACCCTCATTTTAGCAGCAAGAGGACCTTTCGAGATGATAGTTAAGAGTGGCCAGGCACTTCCCACGTCAGACGACGCCCATTACCACTTGGGCACGTTCAGTGCTGTGCTGTGGAAAGGGCTGGAAGCTGTACAGGTGCGAGCTGGCAGCCATGACACCCGAGAAGGTGTTTTAAAAGCTGCCCAGGTGCCCAGGCAGATGCTAGCATGCTTTTACGTAAATTCAATTCGTTTTTTAAAACAACTCATATCTATAATTATATCCAAGGACACTGAAATTAATCGATTTTGCGGTCACTGCGTCTTCCACATAATTGTGCATTTTCTGCAAATGCCACATAATACATCATCTGTTGCATAATGTGCAGATTTTACCCCCCCCCCCCCCCAAAAGTGTTTCTAACTCAAACAGATAAAAAGTTACAAAAAACGTGGTAGCGCGTGTTGACGTGCAATGGATAACCCATCGCAAAGGTTGACTGGCCGCCTATCTGTTGTCCAATTATGTATTAGGGGTGTTAAATCTGTACCAATGCCGCGAAAGCGTTGTCCAGACATTCTTAACAAATGTAAAAATATCAGAATAATGAAGTACTGCGAAAAATAAATGTGCCACATTAAGCTGCATTATTTTCCTTTTCTTGCTGCCTAATTTAGTCCACCTTGCCGCATAATTTGGTCCTCCCCTGCTGCATCATTCCAGTGGCCCTGGTTGTATCCCTTAAATTAGTGTATCGAGCTATTTTAAAATATATTGTGTTGAATTTCAATATATTTATCATTATTATTATTATAATTATTATTTTCATAGTGCAAATCATACACCAAAATTAGCTGTAAGTACTCAAATAGTTAATGCTGTTATGAGGGATCTGCCCAGTCCATTGACAATGGAAGAATGAAAAGCAGAGGCAACCTCGTTGGAATTAAAAGTTTGGTTCACCGACCTATACATCCTGCTGGGAGGCAGAGGCTGGAACAGAAAGTAAACACTACTAGGTAAGCTCTGCTCACATTTTGTAGTTTTTTTAGGTGTGGCCACACACAGGATTATTATATATGACCTCATGCAATTAATTCTCCAAAACAGCCAATAGGAAGAAGTAAAGATAAAGAGTGGACTTTTGATGAGGCAGCTCTCTGCAGACATCGGTTTTCAGGGGTTTTTCATGGTTTTCCAATGCTTGGATGGGGAGTCCACCAAAGTTTTTATGCCTACATTGTCCAATTTATGTCCCCTTTAGATTTTGTGATTGGGCACAAGTCGTCCTTTTATTAAAGTGCAGATGCAGTGTGCCAGTTTAGCTTGTAATTAAATCCAGCATGCAAGCGTTGATGTGTTCACTTTGCTGACCTGATGACATTTTAATTACTGATTTATTGCATTTTTTGTTTAGGAAGTGCTTCGGCTTGGTTGCCTTAGCCTGTCATAAAGGGGCATTGTTATTGCTGATCCTCCCTTGCATGTTCATTTGTTATTCCCTACTGTCATAATAACATATTGTTTGATTTAGAGCTTTTTTTTGCTCACAAAGTAAAGGTAAAGAGGTGTTCACAGAGAGACTTCTTAAGGGTCCAACAAAATTACTAGCCCCAAAATTATCTATTGTGTAATTGATTGCTGTGTGTGTCTTCTAACGTCATCACATACAACAGCGCCCATCCTCTGACTTCTTTTCATAGCACTCTTTATTGAGGGTACAGCGTAACTCTGCTAAGAAAGCCTCTTCGGCAAAGTACCTACCTACCTTGTATATTGCTGCAGACTAATATTTTGCTTCAAAATGGGATTTTTGTTTTAGGACATTTGCATGCATCAGGTAAAGTCACCAAGCTTTTACCCCATACTCCCCCTAAAGAAATACCAAACTTATTGGTTTTAGCAATGCATGTTATTCCTTGCCTTGTCCATAGCCACTAAACAGCAGAAGGTAGGCTGTTGAGGGACTGAAATGAAATAAAGTGGCAACCATGTGATATCCTTGGGGACAAAAATGTGTATGATGGCATTTCCGCTACTCCGAGCATTATAGTGCTTTGATGCCTGAAGGTGTCACTACTTGCACAGCTCTATGTATTACAGTACAGACAATTACAAAGTACCTTTTTATACAGTTACTTGTGCACTGTAATAAAGCATGTTCATGAGCATCCCAGGGAAGGGATTCCAAGCTTGTGAGCTGAGAGGAGAGACACAGTGACACAATACTGGAGACTGAAGGACATTTTGGAGAGGTCTCATTCACTGTTGAATGAGAAAGGAGCAGAGCGTAGAGTAATAATACTCAAAGCCTTCCCAGTAATAGTGAATCATGACATATTTAACAATGTGGGCTATTTGTATTTATAAGCAGGGCTTGCCAGCCCATTGTCCTATGTGATGGGAAAATAGGGATGTGAGCTTTTATTTCTCACCTGCAAGTTTTTGAAAAGTTTCTGATGTCTCACCTGTTTCTAAGTTTTCCAAGCTACCCACCATTCCTCTGCCTTTGCATTTTTTTTCTCTGCATAGAGCAAAAATGTTCATGTGACAGAGACCATCTTACCCAAACAACAGTTCCATGCTGGAAAACGTAGGCAGAATTTTTTGTAAGTGGATATTTCTGAGGAAATACTGCTTTCTGCAAAGTATGTTTCTGCAGAGCCATTTTTTTTAGAGTTAAACGAGAGAAAATACAAAATAATGATCACAAAAGTAATTTTTTTCACATGGATTTCCGAAGCTAAATTTTTTTGCAAACTAATCTTGCCCAAGATTGACAAAAAACCCTTTGCAGTTTACATACCCCTTTCTAAAACAATGACTGTTTGGTCCACTAGCCCTGAAAGAGGTGTAAGGACAAAAAGAAGGCGAAGGGATGCTATCCTTATCTGTTTTAAATCAATTACAGTCCGTAAATTTCACAATTTAAAATTTTAGATCGATTCTAAGGAACATTCCACTTTTGAAACTTAATTTTTACAGATTTACTGATTGATCACAATTGGTAAAAGCATTTGTAAATCATTTTGAACCAATTGGGGTGAGGCCCGGGGAGCCTAAAGATGCTGTAGGATGTATGGTGTTTAAAGGGATTGATGCTGCTGACTGCCTTGATTGGCTTATATTGGACTGTATTGTATTGAAGCTTTTATGTAGCGCCTAAAGGCCCTATGAGAGGCGCTGTGGCGCTTGCCTACATGGACAGTAGTATATTGCCTACTACAAAGTGCTGCATGTTGTGCCTGGCCCTGTACAAAATACCTGCATCTACCCACTTCTGAAGTCTTAGAACATCAAAATGTATCACCGGAAGCACTTCTTTTAGCTAAAAATCAAAAATAGACCAGAGGTACAAACCTAACATTGCCTTTCTGGCTTCAGTAACACTAAAGTTCTGTGCTGTTGACTGAATATACAGTCCGACTGGTGTTTAACGAGGGATGTGTGTAAAGCTGCAGACACAGAGGCCTGCCCTTGGGAAGGCGAACACTGACGCTTGTTTGTGCAATTCACACAAATGGGTCTTTTTTAGCAGGAGAGGAAAGTTGTTAATCACATGAGAAAAGGTCTACTTAGACTGGGCACATCACTGTGTTCCTCTGGGACTTTTGAAAAAAAAACTTGCCCTGTAACATTTTATGTAGGTTTGTTTTTTTGCTGAGTACAGTTCAGGCGTCATCAGACATGATTGAACGAGATAAGCACAGACGTTTCCCCCAAAAATCAGTCTTCTGCAGGAGCTGAAATAAAGCAGCCTAGTGTTCAAGCAGCGGGATGTAGGGCTTTGCAACAGAATCCGGCATTCTGCGAGGCCCCGCCCACTGCTCCGCAGCCAGCTTCCCCGGCCACCTTGTTTGCTGTCACTCTTGGCTGGGGTCTGTTCAGACTCAAGGTACCTGCTGTCCAGGCCTCTTGAACTCTGCAATTACACCCTTGAGGAGCTGGCGGGGTGCCCGGCCAGTGCAAATATTTGCAGATTACAGCCGCATAACACGGTGGGTGGATTGCACTGGTAGTTGCTTTCACAGTTCAGTGTTAGAGGCCAGCAGCACGGTGAGGTGTTGTGCGGTTGGCTGCCGGCCTTGCCAATCACCCGAGGGAGTACTGCCTTGCAAAGCTGCACTGTCCCCTGCAAAAAGAAGGGGAGTAAAAGAACATAGTGCCAATATCGGCAACACCCCCAACCCACAAACACAGCAATTCCATAATAAAGAACACGCAAGATACATTGGTTGTTGGAGAAAACATTGCTGCAGGTTTATTTTGCATACGAAATATGCCAACATGGTGGGTCAACTTACAGGCGATCCAAGGGCAGGCTGCCCCTCTGCTGCCTGCCCACCTGATGAGCCAAATTTCACCGTGGGATATCCAATCGGTGCTAATCATTTTGGGGGAATACCCCTTACACCCTGTGGACCACCAGTCCACCCATTTACTTACGCCCCTTTAGGGGGGCGGAGCGTATCCAGGCAAGCCCCCGGTTGCTCAGGTTTACAACTGCCAGAAGGACTAACGGGGCCCTGACGTTCCTCCAGAGTCCTGCCATAAGGACTTCCTGGGGCTGCAACCTCTGCGTAAAAGGATCACCGGGTGGGCGGGGGAGGTAAACATACCTGGCCCCGCCCACTCGGCGTGCCGCAAATGACTACAGGAAGTACCGGACCCTGGAAGTCCAGAAACTAGGCTGTTGGGTCTGTGCCTAATGTGGCACTAAGGTGGCCACCCTCCTATGTGGTCCCCCTGCTTGGGTCACGGGCAGCCTCAAGATTTGGGTTGGCTAACATAAATTGTGTCGGGTGTGCAAAGTTTGCTAAATCAGCCTTTGCAAAAACCAGTACAAAATTACACAAAATGGGAAAACGGTATTTAGTGATATACTGTAATGCAAAATGCAACCTCACACAAAAATGCGGAAAAATGCAAGCGCTGCGTGAAACTGCTGCGCACATTCTGGCCATTTGTACTGTTCCTGTGCTACTGCGCTAAAAGCTAAAAACAAAAGCTACGTCGTTTAATGGGATACATTTGGGAACTTCATCTAACAAGGGTAGCGCAAAATTCATAATATTATTTGAGCTTATGCAGGCGTCTGAGCCTAATATTTTGCCATGTGGCTCAATCTATTTATATGTGCACACCGTGGGCAGGGGTTTTCTCGGGACTCCTGTTTGCTATGCAGAGCCTTAAGTGGGCCGGGTTCTGCCGGTGTTGTAAAGAGCAGGTGCTGAGACGGGTCCGTAGCGGGCTGTCCATTTCTGCCCTCACCCTCAGGGTGACAAAAACCTTAACTCAGCAGCAGTACCACTCTTAACTGCCTGTGGTGTAACTTCAGAACCTCGTTCTAGTTCTTTCACAGTCTCAATATTTCAAAACTGAAGCATTTTCAATGTTATTTACAACGAAGCCATGGTTGTTGCTTATTTGTCTCGTGTAAGTAACAACCATTGGCACAGCCAATAGTCCTGTCTTGTTGTAGGTGCAATGTTACATGTTGTATTATATGGCCAGGGCACAAGTCCTAAAAAATGAAGTGGGGGGACGCTGACCTCATGACAGGAAGTGACGTCACGAAAGGTGGCTTGCACCATCAAACTCATTGCCTCCCCTCGCTCACCCCTTAGATGCGATTGCATCAGAGAAGCCAGTGCATGAGCAGCGTTCTGAATGAGCTCCGATCTCGCCCCAGAGAGGCCAAAGAGTGAATGTGTGGCTCCATTTGCTCCAGTAATCGAGCTCCTGGTAAAATAAGTGGGGGGACACCGTCCACCCGCGTGATACCCCGACTCGAGCCCTGTTAATGACAGAAGCAGCAAAATACCAGTCGGGCGGCCCACTATGCTAAGCACAGTTTTTTAGCTTGCGTGTTTTTAAGCCACACCTTTAATTACATTGGCCACGCCCCTTCGAGAGACCCCCCCCCCCGATTTTTCATCCCACTCAAAGCCCTGTTGCTATGTATATAGAATAGCGCTTAACGCTCTGTTTTAATTACTGCTCCAGTCAGTATGACGCTGGAGTGTGCAGTCTGTCGAAAGGGTGAGTCTTTGACAGCAACATGTTGGCTTGCCAATTTCGGATAAGACTCCAAAACATGTGCAGTGCCTTAATACATTTTCAGTACCCAGTTTGTAAAAAATAAAAGAACTCTAGCTTCCATGCAATCTGTAATATGGTGCAACATTCAGTTGCATCTCGCTGCAAAGCAGCATCCCCTATGCAGTTGATATAATTCAACTAACCTCTTGGACTGACATTTGTTCTGCATTTTATCTTCCCTTCCACATGTGGAGAAGTGTGGCTCAATGGTTAGAGCAATACAAATATGGGGAGCGCAGATTCTACGCTCCACTCCCTGGTGCACTGCAAGAACTGGATAAACTATCCAACATATTTTACAACGTTCCACATTTCTCCAAGTTAGTCCAATGACAGACAGTCTTTTCAAAATTTTTCCTTTTCGCCACATCCATAACAAAATGCATTTTGGAAGCTTTTCATATTTGCGTGTGCCCATCCGGACTTCTTCATAAATATGATCCAAAACGACAACAGGTAGTTCTAAGCAGCATCTCTTTATTTCAAACCCAATGCATTTCGGGCTGTAGCATCAGCCCTTCGTCGGGGGTCACTATAAAATTAATTACAGAAACAATCATCATTGCCTAGTAAATAGCGTTTTTCACAACATGTGCAAGAATCTGCATTTACACTTAAAAGAATTCCCCTTCGTGTTCAAAATCCAATGTACTAAAATCGTGACTCATCATTGTGAATTCACGCTATTTACTAGGCAATGATGATTGTTTCTGTAATTAATTTTATAGTGACCCCCGACGAAGGGCTGATGCTACAGCCCGAAATGCATTGGGTTTGAAATAAAGAGATGCTGCTTAGAACTACCTGTTGTCGTTTTGGATCATATTTATGAAGAAGTCCGGATGGGCACACGCAAATATGAAAAGCTTCCAAAATGCATTTTGTTATGGATGTGGCGAAAAGGAAAAATTTTGAAAAGACTGTCTATCATTGGACTAACTTGGAGAAATGTGGAACGTTGTAAAATGTGTTGGATAGTTTATCCAGTTCTTGCAGTGCACCAGGGAGTGGAGCGTAGAATCTGCGCTCCCCATATTTGTATTAATTACAAATGCTAGGGCTTGCATATCCCTGGGTCGCACGCGATATGCTAAATAATGTTGATTATAAGATTTATCCTAAGAAAATATGGTGTGCACACCACCCCTCTCATGATTTAAATATAATAGCCCAAATTGTTGGTTCTGCACCCGTGATATAACTTAATAAAGAGTGAAAAAACTGAATATTCTACATCTGGGAACAGGCAAAGTTCAGGGCAGCAATCACGTTAATAATTATGTTTTTAGAGTATAAACAAATAAGAATAACATATTACAGACATTACATGAAAAATCACAATGATGTTTTTCACACTAACGATGTTTTTATATTGACGACGGTTGTTTCCCTTCACAAGTAAATGCAGGCTGGGGTACGTAGTCCATAAGGAAGCACAAGTAGTTTTAGTTGACCAGGTGGTCTGTTAACGAGGGGTGGAGCATGTAGATTCATAATGGAGTTTGGAAACGTGGCCAAACACACGAGAATTTCTTGGTTGCAGGAAGCATTTGCTGAGCGATCATATGAAAAAGAGCTAGCAGGTAAAGCGTCAAGTTTAATCTTTCCGAATGCAGTTGTACGTGCGCAATGTGAAATATGGCTCAGACAGATGACATTAAAAAGTATAGCTTTTGCATGTACTGAAAGGGAGGGGCCGGTTAAGAAATGAAAAGTGTAAAGAGGATTCGAACTGCTTCGGATTCGAAGTTTAACACGAATTAAATGCTAGAATATGGTGAAAAATGGGATTCAGCAAAAAGCGTAAAAATGAATTAAACTATGCTTCATTTGGTTAGAGGGTTTTAGCACAAAACTACTGGGGACATGGTGTAATATCTGTGCATATTGGATAATGTGATGTTGTGGAGCCTGCTGGGTGAATTCACAATGATGAGTCACGATTTTAGTACATTGGATTTTGAACACGAAGGGGAATTCTTTTAAGTGTAAATGCAGATTCTTGCACATGTTGTGAAAAACGCTATTTACTAGGCAATGATGATTGTTTCTGTAATTAATTTTATAGTGACCCCCGACGAAGGGCTGATGCTACAGCCCGAAATGCATTGGGTTTGAAATAAAGAGATGCTGCTTAGAACTACCTGTTGTCGTTTTGGATCATATTTATGAAGAAGTCCGGATGGGCACACGCAAATATGAAAAGCTTCCAAAATGCATTTTGTTATGGATGTGGCGAAAAGGAAACATTTTGAAAAGACTGTCTATCATTGGACTAACTTGGAGAAATGTGGAACGTTGTAAAATGTGTTGGATAGTTTATCCAGTTCTTGCAGTGCACCAGGGAGTGGAGCGTAGAATCTGCGCTCCCCATATTTGTATTAATTACAAATGCTAGGGCTTGCATATCCCTGGGTCGCACGCGATATGCTAAATAATGTTGATTATAAGATTTATCCTAAGAAAATATGGTGTGCACACCACCCCTCTCATGATTTCAATGGTTAGAGCGGCAGACCCTGATGCAGAGGTCTAGCCCGGGAACAGGGTTCAATTCCCCGCCTCGGTGGGTCTTGGGCTCAAAATTCCACGGACCTGATAATTCTCGCCTCGGTGCCTATTCCAATCATGGAGTCCCACTATGCAACTCCGGGCAATAGCTTGCTTAATCTCCACAACGGCCCCCACAACGCTAAGGATGCCTGGCCTCCACCTTGGGGGTGCCCAGGGTTGGACACCTCACAGGGAAAGCCAGGATGGGTTCCATAGCGGTATTCGTACAAGCGCCTTGAGACCCTTGCGGGTGAGTAGTGCGCTATACAAGTATCAATTTGCATTACATTACATGCATTTCCCCTCTCTCCTCACCAAATTCTGCACAGCCTACTATAAACCACAAAACTTTGCAAACATGTGTTAGCACAGGGATCGGAATTTTGCCCTTAACTAGAAAGATGTCCATAAAAGATGTTCTCGTGTTACATAATGCTCAAGTTAAAAGAGAATTGAAAAAAAATACATAAATATATTCTAAAACTGTGTTCTATACGCCCCCTGCCCATGTGCAGAAATTGAGGCATTTCATAACCCTTGTGGTTTTGTTAGAAACTCTACCATCAGGCACAAAAATGTGGTGGAAAAGCTGCATCTAAACCACAGGAGGCATCAAGTGACAACATCTGCATAATTGTTTATTATGGCTGTGTTATTACTTATGAGATCAACCTCAAGAAAATCAGTTCATCTCTGCAACCAAAGGGGAGACTGAAAGTAACTGCACAGACAGCAGGCCCTGCCACAGACTGCACTGTGTCTGCTGTTATGGACATCTAAGAAAGAGAGGTTTTAAATATAGTGTGAGCCTATAAATAAACACACTGCTCATTCTTCTTTTAAACGTCCAGGACATCAATCATTGAATCTAACTTTTAACTCTAAGTATGCCACTTATGCAAGCAAGATGTCTGTGTGAGCCATGGTGCCAGGTGATTTAGGGGAGACCAGACAAAAGAAAAGCATCACCCAACTGTCTATGTTGAATGTAGGCCTGGGTGGTGAACTCCGCTCCGTTCGCAAAGTTTGCAGAGTTCGCCACACTCTGGGGAGCATGCAGAGTTCCCAAAAACTCAGCTCCGTTAAGCAAAGCATAGTTTTTTCCTCACTCGCGCTCACCAACATAACGTTAGCGAGTGAAGGAAATCCAATGATAGGCTAGCTCCCAGCAAGATATCTCAATGCAGGTGGTCGCAGATGGTCGCCACCACTCACATTGAAAAATCATCCCTTGTAGTTCAGGAAGCTGCCGCTCGAGTAAAACATCAACTCGAGCGGCAGAAAGAAGCAGTGCCCTCTTACGCTGTGCTTTGTGCCATTCGCACTGATTTTCCAGCGTGGGACAAACACCGGGCTGCATAAATCAGCCTGAATAGCACGATTTAGCGCACTCCGCCACTTGCAAAACTCTGTGTAGCGCGGCAGAGGTTTTTTGATCACTTTGAGGAGTTAACTCAACAAACTCCGCCCAAGCCTAGTTGAACGGCCATAGACCATAAGGAAACTAGCACTCGTAAAGACAGCATGTCTGGCCTTGGCAAGTGTGCCTTTTTATTTTTTTAGTGTGCAAAATATGCAATATGCAAAATAATTTGTCAAATATGAAAAATCTAAACATTCAGGGGTGCCCAGAAGCCCAGGCCAACCTGCCTCGGCACTGAAGTGCATGCACTCCTTTTGAAGCAGCAATGGACATGTGATCTGGAAAAATGATGGCACTTGCAGTTCAAGTCACCCGATGGATAAAGTGGGCTGGCCCATGCTGTATACTGTGGTGAACACAAAGAGATAATGGACGGAGTGCTGAAGCTTTTCAGGCACTCACCCCCAGTCACAGATCTGCGTTGAATCCATCATCATTCTTTAGCTCACTTCGCCACCCCAGTTCAGACACAGCTATATGCAAATCAGTCTTGATCCTGTGCCTCATGGGAACAGTCAAGGAGGGCTGATCTATATGCACATGTATGTATGTTTCTGTTTTTATGGGGGATGTTTTTTGGAAATATGAACCAGTTATAGCTGTACCTAGGCCAGAACTAAAAATCAGATAGTCACATCATTGTTGTTGCCAGGAAAGACAAACACATATCTCATCAAGGCTCACTTTGCAGTAAAAGGCTTCAGTTGACCCTTTCCTGTTGACATTGAATGACAGGCTCATGTATACTCAAAAGTATTTGTCGCACAGATAATGATCAGGCCCGGACTGGCCGTTGTGGGCACCGGGCAATCCCCCGGTCGGCCGCAAGGGTGGGGGCCGGTTTTGGGCCCTGGGGGCCGTTTTTGTTGCAGAGCCGTTTTTACAGCATAGCTGCAAAATCGGCCCTGTAACAAAATCGGCTGAAAAGCGGCCCTGGCAAAGCGCTCGCCCCCCTCCCGCCTGGGGGGCGGGGGGGCCGGCCGAGCACTTTGCCAGGGCCGGTTTTGGTTCCCAGTCCGGCCCTGATAATGATAATGAGGGAGATACGTCCCCGGCCCCACTCTTTCGGTCACCCACGGGAGGCCAGTTGGCCTGCCAGCAGTTTAACAATACGACTAAAGGGGGAGCGAGCCTTCTCAGTCTTGATCCCGAAGCTGTGGAACAAGCTGCCTGGACACCTCTGGTCAGTAAAAGCCCTCCTTCCCTTCAGGAAAAAACTGAAGACCTTCATCTTCATAGAGGCCTGGACGTAACGCTGTTGCTGACCGAGGGCCAACATTCACATATTTTTTGGGGGGGTGGGGGGGGCGTCTAGGTCTACTCTCTCTCTCAGCACTTAGAGACCTGCCGGTATTAGGCGCTTTATAAATCGCAGTTAACATAACATAACATGAGGCAGCACTATAAAGTGTTTTATGCGCTACACAGAAACATTTGATTATGTTCTCTACGTACAGCTAACAAAGTTTAGCTTCAACAAGTGAGACATGGTCCCATCTTACCTATTTCATAATTCGTCTCACTCTGGTACTCTGAGCACTCTGTAGCCATGTAAAACTACCTTTAGGTTACTTCATCCTGAGCTATTTCTGATATTGATTTTTGATCGTTATGTGATTTGAGGGCCAGTGTCTGAAGCCAAGGTGAGATCAGTAGGGACCTGAATGAGGTTCCTGCCTGATCCAATCAGAAGTATGGGAATTATCCAATTATGACCAATAGGAAGCAATACTTGGCCAACGTTCTATCAACTTTGACCTATGATGCAGGGATCTTGTTCCAAAACTGTAAAAACTCCCTAGAGGTCCCAGCCTGAAGGAGGATTCTGGGCCTGCGTAGGACGGTATCATGCAAAGTGGTGAAAACAAAGTTGTCTCTTAAGTCTGCTTGCAGTAGTGCATTTGTAGATTCAGTGTCAGATTCTCCGTTACTAGTTATTACAATAGCACAAGACATTTCTAGTGTTCTCTTGAGTTATAGAAAATTCAAGATCTTGATTTCAACTTTGAAATATTGGGCTTTCTGGAGGCGATCCCTTGTTTAGTCATGTGTGGGCAGATATTCAACCAATGCAGATCTGATCTTTATACATTGCACAGAACTTCTTTCAACAAATGCCTGTTGTTTTAGAATGATACACTCTATTGGTTTAGCTTTTAGTCTATCTGCAAATGGGAAACATCGTTTACAACGCACGCGTTACGCCGCATGTCATTACAATGCATTTTTTACATTGCAAAATCCATTACAATGCATGTCATTACATCGCATAATCCATTACAACACATTCCCCAAAGTAACGCCCCAGCGGAGTTAGAATAGTAATTGCGTTTTAATGGATTATGCGTTGTAACAACATGCATTGTAACGACATGAGCTGGAATGGATTTTGCAATGTAAAAAATGCGTTGTAATGACACACGTTGTAACCCGTGCATTGTAAAGTGTCATATTCTCTGCAAACATCAGACATATCTTCATTATGGCTTCATCAACAAGAGAGTAAGGGCCAAAGGGGAAACACTCTCATGCCCCTCATAAATCCATTTACCAAACAACAAGAGAGTGTAAAAACGAGTGACAAATACAATAAACAAATAAACACATTCCGGATCAGGACGCTATTAAATCCCAGAAAAAAGCAGTTATATGCAGTAGGAAAAATAGAGGAGAGGATAGAGTGCACGTGCTCAAACGTCTAGCTAGAAGAACCCTCAGGCTCCAATAGCACATTGGTAGCCAGTTATCTTCATTGGGTCCTTTTTCATAGCTAGAGAAGGTGAAAGTGAGTTAAAAAGAGTATGGACCACTCCTCAAAATTACTTTAATAAGAGGGTGGCTCTAACTCCCTTAAAAACAGTGGGTGAAAAATATAATTAATTTTTCTGGACTGAAAGAAGGTTTATACAATGAACCCTTCAGTCCAATTCAACAAGTGAAAGAAAAAAATAAATAAAAGAATACGGTCAACATGTTTCTGCTTTAGGAGCAGTAATTCAGCTCAGCATTCTTCAGGACCTAAAACTACACTATTCAACCACTCAGTTACCAGAGCACGCTAAAGCGCTCGGACCTGAGCAGTGGACATGTGGAACCATACGACCTGCAGTTGTCGGAGCTCCTTTTAGGAAAATTCTTCCTCGAGATCATTAACCTCCTTGTTGTAGGGGAACAATCAGAATCTACAGGGATGAAATAGACACAATAACGTATCCATAATGCGGACTCTTAGAAGCATACATCCACACAGGTAGACTTTTAATACGTGCACTACTATACTAAATTCAACTCATTTATTAGTTGAAACAATTATTCCTTTAGTAAATTAACCAGAGGAGGAATGAAAAACGCTGATAAGGCTGTTTGTATTTCAAACCCCTTAATACCAACAGGCATTATGTATCAACTGCCTACACAGAGTCAGTAAAAACATGGAAAGCATAAAAAGCAGTGCTTATTTCAACCCGTTTTTGTTAAAAAAAGGCTAGGAGGCACCCTTGCAAGGAGTGGGCGTAGCACAAAAACACTCGAAAGAAGGAGCAGTCAGTCCGACACTTACATTGATTAACGAGGTGAAGTGCCCCATGGGCATAGCGGCAGAGGGAAATCTTCACGTTTGGCCTCTGAGTGGCGTAAAACCAAAGGAGAAGAAAAAGGGAAGAAAAACGGACTGGGTAAGTAAATAGGACCTTCTGGTCCCGTTAAATTATAATCACTAAACCAGCGTTTCAACTTCCAAAGGACTTACTTGTCTCCAAACGGCTCCCCGCTTCAACACCTACAAGCGACCACATCCGCCGCCCGAATTGGTAAACGCGGAAGCGGAGTCGCGGTACAAGTAAGCGTGGAGAACGCGTGAAACGTCAGGGGCGGTTCTCTAGATCACGTGTCTGACGTGATTATGTCAGCTTTGTTAAAGGCGTCCGTTTATTTACATTTACTTACAGGCACGCTCTGGGACCAAAGCTTGCACATGTACAGTATGATGAATGGAATACCTTTTACGGACGTGTCGACACCCCACTGGTGTCCTTGCAATCGTCTGCGCGGTCCAGTGCAGCAGTTGCAATCAAACAATACACGTGAGGCAGAAAGAGGGGGAAAGTCATGAGATGGCCAGACGTGTTCGGTTACTCCCATAGTGTAGCAAAAAGCCGAACAATAACTAATTAGACTAGGGCCATAGATAGTAAGGTATTTAAGATCTAATATGTGACCCGTCCTGATTAGGTAAGTAATTCACCCCTATCCCAGGGAATCCACCATTATTATACTAGTGGGAAAAGGGAATTTATGGAGCATTAAGGCAGGCAAGGACTGTAAGTTTACCAACATGGGCAGAAAGTCTATCTGTGCATGACCGATCCCCACGGGACGTCATCATTTAAACCATTATTGTAAGTAGATAGACGATATACCCATCGTTGCTCCTTTTCATACAATTTCCCCTCGTCAGCAGTACTCAGTTGTTCAATTATTACCCATTTCACATCATTCGGGCAATGGGCTTTCTCAAGGAAATGAGTAGTCAGCTTGGTAGTATTTCTGCCACACCGGATGTTACTGCGATGCTCTCCTATCCGAGTTTTAATTTTTCGAGTGGTCATCCCAACGTATCTTAAACCACAGGGGCATGTAATCAAGTAGATCACGTTACTTGAATTACAATTGGTATGACCTCGTAGGTGCCATATCTTGCCTTCTTCTAGTTGTAATGTTTTTGTAGGGGATGTAAGATGGCACACACTACATCCCCCGCAGGGAAAATGACCAGTAACGGGTGGCAAACCCCAGGCATTCAAAACAGTCTCGTCATGTTTGTGTTGGTTAATTCTAGGACGAGTGTGCACCAAGGCATCTCGCAAGCTTCTTTCTTTTTTATACGAGAATAATGGTTTCTGCCAGTTTCTGCCATTACTCGTCAGAATTTGCCAATGTTTACCGATGCAACGACTTACAGAATTAGATATGTTACTGTAAGTAGTAACACAAGTCAGGGGGACCTGGGAACCACTTTCTTTTACATTATCTTCCAATAATGCTTCCCTGTTGTTATTTCTGGCTCTCTTCCGACTAGTTTGTAGGATTTTTCTAGGGTAACCTCTCTGTTCTAGTTTTTTTGTGAGGTCATCCGCTTGTTTGTTAAAATCAGCAATACTACTACAATTTCTACGTACTCGTAGATATTGCCCAAAAGGGAGATTCTCGCGTAATGAACGCGGATGAAAGCTGGAAAAGTGTAGAAGGCTGTTCCTGCTAGTTGGTTTGTAGTAAGTTTTACTGGTTAGTCGGTTCCCAGTTTTGGTGAGTGTGACATCCAGGAAGACAATGGAATCAGGATCATATTGGTGTGTGAATCTTAAATGGGGATCACAGGTGTTGACCCAATCGAAAAAAGCTAGTAAGCTTTCTTCATGCCCTTTCCAGATCAAAAGCACATCGTCAATGTACCTCTGCCACAGGATTACATTGGCTGCATAGGGGTTGGCATTTGTCAGGATGTGCGTTTTTTCAAAGTTATATACATACAACCCTGCTATACTGGGAGCAAAGGTACTACCCATCGAGGTACCAGTCCTCTGTAGGTAAAAGGTGTCTTGATACTGGAAAAAATTCCGTTTCAATGCCAAGGTAGCACAGTCTATCACAAAGGTCTTAGAAGTATTGTACGTCCATGTGGTTTGGTCCAGAATGTCTGCCAATACCTTGAGAGTTGCGTCCTGCGGAATGCAAGTATACAAACTCTCAATGTCAAGGGACACTAGGTAACAAGGTTCCTCTGGGAGTTGTACATTTAGTAACATGGAAAGGAGACTCTTAGTGTCCTTAATATAGGTGCTTGTAGCCTTTTTCTTCTCCTTTGGTTTTACGCCACTCAGAGGCCAAACGTGAAGATTTCCCTCTGCCGCTATGCCCATGGGGCACTTCACCTCGTTAATCAATGTAAGTGTCGGACTGACTGCTCCTTCTTTCGAGTGTTTTTGTGCTACGCCCACTCCTTGCAAGGGTGCCTCCTAGCCTTTTTTTAACAAAAACGGGTTGAAATAAGCACTGCTTTTTATGCTTTCCATGTTTTTACTGACTCTGTGTAGGCAGTTGATACATAATGCCTGTTGGTATTAAGGGGTTTGAAATACAAACAGCCTTATCAGCGTTTTTCATTCCTCCTCTGGTTAATTTACTAAAGGAATAATTGTTTCAACTAATAAATGAGTTGAATTTAGTATAGTAGTGCACGTATTAAAAGTCTACCTGTGTGGATGTATGCTTCTAAGAGTCCGCATTATGGATACGTTATTGTGTCTATTTCATCCCTGTAGATTCTGATTGTTCCCCTACAACAAGGAGGTTAATGATCTCGAGGAAGAATTTTCCTAAAAGGAGCTCCGACAACTGCAGGTCGTATGGTTCCACATGTCCACTGCTCAGGTCCGAGCGCTTTAGCGTGCTCTGGTAACTGAGTGGTTGAATAGTGTAGTTTTAGGTCCTGAAGAATGCTGAGCTGAATTACTGCTCCTAAAGCAGAAACATGTTGACCGTATTCTTTTCTTTTTTTTTTTCTTTCACTTGTTGAATTGGACTGAAGGGTTCATTGTATAAACCTTCTTTCAGTCCAGAAAAATTAATTATATTTTTCACCCACTGTTTTTAAGGGAGTTAGAGCCACCCTCTTATTAAAGTAATTTTGAGGAGTGGTCCATACTCTTTTTAACTCACTTTCACCTTCTCTAGCTATGAAAAAGGACCCAATGAAGATAACTGGCTACCAATGTGCTATTGGAGCCTGAGGGTTCTTCTAGCTAGACGTTTGAGCACGTGCACTCTATCCTCTCCTCTATTTTTCCTACTGCATATAACTGCTTTTTTCTGGGATTTAATAGCGTCCTGATCCGGAATGTGTTTATTTGTTTATTGTATTTGTCACTCGTTTTTACACTCTCTTGTTGTTTGGTAAATATCTTCATTATGTCCTGACTGGATATGTCACAATTTCTAGACATCTCTCTAGTGCTTCGCGAAGAATCACCTGAGCGATGAGGCAATGTCAATTGTTCAGGGCTTCCTTGCCGTTCAACAAATTGTTATCCTGTGTTCATCTTTGAATAACTATAGGTTATTCCTTATTACACTGATGCGAGATGAGACTGGGCTCTGTATGAGGGATACTTTGCAAGTTGTTTTTGAGACACTGGAAAATGTTGATGAGCACCCATAAAATCTGAAAATAATCAAATTTTTTTGAGGAGCGTAGTGAAGTTCTAAAGATGCGGATATAAGAATTTGCTCTGGAAAATCTTCCCCATTGAAGTAATTTTTAATAATAGCGTGGGCATGGAGTTCTGTACTTTCTTGTATTTTGTTATGAGCATTGTATGGAGAAGTAAAAGGCTGATTGCTGGTTTTGCATTTTGATGCAATCCGTGTTTGCATGTTTTATAAAAATGAATACTCAGATAGGGTCTCTGTCCATTGTCTATTCTAGACGATAGTTAATTGCTCACCTTACCACAACTGATATTACTCTTGAGGTGCCCTGTTGTATGCAGATTAAACATCTGAAAGTGAATGTTTTTAATTGCTCCAGCAACCAAGTAATCTATCTGGAACTACAAATGCAACAAGACACCCTGGAGCTTTACTTTTTGTGCAAGTTCAGCCTTATTGCCACAAACAGCCCTTATCATTCCATTCGTGTTACCAAAGATCATGACCTGTGACTTAGCAAATTAGTTCTATCCAACTCTGATACATCCATTTCCCTACTTCCATCAAAACATGTTGTCAAATTTAGAAATTGGTGGAGGGATTAAATAACTCTAATCAGAAATTGAGTGTTATCTTTGTAAGACCAAGGGCAGACTGGCCATTCAGCCAATTGTCATTTTCTGCACGTTAGAAGGCTTCTTTCAGAGCTGGATGGCTTTTATTGACCCTATCATGAATGCTCCAACGCCCAGCTCTAATAGGGTCCTTCTGCACCGTGGGGTTTGTTTATAAATTTTTACTAGGGCTGAATGAATTCCATTCTAACCCTGAGTTAGATTTATTTTGAGCCATCATTTCTGAGAGTCAACAGAGTGTGAATGTAGATACAGACCAAGAGATGTGAAAGAACCTGGAGTCACCTCACACTGCAGCTTAGAGGGGGGAGTTGTACACTCTTTAAAGGGGTGGTGGATCATCCCCCAAGAAGCCATCATAAAAGTCTAATTCAGAGCCTGTGTCCTCGACCACTCAATGAAGACTCCGCAGCATCAGACCATGATCTACAATACCAAACAGTGCAGAGAAATATAATTCCTCCCTATAGGATACAGCATGAACCCTTCTACCTTCAATATCCTTCCATCCCCTGAGTCTTGGCAAATCAGTAATCTCCCTGTGCCTACCAAAAATTCAATGTGTCCTTAACTGGTGCTCATGTAAAGTGCTCCAATAACTTTGGGTCGAGTTAGTGCTGTAAGCGCCGGTGTTGACAATTAAATGCCAGTGCCGAGCACCGGAAACAACTGGCTCAAATTAAGCAGTTCATAAGTCACATTCAAACATAGATAATATGGAAAAAGAGATTGGATGAAAGTGGCTATAATATTAAAAAATATACAGCTAGACGAAAGTGGAAGGTGAGACATTTTGAAGACGTGAGGAGTTAACCTTCAGTACGGTGCACACATGTATTTAGGTAGATAAACAAACACCCACCTCTAAAATGTATGGCATTAGGTTAGAATTCCCTTTCATTGGGTGACTTTGTGTCGTTTTCACATACTTTGATGGAGAGAGAAAATCGAGGACCACAATTTTGCCTTGAATTATCTAACGTTGATAATTTCTATAGGCTGTTTTAAAGATGCTTAGAGAATCAATGTTTTAATGCTATTGGGGTTTGCAAAAGCAAACTGGATAGCTGAGTGGGCTATGCACTTCTTGCCATTTACCTTACACCACTATGACCACAACACGAACATTTTCTCGGACTTCACTCTATCCCTCATTCCTCCACCAACTCGTTATCCCCGCATATCTGAACTAATAATTCTAGATGCAAACAAGTCAGCGGAAATGCTGAAATTCACAGAATAAGAATAAGAATAGCCCTAAAACCGATGCTGTGTAGGAATAACAAAAAGTTTATGGAAAAATGGTATCAGATTCTAAACAAATGTTCATTGGATCTAATTCTGTTAATCGTTGAAGAGTTATCTAAAGTATTAGCTGAATTGGAAGATGAGATCAAAAACTTAAAATCAGAAATCAATAATATTCCAGATTTGGATAAAACATTGGAAGATATAAATGCAAAACTAGACCAGTACGCAAAAGAAGTCAATGAACGTAAGGTACGTAAGTACCGCCGCGACACTATAGACTACAAACTAGAGGAAGTGTACACGTGGGCTGAAATTTACAACCCAAAAAAATGGCAACCTTCTTCCCAACCACAGAAAACAACTGCGACATCATCACAGGAGAGTGTAGTTTCAGATTCTGAGATCGTACAATCCAGGAGACCTGTTCAACAAGTTGAAAAACAACAACAAATCAGCGCTACCAAACAGGTGTCTTTTTTGGAGACCAGCCCAGCAGCAAACGCTCCCCCTCGCGTACTAGACGGGGACAAGGAAACAGAGGAAGAAATCGCAAGAAGAACGAGGAGCCAAATGGCGAAAACAACTTAATCATCAACATTTCTTCAACCCGATTGACTCCTGCAGAAGAAAGATTACTAATCAAGGGCATACATTCGTTCCTACTTATAGATCATCGTTGGGTGAAACGGAAATAGCTTTGTTTAAATTTTTCCGTTCTTTAAAATTGAGGTTCTTCTTTAAAGATATACCCACTACAGTCAGTGAAAACAGGTGGGATAAGGATGTCAAGCCCAAGAGCACATTCTGTGCTCCAACCTCTCACAAGACTATTGAAGCCTTCGAAAGGTCTGTGCTCGCGGATGTCCAAAAAATTCCATTTTCTAAACCGGTCAAAACGAATTTATCCATTAAAGAGTGGAATACTTTGAAAAATCTCAGTCACGAGAAAAATCTAACATTTCAAAAAGCCGATAAGGGAGGCGCCCTTATCGTGATGGACACTGACTTTTACATCAACAGTGTAAACAATCACGTTGCCAATCAGAACATTTATTTACCTTTGGAACAAGATCCCACACAAGAATACCAAGCCATCCTACAGAAAATAATTGATCATGCTAAAGAAATGAATTGGATCAGTGATAAAACCAAAAAATGTTTTGAAGTCAAATACCCGAGAAGGCCGCGACTGTACATGTTGCCAAAAATACATAAGGATCCTGTAAATCCTCCGTTTAGACCCATAGTCTCGGCTTGTGGCTCCATCTCGGAACCGATAGGAAGATTCGTGGACAAATTTCTACAGCCCATCGTACAAAAATGTACCACATACATTAAGGATACTACAGCTTTTCTGAAATTATTAAAAACCATTGAATTCGAAGAAGACTCGACCTACTATTTGTGTACTGTAGATGTAGTATCTTTATATACATCGATCCCGCATAGTGAGGGGATCGAAGCATTGGAATGGAGCCTATTACAGAGCGATTTGGATGAATCACAACAAGTATTCATTTTGGAACTAATGCAATTCGCGTTGTTCTATAGCTATTTTGAGTGGCAAGGCAAATTCTTCAATCAGTGCAATGGAACATCCATGGGCTTTGGGGGGGCGCCCTCATACGCCAATATTTATATGCACAAATTTGAACATGATCATATCTTGGAAACTCCGTGCTGGACAAATGGTCTAGTAGTTTTTAAGCGCTACATTGACGACATATTCCTGATCTGGAAAGGCAAAAAGAGCGACTTGGTGAACAACATTGAGCGAATGAATACGCATAATGAGAGAATTAAATTCACGCACATCATAAATGAATCGTCGATAGCTTTTCTTGATGTCAAAGTCTTACTGTGCAACAATAAATTGAGCACCAAAGTGCACATAAAACAAACTGATCGAAACTCATGCTTAATGTTTCAAAGTTTTCACCCGGAGACATTAAAGAAGCATCTTCCTACATCGCAATATATCAGATTGAAGAGCATAACCAGTAATGAATCTGATTTACATACATCATTTGAGATTCAGACCCAGAAATATCGTACAAGGGGGTATTCTGAAACCATCCTAAAGGAATCCATAGACAGAGTGAAAGCCGAATCCAGAGAGTCGTTACTGGAGATAAATAATCTACGCAACAAGAACAAAACTGTATGTGTGCTCAAATATTCTATGGAAGCAATACGAATCAAGCGAATCTTGAACCAACATTGGGCATTAATTGCAGGGGAACCAAACAATGACAGAATTACATTTGCGTATCAAAGGTCACGCAATTTAAAAGAAATTTTAAATGGCCCAAGTAAAGAAAAAACATCACACAGCGGCATGTCCAGATGCCAGAATTGTGTCCATTGTGGCAATATGATTACAGGCAACCAATTCACACATCCCACGAAAGGATATCGAATTGACCTACAACATTCGGCCACATGTGATACCAAGAACATTATATATGCAATAAAGTGTCCCTGTGGTAAAGTATATGTGGACCAAACTGAACGGAAACTAAAAGTGCGTATTAGGGAGCACAAAAGTAACATCAGACTTTCAAACACAAGATCTACGGTGGCCAACCACTGGATTGAAGCACACCACCAAATTTCACAATTAAGATGCACGATTCTTGAGGTGTTAAAACAACGCCGCGACGTGGATCCCAATAAACAAAGACTACAAGCTGAGTTTTTCTGGATCAAAAAAATGAATACCCTACAACCAGTGGGGATGAATGACAGGATCGAATACACCTGTTTCTTATAAAAATCATCTGATCATGTCTGATATCGGGACAGTGACTGTTCTTCACCCCAGGTCCTCTTTCTGTAAATATATCACAAGACGTAATGTATTCTAATGAGGTTACAGAGTGCAGATAATGTTTACTTGAGATAGTTGCTTCTCATAATTGTTTATAATATGCTGCAAGAAATAAGTCAACGTTTTTCTTTATTTTATGAATTATGGTTTGGTAACATGTCCAACACTATCGATATATATCTTAAGAAAATGTCTGAATTGCCGTTATCGGAGTAAACCACATCGTCATTCAATCTGGTGTTTTGAAGCCGTTTCACTCTTGTCATGTGACCCCATCACATGCAAAGGTGTCGGCAGCCTATTGGTTAAACAGTTTAGTGAAGCCGCCATACACGCGTCATGTGACCGCGGTCACATGTAATGATTCCTGGCATCCGATTGGTTAAAAAGGATAGTGAAGCCGTTTGTTATGGCTTCCGAAGCGTTCACGGAGACGTTCTGTTCCTTTTCTTCAAGTAAGTGCTAGAAAATGCTCACAGCTTGTAGAAACTTGCCTCTATGCGTTTTATTTTCAGAACATGCACCTTTAGCGGTGACACTTTGAAAGCCTAATGATGCACCCAACTTACGATATAGGCTTCGAATTTTCAAGCAATTCGCATTATGATATACAACTGTTCGTTATGGTGTCAAACAATGTTTGCATTTAGTTAAACCAGTTAATGCGATCCGTTTTTTATACCATCATGTTCACTTCGTGGTGAATAGATTGTTTTATATATATTGATTTAGTGTGTTGACATAGCAAGATTTAGTTGGTAACTAACCTGGTCCTGTATGTTTTCCCTACAGACCCCTGAGGAAGGGTCCTTGTTTCTTTGACCCGAAATGCATTGGGTGTTTTTTTGAAGATTTGGAAATGAATTAAATGATGAAAACCATATAAAATGAACGCAATGAATATTTGAAAGATGAAAATAAACGTTGAAATCATCCAAAGAATTGAATGATGTTTTGAATTACAATCAGTTGAAAATTTAAAAACTATCGGTTCCAGGTGTGATTGAGCGCACATCATTGTGAGAAGTTCCCTTCTCACTCCACGCTTTTGTTGAAATTCACAAAAGGTCATGAATGATTTCTGAAACCTCTGGAATCCCCGCTTTTGTCCTCTGACTTGGGTCAGTCCTTGTTCCCTGCACTAATCGTAAAATTCTTAGGGGCATATTTCCAAGGGGATAGTGCCACCAGAACGTCACTTTTAGCAACGTTCTAGTGGAACTATGCCCTTGTAAATAAGGTCCTTTTTCAGGCATCACTTAGCATGCAATGGGTGTTGCTTTGGCCGTTCCACCACAACACCCATTGCTTTTAACGCTGCCCCAGATTTACAAGGAGGTGTAAATCTGAGGCAGCACCAAGAACTTACGCAAGAGCTGGCCTTAGAATGGTGTAACAAGGAAAAATACTTATATTCCTACTCGTGTTTACTTTTTCTATCTGTGCTGCATTCTACACCACACATAGAAAGAGAAAAATGCCATTAATGATTGTTTATGTACAGTACATTAAATAATGACAACTTGCTACTTCTATGCGTGCTGCATTATGCAGCACACATAGAAGTAACAAATCGTCATTAGGGATTGTTTATGTGTAGGATGGGACACCTTCCTACACATAAACAATCACTCTGCGCAACACAGGCACTCTTGCACTATGGTGCAAGGGTGCCTGAGTTGGCACTAGGCTGCTAAATTTAGCACCAGCGCTAGGAAAAAAACAGGGATGCACTGTATTATTGTGAATATGGCGCACCGCTGTGTTATGCCACAGCTCTAGTCAAGTCAAGTCAAAAGATCTTTATTCGGAATAAAAACATCCATAAAAGTGCAAACAAAATACAATAAAACTTTGCAGTACATAATGACATCTGGAAAACAAGTCTAGGAGCGATCAGACATAGTCAAATTTCAATTTCATATTTACACGCGAATTGTCCCTTTTGTAAAAACATCTACATACACAATTTAAAAATACACGATTAAAAAGATACAATCTAATCAACATGGTTTAAGAAATGGATGGGTGGTAGCAGCATTATCATTGTGTCCACATAAAACGATCTTTATAAAAGAATATACAGTTTTAAAATTTTATTAAAATACATAGGAAAAAGTGCAATGTGCGATAATTATACATCGGTAAATAAAGTGGCTCGTAATCTGACAGCTGCTCTAAGGAAGCAGCTCACCCTGAATATAACTTCATCCGATCCCAATAATAAAAACGACCTTAATGCCAGTTTAAAATTGGTCAGTTCATGTTTCCTACAGTAGGGCATTAAATAATGAGCGGAAAGCTTTTTATAGAAACCGCAAAAGAACAGGAAATGCATAAGACTCTGTTTCAGGCTGGGGTTACAATGGCAATTCAAACTCTCTAAATGTTTATTGTAACCCAAGGGGAAGTTCAGTAAGTTTACTATACTTCCGTCTCGGAAACGAAACAGTAAACCCCTGTTCCACCTACTAAGTTGCAGACGTAAATACCTATATGGTGGACCAGGATGTTTAATGTGTGGTTCCGAATAGCCCATATATTTAATAACAGTGCATTTAGTCGAGTTCTTCCCTTCACGTTCTCCTCTATACAAATCATATAGTGCCCTAAGAATAATAGTCTTATGGGAGCGGTTTATTAAACTCGGTGTGGAAAACAGAGAACCCTGCCCTACACTTTCAAGGCAGTCTTTTACCGCTTTTAACCACGGTATGCAGTTTGCCCTATCGCATTTTAGACAATCTAGAATTATTTCACGGGTCAAAATGGCAGCCGGGTTATCCCATAGCTTTAGCCAGAAGAGTACTGGTCTCGATCTTACAAAATCTCCTATGTATGGAATATTTAACTCATTGTGGCATACATAGTTAGGGGAACAGATAACCCCGCCGAGCACCTTCCGACAAAACCGGTTTTCTTCCATTTGAATGTGGGAGCATTTTGTGTAGCCCCAGACCTCGGCGCCATAGGTACCAGTTGGCATACATTGAGTTTGATAGATCTTAACCAGTGGTGTGATTACGTCAGCATAGTTGGGTTGTCTCAAAGAAGTGACACAATTTATAGCCTTGCCCAACTTATTCCTAGCATAAGATACATGTGCATGCCATGTACCAGTGTTTGAGAACAGCAACCCCAGATATGGAAAGGTACTGGTACTTTTCAAAACATTTGACCCTGATTTGATCTCGGCAATTTTATAATTCTTAGGACCGCAGCTCATGATTAATGATTTTTTAAAATTAGTTGTCAAGCCTAAATCGGCCATAAAAAGAACAAACCCGGAAATTAAAATGCGGAGTGCCTTCGGGGTGCGGCCCATCAGGACCGCATCGTCAGCGTAAAGAAGGGTAGGTATTGGGACTCCATTTACATGAGGTACATCTTTTGTTAAAATACTCAGGGCGCCGCTTAAATTATTAATATACAAGATAAACAGGAGGGGGGCCAGCACAGCTCTACACTCAGACATTTTCTCGTAATATGCCCCTCGGTTTCCTCTCTCGCGCTACCTCTAATTAGTTTACCAAGTTACCCAAATCATAGTAGTGTGGCATTTTCAACACTGCTACCAAGCAGGGAATTCCAATGAACCATCAGTTCCCTTCACAAACACCACTTGAAAATGTGTGCCTCCCAGTTGCGGCTCCTGGTGGGAGTGCTACGGGGCAGTGATGTGGGGTCGGGGTGGGGCAGGGTGAGGGTGAGGGGTAAAAAACACCGGAATACAGATGAATGCAGGTAAGTTGACAATTAAATCAATAAAATGAATTCCGTTGCGCACGCTGCCTCGCCAAAGGCGAGGCAGCGCGTGCAACTTAATCTGTTTTATTTATTCAATTGTCAACTTACATGCATTCATCCATTTTCCGGTGTTTACTTCCCCCCACCCTGCCACTCGCCCGCCCCATGTCACCGCCCGGTAGCACTCCCACCAGGAGCTGCTACTGGTGCCTCCAGACTAACAGTACAAACTGTGTCCCAGCAGCCTCTGAGCGCTTTTGGACCCATGTGGCCGCTGGGGTTCCCCAGCAGGCAATCCCAATAAAGTATGTCACAGAGACTAGTTGAAGCTGTGTACCCTTGGATGCCAGGACAAATTGCATCTACCAGCACCACATATCACTGTACTAGACTCACTATGGCAGAAATCCTGCTAATGTGGCAGATTTCCTGCAGCACTAAGGTCAGTAAATTCTGCAAGTGCTGTGTATGTGAATCAAGAACAAGGGCATTCTTTCTGTGGTGGAAAGTTGCATATAACACTTCAAAACGTTTTGCGAGCCAGTGGCACACAAAGGGAGGAATAGTCTCTAATGAAAGCAAGGTAAAATTTCAATTTCTCCTGTTTAGGAATTAAAAAAAATAAAAATGGGGTGCAGGCAGTGAGCACCTCACACCTCAGGCACCTCAGGCACCTGGCTTATTAATGCAAGCTATGCCCCTGTTGTCAATGTCTTGCTTGCTCAGAGCCATTTTTAACAAAAGCAACAACACATCCTTTTAGGATTGATTCATTAGTAGAAACCAATAAAATTGATTGATTTTTAGATAATCCACTCACAAATGAATGTAAATATAAATGTTAAGAGACATGGAACTTGTACAATAATACTTTATGTACAACAAAAGCATAAAAAAACACTCAATATCAAACGGATCTACACAGATATCACTACTACTCTGTGAAAAGTGACCACATGGTGCAAGTGGGTGCACTTAAAAGCAACAATAGTCAATGATTGTAAAAAGGCAATAGACAATGAGATGGTCAGGTGCAGGGCTAAAACAACAAATGACTACATTGATTAAGGAATCATTCCACCATTATTCTCAGTGGCTCCAGATTGACCAATTTCTTGTTCAACTGTCTATAGCCCATTATTGTCAATGACATTTTGACTCTTAGAGGAGTTTGTGGGGCATCATGGGGATATTCAATCAAGGGTTTGTAAGCAAACTACTCACACGTGAGGGTCTCAAGGAGCTGGAGGGGCGGGGGATGACAGAGGACATGTTTCAGAAATAGGGAAATAGGGTAGATCCTCATTCACTTATGGAATTTTTATTGCTTTTGTTTATTGTGTACCCCACCCTTCTTAGGTCTACTGGTAGCTCCTGTGGTTGTTATAACAATGAAGATTTAAGACATGGGCAAAGTGGTCAATTGCCCAGGGCAGTCACCATACATTGGCTCCCTGAGAAAGTGAATTTACTCTCTTACCTTACCTTTATTACTATATGCAAACCACTCCCCTCTCTCTACCTTTACATCTGTTTCTCTGTGCCCAATTTCGTTTTAGGGTTTTTGGGAGCCCCTGGCTAGGTATATTTCAACAGTTTTTGATTGGCACACCATTTCTGAAAGTTTGTTTGGCTTCATGTAGGCTTGAATTAGCAGAAATAAGTAATGAAGTACAAAATTATTCTAAACAGCCCCCCCCCCCCCAAAAAAACATGTCATTTCCAGGGCCCCAAACATTCTTAAGATGAAATTGTGTTTGCCTGTTCGTGAGCATATATAGTAGCCCTCAGTGGCCGCTGCTTGCATCTATAGAGAGGGTTCCCAATGGAAAGAGCATGCCTTACAAAAAACGAACTTTAAAATTCTGAAGTAGGCATCTTTGGTCGAGGAATAATCTGCAATGGCCATCTTTGGTCGAGGAATAATCTGCAATGGCCATCTTTGCTGGAGGTATAGTCTGCAATGGCCATCTTTGGTCGAGGAATAATCTGCAATGGCCATTTTTGCTGGTGTTATAGTCTGCAATGGCCATCTTTGGTGAGGAATAATCTGCAATGGCCATCTTTGGTGGAGGAATAATCTGCAATGGCCATCTTTGGTGGAGGAATAATCTGCAATGACCATCTTTGGTGGAGGAATAATCTGCAATTACCATTTTTGCTGGAGGAATAATCTGCAATGGCCAGTTTGGTCGAGGAATAATCTGTAATGGCCATTTTTGCTGGAAGAGTAATCTGCAATGGCCATTTTTGCTGGTGGAATAATCTGCAATGACCATGTTTGGTGGAGGAATAATCTGCAATGACTATCTTTGGTGGAGGAATAATCTGCAATGACCATGTTTGGTGGAGGAATAATCTGCAATGGCCAACTCTGGTGGAGGAATAATCCGCAATGGCCATCTTTGATGGAGAAATAAAACCATCAAGGGCTGCCATAACAGACGCAAGATGTCTGTTCAGCAGGTTTGTAACAATATTTTGGGGGGCCTGGGTCACCAACTTCTTGCGGCCCCGTCTCTGGCTTCCCTGCAGCACAGCCATCTGATACGAACCAGAAGCAATGCACATCTGGAGGCTACTCTAGCATATGGCACCGCCTGGCAGTGACTGCCATTGCCTTCCACAATGTAAATATACCACAAAAGAAGGCAATGTCCTGCTGTATAGTAGCACTCATTTTATGCATTGTAAGGCAAGGAAGTGCAGTCTGAGATACCTTTAATCCTAGAATGTCCTTTTTTTGAACTTTCTAATGTCAGGTCTGCAGAATGCTCGTGATTTCCATCAAGCACAAGGCGGTCCAAGGCCATCCCTATAGTCTGCAACAAACCTTAATGCCTGGGTGAGTTGATGAACTGTGATGGAGGAGAGAAAACTCTTTGTACAGCAGGGAGGATCAGTTACAGAGCACGTACAGCATTGACCCCAGAGGACAATACCTGGCTAAGATCTCTCTTCAACATATTTTATTAAAAATGATTTTATATTAACTGTGACATATTTCTAGAGCATAGACAGTCGGTTATGTCTGCAAATGAAAAAGCACAGTGCAGAAGTCTACACACGCACAGAATATATTTTGCCTGATGTATGGAAATCTCATTGCCATCTGTGTGAAGGCGGCTAATGTTGAGATCGTATAATACAGTTGAAATACTATTTCTTTTTCTCAATAACTTACTTTCCCTAAAAAACAACCTCTTTGAAAGCCACATGGATTTCCAACATCCCTGTTGGTGAACCAAAGATAAACCTTCCAGGAAAACTTATAGATCGATACTACTCTAAAATGAATGTTAACTTTGTGTAGTGACAAATACATCTTTGAGTCATAACAAAGCTTTCCATTTGACAGAACCAACTTCTCCAATCAGTCTCAGTTTGCTCTTCAATTTTTATTCTTTATAATTCATGAATGAGTACATCATTATATGGCTGCCTCTTTGTTCGGCTGTCTGGCTGACTTGTGTTTTTTGGTGTTCCTTCACCAGCAGAGTTCAATGGTCTTTTGAATTTCTAGATCCACTTAAATTGTATCACCACACATGCAACTTCACCGCCCAAGCTACAGAAAGAATGATGCTTTGTGTACCTGAGACCCTAAATGAGGTACAGGCCTTTTTACTTCTACACTTGGAGGAGTATTTTACCATCCCTCTCTGTGTAAAACCTGCTCAGCCCATTTTACTAGATATATTGTTATTTAAAGTTGCAAGGGAACGCTACAGATTATGATTGGGCCACAGTTGTCTAACCCCTCTATTTTCAAGGGGTTTGAGTTCTGAGCTGGGTGGAGTTTACCGTGCCTCAGTAATTACCACAAGCTATAAAGTCTACACACTGTGTTACATTTCGAAAGGGGAAAGAGCTGAACTTTAGCAGGGGAAAAGATAAGGCATTTATTGCTACATTTGGATTTTGTGTAAAAGGTTGAGTTGAATTTTAATGGTGAGATAAGTAACACTTTCCTTTTGGTGGTAATTGTGATCAGGGCCTTACTCACAATTTTCCAGTTGTTAACAGGAAACCGGGGGCACTGTTCATTCCTTTGGTTCAGTGAGTTACTGACCATCCAAATATGTTGACAGCCTTTCTCAAGCATAGGCTCAAAAACTTTGCAACCCATGTGTCACCTAGTACAAATGCTAGTCCATTCCCATCACCGGATGTATGAAGGAACCCAACATGCATTTCTCACACATGCCTTAACACCGCAGTCAGTACCCCGACTGCGACGTTACCACACATTCCTTTACCACGCAAGTCATTACAACGACTTGCCTTAGGAGGGTGCTGGACTTTGGAATAGTATAAATTACTATTCCAACTCCAGTCAGTGTATCAGTAGAGAAGGTGTTGGACTTAAAATCCAACACCAGTCCAACAACGTGCCCCCTAAAGCAAGTAGTTGCATGGTAAAGGAACGCGTTGTAACGTCCCAGTCGGGGTAGTGCCTGTGGTGTAAAGGCACATCGTGGTCTTGACTAAGTTGTAAAGGATGTTTCCCCCATTACCAGATGTCCTCCTGTGGTTTCATTGTCTTCATAGAGCAGTGGATCATTATATGGTCACCTTTTGGGCGGTGTTGGGTGCTATGATATCAGCAAACAATGGTGTCAAATGAACTTGTCAACCTGACATTCAAAGATTGACTTTTGGGCAAGTACTTTGGCATCTAAATTCCATAATTTTTAATCGATTGGATTCCTGGTTCACATTTGGGTAGCTACTTTTGTTAAACTTTTGTCACATTCTTCCAATGGCAGGATTATCCTAGCCTAGCGATTCTTAACCTGGAGTCGGCGTGCCCCCGGGGGGTCTATGGCACTCACTCAGGGAGCCTGTGACTGTCTAGATCATTATATAATATTAGCAAACTAATAAAGCATAGATAAATTAAAAAAAATAACTTTGTAAATAGGAAGGAATTTGAAATTGGATGCTAGCAATAAATTTGTATCCTAATCTTGATGGACGATTGGTTAGTTCAATTGATGCGGTGACAAAAAGAAAGCATGCATTAGGAGCAAAAGAAACAGAGTGATATGCTAGAATTTAGCTTAACGTTGCGTGCCACTTCGTATTTCAGAAATAAAACGACATTTAAAAAACCTGCAATCATACAATTCAAATTCAAATTCAAACGGAAGCATAGTTTTTGTTTGCAAATTAAACAAAATATTTCATAATTTGTGTCTTTTTTGATGCATAGTTGTTCCTGTATTTCAAATCATAGAAATTGCTTAGGAGGGGTTCTCGGCTTCCAATAAGATTCAGTGGGGTTGCTACAGATTTTGAAATAAATACCACACGCTGGAGTAAATCTTTGTTGAGTGACATAACTACAATTGAAGAGATGATGAGGCTTTATTATCTAAAGTGCTCGGAACCAAGGGCCAGATGTATGACCATTTCATTTTTTGAGCCTCTAATTGCTAATTTTTTGTGACTCACAATGTGGTCAGAAATGACCTACCTCATCAGTGTTCATGGAATGGGCTGCAATTTGCGACTCATTGGAAATGGCTTGTAATCATAGGGATGGTGGCTTGCTGAGGTCAGCAGACCACTACGTCTATGATTTCTTTTTAAATACTGCAATTCTTTTTATTGAAATGAAGCCCGTTTTCCTTAAAGGAAAATGGGCTGCATTTAAAACGGCCTGCATTTCAAAAATAAAAATGAAAAAATACCTTTTCATTTTTTAGGAGTAGGCAGAGGTGTGTATGACCACGGCCTGCTCTTAAAATTTTTTGGTGCCCACATTCATAAATGGGAAGGTGTTCCTTGGTGACCCTTTCACGTTTGTGAATGGGTTACTGTAGTTACCAGGCGCACACGAGAACTCTTGAGCTGGTTCATTTATTGGCTACATTCATCACAGAGCAAGTCGCACTGGCTCTGTTGTGAATGTCATACACAGTCAGTAAAATATGATGTTTTGTGAATGCATTCTGGTTGCAAAACATTGTACATGCCCCTGCAACTTGTTATTAGGAAGTGACGCCCTTGGCACACCCCTTCCTAATACCGACTTGCAAACCCTATTGTGCAAGTTGGTAATAGGTTACTGACTTTCGCAAAATAGGATTAGTACATTCTAAAATCCATTTTAGCAGTCGCCAAAGGCCTGATTCTGCGTTTGCGACCACTAATACTGAACTGTCATACATCTGGCCACAAATGATAAATGACAGTACTCTACAAGGACAAAGCCCTTTAAATATAAACAGCTTCAGGTCAGAAAAGGCCTGATACACTGGAAAGTATAAATGGAGTTGAGCCTAAAAAAGGTAGAGCTACACAGAATCTGTTAACTTCCTTCTATACATGAAGAGAGAGGTACAGATACTGCCTGCTCATTGGTGAAAGGACATTTATATAAGTGTACTTTTTAAAATAGATGGCGAAGCACAAACCTAGCTCCAAGAAGCTGCAAAAGGCTGCAGAGAGAAAAGTGTTTTGCAACATGTGCATCATAAGCTTGTAAGTTGGTAGACAAAACATTCCATAGGTTATTTTTAGGCTGATTTTGGAATAGAGAAACTAGGCTGTGGGAAAAAGTATTGACAAAAAGTAATTCAGATAGCACTAGATAGCAAAGTTGGGCATTTTTCTAAGTCTTTTATTCTTGCACATATCAGACATTTTGGCACAGGTAGAAGAAGTGAATTGCCATGAATTGCATAACATTTTATGACACACCAAAGCAGAGATTAGAAAACAGTTTACCTGTTTCCAAGGTCAGCACTGTAGATGCTGGGCTACTTTCCAAGTAGACTGTAGTCTACTTATTGAAGTATGTTGTCATACATGCACACTCACAAACAATGCACTTACATACATGTACACTTCCAGGCAGGCTGGTGCATTGAGGTACATTGGATATAAGTACGATAACACACTGGTCTGGCACTAACCCGAGCACATGTACACTCTGAGCAACAAGGGGCAGAAAACAAGATCTACAGCGTAAAGTAGGTTTGCTTGACTTTATCGACAGTGATGTGACCATCAGAAGTACAGCAACCTCGGGCTAAGGGTGTAAGAGACCTTGACCATCCCACACTAATTATGGCTTTGTTTTACTACCCAGCTTAAGGCAACAGGTCCATTTTCTTGTCTAACATAGGGCCACACCCTTGGTACACTACTGCTCCTGGACTTTCTGGTAAGACACAAGTTAGTGGTCTAAGCCTAACTCAATGGAGGCGAGTGTCGGTACAGAGTAGCACAATCATCTCAGTCAAGGGTGTAGCTTCCACTGGTGCAGCTAGTGCAGTCGCACCGGGGGAGCACTGAATCTTGATTATTGCTGCATTTCACAGTTCAAACTGCGGCCAGGAATACCCATTCCCTTCCTTGCTCTAGGGCCAGTGAAAAACTTCCTACGCTGCTGATCTCAATTTCAATAATGTTTGAATGTTCTGTAAGACTGTGTGTTTCACAACTGGACTCGGACAATACACTGGTACTAAGTTTATCGGTGTGTAGGCTTCAGATTTGTGCTGGTTACAATACATTTTATGAGAAGCAGAGCATGAGAGGGGCTTAAGGAGCAGTAGGAAGGGAGAGGAGTACAGATTGTGAGGGGTAAAATAAAGACTTTTAAAGACATTTAAAACAGAGCTTAGTGTGTGTGCATTTTTATCTGCATGTGTATGTAAAAATCCCAAGTGAAATCTGACAAACGCCTCACCATACCCAACTTAATGTAGCTGTACCCAACTGTTTACTACAGACTATATGAATTAGGGGTTGTAACACATCCAAACATCCCCAATGAAACTACGCCCCTGGATATCTGAGCTATGGAGCATTGAAACCAGGGCTCCTGGCTAAGCACTCTAAGTAGTGTTTGAAAAGCTGCAATGTTCAAAAATCCGAAGATGCACCTAAAAGAGGAAACACACAGAAACAAAGCAATGCAGTAAGGAAGGAACTGCTCAAACTGGGTTCTTTCAGAAATGGCTACTCATTGCAAAGCATGAACAGTGACCACTAGCACACTGTAACAAAAGGGAGATGTATCTACTGCCAAAAATGGTTACTTTGTGGCAATTCACTGTTCGTCATGGTTCGAGAGGAGGACAATGAGTGACCATTGGTATCCAACAATGTTAAAAGGTTGCGTGGACCTATTGGTATTTGAACCTGTGACCATGGGGTCAAACACAAATGCCTGAAGTGGATACATTAGTTTGCGGAGCCTCCCAAGCTAGCTTTATAATATAAATATAACATAAGGCATAGACCATGATAACAGGATGAGAAAACTACAGCAAATGAGTCACAGACTACCATGGGTGCAGTAAGTACATCATTATATGATTGTTCCAATTTTGGATGGCAATTGAGGTCTTGTGGGACTGAGCTGTTGGTGTCACTTGTGTCATACAGTTCCTATAAAACCCATATAGGATCTGCGCGTTTAGGCAACATACACTGTAGGACTGGCGTCAGACTGATTCTAGACACCCCCACTGGGTATGTTGGCATGTATACCAGCTCGCTCACATTGCCACTAGAAACTCCTCTTACCAAGGAGGTAATAGTTCTTAGTAACTATTCAAACATGACAACCCTGATTCCTCAGGAACTTGGAAACAGTGTACTACTTTTCTCTCAGTCACTCGTGCTCACTTAGTCTCGGAGAGTTACACAGAATAAACGGTATGGACGTTTTTCAATAAGTATTCATTGAACAGTCGTTACTCTAGGGTAAAATAGGTGTGCTGAAACAACCACTAGACAGTAACAGATATAAATGATTAGAAGCACTAAGAAAGTCAAAGGATGGTAAATTTCTACCATTTTGCATAACCATGAATACAGACAAGTATATAAAATACATGACAGTGAAATAGGTACTCCTACGATTCTATCCTAACGAGATGTACCTAAGTGTACCTAGCATGTGTGTAGGTGTTAAGCCAAGAATCCCTCTAGGATAAAGCCAACCCCATTACCTGAAGTGAGAGACTGTGGGACCCCGTCTTGGTCGCAAGCTGGACACCCCGCAAGGGATGTTAGACCACTGCGAGCTGGAGTACCTGCATGTAGGAATCTCTGCGTCTCGAGTCAGTGTGTCGTCAAGGAAGTCCTGATCTCCTCTGACTATCTCAGCAGGATGTGAAGGGGGGTCTACCCTGCTGTGCCATTGATGGATTTAGGATGACGTTGGGAATGTACCTTGTACATAGTTATTATGCAGGAGATGGTAGTCCTGTTGAGTTTCCAAGAATCCAAGAATCCTCATGCATAATGTATGAGACTATTTTTCAGGGAAAACCCCACGTTCTGTAAACAGTACCGTAACTAGGTAAAGGGTCAGCCTTAATAGCCCGTTATGTATGTAATGTAGGAATGAATAAAGGTGAAAGGCTGGGATGTTACCAGGGCCTATATTGGGTTACCTATATGGAATATAACACTTGATCTGGTCAAAAGTTAAGAATGAATCATTACACTAGAAAGGCAATGAGTCACCACAAGCGTGGATATGTTGGGCTATGGTTACCATGCACAAGTATCTGTAACCAGTCACTGGTAGACATAGCCTTGTATTACCCAAAAGAATGCAAGTAAAAACTTCAGTTTATGGCTTGGAGACACTTGATGGACTAAACCAACCATCTCCAGAGTGGGATAGAGTAGAGTACTTGGTGCAAGTATGCCTCATAGAGCTACTCCATAGCACTCGAGGGTATATACACAAAAGAAGAAGCAAGAGTAAGCCCAAGGACAGAAACTGAATATACTTGTTTTATGAGCAGTGTGAGGATGTCCATTTATCTTAATGTGTTTTGCCACTTATTCATTTATTTCAAACTCTGAATTTTTTTACATATGCTCTTGACTGAGCTCTGCTACAAGGGCTCAGTTCCATGTGCTCCGGTAAAACAATTTGAGTTTCTTTGCCTAGTATAACTTTACTAACAATACTAGTACCGGTTCGACTCCATTCTATGTCGGGACTCTATCTTATTTATTTATTTATTTATTTATAAAGTTTTATATAGCGCGAACCAGATCCCGAAGGATATCAGAGCGCTTTACAAAAGGGTCGAAAGGAAGGTCATAATGTGTTATTGCATATTGTTCGCTTATGGAAGCTGCAGTGGAGGATAATATGTCACCACCATTTGAAGGAACTTTCAATCAGTCTAGTAACAATTCTCTTAAAGGTTTGCTACAGAAACAACATCTCAGTCAAATAAATGCAACGTTTTCAATTTGGGGCTACAGTTTTGGTAAGTGTGAGCAACATTAAATGTTCATCATCTGTGAAAGTGAGACAATGAGACTCAGCTTTGTGACTGGGGAACTTTACACCTTCTACCCACTATGCCTATGCAATCCCACAGGCCAAGAGTTCAAAATGATTATATACAATAAACAGGAAAGAGGAGAAGAGTTGAGCTCATTGCCTCAAGAGAAGGCATACCTCAAACTCTATGCTTCCTGCGGTCTGTGGGACATCCTTGTATAATGCCAGCAATCAACACTGATCTGCCTATACACAACAATTGAACAACAAGTGTACAGTCCCTTAAACAAAACCCGAACATCATAGCAGTCTATGGCATTTCTATATGTAGGACATTGTAAGACCTGACATCCTTGCAGTGGTATTCCCCAGACTTTTACCTTTACTCCCCAGTTTTTTTTACATTAGAATTCTGCATACTTTACCCCTGCTAACCAGTAGTAAAGTGCTTGTGCTCTCTCCCCTAAACATGGTAAAATTGACCTACACTTGATTGGTACATTTAATTTACTTATACATCACTAGTATATGATAATGCATGTACATATGGCCTGTATATTAAATGCTACTACTGGGCTGTAGCACTCATTGTGCCACCCACTAAAATAAACCTGTAAAACATGTCTTGTCTTAAGCCTACCGCTGCAGACAATAGAGCAGTTTTAAAATGCCATTCGACATGGCAAAAGAAATTTGTTAATGCGTAAACGAATCGCAGTTGCACACCATTATCGGTCCATTTTTATGATTTGGTTTGTAGCACAGTGTAGCTGCAATTCGTCACTTATTTAAAAGAAATGTGTTACCAGGCCTAAACCTTCCTTTTTAATATTTATAAGTCACCCCCTAAGGTAGGCCCTAAATGCTCACAGTGTGTGGTATTTAAAAAGTAAGATGTGTGTACTTCAGTTTTACATGTCCGGATAGTGAAAAACATCTAAAGTCCTTTTTTTATTGTAGCAAGGCTATCTGTCCCAAATGGAGACTTGGAGACTAAAACTGGTTTAACTTATTATACATAATAAGTGATACCTTCAGCTTGGTAACAGATACAGAAATACTTCTTCTACTCATTTGAATTGTAATTTAAATTCCTTTACTGTTAAAGTCCAATTTTAAGTTACTATTTTGAAAATGCCACTTTTAGAATTTTTTTATTTTTCTGCCTAAATTAAATGTGCCTTTGAGTGAGTGTTCAGGGTCACAATACTGTGATAGCTCTCCTGTGGTGTGATGTATATTCCTTCCAGACACAGAGACAAAATGGTCTTGGGTCAGGGTGTTCCTCTTCTGAGCAGGATGTCCTGGGAATTGTACTCAGCCCTTCTTGAGCTTCAAATGTTCGTCTGAGGGCTGTGTCCACCCACTTCCTGACTTCTTCAGCTGCCTGTCCTTCTACATGACAAATGCAGCTCACACCTAGGCGTGCCTGCCTGTGTCCCTCTAGACAGATTGGAGCCAAACCCAGGAAAGTGTAAAGGTTAGACAAAGGGGAAATTCCCCACCCACAGGCTGGCACTGGGTATAAAAATGGCACCTTCAGAGCCTCTCATCAGAACACTCCTGGCCCAATGGAAGATTCAGAAGGGCTACATTGCTGTCCTACGAAGGAAAATTGCACTGCTTGCCTTGATCCCAGAATCCACAGTAGTGACTCCAAGGGTCAGTTGGCTGACCTGTTGGAGCTACATGGACACAACAAGCATCAAGAGGCCTTCACTGCAACTGTCAGTCAGTGAAGCTTTATTAGATTTTAATTTAAAAATCATAAAAGCATCAACAATACATAAATAAACACCATAAAATTACATAAACACTGTAACATTTCATTACAAAGTTAATAAAACAAGATTAAATAAATATATCGAGTCAGCTAATCAATATGCATAGATTTCATTTTCAATAAAACAGCTCTAAAACAAAAAGACATACGTACATACTGTGGAGTCGGGGGAGAGCATTAAGCAAGCCTCTATCAGTAAAATACTTATCAGTTACATCGTACCCTATCAGTTTAGCTCAAACTTATGAGTGGACTCTTAGTGGTGGGGTTTTAAAAATAAAATTTTTGGACAAAAGTTCAAAACTATTGGGGGCTAAAAGGTTAGTTGCGCTATAGAGACGAGGTTCCCTTCCCCAGGAGTAGTATTTCTTTACCGGTAGTCTGTGTATCGGAATATGTGGGGGGCTCGGGTAAAAATCGTGCAAATCCCAAATGCGAATAGTGCCATGTCTCTCTTTGGGGGGCAAAATCGTAAATAGGGGACGATATTCCTATTTTTAAATTTAATTAGCACCAGGTCCCCAGCGATGTCTTTGGGCAGCGTGCCTAACCACCCCACCCTCCTGACATTCAGGATGCCACCATCTAGCTCAGGTGGCAAAGGTCTATTGTTTTGTAGCCAGAAAATGACCTTATTTAGTAGGTCCTTCTGTGATTCGTGTGTTCCATGGCTGAGGGCAGGGACCCCAGAGAGGACAGATACATATGGGGCGGCTTCAGGAGGTAAGTTGATACATGGCATTCTTACCGGAGCTGGTCTAACCACTGTATGAGTTTGTAACGCAGGTTTTAAAGTTACTTTGTGGCCTATTGGGGTAGGTATACAGGGAGGCTGTATTTGAGTTTCACCATTCTTACAAATACCAGACTTATGCTTTTCAGGGGCGGTGGGAGGGTTTGGGCAGGCGGGTGTAGCCATTTTATTATTTGGAGGAGGATACTTTTTGATTACTTCCTCGATGCTAATCAGCCTGTCCCCAAGTCGTTGATTTTTAAGACCAAGGGTGAGATGACGGCTAACAACAGTTGCTCAATTTGGGTTAATAAAGTCAATTGGGGGGACAAGACAGGGTCGTCTAATTTGGCCGCGGCCGTGACCTTCATTGATGTTGTTAATTTAGAGGGAGATGATGTTGGGCTGGTGCACAGATTTTGTGTACTTGCATAGTTCCCAGTGTCAATTTCGCTGTCGTGCTTCCCTCTAATATTGAGATCCAGGGGCGAAGCGTTTACTTGATTTTGGTCTTTATTTACAGGTGATGCTAGGTCCCGTGGGAAGCCATTAGAAATAACACAGTTAGTGCCCACAGTAGGGGAGGTTATAGCATCAGGGACGTACTTTGTGCCACACAGGGCGTTGAGCTCTTCCCAAATGGACATAGTGTCTATGATATTGATGGAAACGGCAGAATAGTCAATATAGTCAATAAAATTGAAGCATCACAATACCTCCTCCTGTGATAGAGTCAAATGGGGTGGCCCGTCCCGTCCTCCTCAGGTCCTCTGAGGGCCACAGAGGGTCCGCCCTTAGCCCGGGCTTCGCCCGGCGTCCCGCGAAGCGGAGCAGAGCGCTGCTTTAAGGCGCCTCCTGGCGCTCTCGTGATGTCAGAATGCAGCGCCGCCGCTGAGGCTGCCGGGAGATGTAGTCCCGGGGCAGCGGCGCTGTGGGCAGCAAAGATTGACTCCTGGCGGTGGCGGCTGCAGTGGGGGCCTCCTCGCTTCCCCCCTCCAAGTTTGTAAGTCTCCCCCTGAAACTGTCCAACTGACCAACACCAACTCGCCCTCCCTGAGTCCTGCTGTTGGCCTCTGCTGGAGAAAGCACTGACTCCTAAGAGGTACCCTCAGGTCCTGGACCTTTGGCTGGTATTAGAGTTTACTCCGTCTGCTTCAAACACAAGCTAGAGTTGAAAATCTAGAAGTTTGAGGCTTTTTGCCACCACTAGCGGGCTCCTCGCGGCTGCAACAATTGCCATATCTCCAACCATCAAGAAGTTCGAATGGCGACCTGTTCTGCGCCTCAAACAGTGACAGCCTGCATCTCCCACTAATGCGAATTTCCATCTGAAGCTCCTCACGTGGACTCGCACTTTCAGAAGGTAAACTATTCACCGCTGTGATCAGCCCGAACTTGTGACTGCCCCTGTCCAGCATGACCAGACCAGTGCTTTGCGCCTTTTGGCTCTATTTTCACCTAAACCTTCAAAAATGACTCCAGCTCTACGTATTGGATTTTTATCATTTTGGTGTCATTTTATTTATTAAAATGTACTTTATGTTTCCTTGTGTTGTTTTTTCATCTTATTACTGTTTGAGTGCTGTAAGAATATCTTACACGTTGACTCTAAGTTAAGCCAAACTGCTTTTGTTCCAAGCTACCAGAGGGTTACGCACAGGTCTATTTAGTGACTTTTGTGGTTTGTATTTTGTTTATTACTTGAGTGGGACTCTCACCCACCTCAACTAATAAACCAATTTCTTACAGCCATTCAGGACACAAGACTGTATCCGTTGATAGATGCAATAGTGAGAACCTGTATGAAAATATACATATAACAATGAACTTGTATAAGGGCCTTTGGCATTGGAGCATTCCTCTGTAGGAGGGTCCCCATTTGGAAATGTAGTAGTATGAAAATACAAACATGAATGAGAGAGTACGTTTACAAATGCTTATCTCCATGAGAGCTTTAATGTAGGATAGTGTGTGCTTAAAGGCATGTACTCTGCCTGGGTAAGGCTCTAATGTGTGTTTGATAGTCCATCCGGATTTGAACTTATTGACATGAGGGCCCCTCTTTATAAGAGAGTATATCTGTGAGGCTGTATCTGTGAATGTATAGCTGTATGAGACTATACATGCATCCTCATACAAGGGACACCCTTTATGAAGGTGTCCCTGCACGCAAGAGTACTAGCATAAGGGCATGCAATTTTATTGGTCGTACAAAAGTGAAGAAATCAGAGATTAAAAAGAAAAGTGACCATGACAAAGTTGTAACCAAAAACACATTCATCACCTCGTCATCTATAAGCAATGCTAATGAGTTGTTTAATTTATGGAGAGAGAAACAGTTAAACCAAAACATGGCTTTTTACACTTGACAAACTTTCCAGGAGCCTGGCTGCTGCGCGACTCACGTGTGCAACCTACTGCTATAGCGCCGGGACACCTCTATTGAGGTAGCTGTTCGTGCTCTATAAATAGCTGTATTATTATTGTATTTGTATTATTATTATTATTGTACTATGGTCCTGATTATAAGGTGCTCTGAAAAAAAGTTGCTGGCCAGTATCCCCACACTAAAAATCTTGCTATTGTATTTGTCCCCAAAATGGGGGATAACATGCAGGTCTGGGTTTACCAGGTCTAATTACTCATGTGTTGCCCCCATTCCGGGATAAATCTGCTGCAGTGAGTAGGCGGTAAATAAAAGCAGAGCGGCCAGTGCAGGGTGAGTGCCAGAAGGCAGGGGGGCACCAGGCCACAGCAGAGGTGGGAAGGTGGTCAGGCAGAGGCCAGGGTCTGAGGCTGCTGACAGCTCAAGCCTCATCTGCTTTTTTCAGGCTGGGTTTTCTGGCTGATAAAATTGGTCTGGTGTTACTTGCACTTCGGAAATCCAGCTGTGGCCGCTTACAATTGGGTGGAGCAGTATCACATCTGGGAACACTGCTTTCCCCAACTCCAAGGTGGGGCCTTACCAGTGTTGCGTGAGTGGGGAGACAGCTAAGGTCCTGGCAGGCAGATGTCATTTATCATTTTGATGTAACGTGATCTCTCCAGCAACAGCTTTCCTGTTAGATGGGATTTATATCTGTTAGAGATTGAGAATCTTTTCAGGATGTGCGTGTTCAGTGCACCTCTGCTGAGTGCTCTTTTATTTCCAGACATCAGAATGAGTCTGTCTTCTAGAAATGTGGCAGGACAGACGGGAAATCCCACGAGTGAAGATTGTAGACAACATTCGGGCGCTGGAGATACTTCTGTTATGCTAACATTGCACCTGATCAGCTAATTAACCCCTTTTTTCCCATAAGAGCTTAATTTTTGATAGGGTCGCTCAGCCGGTGCTGCCGAACGCCAGTGTTGCTCAGTTTGGATGCTGCCTATTCTTTAATTATCTAAATGCCTCTTCATTCCACCACCCTACACATATTCAGCTAGATTCATCAAGCTGAAATCCGCTGGCAAAGGGGCAGATTCTCAGAATCTGCCCCTTTGCGACCGGTATTTTTGCATTTGGGATGCATCATCCCAAATGCAAAAATCGCTAATTAAGAATTTGCTAAATTGCGATTCTTTGCATTTAAGGAATCTCAAATTGAGATTCCTTAAATGCAATGCATGAAAGTGAAAAAAATAGCGAATGCGCTCTCAGGGCACGCAAATTTTCATGAAGTACAAATTCGTGGTAATTTGAAAAAACTTTGAAAAATGCACTAAAGTGCATTTTTCAAAGTTTCATGTTGCGCACACACATGCCCTAAGGGCATGTGTGTGCGCAACATATGTGCACACATCAATTTCAGGGGTGCAACAGGGTGTCCTTTGGACACCCCTGCACCCTTGAAATCGCAATCTCAATTTGCGAATCGCTAATTGCGATTAGCAAATTGAGATTGTCTTCCCATTCATTCTTATGGGCCTCTAGGCCCATAGGAATGAATGGGGAGATATTCCTTAATTGCGACTCGCAATTTGCGAGTCGCAATTAAGGAATTATTAGAAATCGCTATTTTTTTAGTGATTTCTTGATGCATGGCATTTTGCTATTCCTTAATAGCGAATCTGTATTTTTCGCTATTAAGGAATCGCAAAATGTGTTCTTGATGAATCTGGGGGATTGTCTCTTCACTTTACTCTCCACGTTCTTTTTCATCCTTGTTTTTTTCTCCCTTTGTCGTTGTTTCACTGTCCTCTTCCTGCTTCTTTCTCCCTTGTGCACCTTTGCCCTTCTTGCTCCGTTTCAAGATCTGATGATGAAAAATAAGTCTCATTCCCCGTTATGAGACTTTGTGACCACTATCTCCAACCACCTGCACAAACTAGGCTTTGACTGTTCTTCTGCCTCTATCTGTCACCTTCTTTTTCTCCCTCTTTTTCTGTCTCTCTCTCTTTCTCTCCCTATTTCGTCCTCTCTCAACATTTGTTCCACCTTCTGCATCGTGTGGGTAAATTGGTCAAATTAAGGGTCTGATTTAGAGTTTGAAGGATGTAGTAGTTTCTTTAGGATGGCGGATGATACATCCCGACAGTAGTCCCTCGGCCAAATTTAGTGAGGCCTGCCAGCCCAGCAGTCACCTCTGTACACTGAAAGGAACTTCTGTCATGGAGGTTACTTTCAATGTACTGAAAGTTTGGTGGACGGCCATTGTCGGTTTTTGACGGTCCAGACCTTTTACTTTTTTTTGTTTATCAGAAACAAACTCGTACGGGTGTGGGGGTCTTATTGTTTTTCCTGCCCTTGATGATCAGGCTTTTCCTGCTGGTGACAGTCATGAAACAAGTCCCAGAATACACCAAAAAGACCGTCACATGCGTCTGCTATGACTGGACATGTTCGTGTAGCCGTCTTGCAGCATGCGCGCGCCCCTGGCGTGCACAGCCAGGCACGCAGCGAAGGAAGAAATGCTGGAGTTGTGCGTCTTTGGCTAGTCTTACAACTCTGGCTTGGACATGGCGCACCAGCGGCGCGCGGCGTGGCTCTGTGGAGTAAGAAGCAAGGCAGTCTGTAATATGGAATATTAGTCGGGCGGTGTCCGACGGCAAATGTGACTAGTTCGTTTCCCTGCTTTCTTGCACTCCGGTACTGTAGTCTTCATTTCGCAAGGCGACGATGTAATGAAAGGTATTGTGACGACCCCCCCAACACACCACCAGTATTCACCGAATTGAGCGTCGGATTTACTATGATATGTTATTAACCAAACATATTGAAGTTAACACTGGATACGCAAATTAACACTGGATACGCAAAACGAAATCACCAGACGATATAAAAGCGGGAGGGATGATAGGAGGGAGTCGGGGAAGTAAGGCTGCGAGCAAGCAAGCTAGGGAGTACGGATGGATGGGAGGGGACGACGGAAGAAAGAAAAAGACACGCGGGAACCGAGGGAATAATGTTTGGAATAGGAAGGAAGGCAAGAAAGGGGACGGAAGACATTTAAAAACAAGCAAAAACAAATGGAAACAAATGGTGGGGGCCTGAAGGAGGAGGGGGTGCGAGGGATGAGGGAACACGGCCTGGGGGAAGCTGGCTGGGGAGAGAATGCAGAGCGCACGCTGGGCGAAGCCCTTTGATGTGCTGTGAGCGGCCGGGAATGAATGATTAGGGGAGGAGAAGCGGGAAACTGAAAGTACGGCCGGCCTGCGGCCGGCCATGAATAATTAGGGGAGGAGAAGCCCTGGCCGTGAATGCGCGTGCATGTTGCTCACGTGGTTCACATGAACTGCATGAAAACGCCATGAAAACGCCAGCAAAAAGCTGGTGGTTTCATGATGTTTTCGCCACTTGAATTCTCGCTCCGCTCGATACGCATGCGCGCATCGATAGGTCGCGAGACCTAAAAACTCAGACATTACACTTCCCACCGTGTACAGATGTATAATGGACAGTGTAAAGTCCTTCCTCCAAAACCCCCTACTCCGATGGGCCATCGAAAGAAATAAACCCATCAATAGAGCCAATAGGGGCTCAAAAGAGCCAATAGGGGCTCTGTCAACAGAATCCTTAAGGTCTGCCCTTCTCGAAATAAGATGGGTTGACCAAACATTTTGGAGGCAGGATACTCTGTTACGTTTGACACCAGTAGTAGTAACTAAATGAAAGGTTTGTAGTAGGTAGAATAGAATTGGCGAAAGGCGTAACTTTGCTGTTTTCCGTGAGGGGACCTTGACAATGAGGAAACCTGGGGCGACCCCAGCAATGAGAACATCTGATGGGACACTGACAGTGAGGGCACTGAAGGCGGCCCTGAAAATGAGGCCACTTGAGAAGACCCTGGCAGTAAAGTAGTCCAAGAGTAAGTCACACCTAAATCTTTGTAAATAAGCCATTTTATTTATTGGGCACCACAAAATGTGAAAAAGAGTAACTGCAGATAACATACAGCTGTGGAATTAACTGGATCAGGAGGAGATGATGCATGTGTTGTGTTCATCTTAAATTACGCCAGTGGCCGTTGCTCATGTGATGAACAGCAATCAATTTCGTATCAATTTCGTGGTGATGCACACATTATATAAAACATTTCTTACACTGTTCAGAAAGTCCCACTTTTTCTGAAATATCCAGGTGTAACTGCACCTTAGAGTGTGAGAAGTTGCACAGATTATTTAACAGTGGAGGAAGAAGAAAGATGTAAAGGAAAAAATATAGTGTAAAGGAAAAATGTTATTTTCAGAAATAAACCAGATTTGCATAATCTGCACAATACATTGACTACACATATGTGGAGTAAACTGAGTTTATTTCATTATTACCATTTGCTTGCACTTTTTCTTTTGATATGTACAATCTCTCTCTCTCACCCTCACTCCCTCCTTCCCTCCCTCCCTCGTTAATGCCTTCGGCTATGCTGGCAGCTTAAGTCCTTCGGGGCCCTGGTCTATTTCTCAACATATAATTAGGTGGCGGCCTTTATCAAGAGGCATTGCCTTTGGCTGGAGATAGGATGTTCCTTAAATCCTCTAACCATGTCTCTCCATCTCAAGCAAGAATTCCTGTCATATGACTGTTGCCAATCCTGTTATCTGTTGATTAAGGAATATAGTTCATGTTCTATCATCTAGTAAAATACGTTAAAGAAAATATGACATTCTTTTTACTGCACATACAGGAAATATATTTCCTTGCTGGTTGCATTTTGTTGAAATAAGAGCACTTCCTTAGAAGACAATATCCTATATATGTCTCCTCAATGTTTAATGTGCAGTTCTTTTCACTGGGTATCATTTAAATCTGTACTTTGGTGGGTGTAGACATAGCTAATGCAATGCCTGAATTTTCATCCGTCAATCAATGGATCTGGTGAGTTTGATGGCCAGGATGATGAAGAGGTTGCAGACGTGCTCTGTCGATGTGGGTATGGATCCGGGTTTGGAGGACCATCATGTGTCGTTCCACGGTGAGGAGTTGTTCCCTAAAATCTTGTCCTTGTTGAGCTTCAGGCACTTTGGGGCAGATTTACAATCCCCTTGTGCCTCTTTTATGCTGCCGTTGCGCCAGCGCCATGCTGCGGGGTATTTACAACGTGACGCATCTGGGAGATGCGTCACATTGTAAAGTCCTGCGCCACATGTAGGCGTTATGGCGCGGGGGGGCGTTCCGGTGCAGGAACGCCTCCTAAAAGTGGCTGAGTGAAATCTACAAGATTTCACTCAGTCACTTTTAGGGCCATGCTGCATCAAAACACTGCGCTTGAAGCAGGCGTAAGGATTGACGCAGCATGTTACAGATAGGGCACACCCGAGCCTTGCTGGAGCTGCGTCGCAACTCCAGCAATGCGCCAAATTTCCGCCGGGGGTGCGTCACGCATCTGCTCATCTGAGCGCCACGGTGCGCCACATTGTAAATTCAGCGCATCAGTAGTGGCGCACGGGTGGGCAGATGCGTTGCAACTCTTCTGCCGCATCTCTGCTGATTAGTAGAGATGTGCCAGAAGTCGTAAATCTGCCCCTTTGTCTTCATCCAGTCAGCGACACTTGTCATGCAGTTGTGGAAGTTGGTCCTGGTGGTGGAGGGGTCTGCTGAGAGCGAGAGGATGAGCTGAGTGTCAAACTGAGTAGGATATAAAGTTGAGGCTGAGTGTTCTGACTATGTCGGCCAGAGGCATTATGCAAGTGGTGAACAGGGTTAGGCTGAGGGATGAGCCATGAGGGTTGCCACAGATGATGCTCGTGGATTCCGAAGTGTAGGGTGGTAGGTGTTTTTTTTGTGTTCATCCTGTGAGGAAGGATGCGGTCCATTTGAGGGTGTCTCCCTGGATCCCACTGTTGCAGAGTCTTTTGATGAGGGTTTTATGGTATCCAGTGTCAAATGCTGTTGAGAGGCCATATTGGGCTATTTACTAATGTTTTGCAAGGGTTATTGCATGGTGAAAAAATGGCTCAAGGAGAAACACATATTTGCATTAATTTACCATCCAGTAAAAAAGTTCTCAGGCACAGCATGCAACTGTGTATCCCCGCAGAAGCACCCACGCAACCCTTGGCAAATGTAGGCCTTAATTTTTTCATTGTGAATCCAATTATGTATTTTTATAAAACATTTTAACAGTATGCCTCAGTACAATGAGTTTATATGAAGTGGGCCACAACTCCCACAATGCATTGGCATCAGAAAACCTTCGACTTTAAGCATGGTCTGCTAGTCAAATGGATAGATTTTATCAGCCTTTGCCTAAACAACATTTAGTTTGGCGCTCAAATAAATATTGTGCGTCCTGGTTACTAAAAATAAATATGTTTCACTGATGCTTGTGTTGTTTCAATGGCCCGGGTTCATGAAACGTTTCCATTTCCAAATAAATCTCAGCCGGACGTCTTATCGCTCTTTCACACGTTGTATGAGGAAGGAAGCGGGCCAAACTATGTGCTGGTGGCGGACGGGGAGATTTGCCGAGGCCCTGGTTTCTATTAAACGAGTTGTCATTTGGAACAGGCCGAGTCCATGCCCCCAGCTCATCCAATCCCTGCCTTAGAATCGTGTCTTAATCCCAGCACACCTCCTGCCGAGTGTCTGTGTGACACGCGTGACGACAGTGGTACAGCAATGCTGGCCACACCCCTTCAAAGTGCATCTCCAGAAGCCAAACATTTCCGCTCTTCATCATTACAATTTCAATTAGCCGTCAGAGCGGGACTTCCTATTCAGCATATGGGGGGGTCTGGTCTGTTGAGCCTTTACGTGCGTGAACAAGTGCCTATTATTCCTTCCGGGACGTCTTCCAACTCCTACTGAGCAGCGAGAAAGGGGGCAGCGGGAAGTAATGCCAAGTTCAGGACAGGCGCACATAATTGCCATCTTTATCTGGCGCTGAAACCTGCATACACCAGCAGTCCTGCGACCAGGCTTCAGCCGGGTGACGTCACCAGCGCTGCTGGAATCTTGGCTGCAGGAGATTCGACTATTCTTACAGCCCTTGGGGCTTTAAGTGCAAAATATCCTGGTCACAAATATCATACATGCCAACTATTTAGTAGAGGAAAGGGCGACATAAAAAAATTAATAATCGAGGAAATGTGTTTATCCCATTGACTTCTGGCTAATTCAGGCGGGAGACAGCTGAAAGATAGCCATAGACATAGAGATGTGTTATCGGGAGTCTCCCGTCTGAATCGGGTCAATTGGCAAGTATGCAAATTGTGAAGTGGCTTTCGGCAACAAGGGGCTTATTTACAAGAAACTGGTGCATCGGCATAGATGAATCAGTTTCCCTATGCCTGCATGCGAAACCCTTGCGCTACCATGGATGCGCCATATTTACAATACGGCGCCCCATGGAGCAAGGATTGACGGATACGTCAGAAATTCTGATGCATCTGTCGTTGCAAATAGTCATGCATTGCTAGAGTCGTGTCGCAAGCATGACGCAACTCCAGCAATACATGGGGAGGCCTACTCTTAATACACTACGTCAATACTTTACGCCTGCTCCAAGCAGGCGTAGGGGTTTGACGCAGGTGCATCCTAGATGTGGCACAGTGAAATCTTGTAGATTTCACAGCGCCACTTCTTCGAGGCTTTCTCGCGTGGAACGCCAACCCCGCATACATTATACCTGACGCAAGATAATGTAGTGGAGGGCTTTACAAGGTGATGCATCTCCCTAGATGCACGTTGTAAATGGGCCACAACGTGGCGCATTGTTAACACTGCTGCTGCATCATAAAAAGTGACGCAACAGCGGCACAAAGTGCTAGTAGACAGTGGTCAGCTAGATCACTGCATGCCCCCCCACAGAGCCACCATGCTTTATTTCCAAATGGCACGCTGTGAAATGGTGACAGTACCGCTTCTCATTTGCGAATCTGTAACAACCTGATTTAAGACCTCAGTAACATTGCAATGGTTCAAGTGTTTCAACTGTTGCGAGAACGAAGAAGGAATGGGATAATTTGATTAAATCTAAAATTCATTCTCTTTTTTGAGAGGCAGAAGGAAGAAGGAAGTTGATGGCTGGATAAAAAGCATGATACTTTTAGCTTTCTGGTTTTAGTTTCTATTATGTCTTCCTTGTGCTTCTATGGTCTTTGTTGGCCGGATAAAAATAAATTTGACTTAACTTGACTTGCCTTTCTGGATAGGGGAAGCACTGAGAGGGAACTTCATGGTTCCAAATAAACTGGCATCCATTGTTGTTCGTGGGTGGGGGAAAGAAACAAAAAGGAACTTGATGGCAAAATGGGAATCATCATTGTCCTGCCTGGGTCGGAGGAAGGAAAAAGAAGACTTAATGATCAGATAGAAACCATTACCCACTGTCCTTTGTGGTTGGGAGAATGACGGAAGGAGGAACTTACTAAATTGCTGATGTAAACCATCACCTTTTGCCACTTGCGGGTGGGAAAGGAAGGAAGAAGGAACTCAATGGTTGGATGAAAACCGTCACCCATGGTCCTTTGTGTAAGGGGTAAGGAAAGTCGAATGGAAACCGTGTATGGATGGAAGCTGTCACCCATTGTTCTTCATGGGTGGAGAAATGAAGAAGAAGGAACTTAATGGCTAGAGGAAAACTATTATCCCTTGTCTTTCGTAGGTGGTGTTGGGATGGAAGAAGGATAATAATGGGTCGATGGAAACAGTAAATGTTTGTGCTTCATGGGTGGGAGAAGAAAGATAAGCCTTGTGGATGGGTGGAAACTGTCACCCATTCTCTTTCTTAGGTGTGGGAAGCCAAGAAAAAGTAACTGATTGGCGTAATGACAAATGTCACCTGCTGTTTCATGGGTGAGGAGAAACCCAAAAGTAGAATATGATGGCTGAATGCAAACCGGTTGTCCTTCATAGGTGGAGAAATCAAGATAGAAGGAACGTAATGAATGGCTGGATTGAAAAAGTTTCCTTTGTAGGTAGTTGAGGAAAGCAGGAAGGATGTCCACGGTGGATGGAAACTATCAACTGTTGTCCTCAGAGAGTGTGAAATGATAGGACATCTGGCTGGCTGTATGGATTCTGTCATTTTTGTTTGACTTTTTGAGTAGGGACAGCCAGGGAGAAGGAACGTGGTGGCTTAATCAAAACTGTCTTTGAGTGTAGAAAGCAAAGAAGAAGGAACTTAATGTCTGGATGGTCATTGGATGGTCACTGATGTTCTTCCCTGCTGGCAGGACCATAGGAAGATGTGAGCATAGTGTTCACATTCAGACACTGCCAAACTCCAACCTTTGGTGGAGGGGAAGTAGACTGTCACTCTACTCTTCCCCACTCTACAATACACCTCTCCACTCTCCACTACACCATTCCCCTCTGCTCTGCGGTAATCAGCTCTACTCAACTCAACTCAACTTTAGGGAGAGGAGATGGCCTAACGGCTAGGGCGGTGGACCTCCAATCGGAAGAACTGGGTTCGAATCACAGCAATGACGTTGAACATCTTGTGATTCTGGGCAAATCACTTAATCTCCTCGTGCCCAACAAAAATGAATGTGTCCTCATGAAACACAACTGGTGCTATGTAAAGCGCTATAATACCCAATACATTTGGGTCAAGTTCGCGCTATATAAAACTCCGCAAAAATAAAATATAAAACTTTAAAGGGACACGCCTTGTAGAGGATGCATTTTTTCACTGAAACTCTTGTACTTGATTAGCCGAATGGCCAGTAGTTTGTGGGAGGCTGGCCCTAGGTGTTGGGTTGGTTGATAAGATGAGAAGATCTGACTGTTGTAGCTGGTGTGCCCGGCCTTGTGCTCAATGAAAACAATTTCAGTCTGATTATTGCTAGCGCTAGCACCTTGGGTAGATTTTCCCCTTGTCTCTGCGTCATATCTTCCTCCTACCCCTTTACCCTATCCCCTCACCCTTCCTTGCTCCATTCACCTTGTCCCCTATGTTCTTTAAGTGCTTTGCTTGATACTTATGTAAGTTTTAACTGATGTAAATTGCAACATTATTGTCCCTCATGTAAAGCGCTCTGATTCTATCGGGTTTAGCCAGCGCTATATAATAACTCATTAATTAAATTTGTTCCCATTTAGTACTCTTTCTCTCTTTGTCTACCTTCCTAGCTCCTATCCACTGCGACTCTGGGCAATAGCTTGCTTAATCTCCACAACGGCCCCTCGCGGCGGGATGCCTGACTTTCACCTTGTGGATACCCTGCTATCTCACAGGGGAATACCAGGAAGGGTTCCCTAAGCAAGCGCCGGGAAACCCACTGCGGGTAGCTGTGCGCTATATAAGCTCAACTACATTACACTACATTACATTACACTCTCCCCTGAATCTCGCACCTTGCCTGCTAGTCTGCCTAACCTCCTGTCCTTTGTGCCCTTTGACTAAGCACTCCTTCTCCCCTTGTTGGGGAAAGATCCAATATTTATACTCTGGAGTCTCAGCGTACCCCCTGAGAGAGTCCACTGCGCCAAGGGAGCCACTCACAGCTGAGGTATGGTATGGCACCCCTTGATAAAGCACTCCCTCGCCCCTTTTTGAGGAAGGATCCATCCAGTATGTAGGCCTTGAAATCTCAGAAACCCTTCTGAGAGAGTCCACTGCGTAAAGGGAGCCTCCCGCAACAGAGATAGGGAAGTGATACCACTTCCCCAGGGATCACAGCTTACTGGACATTGGACGTAGCTTAGACTCGTCTACCAGTTTGTGTCCCAGTCGCCCTTCCCCTCCTCTTTCCATGCAGGGTCCTTCACCCTCCCCTCCTCTTTCCTGCCTTCATTACCTGTCTACTTCCCCAGCTTCTTCCCCCCTCCCCTGAATCTTTCCCCTTGCCTGCTTTTCCCCTTACGTATTTGTGCTTATTGTTTATCTTGACCTTACAAGTAACTATGTTGCCATGCTCTAATAACTGTGTAACCTTTGTAACGATGTAACCTGTAACTATGATCTGATGCTCATGTAAAGCGCTCTGATGCCTCCGGGTCTAGCCAGTGCTATATAGAACCTTTAAAATAAAATAAAATAACTTGAAGCCAAAGTCTGTCATGGCTGTCACATTCTGTGAACTTTGAAGTTTGTTAACTAGGGGGCGTATTCCTCTTGGGTTGCAGTAGCAAATCCAACAGTAGTACAGGATGAGCTAATGCAACTCCATTAAGGAGGGAAATTACACATGATTTAATTTTTTTAGGCATAAATTAGGATAAACGTGCAGTAACAACATCTAAAGTTGTTCTGTAATCGTTTGTGAGTACATACCACCAATGTCTTGCTTGTAGTAATCTGCAAAAGTAAGTTGATAACCCTGTGATCTTAATAGTGGGTCTGTGAAACAATTTTCCTATATACTCTATTTTGGGAAGATTTAGGATTCTGGCTAGTACCAGGTCCAAGAGCCATTGGAGGGGTCCGTGTTGACTCAGGCTGCTGCCTCTTAGAATACACTATTTCCTTTCTAGCATCTAAAAGATGGACGTTTCATCAGAACAAAGCCGAAGGGGATGATCAGAGGGCTTCAAACTGTGTGTGTGTATGTGGGGGGGGGGTCACAAATGCCTCAACAAGTGCTTCTAAATGAAGACGGTGTGGAAGCGCAACTAGTGGAAACGCCCTCTACGCAGGAGCCTCGACCAAACTCCTGAGACGGCTCCATCGCATCCAGAACACCTCTGCACGCCTGATCCTCGACATCCCTCGCCATAGCCACATCACATCCCATATGAGAGACTTGTACTGGCTCCGGGTCAACAAGAGGATAACTTTCAAGTTCCTCACCCACGCACACAAGGCACTCCACAACACCGGCCAACGTACCTCAACAGATGACTTAGCTTCTACACCCCCACCCGCCAGCTCTGCTCCGCTGACCTCACCCTCGTCACAGTCTCGCGCTTCCGAAGAGCAACCTCTGGCGGTAGATCATTCTCCCACCTCGCCGCCAAGACCTGGAACACCCTCCCCATCCACTAACGACAGACCCAAGACCTTCTGACCTTCAAAAAACTCCTCAAGACCTGGCTTTTCGAGCAGTAGCAGCATTCCCCACCCCACCACCTTGAGACCCTCACGGGTGAGTAGTGCGCTTTACAAATGATATGATTGATTGATTGTATATTTGGAGCATTTTCAGGCTGCCTTCTTTACACGCGGCCCTTGAAGTGCTTAAAAAGAAGATGGGAAAATAAATAGTGTTAAAGAAAGTATTTCCAACGGATTAGCTTAACTTACTTGTATGTTTTATTTAAGGTTTCTGCATTATTTTATATAGAGTTAACAAAGTGTTAAAGAAGTAGAATATTTTGTTCTTTTTAGTCATGAGGGTCAAAAATGTGGCTAAAAAGTACCAAATATTCTGTGTCTTGATTTTCACTTTCAGTTAACTGCACATAAAGTAATGCAGCAGCGTTAAATGGAAAATAAATTTAAGATAAGCTAAATGATTGGAAATAAATTATTTTATGTATTGAAATTCCATTTAGTTAATGTGATCACTACAGATGTGAGTAATAGTGACTTGCATATTTATGGTGCTACGAGGAACCAGCCTGGAACAGAAAGCACCATGAACATGCAAATCATTATTTTTAAATTGCATTATTATAAACAAGTTAGGCTGTTACAAAATGATTTACCTTTTTAGGATAAAACAAGTGATTTCAAAGTATATATTTGAGCAATTGGTAAACTGTACGTAGTGCAAACATGTTTATAAGTGTCTATTAAAAGAACACTTTCTACAGCTCAGCTTATACCAGCCTGACTTTTTCTAATAAAAAAATTAATTTTTTCACCATATAGCTTCAAGTGACCCCATCAATTACAGCCTATTCTGGCTCCCAAGCAGACTTTACATTTGGCGATTAACCAATTGAACTCAATTACATTTCTTTCAGGTACCAGGGACCCTGGTGGGGAGGCAAGTTTCTACCTTAGATTTCTGCCCCTCCCTCTGCTTTACAGCACAGGAAACCCCTCTCCCCACCCCAACCCTGTCCTCACTTCACTTTCATGCAGAGTCACCTCAAAGCCAGAGTAACTGCTCATGGATGGTTATTTTTTTTAACCGCTTCTCCACGGCGGACATTCCGCCAGGGTGCGGCCGAATCCGACGCGTGCGCAGCCGACGCACACGCTCACTGTGATGTTGGACAGCCGGGGGCTGTCCAACGCATCGAAAAGGTTAACAAAAATTATGATAACTGCTTTGGTATATTAAAAAAACATGAACATGCGGGTTCCCATATATCCTCCCACTTTTACCTCTGTTTACATGCATGAGTCCTTCAAGGTGAGTTCAGGGGGTGACAGGGAGAAGTGCAGCAGGGTCATGTGCAGACACAGAGCTCTAATTGTCTGTTCCTCTTGGGCATCAAAGTATTGACCGATGAGAACGTAGAAAGTAGTGAGATTCCTGATTAGCACCCAATAGATGTCCCAGAGCAAGGAGCGCTACATGGGGCTAATTTTTAATTTACAAATGACAGCGACAACATCCTCGGAAAGATACCTTGAGGAAGGTGGGGAGTTATTGGAGCTCTTTATTTAAAAAAAAGAAAAAGGGCTATTGGTGCAGTGAGTGCAGTGGCACTGGGACCAAGGTTGTGCGGGGCCACCGCACTCCAGTTTTGGCTGTCTTACTAGCAAACACAGAGTAAGAGCTTTCAGTGCTAGCATTAGGGGCAAGGTCACTCTTGTGTACAGGGAACATGGCCCAAACAGCATGGGGCGAGAGATAGGACTTTTTAATCCTTATTTTTTGTTTTATAGAAAGGGGTAGACAACCGGCTGTGGGCCTCAGGCCTGGGAGCGATGACCCAGTGGAACAGGCAGAGGACACAGCAGGAGGTTTATTAGTTCTGCAGGTGCAGTGGCACAAGGCCCAAGGGTGTGAAGGGCCAACAAAACCCCACTTAGGGCTGTTGCACTCCGCTTCCTTGTCTGCATTAGGGCCCGGTTCACTTTTGCTGTTTTAGTGTTACTTTGGGTCTTGGACCCATGGCCCAACAGAGGTGGAAATTGAAGCAGAGGAGATACCTGGGTCTCAGGTACATGGCAGAAAGGGGGTGGTGCAAGATGGGGCCCATGTTTTTTGCAAAGGTCAAAGGAGGCTGCCTACTTCGTAAGGCAGTGGCTATCATTAGTGAAGCAGGAGGAGGGATGGCAAGGCATGAGGGGAAGGGGTGAAAGAGGTAGAGGAGACAGTCTGCTTCTCAGATCTGCAGCTACCATTTGCACTTTAGTGTGGATTATGAGCTACAGAAAACTACCCCATAAATAATCTCAACACTTTGCTTAGGGGGGCTTAGAGCAAACAGGTTTAAAGACCTCTGGGGTTGATGTTGCCTGTTTTTTATGACTCGCAATCAAGCGGAAGGAATGGAGCGGAGTCTCAATTACAGAGTGCTGGACATTGTGTCATAACGAAACAGTACCAGACCCCATAGTCAGATAGAAACATATTTTCAAAAAATGACATACAATGTAAATTAGGTTTACTTTAATAGATATTATCCTAGGATTGTTAATTTAACTTTGGCACAGGGGGCAAACACGCTGTTCAGAATGGTGCATCATGAAATGAAATGAAATGAAATTAAATGAAATGAAAAAGAAACTTGCTAAAGCGCACTGTGGGCAAGCGGCTTCCTGGCACTGGGGGGAGGAATCGGATTCTACACAGCAACCAGGAGAACTAACCGGGGAAGGCCTGGAGAAAAAGAAAAGTTTTCAAAGCTTTGCGGAAGGAGGAGTAAGTGGGGATAGAGCGAATGGACAATGGAAGACTGTTCCAGAACTGGGGGGCCAAAACCGAAAAACGGGTGCCACCAATTCGGGATTTGCGATAGCGGGGGACTTGAAGAAGGAGCAAGGATGACGAGCGAAGAGTGCGAGCCGGAGTGTAGGGAGTGATTAAAGAAACAATAAAAAGAGGGGCAGAATGGGTGTAAGCCAGGAAGGCTAAGCAAGCTAGTTTGAAAAAGGAGCAGAAATGGACCGGAAGCCAGTGGAGGGACTTGAGGACAGGCGTGATGTGAGAGAATTTGGGGAGGTGAAAGATGAGCCGGGCGGCCTGATTTTGAATGGCCTGTAGCCGTCGTATTTCAAAAGCAGGGATGCCAACGTAGAGGCCGTTCCCGTAATCAAGACGGGAGGTGATGAGGGCCATGATGATAGATTTGAGGGCATTCGTAGAAAAGAACCGGGAAATTTTACGGATGAGACGAAGGGATAGAAAACAGGATGAGATTACGGAGCTAACTTGGGTGTGCATAGAGAGGTCATTGCTGACCTTGATGCCTAGAGTGCGGGCAGAGGGAACTGGAAGGGGGGTACCAAGAGAAAGGGGCCAATGGGTCGGGGACCAGGGTTTAGAGGGACCACCCGTGAGGACAAGCTCCGTCTTATCTGGATTCAACTTGAGGTGGTTCGTGATCATCCAATCTGAGATAAAGACTAAGGTGGAACTAAAAAAAAGAGAAGAATCATAACTCCAGAGTGCCGCAACTTGAGGTTGCATACCCACTGCCTGCAAATCTCCAACATGCTGATCGGAAGTAGTGATTAAGATGTAGAAAACCTGGGTTAGAATTTATGGAAGGTGCCAGGTGAAATATGAGAAAGTAACAATTAGAGTTGTAATTAAAAAGCTACAGTAGTTGTCAAAAAGTGCATCACTGGGAGCAGGTCTTCAAGAATCAGTAGCATTTCACTGGAAATTGGTGCAAAAGAAGAAACAGAGGCAAGTCAGTCAATGGGTTAGGCTCAAAAGTGGCATTCTAAAAGCTTAGGCTCACATGAACCACTGCTTGGGCAACTATTGTTAGAAAGGTAAGTCTTTATTACTGTGTTAGCATTAAAATATAGTTTATATAGTAATTCCATGTTCTGCTTCCTTAGATAGGGCTATTGACTGACTTATGCTTGCCAAATAGCCAGAGAGTATAAGTATTAAGGGAGGAGCCTTTGGAGTAAGCCATACTGAAATCTTCCATTTTCTTGATTGGAACTTTTTAGGTGCTACAACTGCGAACAAAAACAAAAATCCAAATACTTCCGTAGCAAATTCACTTTTAAGCCTGGTGACCCCAATTTTCTCACCATTTTAGGAACGCTATTGTCGCTGAAATTAAGGCCCTGTGCTCTGTGACTCTGCTATTCACAAGACATGTGCTCTGGGCCTAAAATGCTATTGGTAAACTGGGTTTCTCCCATTCCTGGCCTAAAATGCTATAATCCTCCACTTGGTCTACAGAACGCTCCTGTGAGGCCCTAGTAGTTGGGGCAAACATGGACCGAAGGCATCAGACTTAAATGTCACGTGGTGTTCAGTCTGTATTTACCCCAGCCACCCATGTTATAAAAGTGTATGGCTGCCACGTACACCACTGTGCCCAACATGGGCTGAAGTTTAGGACACTGCAGTAATACATGACAAGGAAAGCGCCTTTGGCATGTACAAAAACCTATTTTTATATAGCAAGAAGTCACCCCTAAAGTGTGCCTTGTAAGCCCACATGGGGGCTGCCTAATATATATATAAATGTGGCACAGTATATAATAAAATAAATGTGCCCTTACAGTAATTAAACACCTAAAAGATATTTCAATGTGTACATTCAGCTAAATGTTCCATAGGACAGTTCTAGGTGTGATTAAAATATGTAATTCCATGCTCCTGGGGAAATGCTGGCAAAGTCATACAACATTATTTCCTACTTACTTTTCAAAATCTGATATAATGGTAACATCAGATTTGTGATAACTTGAGCATAAGGTTAACTTTAGAAAAATGTGCTTTAAGCTGTCTGAGTCTTAACAGGCTTCTGCCACTCATCACACCTCCAGAGCTGGAATATATTCTTGCCTGACAGAAAGTCACATATCCACGCTTGGACAACAATGGCCTTCCACTGAGCCCTGGGAGGATGGGTAGGTTTTCACTGTTGAACATTTAACTGGGATTAGCTATCTAGGCAAGGACAGGAAGAGGTAGCAGAACAAAGGATATCATTCACATTATGTGTTTTGACTTGGAGATGCACAGGAGAGCTTCTTTTAATCATTCTGACGACTCTCCTACAGAACCAGCTCGCGTCATTGTTGGGGAGAAAACCAGTGTGTAACCAGTGTGGTGTGAGGAGTGTTTATCTAAATATGGAGTGAGTATGGAGCTGAAGATAGGCCTGCCGTGTGGCAGAAGGGTTCAGCCATATTGAAACAGGGACCGTGAGGTAATTTACACTAAGGCAAAAAGGAAGGCTGGAAAAGAAAATGAAGAACTGTGAGAAAATATTTAGGATTGTATGGACAATTTCTCCAATTAATTGCACATCCACAGGATATAGGTGGCACATCAGCCCTACGATCTCAAACGTTCTCCTGGACCTGGGTAGAATCCACATGAAGAAGAAGCCCTGCTGGAAGAAAGAAGACTCCTGACTCTTGCTGGATAAAGAGGACACCCTCAAGACATACGGTCTCCAGGACTTCTGACTCCTGTTTGACACCCTTGAAATGGAACCACTCTCCAAGACGCAGGTGGTTTGCCTTCTGTTTACATGTTCTGAAGAACTCTAAGTGCAGAGGGACTCCTGATCCCAAGAGGAGACAATTGACTAAATGGGACTAGACCCTTACAAGGTTTTGGCACTGAGGAGCACCACAAGGAATCTTGCTTCACTGCCTTGCATCAAAAGAAAAGGACAGTAATGCACTGTATCTATGAGATACAGAACAGTCCTGTCCTTTCCCCCTGTGCTGATGCACAATGTGTTCAAGGATGATTGTTTTTGCGCAGGAAGGGACACCTTCTGAGTATTGTCTGCTGCTTGTGCCATAGATCCATTGGTTGAGCAGAGATTATCTCAGAGTTGTATCTTGACCTTTACAGATTCTGTTTATTAAGTTGGTAGGAGGTCACCCCATCCCAAATGAATAACCTAGTTTCTTTTAACTTTGTCATAGCTGGATCCTAAAAAGAGCTCAGAGAAAAAAGCACCTTTTTTATTTGTGGATCCATCTACTTATCACTATTTCACAGAATCACCTTTTTCAACTGGCAATAAAGCATATTTCGATCCATACCATATAAATGCATTGATTGTTGTCAAAGTGTTTATAACTGCTCTCATATGCAATTCTTCAGCACACTTCCATGGCTGCTTTGTGCACAGCAAGGATATACCCCAGTTTGTCTAACTCTCAATAATATCATGTTTGCTTTTCATTGATACCTGTTTGATACATTCACAATAACAATCTTTTGTAAACATAATGTACTGTGTTCCCTACTTACTGAAGAAACTATGCATGTGTAAGATAAGGGCAGTCCTCACTCTGGGATCACGTTTCTCTTTTCACCTAGGTCCCTTCATCAGTGCTAATAGTGCCTTAAAATGGCAAGAAATGCAGGTATATATATACAAATCATTTTTGCAGTCTGAAATGGCTCTCTTGGGCCATTTTGAACTGCACAAATTATTTAACATATGCACAAAACACAAATTGCAATTCAGTATCATGTTACTGAATCACAATTTGTGTTTGTGACTCGAAATTTGGAAGGTGTTGTTCAGACTGTCCCTTCCAAATTCCGAATCTGAATGGGCAGCATGAATGTTTTCACCGACTCTTTGAAGAAGGTGGTAACCATTCACAAATGGGAATGGGTCCCAAAGGGGCCCCTTATGTTTTTAGAATGTAACCAAAACAAAAAAAGAGAAGCCAGTGGTCCCACAGACCACTGCCTTCTCTTAAAAAATGATACTTAAAACTTTTTCTATTGCAATGCATCCCTTTATCCTTTAAGGAAAATGGGCTGCTTTTTAAAAAGGATTGCTTTATTAAAAAGCAATCACAGATATGGTGGTATATTGACCACAGCAGACCACCATCCCTGTGGTGGCTGCTATTCCCGTTGGGTCCCAAAGTGCCACCTAACTCAACTAAGAAATCCGTTTTTGGAATGGATCTTTATCCAAAACAGTGAGGTACTCCAATCAGTTACATTTTCAAGGAACTATTTGAGGCTTGCTGTACTGACCATGCTTGAGACTCTTAGATATTGCGGAGTGTCACCAGAATATTGATGTGTGGAAAAAAATCTTTGTCTTGATATATTTTGTCCAGAATCTCAGTACATGAGGTGAAAGGATGCAGCAAAAGGAAGGAGGCTTATGGGATACATAACTGACTGGAATGTAGAAGATTTAAAGGGGTCTAATTTCACAAATTAAGTTCTCAGAAAGAAAAATTATTGGAAGCAATGCACAGCACCATCTGTTGTCATTCCAAACCACAGAATCCATAATAGAGAACTGTGGTCTAGTGTCTGAATGCCAATGAGAATTCAGGCCAGACCGGTGTTTTTTCTATAAGACTCCATAGATGAACTTCAAACTGTAACATAAGCGGAGGAAGTTGAAGAACCACTGTTGCCTAACACTCATCATCATGTTTGTGGACATTTGAACTGATGCTACCTCTCTTGCCCTGGAAGTGGAACCTGCTCCTAGAGCTCCTGATACCACATGCCTAAATTGTCTGAGCCTCAGCTATAAATGACCTTCCCACTCTATGCACCAATGATGTAACTTGTTTTGCAGGATAGTTACGGGTGTTCTTGCTACATGTCCATTCCTTTCCTGGCACTTTTCTGTAAGCCTGAACATTGGAGAACCCTGAGGTCAATTCCTGACAATTTCCTTTTATTATAAGCTCAATGAGTTGGTTATTGAACTTTCCAAGTTTTCTATTTGGGTTATCTAGGCACTTTTAGCACCACTTCCAAGGGTCCAGGACTGGGGGGGGGGGCACCACTTAGATGCTCAGGACTCACCCAGGCTGGGTTCATGTGTGTGTTCAAGATGGATGGAGCATTTCCTAGCCCCTGAGGCTCTGATCAGGAGACCAGCAAAGTAGGCCTTAGAGTCACTCTGGAAGTCCTTGGTTCAAGAAGAGCAGCTCTCAAGCAGCAGGGCAGACTTCTTAGGGCACAGAGTAGGCTTCAGGTGGCAGAACATTCCTTTTTGGTGCAGCAAGGCAGTCCTCTGAAGGCAACAGCAGTAGACAGTCCTTGGAAATTCCATCCGCAGGTCCAGAAGTCAACCGAAGAGTTTGTCTGAGGGTCCTAGTTTTATAATGGGTACCCTTTTTGAAGTGAGAGGAACGGCTGTAGGATTCCCCCAACTGATGTTTCTGGAATTCCCTGCCTTCCTGTCTGGTCCCAGTCTGTCCGCAAACACAATGGGCTAGTGTGGATTTCTTTGGGAGAGAGCTCAGGCACAGTCTAGTGAAGTGAAAGTGAGACTGTGCACAACTCCACCCTCCATCCTGCCTGAGTTGTCCGATCCAGATATTACCTATACCCTTTACTGTGTGGCTGTCTGAGAGAAAGACTCAAATGCCAACTTCTAATTATCCCCAGTCCTGTGACCCAGGAAGAGGCTGCATTACCCAAATGTTTAGGGCAAGAAAATGCCAAATTTCTTTTTCTTTTTAGAATTGTGATGAAAAATCTGAATTTGCCATTCAAGAGGATTTTAAATTACAATTCTTCAGACACCAAATATGACTTTCAAACCTCCTCCTAATCAAAATTGAGCACTTATTAAATGTAATAAGGTAACCCAATTTTAACATAAGGGAGAGGTAGGCCCGCCGTACTGAAAAACACTTTTGTGAGTTTTTCTCTGCCAGGACATATAAAACTTTAAAGTACATGTCCAACTTTTAAATAACTATGCACCCTGCCATGTGGGCTGTCTTGAACTTACCTTAGGGTTGATTTATATGTAATAGAGAACTTAAGGTTTGGCAAAGGGGTTATTTTACTGAGTGGAATTGGCAGTTTTAAACTGCCAACAGGCTGCAATGGCAGGCTTGTGCCATGTTTTAAGGGGCTACTTAAGTGGGAGGCACAATAAGTGCTGCAAGTCACTAGTAGCATTTAATTTACGTATATGGTATAGCACTTTAATAGGGACTTATCAGTAAATTAAATAGCCAATCAGGTGTAAGCCAATTTTAATATGTTTTAGGGAATGAGCATAAGCACTTTAGCACTGGCTAGGGTTGGTAAAAGGCACAGAGTCCATAGGCCAACAAAAACGAATTCAGCAAAATTAGGAGGGGTGAATGCAAAACATTTGGGGGTGACACTGCAGAGAGGGCCAAGTCCAACATCGGGAAATAAGTTTGATTTTATTCAGCAGTTTCCATGATACAGAGTAATAAGTTCACTACAGACATTCCCACACCCATATTAACAAGAGTGGTTCAAACTGTTGCAGGATCCAAGCAACCGGTTGCAGCCAATGGAATACAAGCCCTATGACATTAGCGAATGGATAGACAACCCTTACCCATCCAGGCTAGAATCAGGTATAAATATTACTAATGGCCTGATTCACAATGGTAAAGTAACACTTTTGAGCACGTTTACGATTGCTTGCTCTTTACCAAGGAATTTACAAGTAGTATATTTACGAGTGTGGAGTCTCCGCACATAAAAGTTAGGACAGTCCTATCTTTTTTTGTGTGTAAACTCCACACTCGTGAATATAGTACTCATAAATCCCTTTGTGAACAGCAAACCAATCATAAACTTACACAAAAGAGTAAATCATGCCCGGCGTGTACAGCACAGTGGTGGAATAGTGCAGGCACGCCACTAGGAGAAGTGTGGCTCACTGGTTAGAGGAGGCAGACCTGGAAGCAGAGGTCAGCCTGGGACCAGGGTTCAATTCCCGGCTCGGCGGGGTCTTGAGTCCTAAAATGTCCATGGACTTGACAATTCTCGCTCCGGTGCCTACTCGATTCACGGGTTCACACTCTGCGACTCTGGGCAATAGCTTCCTTAATCTCCACAACGGCCCCTCGCGGCGGGATGCCTGGCTTTCACCTTGCGGATACCCTGCCGGGGTTATCTCACAGGGGAATACCAGGACGGGTTCCCTAAGCAAGCGCTTAGAAACCGCTTGGTGATTTGCGCTATATAAATTCCTGTACATTTACATTTACAAAGTGTCTGCAGAAAAGTGTCTCTATGGATCCATAAACCCGCTGATGTTCTTGAATTGTTTGATATCTAGCCAGCTCCATTGCAAGATTCATATGGGTCTTGGGTCTTATGTCGATTGACCTGCTGATGCAATCTCTTCTGATAGCTTCAGTCAGCTGGCCTTCATATAATTCTGCTTGCCAGCTAGCCATCCGCGCTTCTCCATATAATTTAGCTTCCCTGCTCCCGATCAGTCACAGCAGTAAGGATTCTCCAGGATCTTACACTTACCCCTGCCTTACTTAGGGATACCACCTGCAAAGGTTCTATCTCTGGTAAATGCATCTTCCATACCTGGGGCCTCATTTATGAAAAGTGACGCATCGCTGCGTGAAAACAGCGATGCGTCACTTTTCACTGCGCCCTCCTTGCGACACCAATGATGCGTCATATTTACAGTATGACGCATCATGGCGCAAGGAGTTACAGATACGTCAGTATTTCTGACGTATCCGTATGGCGCAAAAGTGACGCATTGCTGGAGTGTGTCACAAAAGTGACGCAACTCCAGCAATGTGTCCTTTCACATGGGGCAAGCTGTGAGGCAGGCATAAGAAATTTACGCATTTGTGTCCTAGAAGTGGCGCAGTAAAATCTTATAGATTTCACTGCATCACTTCCATGACCCTTTCTTGCGTCAAAATGCTCCCCTTGCATACATTACACCTGGCGTAGGCATAATGTAGCGCAGGGGTTTACAAAGTGATGCATTTACCTAGATGCGTTACTTTGTAAATATGGTGCAACAAGGCATATTTTTTACGCTGCTGGTGCGTCACAAAAAGTGACGCACCGGCGGCGTAAAAGTGACGCACGGCCTCATAAATGAGGCCCACAGTGTGAAGAGCCTTAACAGTTCAGATGAACAACAAACTTCTGGCTCGGAGGGAGGGGCAGTATTATCACACTTTGCAGCACAGTAGAGAAGCCCGAGCCAATCCAAATGTGGCTTTAATAAAAACTGAGAACCGTCGCCCAATCAGGAGGAATGTATATTGCAATTTGTCTTTTTTTCATGACAGGTCAATTTAAGCAGGGTCACAGACCAAACTAGTCCGGTCATTTTGTTTAGTCAAGCCACTCTGGTTAAGCCACTGAGCATCTTTTGCAGGTGGCACACAGGGAAAGAAGGAAAGGGGTAGTTCGATGTGCTCTGAGAAAACCTATTCTACCAATTAAATGGGTGGAGATTGCTCCCCACATCTACCAGGCAATGCCAATATCATATTGGGGAGCCCTAAAAGGAAGAGACACCCAGGCTATTATTTCCATGATGATCAAAGGACAGCTTGTGGAAAAACCTCCGTCTTGCCAATTGTAAATTATGCAAATTATGTGCAATGCACTGTGGGGTGTCTCTGGTGAAAATTGAATGTGACAGCATACTTTGTATTATATAGTCACTCAGAAACGAGCAAGGGAACTGCTGTGTGTGGAAAATGTCTCTCACAACACATTATCTGATTTAAACTGTCACCCAAAAATACTTTCTGTCCTACCCAGTCCTTTGGAGCAAACAATTATGTGAAGTTTCCCACTGGTGTAATTGTCAACTTTTCCCATAAATTGCATAATGTTATATTGTGTGGATTATGCACATTACGCGAGCACAACGAAAAATTAGTCTGAACTGTCTTTTTGTAAGAAAGGATAACAAAAAACAAAATGAAGTGCTCTGGAGCTCCATTTTTTTAAGTATGTTCGCCTTGTTTAATGCAGATAGTCAATCAAAGTGAAATATGAATATTTAAAGTAGCATGAACTTTGTAAAATGCAATGCAGCATCCCATAAACATTTTGAAACACTTCCATAGCGTGGAAGTAATAGAACATATGTGGAAACTGTCGATTTTTTTTATTTTGTACAGCGTATTAAAAGGCAAAAAAGCTTGTTCTGTTTCTGCAGTTTTGCAAATTTCTGAGCAACAGGCTAGAGGATATAAACAAGATAGCTTATCCCCAATGGAGAGATGACTCAAACTTATCTCATTTTTTTGTAGGTCGTTAATCAAATCTTTATTATGGATTCTGGCCAGGCAGGCCAGCAGTAAGAGTAGATTGCACACTTTGTATGGCTTGTGTTGCTTGGCACCAGCAGGCTTCAGGGCGTGCGGTTTATTTGCACATCTCTCTGAGCTCAACATAAGGTTGACTCACACGGGGAAGGATCCTCCCTGAATTAGATAATAATGAGAACATCTGCACATAAAATGGTTGTGACCAATTGCAGATGATGCCCCAAAGGTATGACAGCCTCTTCCACAACTCCCACACTCTACTCTGTGCAGTGAAGTGTTGAATGTTTGGATTTGGGCAGCCTGGCCCAGTGAAGACACACTATGCCAGGGTTCTCCAAAGTCGGTCCTGGAGGGACTGATCCATGCCAGATTTTTTCCATATTCCCACTTAGGGTAAGTGTAGTTATCTTTAAAATCTGGCTTGCATCTGGCCCTCCAGGGCCGACTTTGGAGAATCCTACACTATGCAGATGTGCCATCTCTGCCATTTCCCCTTTGTACCAGAAGTGGAGGAGGGTGTTATTTTTGTTGTTGTTACCTTGAAGCAGGCGGCACCCCATTGGTCTCCACACTCTGTCACTCCAAGGTCAGAGCCCCCCACTCCCACACTTAGTCCCTCTCGCACGTCCATCAACTAGTGGCAGTTTCTGCTATTATTTGTCTTATCGTCTGTCTACAAGGAGTACACATATCTACTCACAAGAGCAGGCACCGAGGAGGGTGTGCAGGCTCATCAGCATGCAGTCATTGAGTAATCCCATGCAATGTTGGACGAGAACCATCCAAGACTCCTCTTAGAGAGGAGTGAGACTGACCAAGACTGACTGAGAGATTGTGCAGGACATCTAACCTGGGCTTCTAATGGAATTCTATAACGCATATTAGCAAGCCCATTATCGCTGTTTTAGCTGCAGTTTCCTGCCGCTAAAACGCCGATATTTTTAACGAGGTTCTTGCTAATATGTCCCTAAGTGTCATGGCTCTGCTGAATGCTTTTACATTCTAACATTTGGGATTTCAGGAAGTATGGCAGTGACAGATGGCCTTATAAAGTCTCTCACTGTTGTCTTAAGTTATCCTTTCCCATGTGGGCATGATATGCTAATGACGCCTGCTATTGGACACCAGGAGAGCTCCTCTGCCCCCGGCAGAGTAATGGCTTATTGGAATCTCAGCTGAGGTGGCAATGACTATGGCAATAGAGAAACTAGATTCAGTCACTCAAAAACATTTTTATTCACATAATCAAATATTCATAAAAGAAAACCATATTAAGAAAAAAACACAATTTATCACAATCAAAAGTGATGTATAAAAGCACTACAGATTTCAACTAGATTCTTAGTTGATCCATCCTGATGCATCCCATTTTTCCATCAGCACATCAATGAAAACATGTTATATAATGTTAAGTTATGCTTATGTATGGTATGTTATGTTTAGGTATGTTGTGTTTAAAAAAGCCCTTGTCGGAGCTGCCATGTTTACAGTAAGCTTACATGTAACATTTTTGTGTTTTCAGGGTAATTATGTGTGACATTCTAATGCACTATGTGTGATGCTTTGCGTGACACTTTGAGTTTCAGGCTCATGTAATGATGTAAATATCAGAAATTACCCTTTTACAAGTATTTCTAAGGCAGTTTCAAGACGCCCATAGTATCCCTGAAGTGCTTATGCCAGGTCACTAAAATCCATTTTTTAACTTGCTCTCAGCACTTAGCAGTTTTGGTACCAAAGTGTTCTTCCTGCTGTGTACTTCGGGAACCAACCATTACAACGCAACTTTTACAACGCACTACCATTACAACAAAATTTTTACAACGCAAAAACCATTACAACGCATGTATTTACAACGCATGTTTTTACAACGCAGGTACCTTTACAACGCATACCATTACAACGTAAGTATTGGTAAGTATATAATTATATTTTACATTTTATATGTTTGGGTTTTTTAAGGGGTATTTTTAGGGTTCAGGGTCAGTTTTCAGTTTTTGGGTAAAAGGGTATTTTTAGGGTTCAGGGTCAGTTTTCAGTTTTTGGGTAAAGGGGTATTTTTAGGGTTCGGGTCAGTTTTCAGTTTTTGGGTTAAGGGGTATTTTTAGGGTTCAGGGTCAGTTTTCAGTTTTTGGGTAAAAGGGTATTTTTAGGGTTCAGGGTCAGTTTTCAGTTTTTGGGTAAAGGGGTATTTTTAGGGTTCAGGGTCAGTTTTCAGTTTTTGGGTAAAAGGGTATTTTTAGGGTTCAGGGTCAGTTTTCAGTTTTTGGGTAAAAGGGTATTTTTAGGGTTCAGGGTCAGTTTTCAGTTTTTGGGTAAAGGGGTATTTTTAGGGTTCATGGTCAGTTTTCAGTTTTTGTGAAAAGGGGTATTTTTAGGGTTCAGGGTCAGTTTTCAGTTTTTGGGTAAAGGGGTATTTTTAGGGTTCAGGGTCAGTTTTCAGTTTTTGGGTAAAGGGGCATTTTTAGGGTTCAGGGTCAGTTTTTAGTTTTTGGGTAAAGGGGTATTTTTAGGGTTCAGGGTCAGTTTTCAGTTTTTGGGTAAAGGGGTATTTTTAGGGTTCAGGGTCAGTTTTCAGTTTTTGGGTAAAGGGGTATTTTTAGGGTTCAGGGTCAGTTTTGGGTTTTTTGGGGTACAGGGGTATTTTTAGGGTTCAGGGTCAGTTTTGGTTTTTTGGGGTACAGGGGTACAGGGTAAAAATAAAATAAAATTAAATTTAAATTAAATCAATTAAATGAAATGAAATGAAATGAAATGAAATGAAATTATATTATTTTCAATTATTTTAAATTAAAAAAAATTAATATATACTTACCAATACTTACGTTGTAATGGTATGCGTTGTAAAGGTACCTGCGTTGTAAAAACATGCGTTGTAAATACATGCATTGTAAAAGTTTTTGCGTTGTAAAAAATTTGTTGTAATGGTATGCGTTGTAAAAGTATGCGTCGTATCGTCATACATCCTGTACTTCTGGCCCTGTCCTAGTAAATGATTTCGGACAAGGACTGTCAGTGGCATTCACATTTTGTCCAATATAAACATGCAGATCTTCAGTAAACTGCCTGCTGTATTGAGCACTGACATTTGCAGATGTGTACAATTCCCTGTAGAATATCAATAGTAAGTCTGGGGGTTGTACTCCGCTCTGCTCGCAGAGGTTGCAGAGCTTTCTACACTCTGCATTACGCAGAGCCCGTGGAGTTCTGAAAAACTCTGCTCTGCATAGCGCAGCAGAGTTTTTTCCCTTGCTCCCGTTCGTCAACGTCAAGTTGGTGAGCTAGGAAAATCCACCTCCCCTTGAGACTTTGCCTCGTTTGTGGTTGTCAACATCAAGTTGCCGAGCATGGAAAATCAACCTCCCGGCGCGATTTCTCAACGCAGACTGTCAAATTTCTCATTTCGAGTTGTGGCGTATGCTCGCGACTGCTCGTGTTGTGAAACTGTCCGCTTGCGTTGATGAAGCTGCTGCTCGAGTAAAAATCGACTCAAGCAGAAAGGAAGCAGTGCCTGCTTGCGCTGTGCATGGTACCGTTCACGATGATTGAACAGTACAGACAAGCAGCTGGCACTAAAAATCATTGCGAACAGCATTTATCTAATGCACTCCGCTGCTTGCAGAGTTCCGCGTAGTGCAGCCCGAGCTTTTTTAGCGCTTCCCGGAGTTCCGCATAGCAGAACTCCGCAAACTCTGCCCAGGCTTAATCAATAGCTCAGAGCCTCTGTGTGGTATCTTAAGCTCCACACGTTTCGATTGCTTGCGTTAGAGCAGAATAAAACTCCCACTCCTGGATGAAGTGCCAAAACCAGAGGAGAATCTGCCATGGGAACTTTTTCCCACCATACTGCTCCTAAGGCAAAGGAAATTCAACAGGTATTAATTCCACCCCCCCCCCCCCCAGACAGAACACTTTAACTAGGAAATGAAGTATCCCCCCCACCAATGCCCAGTTTTAAATCAAGCCCCAGATTGGTGGACCACAAGAACACTTGGACTGTGCTCTGAATTGGCCAAGGTGACATCTCAGTACTAGCTAAATCTAAAAAAAAAAGAAATTGACAAAATTGTGTGAGGTTTCATTCTTCTTTTTCCCGTTCTTGTAGATGAAGAAATTCCTGACACGATCTTTCCCTCCTTTATCCATTTTTTATACATTCTTCTCCATTTTCACCTCATTTCTTACAACGTTTACGCTTTCTCCCATTTTCCTTTTCATTCTCTCTTCATGTTTCCACTTATCACCGTTTCACTCTTGTCTTTTCCTCAATCCCCCTTGTTTATTTCCGCCCTTTCGCCATCGTTCTGCTTCTCTAGATTTCGTGTCCCTCCTCGTTCCTACTTTCTCCCTCATCACTCTCTCTATCTCATCTTCATGTCTCTTTCCTTTTCTTCCTCACTTAACCCATTGCACCCTTCTCTATTCTCTTTTTGTATCACTTTCTCTCCTCCCAACTCCCAACTCCCTCCTCCCTTTCTCTTTTTCTCTGTCCTCTCTTTTTCTCTTTTGCACTTCCAACTCACCATGTTCTCCTATCTTTGTCCCTTCACCTATGTGCTCCTTTTGCTTCCTTCCACCTCTCTACTTGAATTGTACTTGTCTTCTTTTCAGCCCCCTCCCCTTTTGCCTTCTTTGGAATCTCTTATCCACTCCACTCTCTCGCTCTTTCTCCCTCCCCTCTTGGCTCTCTATCCCTCGCATTCTTGTCGGAATGCTGTTGGACTCCCCTGAGTTTCTGACTGGCAGGTTACAGAGAATCCAGAATATGGCAGCTAAGTTGGCCTTGTCACGTCCACGACACTCCTCTTCTTCTCAGGCCCTTGTGGAGTTGCACTGGCTACCTATGGTGCAGAGAATTCATTTTAAATCACTCTGTGTTGTGTTTAAGGCGCTTCATGGACTGGGCCCTTCATTATTACAGAGTAAATTTGACTGGTATGTCTTCGCTCCTCTTCAGCCTTTCTGGTGAAAATTCCTCCATCCAGAAGAGTCAGGTTGGGAGGTCAGGCTTTCAGTGTTGCGGCTGCTAGACTCTGGAATAAGCTGCCTCTAGAGTTGCGACAGATGAATGACCTCTTACCTTTCCGTAAACAAATAAAAACCCGGCTTTTTCCCACAAGTTACATTTTCTTTTTTTTTCAGTTTAGCCTCCGGTGTCATTCTATTACCCCCCTCTTTTAGCGCCAGGATGCCTGCTTGGGTTACAGTACGCTTTATAAGTTTTGTTTACAATTACAATTACAATTTCAATTGTACCTCTCTATCTGTTATTCCTTCTCTAATTTTCCCCATTGTCTCCTTCTACACTACACTTCCTGTCCCTGCCCCATAACATTGTCCATCCGGCTTTCTTCTCTCCCTTCTCCGCAATTGGTAACAACAATATTTATTTAGGCTCATTTAGTCCACAAACAACTCGTTTGGCACAGTAATGAAATTGTTTTACCAAAAGGAAACCTTGTGATATAGAAACGTTTGGTACTCTTTATTTATTTAGTCATTAAAACAAAAACAAAAAACACTGCACTGGGCAAGAACATTGCTGGTTTAGGGCAAGGATGACCAACCCTGCCTTGTTGCTTTAGGGCAGAATTTTGGTGATGTTAGGTCAACAATTAGTAGCGTGCTATATTGTGGCACAGAATGCCCAGCTATGCCTCAGTTTTTCGGGGTCTGAGAAGGAGGGTCTCTGGGATTGGTAGTCTCAGATGGCTAGGCATCCTGATGGCAGTGTCACATCACCGATTTCCATAGTGCCCAGACATAGTGTGGCTGCACATACCCTCACTTTTCAAGCATTCCTATGTGGGTGGGTGCCGCCATGGATTTCCATGCATTACTGTGCATGTTGATGTAGCCTGATTGGTGCTAAATTACTCTATCGGTGCTCACTGAAGATGTGAAAGCATGTGGGCCAGGAATGCGAAGCGGGACCAATTTGGGGCCCGCCGAATAACCCCTACAGCATGGCCGATCGAGAGGCGGTCAATTAACAAGCCCGGGAAATTGCCGGACTCGGGTGGGGCGACGGCATTTAAAGCACCAAATAAGCAGGGGCCCCCTGGGGGCGCACCAGGATTTAAGTGCATGGGGGGGTCCGCCCGGAATATGTGCCTTCACCGTTGACCCACCCACACCTGGATGCGAGTGTCACAGAAACAGGCAGAGGAGGGGCTCAGGGAAGGCGGGGACGGCAATAGCGCAATAGCAAAGGGAAGCTGCTCAAACCTGTGCCCTTGGGATGGCTTAGGGAGTAGCACAGGGAGCAGGCTTCAGGTCAGCATGGGTCAGCAGAGGGCAGACACAGCACTTGCAGCCCTGCCAGGGAGGAGGGCAAACACAACATTCAGCAGCAAGGTGTATCCTAGAGGCTGCAGGAAATGCTAGACCTGCTGAGAAAGGTCATTCTCTCAGAGCACTGTCACAAATGGTTGTGCTGTCAAGGTTTAACCTGTTCCATGCTGGGGACAGCCCCCGGCCGTCTCACGTGAGGGTGGGCGTGTGCAGGGGACGGCCGGGGGCCGTCCAAACCCCGTCCACTGATTAAAATGCCCGCACCGCGGTGGGATTTGCGCCGCGGTCAACGGGTTAAAGACTGTACTGGAATGACCAGCAACAAAATGGTCATAACAGGACTGGTTGGAAATAAACTACATGTCTGGGTAACAAGATGTTAATAAAGCTGCAGCCTTTTGCACCACCACCCAACTGCGCCACCTGTGAGCATGAGGAAAGTAGGGTGCATGGGTGGTCTGGGAGCTCGAGGGTCTCGCACACTTAGGAGGGGTTGGGGCTACAGGAGCCACCTGTGTTCAACAAGTCACTGGTATGGGGACTACATCACTGCTAAACCAAGGCACTGCTTGTAGCAGTAATCAATATACACGACTTCTGATCAAAGAAGACACACAGAAGGTTTAATTGCATGACTAATGCTTTTCAGTGTAGAGATGTGGTAACATGTACTGAAATGCATTAGTTTCACCCAGGGCCGGCTTTAGGGTAGTGTGGCTGGTGCAACCGCACTGGGCGCTGACCTGTGGAGAGGGGGACTGTGACCTCAGGGGGAGCGCTGTGTTTTGTAATAACTTATGATAGGAGAGATGAGGGGTACTTTTGCAAGTGGTAGGGAGAGAATCGGAGGAGATGGTCATGGGACGTGAGGGTACCAAAAGTGATTGTCGCATTGGGCGCCACCAGCACTAAAGACGGCCCTGGTTTAACCCTTGATGTGTGACACTTGGTAGGGCTGCCTTGTGGATATTTTTTTGCCTCATGCCCTCTCAAGGACGTAGAAGGGAAAGCTAACTTCGGCTGGCGGTCTTGCAGGTTGCTTAGTCTATGACTCTTGATTACGATCTCTCAGCTCTCAGCTTTGTCCTGCTGAGTTGGAAGTGAAGTTAAGGTGCTGTGCACATGTGTGATTCATGGCAGAACACATATGAAGGGAAACAAAAGCATCAGCGCTGACCAGTCAACTTAGGTGCAGGTTTGTTCCCACATAACTCCGTTCATCCATATTCCAGTGTTTACTACCCCCCACCCTGCCCCTCACCCACCCGCCTCACCGCCCCACTGAACTATCTCCATGGGCCACTACTAGTGGACACCAGCCCCAGGGACACGGCCCCCACTCCTAAGTTGGGCTGCTGCAGGACTATTTTATTGGCGCAAAAACAGAACCCATTCGCCAGACTCGCTGATAAGCACTGTGCACCACGCGCCACACGCCGTGGCGAGGATGCAAGGTCCCGGTGCCAGAAAAGACTTTGAGGACCCTGCTATGAGGCATTTACAGTTCCTGCTTCATTGTCTGACAATGCAGCGGGCAGGATGAGTGCACTGACATGAAGCATTGATATCCTGTTCCAAACCCCTGCGGCTGGAGAGAATGACAGCTGCAGCCAGAGGGCCCCCCAAGCCCGGGCTCCATGCCTCGATCTGACCCACCAGAGGATTGTGCGGTGCCTGGAATGGACTGTCGGGATGTGCTTGCTGGTTTTTGCATTAAATCGAAGCTTCTGGTGTCCAGACTCTCGGGCAGCCAGCCAGAACGGAGCTTGCTTTGTCGGAGCATGGCCTCTATAGTTGTTTCTATTACGAAGACTTGCAAAGGTTCCTAACAGATTGTCTGAGAAAGCAAGATGGCCGCCAAGAAGGTCCACTCTGTCACCTGGCTGCACCAGAAATGAATTTTAATGGAAGTTCAAAAAAAAGTACAAAAGACAGTGAATATAAAAGAGGACTATGGATATTCTGAGATTGTTCAGTATTTCCAATCGTATTGAAAGATTACCATTTGATTTGACCCAAATAATTTGGATACTAAATCTGTAATCCTGCTATGAGGAACTGATACGAACTTATTTTCCATGTTGCACTAGCACTAATACATAGTGTTGGGCAAGAGTGCATACATTGTTCCATGTATAAAGTGCCTAAAGAATTCAGGGATTTATGCTTTTTACATGTGGACTGCCACCTAAGTGAACATTGTACCTGAGGTATGCAAACGGTCCCCAAGATTTTTGCTAAATCTGTCGTCCATTATGTCTCTGCAGTTAAAGGTAAATGTTGCTAGCAAAATACATGTGGTCACGTAAAAGACAAATAAAGCATGATGCACGCAGATCAAAATTTGGAAATTATGAGAGATTTCTCTCTTTTAAAAAAAATATGACACCTCTGCTGATATATAGGACATTCAGTTGTACTAGGGAAAGAGACTTTCTGCCCCAAAGGGGATCATAGCATATTGAAGTGATTGTGCCTTTGCCAAGCACAGTCACTTGCTGGCTGTAAGAATGGTCTATATGCCCTTGATTTGATAGTTTTACTAATCCTTATGTGCATAGATATGATCGCCCTCATAATCATTTAAATGTGTAGGGTGGCTAACATCCTTCCATTTCATAATGGAAGAACAAACAACCAGATATAAATGGGATTGTTACAAAGAAGTTGTGTAGGTCATGGCACACCTCTACTTGATGTAAAATGCTAAGACAAAATGACCAGCAATGCACTGCCTTAACACTAGTATTTATTACAAAACGGATAAGCCCCGTCAGACTTTTATGAAACAGGAGTCTTTACTGCTGTTGGAAAACCTTAACGTCAGAGAAAAGCACTAGGTTGAAATGTCTGCACTCTTTTGGTAGGTACAGCTGTAATCGGGAAAAAAAATAGCAACGTAAGCTTTTTAGGGGTACCACAAGGACTGTCATGTGCCTTCTTCGGACTCACCTAAGATAACATATGTGCTGTCCCTTGCGAGACATTTTATTATCTTACAGGTGGCTTAGAAGCCGTTCTTTGCTTACCATTGGTTGGTTTCATGATCACTCTCATAAGATTGCTTTTTATTGGTCAGCTTCTTTCCTCTTCCTGTGATTGTTCCTCCCATGGATCATGAGCGCATTACTTGTCCTTGTACCTGTACTTGTCCTTCCACTGCACATTTTTTCAAGCTCTAGTTTTGTGTTTCTGTTTAAGCACTCTACAAGAGTGCTTGTTTTTTAGCTGTGTCCATTGTTCTTCTCATCCTCCGTCTTTTCCCCCTGATCTCTCCTGCCCAATAACCAACTGTTGTCTGTCTGCGCCTGCCCCAACCACTCCCTCCAACCCCACATTGTCTGTCTGCTTGCCCCCAGCCCATCTCAACCAGCCTCCGTTATCTGCTTGCCCTCAGCCATTTCTGACTAGCCTCTGTTGTCGGGTGCTTGCCCCCGCCCCTACTACTACCCTCTATTGCCCAACTGCTTGCCCCCAGCTCCTCCTAAACACACTCCATTTTTTGGGCGCTCCCCCACTGGTTTCCTTTCCTCCCGCCCTCAGTGTTACCTCCCACCCACCATGTTACCTTGCTCCCACTTTCCATGTTACCGCCTGCCCTCTCTTCTTCCACGCTGGCTCAGGGGAGCAATAAAAAAAGCTCCCTGACAAGGCCCTTGCTGGGCACGCCATAGCGCTGTTTTTGTTACTCTTAGCTAAGCTGCACAGCAGAGGCGCTGCTGTGCAACATGACTACAAAAACATTACAAAGCCAACAGCTCTTGTTGTAGACAAGATCTATTGGCTGTATCAATGCTTGATTAGACAACGCTAATCCCTTAAAGCGGACTATAAATCCACATTACAAAAAGGGAGCACTGTTGTGCAATATTGCTATTTTTTTTCTTTTTCTCAATGGGTAAAACATGTTTCATTGTGCAAAATCCATTCTTCCTGCAATGCTAGGAAATCTGCTGTCCATTCCATCACTTTCCAAACCTGGGAAGGCATTTACTCCAGGGGCCTCATTTATGAAAAGTGACGCATCGCTGCGTGAAAACAGCGATGCGTCACTTTTCACTGCGCACTCCTTGCGACACCAATGATGCGTCATATTTAATGTATGATGCATCATGTCGCAAGGAGTTACAGATACGTCAGTATTTCTGACGTATCTGTAAGCGCAATAGTGACGCATTGCTGGAGTGTGTCACAAAAGTGACGCAACTCCAGCAATGCGCCCTTTCACATGGGGCAAGCCCCATGTGAAAGGGCCTGCGTCAGTCTTACGCCTCCTGTGAGGCAGGCGCAAGATTTTGACGCAACGGTGTCCTAAAAGTGATGCAGTGAAATCTCATAGATTTCCCTGCGTCACTTCTACGACCCTTCCTTGCGTCAATATGCCCCCCTTGCATATATTATACCTGGCGCAGGTATAATGTGGCGCAGGGGTTTACAAAGTGACGCATCTACCTAGATGCGTCACTTTGTAAATATGGTGCAACAAGGCACATTATTTACGCTGCTGGTGCGTCACAAAAAGTGACGCACCGGCGACGTAAAAGTGACGCACGGCCTCATAAATGAGGCCCCAGCTCTTTACACATTTGCGACCATTTCCAGGGAGAGAAGGAATCAGAGAGAGGCTCGTAAATAGCCAAAAGGTGGCATCCTTGTGGGCATTTAATTGCAACCTGCAGTGTTATCCGTAATCTTCACCCAGGCTCTAGAATTATTCCTACATAATTGTATGCAGTTGTGTTGAGCAAGTAGGCAGGAGTAAATGGATTTACACCTGCTACTTATTTTGTAAATTCCTGCTAGGCGTAAATCCAGACATTGTCAACAGTAAACAAACATGTGCCTGAAAAGACAATTGTAAATCGAGCACTTTGTATTTTTGCTGCACATCTAGCAGTTTCTCCTGGAGGTTGTTGACTCCACATGTCGCGTGTGACGGTACTGCAGGCAGGGCCTCGTGTTGGGGTCGCTGTGTCCTCCAACACATTGTAGGAGCTGAAAGGAAGGAATGTAGTAAGTGTATGCACGGCAGGTGTCTCTGATCCCCGCACAGGGCACGTCATGCATTGCTTCAAAGGACAGTGAACTTTACAGACTGAAATTCAATCCTGGCTTCTGTAAGCGCTTCCATTCCAGGCTAGACCGACTCCAGGTCTGTGTCCAGGGCCAGCTTTAGGGCGGTGCGACTGGTGCGGCCGCACTGGGCGCTGACATGGAGGGGGGCACTGTGTTTAGCAATCACTTAAGATTTAAAAGCACCTGCTGCAGTGTTCCTAGTGCATCCAGCTTTCAGGCAGCAATATTAATTTCAAGATAACTCTTGCGATTAATGTTCCTGCTAGAGAGAGAGAGAGATAGTAGTTGTGTCTAGTGACAGTTTTGACGCGCCTTAAAGTAGTGCAGAGGGTTAATATGCCTGCTGCAAAGAACAGATCGGTGTTTGTATGCAGATAGCTGAGTGGATTAGTTAAGCAAGCCTTTACCAGCGCATTAAAACAAATGAAATATATGTGAGAGCGACTATGGAGAGATATGGGGCACTTTTTTTAAGTGGTAGTAAGGGAATCCGAGGAGAAGAAGTTCAAGGAGGATGCCAAAAAAGATTGTCGCACCAAGCGCCGCCAGCGCTAAAGCCGGGCCTCTGTGTCCAGGTTACAGAAGTATGCCCAGCCCCCAGGAACTGAAGAGATTGGTTACAAATTCACTCTAGCCATTTTGTCCCAATATTTGGTGCTCTCTCTGAGTCATTGTCCTATATGTATCCAACTTCTCAAAGGAAAACATCATTACAGTGTTTTTCAGTGAGACCTAAAAGAATGATTCTCCTAGGTGATCTCACATCTCTGAGTTTTGCATTATACACAAGTTCTAATGTCTATGGGCCTGATTCACAAAGGTAAACTTAGACCTGAAGTCTAAATTCAGGCCTGAAGTCTACCTTTAGACCTAAAGCCTAAGGGCCCAATTCACAAAGGGCCTCCGCGATCATGGCGGAGGCCCCACAGTCATGGCAGGGATCCCTCACTCGTGGTGGGACATCCATACTGCAGATACCCATTGCAAAGGTCCTGCCACAAGTGTGGGCCCCCACCACGAGGGCAGGCCCTCTTCCCTCCAAGATTGCGGGGCCTCCACCATAAGTGCCAATGCCATTTGTGAATTGGCCCCCAAGTTTAGACTTTAGGTCTAAACTTTGACTTTAGGTCTAAACTTAGGGGCATATTTATAAGCCCTCACCTCCACCCAAGCGTCACTTTTTTTTATGCTCTATTGCCGCAGCCCCATTTCCCATATTTACAAGGTGGTACTAAGCCACTTTGCGTGGCTTAACGCCACCTTGTAGATATGCCCCTTCCTGCCTCAGTCCTCTGTGGCACAGGGGTGTGCAATGGGTGTTGGTGTTGACGTTCCACCGTAACACCCATTCCTTTTTGACGATGCCTCAGATTTACAAGGCTGAGGCAGCAGCAAAAACTAATGCCATGGAATACCAGACCTTGTTTTTTTTTTCTTTCCATGTGTGCTGCATTCTGCAGCACACATAAAAGGTGCAAATAGCTATTATTGATTATGTGTAGGAAGGTGTCCCTTTCTGCTCATAAGCAATCTTTTCTGCAGCACAGGCACCCTTGCAACATGGAGACAGGGTGTCTGTGCTGGCACTAGGCAGCTGTATTGCACTAGGGAAAACACAGGGTGAGCTGTATTCTTGTGAATATTGCGCATCCCTGTGTTTTCAACATGTCGGAGCACGGCACTGCCAAATTTGGTGCAGCTCCTCGCTCTGGCATTTTATTGTAAATATGCCCCTTAGACTTCGGGTCTAAGTTTACCTCTGTAAATCGGACCGAGTTAATAGCATGAAGGAATGCCTCCTGTTCTTAATTTGAGCCTGCATTTGCAGGTGGGGTCCACTGGTACTCATGTTACCGACATTTATTTTTCATCATTAAACTTTGACACAGAGCAAGGAGAGAAAAACATACAAGAAGTAAACAGCAAGAAGAAAAAAAATGCTAAAAAAGCCAAGAAATAAAGCTGGGGCAACCCCTAAAGTTTTAATAAAAAATCTAAATTGCTACTTAATTTATTTTTCGATTTTGTTCATTTCCTTCATAGGCAAGGCACAACCCTTGTGAATTTGGAACGTACTGCAAAGACTTTAATAATTTTCTGAAAACAATTAACTTTCTGCTGAAATTGCTGCTTTTCAGTCCCAAGTAAACAGGTCAAATCTTCCACGGCGAATTCTGCAGCTCCCGCTTAAAGGCCAAGTGTGGGATTACTTTACACCGTACACAGAACAAGTCTCTGTGAAAATGTGCTGACTCCTGTGAAAGCAGCCACTGTGTTCCCACAGAATCAGGCATTCTCTGCTAAGTGGGATGTTTGCCCGGTCTTGCCACCCTTTGCAGTCTTCATCGCACCCATTCATGTTTCCTGGCACTGCCTCTTAAATCTTAAAACACGTCAATCGATCAGCACCTCGCCCTTTGTTTTGCAGACCTTTGTTTGAAATACACCAAGTAAACCCAGTTGAGCTTCAGGGGGGTGTGTTCGGGTCTTACACCCCATAATACATGTATTTTGTGATAAATAGTTGGGTAGATCTGTTTTCAGTCGGTTATGGTGAGGTGTCTGTTGGATTTCTCCAGGAATCTTTACATACACAGACAAAAAGGCACACAGACTCTGTCCTCTCTGTTTGGAAAGACTTAACAAATGTTGATCATTTCACAAAATAATGTGCTTTCTCTCACCTAGTACCCTTACCAGTCCTTATTCCTCTTCCTTTCCTCTGATTCTGAAGCCTCTTGAGTGTGCCCTGCTTGTTATATAATTTATATAATGTATTTTAACATTATGTTCCAGTGTGGTTGTTGGGAAATCTGAAGCTCACCCCTCCCCCAATCTTAGAGCCAAAGCTACACCCCTGCGTAAACCTGCCATCCAGCTCTGAGGTTGATGCTTTTCTGCACCTGAAACGTTCAAGTGCCTCTGGCAGCTGGCATACGAGGCACTTACAACTTCTGTTTGACTCTCTGCCAGCTGCAGGCATTGAATGGCTTTGGACGAGCCCTCTCAAGGAAGTGGGTGTTACCCCCACTGACTGCAGGCTGTCACTGAAGTCAGTGAGTGCCTGGTGCCTCAGTGAAATAAGGCATCCCACTTAGGGCTCTATCCCCCAGATGCATCAAGAACCCATTTTGCTATTCCTTAATAGCGAAAAATAACGATTCGCTATTAAGGAATAGCAAAATGCAATGCATGAAGAAATCACTAAAACAATAGTGATTTCTTAAAATTAAGGAATACCTCCCCATTCATTCCTATGGGCCTAGAGGCCTATAGGAATGAATGGGAAGACATTCTCAATTTGCGAATCGCAATTAGCGAATCACAAATTGAGAATGCGATTTCAAGGGTGCAAGGGTGTCCAAAGGACACCCTGTTGCACCTCTGAAATTGATCTGTGCATATATGTTGCGCACACACATGCCCTTAGGGCATGTGTGTGCGCAACATGAAACTTTGAAAAATGCACTTTAGTGCATTTTTCAAAGTTTTTGCAAATTACCATAAAGTTCAACTTCATGGTAATTTGCGAGCCCTATTAGCGAAATCTCTTTTTTTAAACTTTAATGCATTGCATTTAAAGAATCTCAATTCCTTAAATGCAAGTAATCGCAATTCTGCGATTTCTTAATTTGCTATTTTTGCATTTGGGATGATGCATCCCAAATGCAAAAATACCGGTCGCAAAGGGGCAGATTCTGAGAATCTGCCCCTTTGCGAGCGGATTCTAGCTTGATGCATCTGGGCCTATGTTTGCTCTAGACGTGGTCGAGCCCCTGAAAGCTCCGAAACTCGAGCCTGCAAGCCTGGCTCTGGCTCAGCTTGAGGTCCTGTTGGAACCTCGAGCCCATAACGAGCCGAGTTTTCATGTGCCTTCTATCTGTCACTGGGTGTTATGTTTCTTAGGAACAGCTTTGTAAATGAGTGAAGCAGGTTCGGGTCTTGGTGCCTGCTCAACATCCTGGGATTCTATGCAAATCACTTACAGCCTGATTCATGTACGGGCCGTTTTGCGTGGCCCTAATAGCGAATCATAGCGACTCGCTATTGAGGACACGCAAAACGGCATTCATGTAGGAATTGCTAAATAAATAGCGATTCCTACATGTTCTTTATTTGCGAGTAGCAATTTGCTACTCGCAAAAACTCCCCATTCATTCCTATGGGCCAAGAGGCCCATAGGAATGAATGGGGAGTATCCCTTATTTGCAAGTAGCAATTTGCTACTCGCAAATAAGATAGCGATTTTAAGGGTGCCAGGGGTGTCCAAAGGACACCCTGTAGCACCCCTAAAATGCACATTTGAACAGGTGTTGCGCACACACATGTCCAAAGGACATGTGTGTGTGCAACATGCAACATGCAACATGCAACATGCCTTGAAAAGCATTTTTCTGAGTTTTTGCTATTTACCGAGAGGTCTGACCTCTCGGTAAATAGCGGCCCCAAAAGTGCAAAATCGCAATTTTTTAATGTGTCATGAATAGCATTTGAGGAATCTCTAATAGAGATTCCTTAAATGCTATTCCTCGCATATTTGCTAATTCTTAAATAGCGATTTTTGCATTTGGGATCATGAATACCAAATGCAAAAATCGCACTCGCAAAGGGCCAGATTCTCAGAATCTGGCCCTTTTGCGAGCGCTGTTAGCTACATGAATCAGGCTGTTAATCTCTCTGTGTGTATAAACATTGAATCTGACCTTGTGTAATGTAACTGGTACACATGTAAATCCTTTATTGCTTTCGGGTCGATAAGTGCTATATAAAAACTGCAGAAAAATGCACAAAGGTGAAAACAAAGAATTAACATAAAAAGTAAAGACAAATAGATACCCATTTAGTGGCTGATTCGCACAAAGTAAAACCAGAAAACCAGAATAAATCGTGGCTTGCCTGCCTATATTGTGTGATCTTCGACAAATATTTTATTTCACCAAAACTGATTTTTCTTCATTATCGTTTATGAAAGCACTTTCAAATCAAAATACTAGTTGTACCTAATGTGTATGCAGTGGCAAACTCACTATTAACCGTAGTTTGTGAATAGCAAAAAAATAGCAAACATACGCAAAAGTGTACGTTTACCTTTGTGAATCATGCTCAATGTTCTTTATCCTTCCGAAATTGATAAAACGAGTGTCAATGATTTGAGCAAGAATAAATATCTTTTAGCTGTCTACAATTCAAAGGGACCCCCTTCAGCTTCATCATGCACTTTACAAATATGCTTCTTCAGCTATTTATTTGTTACTATAGTAAGGGGGTTAATTGAGGGATGGGCCAGAGGGCACATAGATTAGTTGATTATTATAATTATTTGTTTTATTAACTTGTGCTACAATCAACGGAGTAAGCATTGTAAATAATTGGCTCTACTGTTACCCATTTAGTGATACCAAGTTTAACCACCTCGGAAGGATAAGAGGTAGAGCTGGCTTTGCCAGGATTTAAACTCACACCCTAGAGGTTAAATCAGATGGCTGCAGCAGGCATCTAAGTCGTGAACAATGTCATGGCTTTATTGTTCGAAGGACTGTGAGCACGAGGATGTTTGGGACCAGGCAGGGCCTTGCATAACCTTTATCCATCCGTGCTGCATTGGCTGCCTAGCTGCTCTTTCCATCAGGATTTCCTTTTAAGATTATGTTCGATCACACTTGAAACAGACCTATAGTACACGTAAAATCTTTCCTTATCTCTGGGTATGCTGCTAGGCTCGGTATATGGTCATTAAATGCGTGTGCCTGTTGCTAGAACACATACAGCCATAGGCGCTGGAAGTAGGGATGTGGGAGGGGTGGGGTGCTGCAGCACCCCCATAAATAACCATGCTGGAGTTCAGAAGGCCAATGACCAATAAAGATGCCTTTATATTTTTTTAATCTTGTCACATTTGCTTCCTGTTCAAGTATAAAGTTCAAATGTCAGGCTATTTCGTCTGACATATTGTTGCTTATTTGTAAACTGGTGTGTACTTTTATATTCCTGATTGCAAAGTGAGATGTTTTTCTAAAAGGACATAAGTGACAATGCTGCTGGGCTACAGGGGATGGAAGGCTGTAGTATATCAGATTTTTTCTAACATACAACTTCTAAATATTGGTAAATAAACTACATACTTTTCAATTTACATCAGCAACTAGGGAAGAAAAAAAATGAAGTATATTTTAGGTAATTCTGAGAAGTGATAGAAACAAAGATGTTAATAGGATCAGAACCAATCAAGGCACTTAAATTGATGATGCGCAAATAGTAAATATTAGCTGAAACCCAATTTCCATTCATTATCATTTTGCGCTATATCGTTTTACCAGTAAAACTGCATGTTTGTGCAAATTAATGTCAGTTTCAATGGCAAATGTGCTATCTGTAAATGGCAGTGCCCAACCACACCAATGCTCCAAAATGCACCCCCAGCTACGTACCACATCCTTACCACTCTCCTGCTATATGGGCATGGCACATTTGCTACACTTGTTTTTTGTGATGCTTGGATTTTTCACAATCCCTATGACTTCAGAGTTATACCATTAATGGCAGCACCCCCTCTCTTTCTCCAATGGAATGACTCCATCATGTGCTCCTTCCTAATACAAACCTGCAGCTTCTGCTTACATGGCTTGATCTCCCAGCAGACGAGCACTCCTTTCAACCAGTGCCAAGTGTACTTGGCGGCCCCAGGGGAAGCCTTGCGCCTGCAATGCCAGCACATAGATGGGTGTGTCCCACAGAACCGCGAGTACCTGCCTTTTTTTTGTTGCAGTTTTATATAGCGCTAACTCGACCCGAAGGTATCAGAGCCTTTCTATGAACACCGGTTGCATTACAGATGGACACATTCATTTTTTCAGGCACCGAGAGATTAAGTGATTGGTCCAGAATCACAGGATGTTTGACCCTCCTGCCAGACTTGAACCTAGTTCCACAGCTTCCAAGTCGGCTGCTCTAGCCCTTAAGCCACATCCACCTGTCTTGCATGACCCTGGAACAGTAAACACGCATTGCTCTGTATATATTAGAAGGCTTGTGTTTGTGCATCTTTGGCTTCTCTGCCATCCTATCACCCATGGAGCAGCTGCCACATCTGAGCGAAGATTCCTGTGTTTACTGATGCTTAGTTTTGTGCCTTTACTGTGATGTTATTTTACTGTTTTTTCTTTCTTGTTTTATTTATGCTCTGGCGTGAGCTTTGTCTGTTTTGAATTTTCCACAATTAATTTTCTGTAAAACTAAGTGCTTACATTATTTCTTTATTAAAACACTTGCATTCACTTTCGTGTGCACCTACAGAGAATAGGGATACGCAAAGATTCATGGAGGTTTTGCAAATTACACTTTTTTCGCTAAACGTGGTTTAATGGTATGTAGTTTAATTTTTGCAGGTGAAGGCTTACTTTCCAAAAAATGCAAGCTGGAGCCCTGTAGTAAGCAGGTTTTTAGATGAAAATGTCTCTAGGCGACACTTTTTCTGCAGCCTCAAGTGGGTGTAAATTACTTGAAATTTGAAAGATTAAAATGTCAAAGTTTTTTGAAAATTTCCAGTAAAATAAAATGTGCACATTTTTCAAATCCCAGAATGATTATTTAAATTTGCCTAGGCCTAAATGCAATGACATTCTACTCTCACCAGTTCTCTGCTCAGAGTTTGGACCCAGATTTACTAAGGCTTCGTGCTGGCAGTAGCCGATGTAAAGTGGCACCATGTGGCACATGCTACCCACTATCTAGCAGCCACGGCCCATGCAGGTAAGAGCGGTGAGGCCGGGTGGGGGGAGGGATTTTGACGGACGGTGACAAGGGAAATTTAATTATTTATTATATTGTCCCTTGTCATCGCCATTCGAGATCACCCCCACCCGGCCTCACCGCCCCATCGCTCTTGCCTGCATGGGCCGTGGCTGCTATCTAGCACAAAAGTTGTGTTGCTCTAAAAAGGTACAGGGTCAGACTGATTTGCATATGGCCAATTCTGAACTGGGGTGGCAGAGTGGGCTAAAGAACGGGGATGGATTAAACCCAGATCTTTTGACTGGGTGTGAGTGTTTGATTGGTTCAGATGCTCCGTCCATCACCATCCCCTTTTGTACCGCTCTAAAAAGGGGACCTTTGAACAGTGCTAAAGCTACTTTGCTTATCTTTGGGTCACTTTACTAGGTTGGGTCAGTGCACACACACCCAATTAACTAGCATAGAGGCTCGAAGGCTACACTTTTAGGACAAATTCTACACTGGACAGGTGCGAAGGTTGTGCATCACGGAAGGCAGCCTATTTGGGTTTCAGTGCAGGAAATGACAGCAGCAGCAGGCCAGTCATAGCAGATACAACGCAGCACAGCTAAATTGAATGTTATGTTGCATGAAAAAATTAGCATTTGCCTTCGAGCAGAGATTCTAAAAGTACCACAAAGTAACTGCAAAGAAAACAAGCATTTACAATGCAACGGTTTCGCCTTTGCAAAAGTAGGTATTTGGTCAAAGCCAATGAGGGAGAGTACACTAGGCGTCTAATATCAAGGTTAACATATTCAAAGGAAATCCACGTCCCTAAAACAACATTTTGTTCTGTTAAATTTAACTATGCATGAATAAGGTTTCCTAACGCGTATACATATTTAAATGTATTAAAACTCTGCATTTACTTTATCCTCGTGTGTATTTTTAAAGCTAGTGGGCCCCAAGGTTTCATATTGCTTCTCGGATAACATGCAAACCAGGCTGAAGATTGGCAGCAAATTACTCCAAAACTCTGTAGGAGAAGCATGGTTCTCCGAAACGGGCACCATGTGCAAACATGGAAGCAACGAGGTAATAAAATAGCTCTGAAAAAGCATCAGTGCTAAAAGGAATGTCTTCCTGTTCACAAGTGTGGAAGACATACTTTTGTTGTAACGTAATCCCCACCGACGAGAGCAAACCGTTTATAAGGCCTGTAAACTCCCTACTGTGTGTACATCCTCGGTATTCAGAATCCGGCTAGAAACGATGCAAGACTGGTGCAAAGCACGAGTACTCTGCATTTCACGTTGGCAAGGAACTTTGATTCCTGCTGGATTGTTAGCGGCGCACCAGGGTGGCTTTAGGGTTGAAAATGCACAATCCCCATCGTTCCCATCCCATGCCCTGCTGCAGTGGATGGACGTGGGATTGTGGACTCGCGCTAGCCCCCATCTCGCGCCCCACGTGCTCCTACGAGCCAATAAATACTTAAGAAGCAAGAATGCTCCCACTGGTTTGATGGCCAGACCAGAAAAGTCTCCACCACGGTTACACCCGCAGCTCGACCCTCCTTCTGCGAGCGAGATCACTTAGGGAATCAGGACTCGAGTGCGTGAAAACTGCGAACCAACACAATGACCGCAGTGCTGCTATCAAACGTTCAGCTCGCAAAACCAACTCCTACTCTGGCAGGTTACTACCGTTCCTATTGTGTAGCGCTCTGACACTTTCGGGTAAAGTCCGCGCTATATAAAAACTCATTAAATAAATAAATAAAACGTGTTCACAGGTCAGACTAAGAGAACCCATTTCAGTTCGTCCCGCATCATTTAACCGAAAGAGTGACCGTGCGGTACCGAGAGAACAGTTCTGGTCTCCGGTTACAACCAGTTCAAGTTCTTGCTGGCGCGCATTGAGAGCTTGTCAGTTTTGACCTTTTTACTGGGTTGTTCATTTACAAAACTGTGGAATATTTTGAACACCATCTTTTAGCACTATATAGCGCCGATGTGTTTCAGGAGTGAAGCGCACAACCTAAAGGTTAGAGGCTCGAGTCAGGACAGTCGTGGCTGCGATTTTAATCCACTTAAGGACCACAGAACGAGCATCATCAAGGTGCGGATTGGCACGGTACCCCGCAATAACGAAATAACAACATAAAAAAAAACGATGCTCCTACAAACTCATCAGCATGAAGGGCACTCGCGCCAAGAGACATTTAATTTTTAAACACATATTACAAACAGGCCCTAGGCAGATAAGGGGAGTTCAATGGCCCCATGATACACGAGGACTGTTAAAGGCACGGAACCCAAGTGGCATGGAATGTCAAACAAGTCAGGTCACGGGCCAGCAGCCAATCACGGCGCGGCCGGGGAATGACGTCACAGGGGTGTCCCGGGCCGGCAGCCAATCACAGCGCGGCCTGGGAAATGATGTCACAGGGGTGTCCCGGGCCGGCAGCCAATCACAGCGCGGCCCGGGACAAAGGGGCGGGACTTAAAAAAAGCCCGAGAAACGCCCCCGAATCGCGTTTTCCCGAGAAAGCGTGATTGACAGCCTCTGTCTCCCAATGGCTAGCCTCCATTTATGGAGCTAGCCAATGAGAGACAGAGGCGGGTCATTGATCCACATACAACTCAAAAGGTTTTTTAGCGCATGCGCACTACGTGCGCACTTGCAGGCAAAACCTAAAAATTGTAGAGAGGTCTTATATAGACTAAATGAGTGGATGCTACAAAACAACATTCTGGAGGAGTCTCAAGCAGGCTCTCCTACGAAAGTAAGCACACTGGACCAGGTCCTCCGCTACAAGGTGATAACCTGGAAATATATCACACTGTTACGTGATCATCTTTAAGTCGCTTTTATCGATCTAATAGGGGCGTTTGACCTGGTACCAAGAAGTACGCTATGGGAGGTGTTAGATGGGTATGGCATCCCTCTAGACCTCCTAAGAATACTTAGGCTCCTTCATGAAAACACCTATGCAAGAGTGAGATGGAACATGACTGAGGATTTGATAGGAAAAATTGCAATCTCAAAAGGGGTTAGACAGGGATGCGTCCTTGCACCGACTGTATTTAGTATTTTTATAAATGGAGCTGTTAAGAGTTTGAAGGCATGCACGGTACCTGCAGATTGCCTGGGCCTTAAGAAGGAAGGGTACTCTCAATCCCAAAGCTTGATAGAGAGTCGATAAAACTCTTGCTTGGACAGGACTCTGCTCGGACATGACATTCTCTCTTTATACTGGTTTTGCCTCAAAACTCCTACTGAGTGCATCTATATTTACCATTTACTCACGTTTTAATGGCTATATGGAAAAACTAAGTATATATACTGCTGTACTTTGTTTTCTTTTCCAACTTTGTTCAAACCTCTGATTGCCTTTTTGCACACTTTCTCTATTGTAAATATATTAATGTCCTTGAAGTAACACTGTCAATAGTAACCTAATTGTGTAATTTTTTGTATCCATAGCCTTTTAACCCAGCTGTTTAGATGATGACTTTTCCCTTTTTATTGATATATTAACTTTTAATCCGTTTTTATAGTATGTCATTTCGACTCATGATTTCTGTTTTCTTTTTCTTTTCTTCTTTTAGTGTAAAATTGCACAAAGTATTCTAGAGCATTTATGCTGTATGTTGTATTGATTGATTGTGTTTTATGGGCTGTGCCCGAAAAAAACGGTATTAAAAAAACAATTAAGGATGCCAGCACTTCAAAAGCCTAAATCGGTAGCCATCTAATTAAGTTAAAAGCCAAAAATTGAATAAGTAAATAAGAAAATAAACGAAACGTTGACAACTACATCTATTTCCTCAGTGATTTATTTTCCTTAAGGAATTGATTTCTGTGCTGATCAGTCTCATTTTCTGTTTATGTATTTTGTTTGGAATAGATGCTCACACTAATAACTCTGAAGTATCAGTAATCACGAATAATTTGTAAACCTCGGTCGTCGTATGTTGTTTTAGTCTTTTGTACCCTTCTCTTTTTTTCATCATAAAAGTTTGTATTTTGAAAAACTCACACCCGTTTTAAGAGTATCTTTGGCAGATTTACTGTGATAAACATTAGCTAATTGGATTGTTGATTGTTCAATTGTAAGCTACCGATTGGAGCTTACGAGCACTGTTGTGTGTATCAAATGTCGAACTAAGTGCACTGAAAGAAATCCCTTGTAAGTACAGGTACATGTCAGTAGATATATTACCCAAGCCTCCAAGGGTCAACTGGGTTCCCCATTTTCCTTGTCGGATCCCAACCTAAAGCACACCCGGAGGGCAGGCACGAAGGAGCCCCACCTACTGAATTTACACTTAGGGGTAACGACCTTCCCACACTTAGCAGGGGCCACCTGCTATATGACAAGGGCAACACTGACTAGACTAGTAGCAGACCTGGCTCCCTGCAACATAATCTGGTCTGAGATAATCCCCAAGGACGAGTGGCAGGGCGCTCAATCACACTCAGCAGTGAAGCCTCCAGGAGAAGGAAGAATGCTACAAGGCAAAACTTTGCTAGAAACCCTGAACTTGGAGTTGTGAAGCACGGCCCGCTAAGCACAAGGATGCCCACCCACTTTGCTCAAGTTGGGGTGCACCTATCGGTCTTGGGCAACAAGCTATTTGCGCGGAATATTTGTTGGGGCCAATGCAAATGAACCCTAGATCTACACAGCTGGAGGGACTTAGGGTCACGGTAGGCCACCCTGAGCCATGGCGGGTATCACTGGTGATCCTAATGCAAAAAGCACTGAATACCCCATCCGGTCGAGATAGGGCCGCTAAACATGACTTCTTCAGGCCAAGGGGGCCATGAGAAGAACGCAACGGCGACCACTTCATCCCGTAAGGGACAATTGGTATCCTGACAGCTGGTAGTTAGCCTTACATCGCTCTGTGGTGGCATGGGTGCAGCAACCATTAAAATCATTGGGCTGCAGTCCGAATGCAAAATATACAGCACTGGATGAATAATAAGACGGCATGGTAATGCCCGGTGGCTGGAGACTGTTTCAGGATGGGTGTCATTGGTTAGTCCTAAATGGTGCTGCACTAGTATGATCACCCATAAGATAACCCTATCTGTGACCTGCATAATAGAATATGAATAAACTTGCAACAGCTTTCCCGCAAAAAGTGTGGTCTTTTTTGTTTAAGATGCAACTGTATTTTGTCACAAAAGTAGGTGTGTACTTATGATTACAATGATGCTTCCTGTTGTTTGTGAGGTCGGAAGAGAGACATTCTTATCACTGGCATTTTCCTGCTTTCAAATGTCTGTCACTATTATATAAAAGCCAATTAAGTTGTATATAAAAAACTTTTTAAAAGAGTATGTGTGTACACGTTAGATCACAGAAAGGCTGGGGTGGATGGACAAGTCACCTGCAAGGAGACACTAAAGGGAACAGCTCCGTAGTGTTTCCTCACCGCAAAGGGGTAGTATTTTTTCTGTGGCCACCTGGCCTATGAAGATAGCCACGGCCAACGAAAGATCACACCTCCCCGTGACCCCAGGTGTATGACGTCAAGTTGGGGAGGTCGTGGGGTATTTAGGTGGGCCTTTACACCTGGATATTCCTCTGACGGTAGCCCGCAGCAGAGGAATTTCCTACCCACCACCCTGAACAGGAGAGCAGCCAATCACTATACAGCATAACAAGCGGGGTTCCAGGGAGATACTAATGCAAAAAGTAATGAACACCCCATCAGGTGGAGATGCAGGAGACTCCTCAGGCAAGATAGGGCCCATGAGAAGACCGTGACAGTGACCCCTTCATCCTGTGAGGGTCAGCTGGTATCCTGACAACTGGGGGTTAGCCTTACTTCGCTCCATGGTGGCACGGATGCAGCAACCATTCAAATCAGTGGGCCACAGCCCAAACGTGAAATACATAGCGCCAGATAAATAAGACAGCAATGTTATGCCTGGTGGCTGGAGATGGTTTCAGAATGGGCGTCAGCAGTTAGTCCTAAACGGCGCTGCACTCGTATAATCACCCGTAAGTTAACCTTACCTGTGTATACTGCATAACAGAATATGATTAAACTTGCAACAGTTTTACCACAAAAAGCATGCAGTCTGTTGAGTTAATGATGCAACTGTATTTTGTCATAAAAGTATGTGTGTAGACATGTCAGATGACAGAAGGGCTAAGGGTGGAAATGCTAAACTGGATTACCCTAAATCAGAGCTACTCAAAGTACGGCCCTGGGGCCGCATGTGGCCCTCCTTACCTTTAGTTGTGGCCCCCTGGTGAACAGCAGCACTGGGCTGTTGTTCACTTGACAGAGCAGGAACATTCAGGAAGCTGTGAAACGGTCAGACTTTATTTGCAGGTTAACTAAGCTAAAGGCGAAGAAGCAAAGAATGTTTTCTAGAAAACGTATCTTTATCATGCACCTGTTTTGCGTTCCCCCTAAGGGAGGGTGACCAGGTGTCTAGGATTTGCCAGGGTAGTCCTGTTTTTTCACCAGCTGTCCCGGCAGACTTTGGTAAATGTGTCCCTTGTCCCGGTTTTTAGAGAGGGACTAGTAAAAACGCTGGGAGGTGCCTTTTTATGTTTTCCAAAGCTGGGACAGTAACAACTGTTATAATAAAGCAATTAAATTACAATGACATACTGGCTTCAAAAAATTAATTGACTTTATGCTTTACTATCTTTTCTGTAATCCTATGGTGATTAGCACGGTCATTCTGTACGCTCAACTGAGGTAAAATTGTAGTCCTACTTTGTGAAATGTCCCACTTTTTGGCTTTAAAATTCTGGTCACCCTACCCTACACCCACCTTTTAACACCCCGCCCTTCCCATGCTGACATCGATGCAACCCTCGGAAAACTACAACCAGTACTTTGTAGCCTCTGGGGAAACGTTTGCGGGTATCCATGCCCTAATTACCGGGTCTGAGATAGGCCCACTTAAAGCCCTGAGAATATCCAATGCTGTTCATGCGCTCTATAACTTAGTGATCTGTAACCCTCTTAAACCAAACACCACAGAGCCCACCCGGCCAGCCGCGAGCCAAACATCAGTTAATTCAAACAACCCCTTCATCATCCCAAAGGCAGCACGAAAGTCTGAAATGAAGGTGAACCTCCGCTCATTATAAACTCCCGAGGGATTAGCCTAGATAAGTGCTGCCATGATATCGCTTCAAACATTTCCCCACTTCCGCCCGTTCCAGAATCACAACACAAGCGGCACAAGCTTGGTCTTTCCAGATACCGACTAACTATCAGCAACCAGGCGAAACAACCGAGAAGACTTTTCTGCGGGATGTTGTCTCGGTTGTTCAAGGCGGCTTCTGAAGAGGCACATGTGAACTCCACAGCCAATCAGCGCTTCGGACTCCACAGCCAATCAGCGCTTCGGATTGCTGCGCAGAACATTCTGATTGGTCATAGTGCTCCAATCCTAAACCCTTTTATATTTTTACCTACTTCCAGCATTTGTACCGCCGTGAGATTGGTTGTTTTGCGACCCGGAAGAGTTGAAATTATAGGCAAACAACATCCTTTTTAAAAAACAAAACTGGAGTTTTGCAGAATACGTGGAAATAAAGGATAGCCGATACTCGTTTTAGCGTGCGCTCCCCACTACCACTTAATGTATTAATTAAAAAGAAAATACAAAGATTGTTGCGTTTCCTATGGAAAACGCCTTTACAAGTCCTCTCTCTGCTGAAGAAGGTATCTGGTCTTGTTATGGCTGAAGGCAAAAGTGGAATTCCTATGCGGTAAGACTTTGCAACAAGTGCAGTGGAGGCTGAGCTGAGGAGCCAGAATATCTAAAATGGGCATGTGTAGGGAAAGCAAGCGGCTTCCGGGCTGACAGTTGGAGTTACTGGCTGGTAGAGGAATTTAGAATAGAGTGAAATTGGCATTGAGGTTTGGGTGCACCAATCACATAGCCAGTCGTACGCGGGAGGGAAATGATCCTTAGTCAAGGGGGCATGATAAAGCACAGGAAATAGGCACAGAGCCTAAAGAAGTGCTGCAAGTAGTGCTGGTCTTTGGCCAGAGAAAGCCCTGGATGAAACCGAATTAAGCACCCACACCTCCACGTGTCCCCTTTTTGGTAGGAGGAAGGTAAAGGGGGCAAGATTAAGGAGCCCCATGATGAGAAAAAAAACAGAAGCAGACAAGTCTACCTGAAGTCTTAAATACTCTTTTCTTTAGATCTAAGTCATAGAGAGACTGATACAGAGAGATCCAACATCTAGTGGTCGAAGTGCATAAAAAAACAAGTCAGGTCCCGGGCCGCGCTGTGATTGGCTGACGTCACGGGGGTTTCCCGGCCGGCAGCCAATCACAGCGCGGCCCGGGAATGACGTCACGGGGGTGTCCCGGGCCGGCAGCCAATCGCAGCGCGGCCCGGGACAAAGGGGCGGGGCTTAAAAAAAGCACCAGAAACGCCCCCGAATCGCGTTTTCGAGAGAAAACGCGATTGACAGCCTCTGCCTCCCAATGGCTAGCCTCCATTTATGGAGCTAGCCAATTGGAAACAGAGGCTGTCCTAACCTCACTATTAGAAACAACAGATTTCGATCTGGGAGTGGCTTCGCCCCTCGCCAGGTTACGAAACCTAAAAAGGTGTCCTAGACAACTTATCTTTAGAAGCAACCTTAGCTTTAAAGACATCTTGCACTAAACATGTAAAAACATGGTACACTTTTTTGAAGTTTGCAAAGTTAATTTTATTAGCATGCATACGTGTTTTACCTTAGTGGATCAGATAATATCACTGCATTGAGAGGCATTTGATAGCAGTGATAGTATTCAAATATGATCTTGGAAACAATCATGCCAGTCCCATTCAACAATGCCATTAGTGAACCAAGAGGAAAGTCATTTGTTAGGTACACCTTGTGTGTAGCTGTGGTTGTTATGTAATTGGAACAACATTATAGTTTGTTAAATAAAACACAAGATAAGGTTTTGTACAGCACAAATCCTGAGCTATTATATTTTAAGGGGCACTCATTTTTGGTAATGAAAAAACAGGAGGCAAAGTGAAAATGATTAATTACCCAGGATCACACAGTTTTGTCTAATGGAGAAGCCAGGACTGATACCAAGTTTCTAGCTTCACAATTTGCAATACAGACACCAGAAGAGTATCTCTCTCCCTCTCACTTCTTACATTAGAAGTTCATGGATTGAGTTTCATTCTTGGTGCATGAGATTAGAGCATTGGTGGCAGACAGATGTCTTGTTAAGGTGTGTTTGTTGTCCACATCATGCATCTGCTTCTCGTCTCCCTACGCTCACCTTTCATCACCCCTACCCTCACATTGCTAGCATCCATGAGGCACTCGGGCATGCGAAAGACAGTAATTTGCGGCTCTCTGGGAAATGTTTGCGAGTACCCATCCCTTACAGTATGGCAATTTTCATGGTAGGAAGAGCCCTGCTTTTCACCCATTTCCTAGAATATTACAATATTCTTTGATATTCAGAGAAAAACTTAGACCTTCAGAATCGAAAACACAAACATCAAAACTATGCCCGGACAAAATAAAAATGATGCTGGCATATTTCGTGTAATTTCAGGAGTTTTACACTACACTTGTAATTAAAAATTCCCAAAATGATGCCTTTGTGCTATGTTACTATGCCATTGCGCCAAGTTATTATATAATTATGCCACCGTTCACAGCAAAATTATTGAGCTTGAGCGCAACAACTACGTGAACAAGCAGAACACGAGTGACAATTGTGATTTTTGGGCAATTTGTTTTGGCAGATAATGTGCTCTCGCTTTAAAAATTGACGAGAGCATGCATTAATGCAAAAATAGAGCACTAAATGACAGATTTGAAGTTCATTTAATTATGTGTAATTTTGCACAATCTTCCCGAATTTTTGTGTATTAACGCGAAAACAAATTACACATATTTTGCAAAACCCTAACCAAAACAAGGCATCAAAAAACAGCTACAACACAAAATAAGAAAATAAACTCAAGTTTCATATTGAAATTTAGTTTCTATTGAATCTTAAGTCTGGCGTCTAAGAAGAACTGATGTGTTTTTCAGAAGATGCACTAATGTATGTCGGGGAAAACTTGATATATTTTACAGATGTGTGTGTTTTCGTTGTCCTCCTCCTCCCATCCTCTGTTTCAGACTGAACACAGGAGACCACACAAGTATCCGGTAATGATGCTGCCAGCCAGTCAATCAGTCGGAGAAGGGTCTGTCAATCCCCAAAATGCTTCAGCTCAGTCCCAACTAACTCTGTTCTAACTCCACTCTCTCTAAGGTCAAGTGTCCGACTTTGTTATCCTTCCCTTTTAACCCCTTCGATGCGCCCGTCGGCCAACGGCCGTCGCAAGCACTACCCCCGTGTTGCTGTGCACGTTCGTTGGGCGATGCGGCCCCGCCCACTCAATAAAACCATTGCCGTTGTGGTTACGTGGTTAACCTTTCCGCTCCCATTAGAGCTGGAGAGGAAATAGTTACTGTTTCTGAAACTGAACTTACCTTAATTGGTCCAAAATCAACAGACTCTGCAGCCATTGACATGCTTGCTCCCGCCAATTTTGAGTCATAAAACTAACAAAATGAATGGGCTTATCAAAATGATATTCCCATTATTAAAATAAACAAATTGACATGAATCCAGCCATTCCCAACTAGTAATCCCCCATTCTTCCAGGACAAGGCACACAAATTGTGGTAGGGCAGCATGGGAAACACCTTCCTGGATCACTGCATCTCCGTGCATGTGGACTGCCCCTTAATCCAGGGCAATGCTATAAAAGGTGCAGGATCCTATAGTAAGATTAGATGGAAGTTACTTCTGGAGGATCACATTTCCACAGTCCTACTCACATCAAAGCATCAAGTCCTTTCAAAATGGCTCTCGCAAATGCAACTACACTAAGGGACTGATTCACCAAGAGCCCCCACACTCGTGGCAGAGGCTCAAAAGTTGTAGTGGAGTCTCTGCACTCGTAGCTGAGGCTCGACAGTCATGGTGGGGTCTCTGCACTCGTAGCGGAGGCTCGACAGTCGTGGCGGAGTCTCTGCACTCGTTATGGAGTGTCGCAATGAAAAAATGCGCTACGGATATTTAGCCACGACTGCGGAGACTGAGCGCACCGGCCCATTTTGAATCGGCCCCAAAGAACTCTCATATACGTCCTTTAAGTCATCACATCTGAACTTCACAAATGCTGCTCCTTCCCCTTATTTTGTACCAATCTCTGCGATGCCGTTGGTAGATTGTAGAAAACATTGGCTCTTATCACCTTCAGTGCTTGCTTGAGTATCCTTGTTTCGTGGCTATGCATGCTAGCCACCAAGCTTCTGTCTTTGGACCTTTCCTCCTCTTCCAGATCAACCCCCCCCCCCTCCCCAGTGACAGTATATCTACTTGGATTCTTTTAGAATTATTTGCAAATTCCTCACTTTCTCCTTTCTACTTGTCTTTGAGACAAAGCAAGGCTCTTATGACCCTATGGCAAGTTCCCTGTTATATAGGCAAGGGGAAACTGTAGCTGGAGATTACTATGCTGGGCGATATCTACCCATGAGGTAAATGGGATTGCAAGCTGTTCTCCACAGAATGGGGAATAATACGAGGAATCTGGAACACAGGGTCCAATTCCCTAATCCATGATTATTTACCACCTATTTGTAACAGTGTGTTTGAGTGTGTGTATTTTCACTGAATAAACAAAGGTTACAGGGACATTATAGTTAGGAAATAACATTTTAAAAAATGTAGAACTTCGCAGAAAATTCAAAGGTGACATGGACATTATAGTTAGAAAATAGAATTTTTAGAAAACCGTAGAAATTCACTGAAAAAACAAAGGGTACAGGGTTGTTATAGTTAGGCTCAGATTTCACCCGTACAAAACCATTGAAATATAGGAGTTATAGTTACCTGAGCTAACTAAACATTACGCCCCTGTGGTGCACTGCTTATTACCTCAAATATTACATCACCCATGACATGGTCAGTGACATCACTGAAGACAACACTGATGACATCATAACTGCATAACTGAAATTACTATTCTTTTTGTACTGCAAATCATTGAAACTGTTTCTAGTATGTGTCATCTGAGAGGAACTGTTACTGTCTTTATCAGAGTGGGAGCGGGTGTCTGAGTGGCTGTATGGGTGTGTGAGTGGATGTGTGAGTGGCTGTATGGGTAGGTGAGGGTATGTGTGAGTAGCTGTCAGTGACTGTTGTGGCTGTGTGAGAGACATGAGCGCAAAATCCGTTCCGCTCGTGGATTTTGCGAATTTTCGGTAAATTCGCGATCCGCGAACTCACGCGAATTTACCGAGAATTCGCAAATCCGCGAGCGGCGGATCCGGGGGCAAAAGTTGAAGCCTGGCCTGTTGTAACTATTTTACGATGGCGCCGGCAAGCTGCCAGCGCCATCCTAAAATAGTTACTAAGTTAGCTTCAACAGGAAGCTCTAATAGATAAAATAAAGCAGGTGCTCGATTTTATCTATTAGAGCTTCCTGTTGAAGCTAATTTAGTAACTATTTTAGGATGGCGCTGGCAGCTTGCCAGCGCCATCATAAAATAGTTACAACAGGCCAGGCTGGTGTGCTTTCTTTTCCCAAATCTACTGTCGAAAATCAGCTGTGATGCTGGATAGAGGCCTTTGCATCCTTGACTTTCACGAGCGCAATCCCTTTGCTGTTCCTGTGACCAGGAGCTTCTGTCTCTTCATCTGCTGCTCTGATCGGTCTCAGACCTTTTACACACACAAGAGGCATGTGCACTCGCATGGAAGCCCCGCCCACACACTCGCGGTGTGCACCGTCTTCCTGCCATTGACCCACTATGATGGACAGCTCACCCAAGGGACCCCTGCGCCCTTCGGGGCGATTGCATAGTAACACACACATGGTCGCTGGAACTAGTTGAAGCTCAAATTCAGTGACTCGTCATCGAGGCTGGGTAGGTGTGCATTCTTCCCAAATCTACTGTCGAAAATCAGCTGTGATGCTGGATAGAGGCCTTTGCATCCTTGACTTTCACGAGCGCAATCCCTTTGCTGTTCCTGTGACCAGGAGCTTCTGTCTCTTCATCTGCTGCTCTGATCGGTCTCAGACCTTTTACACACACAAGAGGCATGTGCACTCGCATGGAAGCCCCGCCCACACACTCGCGGTGTGCACCGTCTTCCCGCCATTGACCCACTATGATGGACAGCTCACCCAAGGGACCCCTGCGCCCTTCGGGGCGATTGCATAGTAACACACACATGGTCGCTGGAACTAGTTGAAGCTCAAATTCAGTGACTCGTCATCGAGGCTGGGTAGGTGTGCATTCTTCCCAAATCTACCGTCGAAAATCAGCTGTGATGCTGGATAGAGGCCTTTGCATCCTTGACTTTCACGAGCGCAATCCCTTTGCTGTTCCTGTGACCAGGAGCTTCTGTCTCTTCATCTGCTGCTCTGATCGGTCTCAGACCTTTTACACACACAAGAGGCATGTGCACTCGCATGGAAGCCCCGCCCCAAATCCGCGGATCGTCAAATCCGCAAAATCCGCCGATTTTGCGGATCCACGATCCGCCCATGCTTAGTGGCTGACAGCCGCGGGCCGTGGAGGGCGTTACGCTGGGGCAGGGAGGCGGGGAGGGGGAGGGGCAGGGTGGAGGGTGCTAAAAGCAGGCATATGGATCATTGCAGGTAGGTACACAATTTAATTAATAAAATGAAATTCGTAGCGCGCACAGCATTGCTTTTTGCAATGCAGTGCGCGCTACGAATTTCGTTTTATTAATTAAATTGTGTACCTACCTGCAATGATCCATATGCCTGCTTTTAGCACCCTCCACCCCGCCCCTCCCCCTCCCCGCCTCCCTGCCCCACCGTAACTCCCTCCACGGCCCGCGGCTGGTGGCTGAGTATGTGTGTGTGGGATAGGCTGTATGGGTGACTAAGTGGTTGTGTGTATGGCTCTATGGGTGAGAGACTGGGTGTGTAAGTGGATGTATGGGTAAGTGAGGGCCTGTTTGACCGGGTGTATGGGTAAGTGAGTGTGTGTGTGAGTGCCTGTTTTGCACAGTGAGTATTTATGTGAGTGGCTGTACAGATGAGTGAGTGGGTATATGAGTGAGTGATTGTATAGATGTATGAATGGTTTTGTGGATGAGTGATTCGATGTATGGGTGAGTGAGTAGCTCTGTTAATAGTTGTATGGGTGAGGGAGTGGCTGTATGAGTGGCTGTATGTGTGATTGAGTGGTTGTGTGAGTGGCTATGTGAATGGGTATGTGAGTGGTTGTATCGGTGTGTGAGTGTGTGAGTTGCTGTATGGGTCTGTGAGTGGTTGCGTGAGTGTTTTTTTGGGTTGTGTGAGTAGTTGTGTTGGGTCTGTGAGTGGCTGTGTGAGGTGCTGTATGAGTCAATGAGTGGATGTATGAGTGAGTGAGTGTCTCAGCGATTGTATGGGTTTGTGAATAGGCATGTGAGTGGTGGTCTGTGTGTGTGAGTGGGTAGATGAGAGGTTGTATGGGGGTGTGAGTGGGTGTGTGAGTTGTTCTGTGTATGATGTCATCAGTGATGTCATTTGATATGTTATCAATGATGTTATCAGTGATGTCACTGACCATGTCATGAGTGATGTAATATGTGAGGTCGTAAGCAGTGCATTGTGGGGGCATAAATTATAGTTAGCTCAGGTAACTATAACTGCTGAATTTCACTGGTTTTGTACAAGTGAAATCTGAGCCTGACTATAACTAGGCCTGAGTAGAGTTCCAAAAATCTCCGCCGCACTACGCGGAGTTCCGCAAGCGACGGAGTACATTTGATATTGCCATTCATGTTGATTTTCAACGCCGGGTCTTTGTACTGTGCTGTAAAATCTGAGTGAACAGCACCATGCACAGTGCAAGAGTGCATTGCTTCTTTTCTTGCAGCTCGAGTAGATTCTCTACCTGAGCTGCAGCTTTCTCAATGCGAACGGAAGTTTGCTCAACGTGAGCGGTTGCAACCATCCGTGACTGCCCGTGTTGAGTAATCTGACCACTCTCTTTAAGAAAACTCGCTGGGTGGTGGATTTTCCTCGCTCGCCAACTTGTGGTTGGCGAGCGAGGAAAAAACTCCACTACGCAGAGTTTTTCAAAACTGCGTGCTCCGTGGAGTGCGGAAAACTCCACAAACTCCGCGAGCAGAGCAGAGTTCACCGCCTGGGCCTAACTATAATGTCCCTGTAACCTTTGTTTTTTCAGTGAATATATATAAACATTTACATATATATGAGCAAAAATGATGGTGTTTTTCTACCCTTAATCAATGGCTTGACTTTCTCCCTTCATTGGTGCTAGAATTTGTTAATGTGTTGAAGCAAGCTCTACTAGTGCTTACAGCATCAAAAATGCTGCCAAGGTGGAACCTGATATGAAAAATCTTCGGCGAGTTGTTGCACCATTTCTGAGAACAATCTAACCCCTCTCTTTACTTCATCAACATAGATGCTACCAGTTTTGGAATGTGCGTCATGTAGATAACGAGCCCAAAAGCAACTTTCTTTATAAGATCATAAACCTTTTGTATGCTCAAAGTGGGTGCTTTATTTCTTCTCATGCAGAGGGTGAACCAACCTCCCACTTCTCTTCAGTACTTCTGTGTCTTTAAAGTGTACCCTGGAATGTAAAGAAAACACTATGCAACCCATAAGGTTTGGCCAGTAAATGTTTTAATTAGTTGTGGGCAAAGGTTGTTCTATGTCCATGCAATCTAGCAAAGTAACAGTAACTTTTCTCTTTGCGGAACTATGCAGTGTTTTTTGACTTCATGTGACCCTAGTTAAAACTTGAGGATAGCGGTGTGGGACAGGGAAGGAGAGGGGCCAGGCTGAGGGACAGGCTGGATGCAGCTCAGGCTGGTGCACTTTGATGGGTTGTGAAGCCTTGGAGGGGAAGGGGTAGCTCGGGACTGTGCTTCAGAGCAGTGTATGGGTGCTAGCTGACATGAGTGACTCTTCTGGACAGCTGAAATATATCTCATTGCCATGGAGGGCCACTGAAACTGCCTCTTTTTTCCACTGAACGTGGTGCTTAACTTGCAAAAGAATGAGTGCTGGGTCCGAAGTTTTGCTCAGAAGCTTGCAGCCGGTACTATCAAATGTCAGGAGAGCCAAAAAGCAAGGTTGCGTAGTTTTGATTCCACCTCATGCCTCTTTCATCCACCACCAGACAATCCCTGGCCCTTTATCTCACTCCTTCAGGTTCTTTCCTTATCCCTGCTTTCTGTTTTGTCACTCTTTTCTGTCTCCTTTCCTTCTTTTGTGCATTTCTTTCTCTTGCTCTTGGTTAAAAGTTGATGAGGAAAAATAAGTGTCGGTCCCCAAATATGAGTGGGCCCCATCTGCAACCACTGGCTCAAATGAAACACTCACTAAACTTTGAGTTTCTCACTTTTTGAACGTTGCAAGTGCAAGGAAAAGTTTGAGAAGTTGTGCCCTGCAACTTTGGACACCCCTAAATAATGGCTATGACCAGTCAGACAAAGAAGTCTGCATAAACGTTTTTTAAAGTGTAATATTTTAAATCGGGCTATAAAAGGCAGTTGCTTTTGGTCATGAAGCTGCTGTCAGCATGCTGGCTCTAAGCAAGCCCTGTGACTTAACAAGCATTGCTGTAATAAATGAGTACAGTAGAGCAGAAATGTAGTTTTTTTCTGAACAGGTAGTAGTGGTGCAGCAACCAGGTATAGCTTGTTTCATTGTGATTCATCTCTAAATTCCAAAGCACTGTAATAACACCGGCCAGTGTAGCATTAATTACAGAATATCAAAGTCCGATTTTCAAAAACACACCCATCTTCCGCAGTATAACTTATTTTTGCTAATAAAAGAAATGAAAATGGTGGATTTTAATCAATGAAATAGTGTAAGAACTCCACGGATCACAGTTTTAAAAAATGTGCAAGTTGTATCACATATCACTAAACCAATGTGAGATTTGTGTGATGTTCATGAACAATCCACTTCCCTTCAGCCCAGTCCAAAGATATTTAAGACACTGAGGACCCCAATAAAAAATGGCTGGATTTGGGCCATGGAGATTGCGGGATCAGAAATAATGATTCCGGCCAGCACTCGCTGAACCTAAATCCGAATCTCACGTTTCTGTCTCTGGAATGGGGAATAACTGCTAGGTTTTGGGACTACCTTGTTTGCATGGTTATCTCTGATTCCAGGGACAAATCTGATCAGAGGGGTGCAGGAGTGAAATGAGAGTCAGATCACATGGAGGGCAGGGGAAGAAGACCTTGTGCATGAGTGAGAGGGGGATATATCCTCATTGTGGGCCCGATTCACAGAACTAACTTAAGACAAAATCCTAAACTTACTACTTTTGGTATTCACAGAAGTTAGGATTTTGTCCTAAGTTTGTCTTAAGACAAACTTAAGACAGACTTAAGACAGACTTAAGTTAGGATTTTGTCTTAAGTCTGTCTTAAGTCTGTTTTAAGACAAATTTAAGACAAAATCCTAACTTCTGTGAATACTAAATGTAGTAAGTTTAGGATTTTGTCTTAAGTTAGTTCTTTGAATCTGCCCCTGAGTTTCTATGGAAGGGGTCGAGTGTGGGCCTGGCTGTGCCTCAGACATTAGTCCTTGCACCCTTTAGCAGTTCTTTACCACGCGCGAGTTGGCATTCCATAAGACCAGGCATGGGTTTCCCGCACCTAGTAATCACAGGTGTGGTAACCAGTGTCGTATTAAGGATTTTTGGGGCCGTGAGCAAGACATATTTTGGGGGCTCCAGTCCGGACAACATTGACGTTTATTGCATTCTTTCTGCTAATTCAAGAAACTTCCATGATGCCAGACAGTACAGATTTCTACTTGGGACAAAAAAAAAGCTGAAATGTGTCTTGTCTGGTGTCCCAAAAATATGTTAGAACTACACATGCTGGAGAGTGAAAAAGCTAAAAGGTAGAGATAGGCAGTGAGTTTGAGAGTGGTTGAAGTAAAGAAATAAAAGGTGACAGAAAGATCACTTTCCTAGGGGGACCCTTGGAAGGTGGGGACCCTGGGCAATTACCCTCTTTGCTCATGCCTTAAAAAGTCTTGGTGGTAAAATGTTTTTTTTGTTGTTGCAGTTTTATACTCGAACCTGAAGGTATCAGAGCGCTTTACATGTGATCCAGTTGAATTATAGATGGACACATTCATTTTTAGGCATGGTGAGATTAAGTAATTTGCCCTGAATCACAGGATGTTGAGTTTACGACAAGACTCGAACTTGGTTCCCCAGCTTCAAAGTCGGCCGCTCTAGTCGTTAAGCCACATCCTCTTTTAGGAGACTTGCAGGGGCATTTTTACAAGCCCCTATATCGCCACCACAATGTCCCTTTCCAGGACATTGTAGTGACGATAGGGGCTTCACCTTATTTAAAAGGCAGCGTTAAGCCACTTAATGAACTGGGGTGGCAGAGTGGGCTAAAGAAGGGTGATGGATCAAACCCAGATCTTTTGACTGGGTGTGAGTGTTTGATTGATTCAGATGCTCCGTCCATCACCACCCCCTTTTGTACCGCTTTTGGCCGCCATAAGTGTGGCAGGGTATGCTCAGATGTGAGTCCCTTGCTGACTTTGCCACTGGATTCAAGCAAGCCGGGCTGAAGAAGGCTGCAATGCCAGAAACCAGTCCTCGGAAGCTTGTTTCCAGTCCAGGGAAGACATGGCTTGGCAGTTCGGGCTGGACTGTTCCCATGAGGCACAAGGTCAGACTGATTTGCATATAGCCATGTCTGAACTGGGGTGGCAGAGTGGGCTAAAGAAGGGTGATGGATTAAACCCAGATCTTTTGACTGGGTGTGAGTGTTTGATTGGTTCAGATGCTCCGTCCATTACCACCCCCTTTTGTACCGCTTTTGGCCGCCATAAGTGTGGCAGGGTATGCTCAGACGTGAGTCCCTTGCTCACTTTGCCACTGGATTCAAGCAAGCCGGGCTGAAGACGGCTGCAATGCCAGAAACCGGTCCTCGGAAGCTTGTTTCCGGTCCAGGGAAGACATGGCTTGGCAGTTCGGGCTGGACTGTTCCCATGAGGCACAGGGTCAGACTGATTTGCATATAGCCATGTCTGAACTGGGGTGGAAGAGTGGGCTAAAGAAGGGTGATGGATTAAACCCAGATCTTTTGACTGGGTGTGAGTGTTTGATTGGTTCAGATGCTCCGTCCATTACCACCCCCTTTTGTACTGCCTTGTAAATAAGGCACCCTTTCAAGCTATACTTAGCTTGAAAGGGGTGGGCAATGAATGTTGCTGTGGCCGTTCCACTACAACACCCATTGATTTTGACACTGTCCCATATTAACAAGGGTGGCGTAAATATGGGGCAGCGCCAAAATTAAGACCAGTGAAAACCTGATCTTACCCTGGCGCAACAAGGCGAAATGTTTAATTTCTCCTCGTTTTTGCTGTTTCCATGTGTGCTGCGTTGTGCAGCACACATGGAAACAGCAAAATGCCAATGATTGTTTATGTGCAGGAAAGCGCACCATCTCCACATAAACGATCATTTTTAAAATATGACATTTTGCAACTTCTATGTGTACTGCATTAAGCAGCACACATGGAAGTTACAAAATATTTAAACATTATTGATGTGCAGGAAGGGGTACCTTCCTGCTCATAAACAATCTTCCCCTGCAACCAACCTGCGTTTGTGCTAGGCAGCTAAATTTATCGCCAGGGCAGGGGGAAAAGAAGGGACTAAGCCTTATTCTTGTAACTGTGGTGCAGCCCTGCGATTCTAAAGTGATGAAGCATGTCATTAGCCTTTTTTTTAATATATAGCGCAAACTAGACCCGAGACATTGGGTATCAGAGCGCTTCACACGCTTTACATGTCTACCAGTTTCATTACACCAGGACAAAGTCATTTTTGTTAGGCACACGGAGATTAAGTGCCCAGAATCACAGGATGTTGAGCGTCGTTGCCGAGACCGAACCCGGTTCCCCAGCTTCGAGGTCGACCGCTCTAGCCGTATGGCTACATCCTCTTGGCTTAACGACACACTTTGCCACTTTATTTTAAATATGCCCCGCAGTCTGATGGGGCGGTCACGTCACCTGTGCCTGGGAGGTAATTTCCTGGCAGGGAGGAATATGTACAATGCATTTCAATTAAGTTGTACTTTAACCTTTACTTGAGTTCCAGCCTCGCTAATCAAACACTGTTGTTTGATTAAGCTCTTCAGAGCATACTTTGTTTTTATAGACTATCATTCGGTGATATGAAATATTGGTACTTGCATGATACATCAATATTAACATGAGGCGAGAATGGCTTATTGATGTTTGAGTTCAACTAGCAGTAGTTTGCTCAGCTGTGATTGCTCGTCTCTGTTTGGCAGTTGCTAGGTACCCTGCCCTGACTATGGTTTCTATCTGTTGACAATCAGTATCTGTTGACAATAGTAGAGCTTTGATAGCGCTGTTGCCGCCGCTTAGACCGCATTATTCATTTCCGGTTTGCTCTGATCCATGACATTCAGGGCCATATTATCAAGAACAGGCGATAAAATTATTGCCGCTTTATTGGCAGGAAACTGCCGCTAAAGCTGCGATAATGGGCTTGATAATATGTCCTTGTGAATTCCCATAGCAGCCCAGGTTCTGGTGTTAACCTGGGCTGTTATGGGAATTCACAAGGGCCTTTTATCAAGCCCATTCTCGCAGCTTTAGCGGCAATTTCCTGCCGATAAAGCGGCGATCATTTTATCGCCTGTTCTTGATAATATGCCCCTTAGTGCGGTTGGTAAATTTCCTAATTTTACAGTACACTTGGCAGGTGCAACTGACGCCATGTTCTGCCAAAGGCATCGACAGCGTAATATTTATTAAAGCAACCTCCTGGTCTTTTGCAGCAAAATGTGTTTCTATATCGAGATTCACAATACATAGGAAGGGACTGCCATCAGACAAACAATGACAAGTGGGAAGAACCAGTAACATTTTTAGTTTCATTTCCCCCAATCTTTCTTTGTGTTTGTGTCCCTACACAACTTGCTATTCTTTTCTACTAGATGCCAGAAGGTTTTTATGGTCCTGGTATTTTTGTCAGGAAAGTTTTTCCAGTAGTTTGTCTATTTCTCACCAGCACACACAGACTACCATTCTTAGGCCTTGGAAGAATCCTGCCTTCCTGCAAGGAGTAGAGGTCATGGCCTTCACCTCCACGGCCGAGGAGTAACTGCATAGTTTGTTGCAGCCATAGCAACTCATTGAGAGTAGTGAAGTTTATCGAGCGGGCGCCACATTTTTGTTTAGGGAAAGAAAAACCGAGAGTTTGTTTTCTCTAAACAAAGAGTGAATGTCCCCAATGCACAGGAAGGTATTTTTGCCCATAGATGGGGCTCATTTAACATTTTCCCAGTCTGTTTCCACCGTGTCTGACATCAAAAGCCCCCATACTCAGGATCTTGTTATGTGTGTGTGATTATGCAGATGTTTGCAGATGTTGTCAATTCGATTTGACTCCATAGGGCATCTTGTATAACTTGATGTTGACAGCTGTTACCAGGAGCGTGCTTTGCACTCATTTGGGCTCATTCTACTGCCTCGCACCCAGGTCTCTGTTCTGCAAATAGAACCTGGACAGAAATGATGTTACTCACAGGATACCCCGATGCCTCACCTGAACCGATTAATTAGTGCACCAGCACGGGGAAGGGGCTAACACTGGGAGTCTGTTAGCCTGGCATTTTAGAGTAGACAGCAAATAGTCAATGACCATGCATTTCAGAGATGCAACGGGGTCACATGACATACATAGCCAGATATTAATTATATGTTTTAATACGGAGACATATAAAGAACAATTGGGTATGCCGATTATAAGCCCGGAAATTGCGGCAGCAATTAGAGAAATGGCAAAGGGGGAAACTCTGCTGACCGACAGCCTTCAGGCATAATTTTACCTTGCTTACACTGACTTATTCGCACCCCATCGCCCTAAATTATTCTAAAGCGATGAACTAATCGGGTGCATTACCGCTCACTGTTTCACTGCCAAAATCAAGGAGAGATTTGCTAGATAGAGCCTCTTATAGTCTGAAGTCCTTGTGGAACTTGGATTATAAGGTGTTGTTAGACCTGACAGCCTTAGGGTCGTTTTCCCCAAACTTTTTGCCTACCTCTTCTACTTTTCTGACCCCATTTTTGCTGGTATTAGGACTATGCACACTTTACCACTGTGAGCCAGTGCTAAAGTACTTGTGCTCTTTCCCCTAAAAATTGTAATATTGGTTCATACTCAATTGGTATTTAATTATAGGACCCTAGTACACTACTTGTGTCCAGGGCCTGTAAATTAAAAGCTACTAGTGGACCTTCAACACTGATTGTGGCCCCCACTCAAGTAGCCCTTTAACCATGCCCCAGGCCTCCTATTGTAGAGCCTGTGTGTGTAGGTTGCACTGCCATGCTGAGATGGCAAAATTAACGCTTTGTCCAGCCTAAACCATCCCTTTCCCTTCATACAGGTCACCCTAAGGTAGGCCATGGGTAACTCAGAGGGCAGGGTGCAATGCATCTAAACGGCAGGACATGTACTTTTAATTTTTACAAGGCCCTGTAGTAAAACATAGGGATTACCTTATTACATGTTATAAGAGCATTTTCCAAGTGGGAGGATAAGACTTGTTCACGTTTGGTGTCTCTGGCGTGACAATTTAAAATTCGAACTTATGGTGACGCCGAATTGTAAATTGCAATTCTGAAAATGCCACTTTTAGAAAGATGGTATTTTCTTGCTTTAGTCATTTCGTGCGTGTAGCCTGTCTCTGATCGCATGAGTGCGTGTAGTTGGCAGTTGTGCTTTGTGTATTCCTCCTAGACAGCCACACAATGTGAGCTTATGTGTGACTTGATGGGTCATCCTGGCAAAATGGGAGGGAGGAGCTGGACACAGCCTCACTTACACCAGAATAGGCTGTGCCTGTCCACACACAAAGGGCTACATACCCCCAGCCAGGACAGGAAGGGAGGATCTCTGTGCACTTCAAAGGTATGTCTTTGAATTCTACCTCATTTCAAAGACACCACTGGGTATAAGTACTTGACTACAGACACCACCACTTCAGTACACGTCTGGACCTGAGGTTACTCTGCCAATTAGAAGAACTGCTGTGCTGCTGAACTGCCACTCTGCTGGACTCCTGCTTTGCTATGCTGATCTTCTGCCTGCTGCCCTCCTGCCTAGGTGAGAAGGACTGGACTGGCATCACTTGACCCCAGAACCCAGAGGGACTGCAATGGCTAGCTGGCTGGCCTCCTCATCTGAAGCCTCAGGGACATAACATGCATCCCACCCGTGAACCTAGACTCTGCCATTTGTGAGTCTACCCTGCCAAGTGGTTCCACCACAGTCCTGGACCCTTGGAAGTGGGCCATAGGTGCTTGACAGCAGAATCGATACATCTCTGCTGAGCGATGTATCTGTGAGCATAACCGATGCACCTCCTCAGCTGAGTGGTGCATCCTCAAGCAGAACCAACTCATCGCCACTGCTGCATAGATTTATCTCATAGCAGAGGACTTATATAGCTGCCGCCTCCCGCATCTTGGTACTGATGCATCACCTTCAGAACCGCCACTGTTCGGCGCAAGCTCTTCGCATCCTTCATCGATGGTAGCCTCAATTATGACACTGAAACTTCACATCACAGCTTGACCAGTCATCAGAATAGACGCATTGCCTTTACTGCGCCTCACATCCTCGACACCAGACTATGCTTCGCTAGCCCCAAAAGAAGGATCCTCGATGTCGACTCATCAGGACCTCACACTGCAGCCTCTTCACATCTCAGAACCAGCGTATTGCCTCTGCTGCACAATGCATCTTTGACATGGATTCATGCAATGCTCCACAACCAGGATTAAAAGAACTTTGTTCAATTGACCTGATTAAGTTCCTGTAGCCAGCCCATGCTCCATCGTGGTCGGCCTGAACTTGTCACTTTGTCCTAATGTGGTGCAACCAGACAAGCCCAATAGCAGAGCGCGGAGATACCCCTTTCGGGGGTGATTCCTGCGCTTTATAAATCCAAATCCAATACATACAATAGTGCTTTTGGCTTCTTGGTGCTCTCTCCCTAAAAAAGTCTGAAATTTAATATCTCCAGTTCTACTAATTAGATTTTTGTTATTTTGGTCTTGTTTTATTTATTAAAATCTTTTTTTTTTTAAACTTGGAATTTTTTGTGTGTTGTTTTCACTGATTTACTGTTTTGAAGAGTTTTGCAAATACTTTACACTCAGCCTTTAAAGTTAAGCCTGACTGCTCTGTTCCAAGCCACCCAATGGGAGCACAGGTCAATTTAGGGTTTGCCTTCCTCTTAACCTGACTATGATTTTGGTTTCTACTTGACCAGGGCTCATACTCAAGTCAACCAACAACCCAATCTCTAACAGGAGCAGAGTGTTGTTGAACCAATTGCTCCCACTGATGGCATTAATCCAGCTCAAGCAGGGTCCATACCCCGTTGGAGCACCTCAAATGAATATTAGGAGATAGTTTCAAATCATGAAAGAAATGCCAAGAGAGGTTACGTCAGGTGCCATGGTCTCATCTGTCGACTTGGAAAAGACATTTAGTACACTCGGTTGGAGGTTTTCCAGGTGACTTTGTTTTATGGGCACAGAAGAAGGGTGGATCAAGTGGATCAAATTAATGAACACAAACCCAATGGCAAGAATGTGAATGGGAAAGCTAATATCAGCATCATATAATATACACAGAGGAACGAGTTAGGGGTGCCCTTTGCCTCCCATGCTCTTTGTGCTGATAGAGTAGTTGTTTTGCAGAAATAATAAGAGAATAGCACAGGGTAAAGGATATACCACCTTTAGATAGGGTACACTCCATTGTATTGTATGCAGATGACTTGTTGCTCTTTCTCAAAGTTGATCATGCAAATCAAACCAAATCTCGAGCCTTTGCACAGCCTTGGGGAAGACTTGTGTTTTTCCCATTAAATGCAGAAGCACTGCTATAACCAGATGGGTTGCAAGATTTGCATATAGTGTGGAATAACCACACATTTCGGTATCTGGGACTAAGAGTATATCATTCAGATACTGATTTGATGGACGTCAATTTAGTGGCAGCAATGAAATCTGTGAAAGGCAGCCTGCGGTTCTTAAAAATAATACTGTTCTCCATAATGGTTGGAAAGTATTATTAAAAATTATAGCTTTGCCTATATTTTTGTACTGGTTCATAATTTAGCCAGTGTGGATCAGCCCCTGATGGTTTCAACAGCTGGACAAATTATTGAGTTATTTCATATGGGGTTTTGGACAGCACAGGTTAAATATGGCTACATTGAAAGCACCCTTTCCTGAAGGAGGGCTAGGAGCCCCTGATTAGGGAGCTTGTTATCTGGCTGCTGTTCCTGTGGTAAGAGGGTGGTCAGAGGAATGTAACCTGTAAGAGATAACTACATTATTGAACACTATGCATGAAGGAGCCATATTGGAGTTAATATTAACATGGAAAGTAAATACAGCTATTTGCCAAGGCTACCAAAGATGCTGACACAGATGCATATTCAAAACTGGGAGTACATCACTTTATGATCCTACCATATCTCTATGTGGGTTGCTAAAGTCATGGGTCCCCACTAAAATGAATCAGATGAGCAGCTGGACAGAGGCAGGTATATTCACACTAGGAGACTGCTAGAGAAAGGGTATATGATTAACTATGGAATAAATGGCGAACGACTTGTGTTTCCTACCAGACATATGTAAAAAAAATGATACACATTTTGAGGGAGAACCGAGTAGGATGAACCCCAAAACATGGCCTTTTACAGTTCCTCTTTATGATAGGGGTTGGGAGCAGCCTGTTGTCATGGTTGTACAAATATTTCATTTGCATGACTGAGCCCAAAACGTACTCCTATTGATGTGCGGGAAGCACACGTCAATAGCAGAGTCGCTGGTAAAGAGTCTACATGGGTTTTGGCCATACACAAGAGGTCACCAGAAATGCGAGATTATTACACATTCAATTTAACTGTCTACACACTAATTACTTGATACCAAAATGACTGAATAGAATGCAGGGAGTAGACATGCAAAAATACCCAATATGCAACTTGTAGGATCCAGAATTCTTCCATAGCGATGGAGATGGGAAGCAATGGCCTTCATTTGGACGTCAATAGTAGATACAATGATGATGGCAATAGACAGATGTTATGTACACTGGAGGGTTGTCTCCTGGGTCTCGTTCCATGCCCAAAGAGGAAAGAGCTAGTTGTAAATGTGAAAAGGCGGAATTTTACCTCTAGAGTCTGCTTACCATTCTCTAGAATCCCGTCACAGGCCGACTGGACCTTTTTACCTGTCATAGAGTGAATTAGGCAACCTAGTTGCAACTAAACAATTCAATTTCAAAATACCCAATTGCTTTCCCCAAAGAACCACTGACTAAAGACTGAATTTAAAAGGTTTATTACATAACCAAAAATAACTGCAGGCACAAGCAACTCAGCAAGAGGTTCAAAAGGTAAACAGGCACTAATACAAACAAAATCCTACGGAAAAGTCTCAAGCGGCTAATGAATAGTACAAGGATCAATTCCAGAACCATCAGACTGAACAGAATTGCTATAACCTGAGTTCTGGTACTCATCGGACTAATAGACATAAATTCAGATTAGTCTGTCTCTACTCTATACTAAGTGACATCCCTACTCAACGATAGCCCAACCTAACCAAAGGTGTCAGCAGTGGTGACTTCCAAAGAAGTTCACTCACTTTCTCTCTAAGACTAGAGAATCCTCAGTCATAGCTAAGCTCTTTGCCAAGACCAACCGCTCTCTCTAGCTCCTCAGCCCATCTGCTCTGCCTCTACCCTCGGGGCACTGCCCCTAATACAAAACCCCACAATGTGAACGACACGCCCTCAGGTACACCCCTCTCGAAGGTGTTAACTTCCAAAATTTTCCAGTATGGCTCTGATCCATCTTTGTCCAGCCGACGTCCTTGGGTCCCAGACTATTCATCGCTTCTAGTTGCTTCTTCAAATTCCTGGTCTACTCCTCCATGTCTGGGTCTAGCATTTCTAACTCTCATACACAATGGGCCCTTATACTCTACAATCTACTTGGTGAGGCACCTGCAAAAGAAATACATTTTCCGGCTCGCAGTCTACCAATGTTGCAATATTTTCTAAAGGCGTCTTCTTTTACCAAACATGTCTACAGTTAAATGCTAAGCAAGACATTTTCGAGCAAGCCTGCACAATTTCCATGAACTAGGCCTCAGATGAAATTTAGGCCTAGCATTACATGAATACTTCACTTTAATTCTCTAGACCTCTTACTTTAAGCAAATGCATTCTCTAACTTAATTAATCATTGGGTACATAAAGCATGATTATACGGTTCAATTAGTCAATCTAAAGGCACATTAATAAATCAATTAAACATTCTAATCATTGTGAATGATTTCATTTCAAAGCATCTCTACATTGCAGCTAATATGGATTTGCACTTTGTAACATTGGTTCTACACATTTTCTGATCCCCCTCACGCTAGTACTTAGTCTCACATTGCATCTAAACATGATTAAAAGTCCTCTATATATGCGGGTGCTGGCTACTTGTACATAGGATGCACCCCTACAAATTTCAATGCAAATGGCGCTCTCTCAGTTCCCCCCTTTGATGACCCATGGCATCACCACCCTTACACCTCACTCAGGGTAAGAACCAACTAAACTGAGCTTGTGGCCATTTTCCCTCGCTTGAACTGTTCCAACGCTCTCAGACTGCGGTATTGACTGTCCTGCAGCCTCTCCATTCGCATCTCTTGCGCTCTCATTGTTCTCGCCAATCTATTGGACTCATACCATTTGTACATTCTCACGAAACCCCACAGTGCAATAACACATGCCACTGCTATGATAAGAGGTTTAAGTACATACCCAAGGAAACTCTTTCCTAAGTTGGCAAACCAGCTTCCAACTTTTCCAAATCCTTTGCCAACCGTCTCCCACGCATTCTCCTGCGTCAAATCCTCGATCTCATAATGGATTGCAGTAATATTGCTTATATACTTCTCCAGATCCTTAGAGTTGTCTGGAATGTATGTACAATATTCTTGGACCTTCACATGTTTACAGACTCCGCCCTCTTTCGCTAGGATGACGTAGAGAGCAAGACGGTTCTGTAAAACCATTGTCCTGATCGACAACATTTCACCCTCAACCAACACCAATGACTTGGCAGTATTCATTGACAATTCATCCACTACAGTTGCCAACCGCCGTATCTTAATGTCATTCAAGATGACACCCAACATAGGTATCGCTGCTCCAAACACATCTCCCACAATTGCTCCAGCACTTTCCCGTCGCTTCACCCTCCTTTGAGGTCCTCCCTCTAAGAGTGCAAAATCTTCAGTATGATAATCTTGGGAAAGATAATTGCTAGATAGCAAGTTCCATACCACTTCTCTGGCAATCTCACATACGCATTCCTTCCGCAGACAAAATATACAGTAGGGATCACCTGGACCACACTCTTCAAGAAGTCTTTTGTATAATACTCTAATGTGAAGGTGTGTTCGCACGTGGTATGCCCCACATACACATTCTCATAATACGTCTGTGGTCGGTGAAGGCACAACTTCCCTTTCTGTACTTCATCTAGAGCTATTGGACCATAACTCCCTCTTGACTTGTGCTGCTTCTCTTCTTCGGTCCAATCTACTTTGCCTTGCCCTGAATCTCGCAACTTTTTCTGCTTCGTGTACCTATCTTCTACTTGTTCAATGAACTTCTTCTCTGTATCAGACAACAAACATGTCAAGTTGTGTCGGTGTGCATACGGGGTGTCTAGCTCTTGTGTGGGGATGAAAAAATATCCAAGTCTGTCCTCTGACTTATAATAGTCCCACCTGTTCAAATGCTTGTAATTCGGGACTTCTGGTAACACAGCATCATAATTCGAAAAGAAATATTCAAAATGATTTCTCCCATAAAGGATACTAATCAGCAAACTACAGGATATTCCATATGTCAATGGAAGGTGATGGTATCTAATACCCTCATCTACTGAAGCTGGTAGTTGCATGCACACATAACAGTCTTTCGCATCCATCGCCTCAATGTATTCATACAACAGCTTTGCATACGCATTCTGCCCAACATTTCCTTTAGACAGATCAGTGTGTAGTCTGCAACTTTCTGCAGCCAGTATGGCTTTCTCTCTCCGCTCTCTGTCTTCTTTCTGGCTAGGGGTGGTAGGTGTTGGTGTCCCCACAGCCTTCTCTACCTGTTCGTGTGGTGCAAAATAAGAAACTAAAACTACTATAGCTATAAGGAGTATCACTCCTCCTAAAAGAGTGCCTACTATGCACTTAGCTCTACGATTCGAGTTTCCAGGCGCCATGGTCTCAGCACAAGGTAGTTCGTTCTCGGAAAGCACCCAAGTCTCTTTCTTTGTTATTTGAGTCTCTTGAACCACCTCGGAAAGCGGAAGTCCTCGTTTCGATTCTTCCTTTGCTTCAACAATAGACAGCCCTAACCCTTCTCCGTCCTCTGTGGAAAGTCCCTAAATTTGTTCTTCTTCCACTTGGCTCTAGGTTAAGTTTAACAGCTATTTACAACAGTCTTTTCAAAGTCTTTCAAAGCAAATTCAAAGTTCAAAGTTCGAATTTCAAAGTTCAATAGTTCATATTTCAAAGTTCAAAGTTCTTAATAGTCTATAATTATACTTGTTCCGACTGCCTGCAACACGTAATCCAACAGTTCCATTCGGAACACTACTTCATCATATATTGGCATGTCGGGACCAAATGCAGGAAAAACCAGTCTATCCAGGAGTAAATCACGTATCTTGCTCAGGAGAGGGGGATTGGGAATGGTGAGTGTCAGTTTACCTTCAATTTCAAGTCCAGGAACCAACAATATCACCTCGAGCTTAACATTTGGGATCATACTGGTCACCGCCACTGACCTCACCCTCCCAGACCTCAGTACACCTGGCATTTGTGAAAGGGTAGGTCCACTCTGGAGTGGCGTATCTTCGACAAGGTACTCTCACCCTCCTTGACCTTCTCGGACCCCCTTGCTCTGCTCCTTGTTCTCCCTCCTCCAGATCTGATTCTTCTGACAAAGGAGCAAGGTCTCTCTCGGAAGCCAATCGTACATTCATTCGCCTCCGCCTCTCGGGCCAGTGAGCCTCTGCACCTCTTGTTCTCCTGCTTCTCGTTTGCACCCCCTGTTCGTCTCCAATGTCAAAGTTTTCTGCACTCAGATCACCCTCTTCGCCACTTCCTCCTTCTGATGCAGATTCAGTATCACTGTTGTCGTGGTCGTTTCCTGCCTGATCAGGGGAGTCCCCAACTTCCACTGGCACCCCCGCAGCTTGACTTGTCCCCTCTGATGAATCCTCTTCTTCGTTGTTGTTTTCATCTACGAGAGGAGCTGTATTTTCCACGGGTGCTGGGACTCGGCGGGTGTGAGAAGCATGGATCCAATTTGGCAATCCACCGCACTTCACAGCAGTCGTTGTCACCAAGATGACTTGGAACGGTCCTCTCCAGCGCACATCCAGGCAGCTCTTCCTCACGTGCTTCCGCACCAGGACCCAGTCACCAGGGCACAGGTCATGACAAAGGTCGCTAGAAGCCGGGATTTCAGCAGCCTGCACCTGAAGAGACACAGAACGCATGACATCAGAAAGTCCTCTGCAATAGTCAAGAATCACATCATCTGTGATATTCAGCAAGGCATTTGTAGGAATAGATGGCAGTCTCATAGCCCTCCCCATCAGTATTTCGTGAGGTGAGAGCCCTGTTCTTCTGTCTGGGGTACTACGCATGCTCATTAGTACCAGTGGCAAAGCATCAGGCCACTTCAGGGACGTGGACGAGCACACCTTGGCCATTCGAGCTTTCAAAGTTCCGTTTATTTGCTCCACTATGCCAGAAGCCTCTGGTCGGTAGCTACAATGCAGTCTCTGGTCGATGTTCAGGGCAGAGCAGAGCATCTTCACAACTTCGCTATTAAAGTGCTTTCCTCTGTCCGATTCCAAGGAGGTCGGAACCCCGAATCGTGGCACTAGCTCCCTCAACAATAGTTTTGCTACTGTGAGTGTATCGCACCTACGAGTGGGATATGCCTCAACCCATCTAGAGAACACACACACAATCACCAAAACATACCTGAGGCGATTGCACCTCGGCATCTCAATGAAATCCAGTTGCATCCTGTAGAAAGGTCCGCCGGACCTTCCAATGTGACTCAAGGTAACTGGTGTTCTTTTCCCAACATTCAGCTGTTGACAAGTTACACATCTCTGACAAACCGCTTCCGCGGCTTGTCTAAATTTCGGATTGTACCACGTTTGCCTGAACACATGCATCATCGCATCCCTTCCCAGATGCACAGGGCCATGTGTCTGTCGTGCCATTGCACTCACCAACTCATTCGGTAACACAGCTCTTCCATCAGCCGAAACCCACATGTCCAAATCTCCTTTGACACAGCCAGCCAATTCCCACACCCTTTTTTCATAATCAGATGCTTGTCCTTGCATGTCTCTCAACTCTTCCCATGTGTCTGCCACTTCAAGCATCATGCTTAGTTCGGTTCTTTCCCTTGGTCCCTCAATTGTTTGTTCAGTAAATGAGTATCCCTGCTCTGCACAATAACGTGCCACTTCATCAGCATAGATATTCCCCATTGTCACAAAATCAGTTCCTTTGGTATGGGCTGTGCACTTTAAAACAGCCATTGCTGCAGGTCCTTGCAAGGCCTCCAGCAATAACCTGATAAATTCGCCATTCCTGATTGGGGAGCCCGATGATGTCATATAGCCCCTCTGAGACCACAACTGACCGAAGTCATGAACCACCCCAAATCCATACTGGCTGTCAGTGAATATGGTGATCCGAATCCCGTTGGCTGCCAAACAGGCACGCGTCAACGCAATTATCTCAGCCACCTGCGCGGAGTGTACTCCTTCCAGGCAGGCTGCTTCAATTATTCCAGAAATGGTGCAGACAGCAAAAGCTGCTCTCAACTGACCAGTATTGTCTCTTACACATGAGCCATCCACAAAGTAAATTTCATCAGGGTCTGTCAATGGCACATCGACAATATCCGGTCTAGGTTTGGTGCATAGTTCAGTCACATCAAGGCAGTCATGGTCTTCCCAATCATCATCTATATCATTTGGTAATGGCAACAAGGTAGCAGGATTCAAGACAGAGCACCTCCTGAGGGTCACATTCTCCGCAGCAAGTATAACCTGCTCGTAGCGTGTGAGCCTGTTGTTGGTCATGTGCTGCGTCTTGGTCCTCGTCATCAACAATTCCACAGAATGCGGTACATAAACTGTCAGTGGATAACCCATCACGATGCTCTCGCACCTCTCAATGCTGACACCTGTTGCAGCAACGGACGTGAGACATCCGGGCAACGCTGCGGCTACTGGATCTAAGGTAGCCGAGAAGTATGCAACTGGTCTACGGACACCTCCATGATCTTGCACTAAGACTGCCAATGCACATCCCTCTCTCTCACAGCAGAACAATGCAAATGATTTGGCATAATCAGGCATTCCCAGAGCCGGAGCGCGACACAGACCCTCTCTCAGCTCCAGAAAAGCCATCATACAATCTGTCTCCCATGGTACCGGATCACTTACGTCCTTGTGCGTCAGTTTCTGCAATGGCTTTGCTTTCAGGGAAAAGTTTGCAATCCACTGTCGGCAATAGCCAACCATGCCTAGAAACACCCTAACCTCTCTTTGAGTCGAGGGCACAGTCATTCTCATGATTGTCTCAATTCTGTCAGGCGACACTTTTCTCTTTCCCTTTTCTATTCTGTGACCCAGATACTGCACTTCTTGCAGGCAGTACTGTAACTTGCTAGGGGACACCTTGTGTCCATTCCCTCCCAGATGGTTCAGCAAAGCAATGGTGTCAATCCTACAAGCATCTTCGGTGTCTGACGCAACAAGGAGGTCGTCTATGTACTGCACGAGAACAGAGTTCTGTGGCAGTACCAGACTCTCGAGATTCCTTTTCAGCAACTGATTAAAGATCAATGGGCTCTCAGTATACCCTTGAGGAATTCTACACCATGTTAAGACGCGACTCTCTATTTTGAACGCAAAAAGAAATTGGCTTTCCTCATGCAATGGGATGGAAAAGAAGGCCTGACACAAGTCAATCACAGAGAACCATTCAGCTTGGAACGGTATCTGAAACAGTATCACTGATGGATTCGGTACCACTGGACAGCATGGAACGACTATGTTGTTAATCTTTCGTAAATCCTGCACTATCCTGTACTTCCCACTTGGCTTCTGCAAGCCCATGATCGGAGAGTTACAGGGACTTCCCATGACCTGCTTCAAGATTCCCTGTCTAATCATGGAGTCTTCTACTGGTTTTATACCTTCAAGTGTTGCTGGGGTTAGCTTGTACTGGGGAGTTCGCGGGAACTCAGCATTCGGTCTTACTTGAATTCGAACTGGCTCTACTCCTTTGATCAATCCAATCTCCTCCCCTGTAAAGTCCCAGACCTCTGGTAAGACCGAGTCCCTCAAATCCCAAGGGAGTTCCTCCACTGTTATAGCAGGGTACAATTCAATGCACACATGCGTATTTGCAACCTTAAAATCAGCAGCATCATCGTTAGTTTGCAATTCTACTCCCTTTGGGGTACAATAAATGGTGCAATTTAGTTTACACAAAAGGTCTCTTCCTAGCAGACACACGGGACTGGAATCACACACCACGAACTGGTGTCGGTCACTAAAGCTTCCAATCTTCACAGGGACTGGCTCAGTCAGGGGGTTTGTCATTCTTCTGTTTGCTACTCCTACAACCTGTATGGTCTGTCCTGAAAGGGGTAGGTTGGGAACTACCGCAGATCTCACAGTGGAGCGAGAAGCACCAGTGTCAACCAAAAAGGTGGTGGGATGTCCATCTACATCTGCCTCTACAAAAGGCCCTCTCTGATCCACTTCCAGCACTGCTCCAAGAGTACAGCCCTCCTCCCCATCCAGGTATCGTCCTGTCACTGGGTCAAAGTAATAGTACTCATCCCCTTCTACTATGAAAGGCATCTGTTGGTACACCTTGTTTCCTGCTGAAATCTTCGGTGGCTGGGGAACCGGAGCCCTAGGGGCTGAAGTCCTCCCTTTCGTCGTCTGTAACTTGGACACTGTCACCTTCCGTACCGGAGGGGCTTGAATTTCCTCCTCTTCCTCCTCCTGTACCTGATTGTCAGGGTTATGGGGACACTTGCGTCTCCAATGCCCGACCTCATGACATTGATGGCACTTGGTCGTCTTTTTCAGGGTGGCTATATCTATCCTAGGTCTCGGACCTTCCTCATTGTCCCTCTTCTGTCCCCCTGATTTCCTTCCCAGTGTGCCATTGCTTGACTGACCCTGTCCCCCTGCTTCCATCTGTACTAACATCAGTTTGTCTTTTAGCTTCTTTGTCTTCGAGTCTATCTCATCGCTGCAGCACCTCGCATACCTTAAGATCTCATCCAGAGGCTTGTTTTGCCAACAGATTAAATGTTGCTGTATCATAAGGCAAATGTCAGGCCTCAGTCCCAAAACAAATTTGGATACGAACTGTCCCATGTCCTTTGGGTCCATCACATCTAACCCACTATACTGCTTAAAAATCTGCAATAACCTCTCATAGTATTCATGCACTGTCTCTTTTGGCTCCTGCCTAGTCCGATCTATTTTTACCCAGTCTATGTCCTGTGGTGGTACCTTAGTCTTCAGCCACGTGATCGCCTGCTCATAATTCGCCATTACCCTAGGTGACGGCCCATTTGTGGCTGTATCTCGGTCTGGCTCCGCTGTGGGCCATTCGACACTAACCTTGCACGCTATCCACAAATCGCTTGGGACCACAATGTCAAACAGTGTGTTCAAATCAATCCACAGCACCTTTGATATTTTAACGAACCTCTCCACCTGTTTGTACCATTCCACTGGACTCTCTCTCAACTTTGGAAATGTGTTCTTAAAGGCAGCTAGATCTCCCCTACTCCAGTGTACATGTACATATCCCCCATGAGCCACCTCCCGCAAGGGGTATGCTTCTGCATGCATCAACCCTCCTCCCGGGGATGTCTCAAGAACACTCCGTCTAACACTCTTTCTCTTTGACCACCTTTCCTCCCATTTCTCTAACGGGGTCCACGTTCGGATTCCCCCAATCAGTTCCCTAATGTGAGTTTTCAATCCGATCACCCTCTTTTCGTCTAGATCTTGATCTGAATATTGTAACCGGTGGCCACTCTGCAGTGCTTTTGTTTTTGTCAGGTCAACGGAATATTTATTTGCCAATTCAGAGAGTTTCTCATGAGCTGTCCTAGCCCTCCGTGTGACATCCTTCGCTACAAACAATAGCTCATCTGGTTCGTATAATTCGATCCTCTCTAGTGGCAAGGTACCTTCCACTATCTCCTCCACTTCTGTTTTTAGTCTCAACACATCTATTCTTCTTGCTTTGATCACAGCCCTCAATGTACCTTGGCTAGTAGTTTCATTAGAGTCCCTCCCGCCACAGTCCTGACTCTCTCGCCTGTTTTCCTCAGGTGTATTAGGGGGAACCCTTCTGTTCTCCCAGCCTTCTCGAACCCACTCCTGTCTACTGTCGCTAGAGGTGTGGTGGGACGCCCCCCTATTCCCCACCCCTTCTCGTTCCCATTCTTGTCGACTTTCACTAGGCGCACAGTGAGACAGTATCCTGTTTTCTTGATTCTCGGACCCAAAGACATTCCTTGATCTATCACTCTGAGTGTCCACTATGGTTTCCCAAGTCCTCAAGTCTGGCCTTAATTCTCTCATCGACCTCGGCCTCGGTCCCCTCAAATCCATTGGTCCCCTCCAACCCATCTGCCCTTCCGAAGAATCTGCCGATGCCACCAAAGGAGTGCTCCTTTCTACAGGCGTTGGCAACTGCCTCCACCCTTCTGTCCCATTACTCCTGTCCTCGCTGGCACACCTCTCACTCCCCCTGTGCAGCGGACTCTCTTCCTGCTTCTGTTCTGGGTTGTACACTGATACTATGGGACCTATAGTAACAGGTACCGTAAGAGCGTCTGGCAATTTCTGTGAATGGACACCCTCTTCCACCCGAACCTTCTGTACTGTGAACCATCCCACTACTCTCGTCACTGGGGAAGGTGGAGGTGCCTTTTCTCCCTTCCCTGGACAAAACATGTCCTCTGAGGTGCTCAAATCACTCACCATTTTGACCCCACCATCCCCGTCAGAAGCTTCCCCCCACTTGGCTGACATTGGTGTGCCCCCCAACTCGGGATTGTATGGAGGTGGTCTCTCTGCCAACATCCTCTCTATCAGGCCATCGTCTGTCTCGCTGTCCTCATCCTCATCCTCAGTATTTCTCCTCTGTGCATCCAGCAACGGGTACAACCTATCTCCTTCTATAGTCTGTACCCTCCATCTCTTCTCCATGGCATCCCATCTCGCATCTTGGACCGCCCTAACTGATCGTTTCACTCTTTCTTGTCGCCTATCCCTGCCCCTGTCATGGGCTGCCCTGATCCATGCATTTAGCGCTTCAAACTGTGTTGGTCTGGGCAAGGGTCGCAACGCAGCCATAATCGCTTTCAGCTGATATAACACTTCTAGTCTAAACGTCCCATATTTAGGGAAAGTCAATTCTTCGTTTCCATCTGTCATCTTACACCAGTTATCAAGCCACAATATGGTATGCAACCCAACATTCGTAGCCATGTAATGAGCTGGAGTATCCTCGGGTGGAGCCTCCTCCCCGCCCTGAGGTTCTATCTTGTTGTCTCCCTTGAAACATTTTCGCAACACTTTAAAACATTTCATGATGAAACCCACAACTTTGCTCGTTCCCCAGCGCGTATTTACTTCCTGATGACAATCCACCAATCTCAGCACGGCTTCACACTAACCGCCCTATCTCAGCGCGGCTCCACGGCAACCGACCAATCCCAGCGCGGCTCTTTGTGACGTCACTCGCCCCTGTTTCGCAGCAGTTCCCCTCCTCTCTCCGATGTCTCACCAGTCACGCATGCGTCCCAATCATACACTAGAAATGATCGCTCCTGATCAAACAACCACTTCCTTGACTGTACGGCCACAGTCTAACTGTAATTGTCACCAAACTCGACAAAAGTCTGTCCGCGAGCGAATGGACAATCGCCTCAACTGATAGGTTTCAAACACACAGTAACTTCCGTCCAGTGTCCATTACCCACGCACTCACACATACGTTCCCCCTATCTCGGTCCTTCGGGCGATCAATGGTACCTCATGACCCCCTTTCACAATGGTCGACAATTACTTTGGGTGTTCGATACACCTGAACCACTTAAACTCCCCTTGAGCTTAAGATTTTCACCGGTTGCGCGCGCTCACAACCTGATCTCCTTTCACACTACAGGCATTCAACTCCGCAAGACAATACACATACAATACATATAACACCGCAATCTAACAACGCATGACCCTTTTCATACTCACTCTCCTTCGACCTGCTGCTGTCTGCCGCACTGTCACTCTCCGTCAGTTGCCGTGGAACGCCATCCTCCATCCGCGATTCTCTGGACACTCATCCTTTGTTCTCTATGGGCCTCGGGGAAATCTCAACCTACTTCTAGATTACCCTTACTACAGAAGATAAACCATCCTACTCTGCTACCAACTGAAAAGGCGGAATTTTACCTCTAGAGTCTGCTTACCATTCTCTAGAATCCCGTCACAGGCCGACAGGACCTTTTTACCTGTCATAGAGTGAATTAGGCAACCTAGTCACAACTAAACAATTCAATTTCAAAATACCCAATTGCTTTCCCCAAAGAACCACTGACTAAAGACTGAATTTAAAAGGTTTATTACATAACCAAAAATAACTGCAGGTACAAGCACCTCAGCAAGAGGTTCAAAAGGTAAACAGGCACTAATACAAACATAATCCTACGGAAAAGTTTCAAGCGGCTAATGAATAGTACAAAGATCAATTCCAGAACCATCAGACTGAACAGAATTGCTATAACCTGAGTTCTGGTACTCATCGGACTAATAGACATAAATTCAGATTAGTCTGTCCCTACTCTATACTAAGTGACATCCCTACTCAACGATAGCCCAACCTAACCAAAGGTGTCAGCAGTGGTGACTTCCAAAGAAGTTCACTCACTTTCTCTCTAAGACTAGAGAATCCTCAGTCATAGCTAAGCTCTTTGCCAAGACCAACCGCTCTCTCTAGCTCCTCAGCCCATCTGCTCTGCCTCTACCCTCGGGGCACTGACCCTAATACAAAACCCCACAATGTGAACGACACGCCCTCAGGTACGCCCCTCTCGAAGGTGTTAACTTCCCAAATTTTCCAGTATGGCTCTGATCCATCTTTGTCCAGCCGACGTCCTTGGGTCCCAGACTATTCATCGCTTCTAGTTGCTTCTTCAAATTCCTGGTCTACTCCTCCATGTCTGGGTCCAGCATTTCTAACTCTCATACACAATGGGCCCTTATACTCTACAATCTACTTGGTGAGGCACCTGCAAAAGAAATACATTTTCCGGCTCGCAGTCTACCAATGTTGCAATATTTTCTAAAGGCGTCTTCTTTTACCAAACATTTCTACAGTTAAATGCTAAGCAAGACATTTTCGAGCAAGCCTGCACAATTTCCATGAACTAGGCCTCAGATGAAATTTAGGCCTAGCGTTACATGAATACTTCACTTTAATTCTCTAGACCTCTTACTTTAAGCAAATGCATTCTCTAACTTAATTAATCATTGGCTACATAAAGCATGATTATACGGTTCAATTAGTCAATCTAAAGGCACATTAATAAATCAATTAAACATTCTAATCATTGTGAATGATTTCATTTCAAAGCATCTCTACATTGCAGCAAATATGGATTTGCACTTTGTAACATTGGTTCTACACATTTTCTGATCCCCCTTACGCTAGTACTTAGTCTCACATTGCATCTAAACATGATTTAAAAGTCCTCTATATATGCGGGTGCTGGCTACTTGTACATATGATGCACCCCTACAAATTTCAATGCAAATGGCGCTCTCTCAAATGTATTGATCAAGTTCTAATCCTTGCTGGAAGGCGCATCACCAAGCATTGGGAGGCAAGAGAGAGGCTCTATTGGTAGCATGTAGGAAAAAGAATGTTAATAAATGTGTGAAAGGTGAAAGCATCAAACTAAAAAAGAGATGAGCGTAGGTGATGCAGAAAAAACTCAATAGTGCACAGATGGGATGATTTGCTGTTGACATTTGATTTCCCACATTAAAGTATGAGTGCTGGTATATTAGAGAGGGAGGTGGTTAACAGGGTCATTATTACTTATAAATGGGTGTTGCCTCAGGGTGAGACATGTGGTGACTTGGTATACAAAGTGGAATTATAAGCATGAATGATACAGTCACAACCAAAAACAAGTTTACAGTTCATTGGTCGAATATTTTCTCAATAAAAAGGGGAATCTGTACCGACCAACTCACCAACCACGATTCGGACTATGTGACACAATTAGACGGTGTGGACTAATTGCATTTCCTAGATAAAATGGCGTAAGCCATAATCCTAGGTTATGAGAAGCTGTACAGAAATGACATCTGATAACTTGCACTCTATAACTGTTGAGAATGTTTAATAAAGTAACTGCTGTCTGTCTGCCGCACTGTCACTCTCCGTCAGTTGCCGTGGAACGCCATCCTCCATCCGCGATTCTCTGGACACTCATCCTTTGTTCTCTATGGGCCTCGGGGAAATCTCAACCTACTTCTAGATTACCCTTACTACAGAAGATAAACCATCCTACTCTGCTACCAACTGAAAAGGCGGAATTTTACCTCTAGAGTCTGCTTACCATTCTCTAGAATCCCGTCACAGGCCGACAGGACCTTTTTACCTGTCATAGAGTGAATTAGGCAACCTAGTCACAACTAAACAATTCAATTTCAAAATACCCAATTGCTTTCCCCAAAGAACCACTGACTAAAGACTGAATTTAAAAGGTTTATTACATAACCAAAAATAACTGCAGGTACAAGCACCTCAGCAAGAGGTTCAAAAGGTAAACAGGCACTAATACAAACATAATCCTACGGAAAAGTTTCAAGCGGCTAATGAATAGTACAAAGATCAATTCCAGAACCATCAGACTGAACAGAATTGCTATAACCTGAGTTCTGGTACTCATCGGACTAATAGACATAAATTCAGATTAGTCTGTCCCTACTCTATACTAAGTGACATCCCTACTCAACGATAGCCCAACCTAACCAAAGGTGTCAGCAGTGGTGACTTCCAAAGAAGTTCACTCACTTTCTCTCTAAGACTAGAGAATCCTCAGTCATAGCTAAGCTCTTTGCCAAGACCAACCGCTCTCTCTAGCTCCTCAGCCCATCTGCTCTGCCTCGGCATACATTTATGAAAACACATATTAAAAAAGCCTGCAATGACTTTCACAATTCTTAATTATTATGTAATTGAAATGCTTCTCCTTCTCCTTTCAGAACAGAACCCTGCCAATTAAGGTCACTGTTCTGATTAAATGATGTACAATCACAATTCAGGGACTAATACTGATTAGTTCTAAATACATTCTTAGAAACATGTATCTGGCTAAAATGTTGTGAGTGAATGTATTGAGTGGTGCTTAGCAGAAACCTTGCTTCTTAACAACAGAATCCCTAACAGTAGGCATGGGCCCTGAGATACAATTCATGATAGTTTACAGTAGAATGTAGACTCCTATCATGTGGGAGCAGTGTACTTTGAACAGATGTGACTTACATATTTTTGAATTACAGGAGGATAGGAGCAGTTCTGATGGTGACCAGGTGTTACTGTAGATCCCGGGAGTGTAGATCGAGAAGACCAGTTCTCTGGTCTTTTCTTTCTTGCAGTTCTTCAGTTGTGTGATATCCTGGATCCTGGTGTTGTTCTATGTGTTAGAAGTGGTTAAGTTTACAGACAGCTACACAGGGGTGTTAGTTCTGATGAATGGCACAGGTTGAAGGGGTAACAAGGTCACAAGCCCTTACTGACCAATTTAATGAGCTTCCAATCTGTTTGCGTTTCAGCCCTCAGCAGGGGGACACACCCCTTACCCCCTTGTTAACGTAAAGGTTGTGCTGGGGCTTGAAAGTTTAAATGTTTCTTCTTTGGAATAATTCCAATAAAATCCCATAAGTTAGTGCAGAGCGTATTTATTGGCACATCAGAGTGAACAGCCACACGTGTTTCACCCCTAAGCGGCCAGCAGGCCTGGGGCTTCTTCAGGGCTAATAGTCACAATGCTTAGTTCCTCCTGTATCGAGTCGGATAGCAAGTAGGTCCTAATTTTATTGGAATCATTCCAAAGAAGAAACATTTAAACTTTCAAGCCCAGCACAACCTTTTTATTCTTAGTGTTAGTTCCGATGGCCTTGCAGGGGATGCCACCTATCTCGAATAATATGTTGACCTAGAGAAGGAGCCAATGTAGATCTTCCAATGTTAGGATGGTGTAGTCAATCCTGAAGAAGCATGCTAGAGCATGTACAATGCCCTTGAGGGGTTTCAATGTGATGCCTCAAAGGCCTTTGAGTAGGACGTTGCCTCCAACAACATGGGAGAAGACCAAGGCTTGCACACTTTTTCTGGCATCAGTTTTGGATAGGAAGGCTGCATGCGTTAACTTTGATAGCAATTTTTCAAGGATTCAAAGTGTATAAATGAAACTCTAAGGACATCATTCATTTGGTTAATGATTTGTTCCTTGGTTGCTTGAACCTGCCAAGGAGTGAATTCATAATCTTATGATTATTGCTTTACAGCATGTCTGGTAGTACATTAAGGCTGCTAAAACATTTTGGAGCAAGATTTATGCTCAGCATGCGGTTGTGTAATAAATGTCTTAAAACATCACTAAAAGCAAAAAAAAACACATTTTGAAACCTTGATAATTCATCAATATTTAATCACTGAATTGTGAATGTCTCTTCAAAAATGAGTTTATACAAAATCCTTGGGTTGCTGCCATTGGGTGGTTTGGCGGCCCATGAAGGAGCGCCGATAATTAGTGTCTTTTGAACATGGACTCTTCAAGAAGGGCCAAGCAAACCAAAATAACTAACAGACCACAGCTGAAATGGTCTTTGATGCCTGTGGCGTACAGCTCCTCCACTGTACTCAAGCCCTCAGGGTTAGCAATCCAATTTGCTACACTGAACTTTAACTGGCAAATCTGACAAGACTTTGTTTAATAAAAACCCTGGGACCAGTTCACAAAGCCTTTTATGTCTGTAAAACTATGTGGACAGCCAACAATGACTCAATTTATGCCTATCACATATCTACAACAGGATAACTATCAGGTGTAAAGGTTTTTCCTGTTTCGTAATTGCATGCCACAAGATCATGCAATCAGACAGTAGCAAAACCCTTGCAGTGGCTGGCGAGTTTTCTTCAGAGGTCTTCAAAGTTGTTTGCCCTGAACCCCCCAAGGCAAAACATTTGAAGTCGAGGCCCCCTCCAAAAATGTATAACAATGAGCGGGGAAGCCAAAGAGGTAGCACTGAGCACAAAGCGTGGGGCTTATGAGATCATTTCAGGGATATTTTTCCTGTAGCTCATAATCCACAATAAATGTGAGATTTATAAAAGAGCAAATTCATTAAACAAAAACAGAAACTACTAAAAAACTCTACTCCCCAAAATTGGGGTGTTGTAAGGCACTCATACTCCTGGGCCACAATGCAATTACACTTGCTGCACCCGTGAGAGTTGCGGGTCGGAACAGTTTATCCCCTCTCCTCCTTTCACCTCTTCCCAACCTTTGCCCCCTTCCCCAAAATGCCTGATCATTCTTCCAAATTTGCAGCAGGTTCTCAGTCGCTTTCTTTGGAGATTTTCGTAAACTTGGCCCAAGGACATGAGAGCACTTTACACAAGGTCAGATGCTTTCTTTAGGCATGGTAGATTACATGATTTAAACGATTTATCCAAAATTGCAGGATGATGAGCAGGGCTGGGAACTGAAAATGGTTCCCCAGTTCCAAAGTCAGCAGCTCTCATAGTTAGGCCACATCCATGTGTGACCCCCCTTTTTGCAGAAAGGATGCACTTGACCCTATTTCTAGTAAGTAAAATGAGACCCCATGCCCTTTTCTTAAAGAAATGTATTGCAATACAGTTGGCCCCTCAGAACCCTGGCACCAAGTCTGCTCCTCCTTCTTCACTAATGATATCCTACACTCTTTGCGAAGTTGGCTGTTTCCTCTTCTCTTTGTTAAAAACATGAACTCCCATCTTGCCCCATCACCCTCTCTTCCATCTCTTTGACACCCGAACTAAGGTGTCTGATCTGCTTTATTTTTTCCCTTTTCTGAGCCTTGCTCCTGCTCCGAGGCCCAATGCAGCACTGGCATAACACATGTGCACTGCCCTTAATGCAAGCTAGGAAGGATAGTAAAACATCCATAATCAGGGTTTAGTTGGCACCTCATATCATTGAGCCCTGGTGCCCTGCACATGTAGCTGCAATGATACCTACAGTTCTGTGAAGCAGGCTTTCCGATATACCCACTCCTCTGAAGTCTGAGGCACAAACAGGCTTTCTGCCTTTCTGTGTAAAAGAAAAGAAGCTTAACACATCGGCCTAATCACACCCCAGCCCCTCCTCTGTTACTTGGGCCCTCTTTTGTGTACAGCCATCATTGGCCTGGACCGTAATACTAGCAGACATGCCTGCTATCTTATTTTTCCGAGTAGAAAGGCAGCAATAATTGGGATGGTGCAACTACTCGCATCATTGCCCCATTGCCACAGTATCTGTTGCTCTAATGGTAGTAATCGATATTAGAACATTGGAATGTTGGGAGCTCCATTGAAAACAATGGAGTGCTGCGGGCTTATAATGGCTGGTATAAGCCTGGAGCTCCAACATTCCAATGTTTCTTTGTTCACAGCTCTGGCTGTGAACAAAGGCTTCAGGGACCCTGAGGGGATTCCAATCCCATCACGCCCCCATAAGGCTTTGTTCTTTTTTGTTGGAACATTCTGCCCTCTAGTGGCAGAATGTTCTAATAGCCTTATAGCCCTTCGTAGCCGGGCTATACCGGCTATTAAAGTCCCTCTCCCTTGTTAAAGGCCCTCGCCTTCGGCTCGGGGCCTTTAACGCTGGAAAGGGCCTTTAATAGCCGGTATAGCCCTCTACGGTGGGCTATAAGGCTATATTAACAAATAAAGACCCCCATATATAGCCCTTATGCCCTAGGGCCATTCAACAGAGGAACCTGTCTCTGTCCATTTGTAAACAAAAGAATGCGTCCCCACATCATCTCTTTGACACTATCCATGGATCTGGCTCCTTCTCTCTTTCTCCCGGGGAGTTTCTCTGAGGCCCCCTCCCTGCCACCTCCTGGACTCACCCTTTCACAAAAACAAAAGACAACCATACCTTAAAGGTTAGGGCTGACCTTAAGATGCCTCTGCCTGAAAGTGAAAGACGGGGGTGGGACTCCTGAGCTGTGAATCCAACGTAAAGAAGAAACAAGCCTTCTCCACAGGGTTCTGCTACATGAAAGGAATGTAAATCTGTGCAATTGGGATATTACCAAATATAAAGGCTGCTTGGGGCTGGTATAGGCTTCAACTTATGAAGTCACTCTAAGCTGCACAGTGACAAACACTTCTTCTATTTGAGAGGTAATGGCAAAATGTTACCAGCTGAGTTCTGGAGTGTGTCGTTTAAATAGGCACATAAACATTTTTCTAGGTCTAGACTGATTACTTATAACTAAAATATGTTGATTAAAATAGTGACTTACATAATCACAATGGTTGCTGTCACAGGCTGGGACCACGTAACACTATAAATACAGACGCCACTTTTTTCCCTTTGGATAAACTAGGATTCATATATGTGACTCTCTGGTCTTACCCAGACAACTCCAGTGATGGCATTAGCCAACTGAGGTTTCATAATGTAAAATTCCCAACATTAGTTCAACTTAATTTTTTTATTTAACTTGTGCACGTTATTTTATATGCAGGTACCTGAAGGTGAAAGAATAACAAATTAGTTGATGAAAAGTTTATTTTATTTTATTGACCCCTCCACCGCATTCATTGTCCCTGACAGTATGGCACCCTGGATCATAATTCACACACTTTTTTTAAGCATTACAACTGCTGCATGTACATGAGCGGGAATAGTAATTTTAACCCATCCCGAGTCCTACACTTTAACTACTGTTGCACACACTGGAGTGGAAATAGTAAATGTTACCCCTCTAGAGTCCAACAATTTCCATACTGTTGCACAAACTGGAGAGGGAATGGTATATTAATTTAGGTGTTTAATCGTTTTTTTAAGAATGTGTACATATTTATTATTATTATGTGGTTATGTATTTAATTGTATATTTTTGTGTTTATAAATGTATGTTATTTTTAATATATATTAGTAAAACATATTTCTATATATTGTTTACAGTTTTATATATAATGAAATTAGAAATATTTCACTTTTTTGGTAGTTTATTAGTTGTATTTAATAATTATTTTATATGTGCATGTGACTCTATATATATATGCATATATATATTAGTTATTATATTGGCATATTTTTTAAGAAACAGAAAATTAAAATATAGATTATATTTATTATTTCAACCCAAAAAAGTTTTATATCCATACTAATATTATAAAGAGAGAGCCCAAACCTTTGAGGCGGGTAATCTCAGTAACCACAGCACCAATCACAACACCCAATACAGCGTTAGAAAGGGCAGTTGCAGCAGAAGGACATAGGCTATGCAGACGGCCACCATATTTATTTATTTATTTATTTATTTTGCAGAGTTTTATATAGCGCAAACTTGACCCGAACTGAATCAGGTATCGGAGCGCTTTACATAGCACCAGTTACGTTACATGAGGACACACATTCATTTTTGTTAGGCACGGGGAGATTAAGTGATTTGCCCAGAATCACAGGATGTTTGGCGCCGTTACCAAGACTCAAACCCAGATCCCCAGGTCCGAGGTCGAGCGCCTTAGCCTTTAGGCCAACTCCTCTATACATTCAAAAGGTAAAACTACCGTGCCAGCAAAGTAGTCCCTTGTGGGCGTGTCTGCGTTGTGCTGTGGGCGTGGGCTGGGGGCGTGACTAACTCTGGGGGCGTGTGGTACGGCCATCACATCGTGGGCTGTGGGCGTGTGCTGGGGCGTGGCAAATGCTGGGGGCGTGACAAACGCTGGGGGCGTGTGTCCGCCCTTCATGCCATGTGAGTTGTACATACAAGCGCCAATTACGTTGCTGCGCAGCATCAAGGGGCACGGTGGGGGCGTGACATGCTGGGGGTGTGAGATATGCTGGGGGCGTGTGTCCGGCCTTCATGCCATGTGAACGCAATTGCGCCGCATCAAGGGGCACGCCGGGGACATGAGAAACGCTGGGGGCGTGTGCTACATTGCGCCCTTCATGCCATGTGGTTCGTACATTAATCAGAAGATCGTCTGCCGTGGCCGTGTGCTGGGGGGCGTGACAAACGCGTTCACCTGGAGGCCTGGTAAGTAACGTTACTGCAGCCTCTCCTGCGCGCTGTTACTGAACTCTCTCATTCAACGAAATTACACGCGCCTGCTACCATCAACCAGGGCTCTAGCCGGGCTCAGGCGGCAGATCAGTACACTAATGACACGCGCCTGATAACATCAACCAGGGCTGCAGCTGGGCCTCAAGCGGGGGAACACGCGCCTGCTAACATCAAACAGACCTGCGTCAGGGCCTCAAGTGGGGGAACACGCAAAGGAGTGTGTCTGCGGGGACAATTACTGCAGCCTCTCCTACTCGCTGTCACTCAACTCTCTCATTAAACAGATTTACCCGCGGCTGATAACTCTCTCATTCAACAACATTACACGCGCCTGCTAACATCAACCAGGGCTGTAGCTGGGTTCAGGCGGCGGATCACTACACCAATTACACGTGCCTGCTAACATCAACCAGGGCTGCAGCTGGGCCTTCTCCGTCCCTATACTAATGAAACATTTTTGTCTACCGCGAGATTTTAAAATAAATTGCCCTTGCCAAATACACACATTACACACATTCTATTTCATACCCGGACAACGTCGGGACGGGCTGCTAGTTATATCTGTGTATAGAAATATAAACACATTCATATATATGTGTATGTTTGTTTAAATATGTTTAAGTAATATTACTTAAAAATATTTAGTTTACTATATATATATATATATATATATATATATATATATATATATACATATATTAACAACAATATTATTGCATATATTTTTGATATTAGTGTAAAACAATAGTTTTTAAATATATTTTTGTACTTATCATTATAGGACAACAATATTTTTTTATCAATATTTTTGACATAATATTTTTGGTCTTGATATTCTGTCAATTACCCACAAGTCTATTACACCAATTATTATTCCTTGATCTAATTTCATATTAGCATCGTCAAAACCTCACAACAATTTGTTTAGTATGAATCTCCAAAGGTAAAAACATGCTGTTAATTATCCTGTACTCCCATGGCTTCAAGATATTCATCATGCAATCTTTTCATACATTATTCCAATTAATGGTGTGGGGCGCACTTGTACCTGCTTGCTAGCATACCTCCTCCTCCTCCCACGTTCATGTACGTAATTTAGGGGGTCATTATGATGGCGGGCGGACTTAAGTCCGCCCGCCATCGTTGCGGTGGCTGGGACCGCCCGTCAGTCATGCGGCGGTCCCACCAAACAAATTACGATGCGCCCGCCAGTATGGCGGGCACATTCCGGGGCTTTAACATTGCGGATGGTGCTGCTGGCAGCAGCACCGTTTGCAATGTTAAAATGACATGCAGTGCATTTCCCTGCACTACGTGGCAGGCATCACGCGGTGCCTGCCACTTAGTGCAGGGAAATGTTGGGGGATACCATGGGTACCCCCCAGTGCACCCCCATCACAGAGGGGGCCCGCAATGGCCCCCCCGAATCCAGTCTCCGCCAGCCTTTCAATGGCGCCAGCATTGTAATCTGGTGGACGGTGCCCCCTAGGCACAACCACCATTTTTACATGTCCTGTCCGCCCTGCCAGGCAATCGTAACAATTGCCTGTGGTGGAAGCATGACCTGGCACGCTTGCGGAATGTTTCCCCCCGCCATCATAATGTGGCGGGGAAATTGGCAGTCAGATGACGGAGGGCCTTCCACCATCATAATGACCCCCTAAGTTTGAATGCCCCAGATTTACAATAATCCTTCCTCTCTTTTCAAAACTTCTTAGAATAATCTTAGTCACCATCTTTCCAGCCAGCTAAATATGTTATTGTCTTATTCTTCCCATAGGACAAGGCAGTCCACAACCAAACACGCCACAAAGGATTCTGGGTGGCTACGATGAGAACTAGGCAGATTATAGTAAAATCCGTCATTACATTTTTCTATAGAAGCACATGACCGCAATTACAAGATTCTGCACGAAAAAAAGTAGAATTATGGAAAATATCACTGTTCTGCCAGCCAGAATAGGGTCAGCAATCCATGAGGTTTGTTTGCTGATCCAATGGTATCCTGTTGAATAGCAACAAATACTGTTTAGGATCATTATTAGTGCCTTGGTAAACTGATTTGAAATTAATGCGAAGAGGAATTACCAATACCACTGTAGGGCTAATTGTTTCCATTTGACTTTCTTTAACCCGTTGACCGCGGCGGGAATTCTGCCGCGGTGCGGGTGATTTATGACTGGGCATGGTTAGGACGGCCCCCGGCTCTCCTCCGCACACGCACACCGTGACGTCGGAGGGCTGGGGGCCGTACGACGCATGCAAAGGGTTACATTTGTTTCAGCATATTTAATCTATGTCTTTGATTTTATTGTAAATGGCATTGGTGGGGAATAGTGATCTTGAGACTGATTTCACATTACAGAGAACCTTCTATTCTTAAACCTCATAGTTGTTTACAAACTAAATTTTACACAGCACCTCCTGTTCTCAGACCACACAGCGCCCTAAAGATCCCTTTCACACTACACAGCACCTCACATCCTCAGGGCTCACAGACCCTTCCTGACTGATTGCATGTTACAGAGCATTTTCTGTTCTCAGATCACACAGCACCTTACTGCTTGCACATTACACTTGCATTTTTATTCTCAGGAACTCACTGCACCGTACTGGCTGATTTCATATTACTTCTAACACTGATGAAGTGAGATAGGACTCTCACTTCTTAAAGTGCTGAGAGGAACTCGCGAGGGGAGTGCACCCTCATGTGTAATAACACTGTTGCACAAAAAGTACTCCCCTAGTTATTGAACAGACGAAGCCGGTTAGCTATGAGGAATGAATCCTGAACTGACACAGGTGGAATGTCCCTATGTGAAGCTAAGGGTAGTGCACCACCAGTGTGTGGGAAAGGATGCACCTCCCTTTGTTTTATATTCCCTCACACACCCTAGTGGTGTCATGCTTCATCATCGGGACACCGTGACGCCTAGAAGTCAGGGTGGGCTCGACCATGTTTAGGGAGCTCTTAAAACATTTTCTGAGGCCAGGGGGCGATAAAGATTAAAAGTCCACTGTCAGATCCCAGTTTCCCTTTATTCTTTGATCTGGCAGGGATATTAAAAAGGTATAGGTGTCGGGTCGTATGGGATATTATGGTCCTAAGACCCTATTGGCAATTCATATTACAACAATTATCCAATCTCAAATTACCTTATAAATTGGCTGCACGGTGTCATTACTTCTACCTTGAGCTTTCACAGCCCTTACTGAATTGTATTACTCACCCTGAAGCCTCACACTGCCTCAAAGATCTATGTGTACTACACATTCAGACCTCAAACACTACATTCCTTGGACTTCCCATTACACAGCATCTTTTATCCATAGTCCTAGCAGAGAGATTACGTGTCACCGTCCTTTCTATTCTGAGGTTAAGGAGTGCCACACTGGCTGACTGCCCATCAGATCCACATTTCTAAGCCTGACAGAGAAATTCCCCATTATACAAAACAAATCAAATCAAATCAGGAACATTTGTTTAGCACACACATCACCTGAAGGTCTCATGGCGCTGGCGGACGGCTTCTAGATTGTCAGCATAAGAGAGACAGAGCTAATGGTCGAACAGCCATGTTTTTAGATACTGGCGGAAGTGGTTATGGTGAGAGATGATACGTAGGTGTAAAGGCAGCTTGTTCCACAGAGTGGGGGCTAGAAAAGAGAAAGCCCGACCGCCTTTTCTGACAGTACGTATTCTGAGTGGAGTGAGGAGGGATTTGTTACCGGATCTTAAGGGCCTGCTTTGCTGGTACCAGCTGAGTTTTTTTCCAGTAACCTGGAACCCTACCATACATGTTTTTATGTGCTAGGCATAAGATCTTAAAAAATGTTCTCTTCTTCACAGGCAACCAGTGAAGATGTCCAAGGCTCGGCAACAACTTTTATCCCAAATACTTAAGGATATATTGCCCATGACACTATACATGACACATCACCCTGCACCTCAGATTTCATTATGATTAGCTAACTCTGCACATCACTTTCTTTCCTAAGTCTATCCAGATTAGTTGCACATTTCACAGCACCTTCTATCCCGAGTACTTACAGACTTATTGACAGTACCTTCTAGCATACGTTTCACAGTGAGATCTAACTGACTGCATATTAGGCAACCCTTTTGTCCAAGGGCACATTGTCGGGACATTGTACAGCACCTTCTATCCCACAGACATATTGCTTAGTGCACAATAATTGCAGTGGCGGCGGGCACGGATCAGGGTGGCGGGGCGGGTGTAAAAAAAATAAAAACAAACTTACCATATCGCCGCGTCTCTCCTCCGCCATCTCTCCCATTGGACTGGAAACAGGAAGCACGCAGGCTCCCCTAAGTCAATCACAACACTGCAATGCGGCTTTATGATTGGTCAGAGCATCGTGGTTCAGCACGCAGAATGGGACTGGGAGCCTGGGCATGTTCCCCACCGAGGTTGTAATGCAGCCTGGGTGGGCTGTAATGCAGCCTGGTTGGAGAGCATGCAAAGTGAGCATGACTGTTTGGCCAGCCCAAGATGGCTGGCCAAACATTCTTGCACACTTACAGAGTGGCACCACTCCTCTCCCTCCTCTGTGAGCAGAGCAGCCCCGCCCGCCACGCAAAGCTGCCACAGTAGGATCAAAGAAAATTATATTAACGTTGAGTTATTATTATTTCATCTTTCCTTTTTTACACTGCTGAATGTTCAGTGGGGCTACGCTCCTCTGCCTTAGCGGAGGAGCCGCCACTTGACACAGTACATTCTATCTCAGGTTTCACAGTACGATACAAAGTGATTGCACATTGGTCAACACTTAGGATTGATTGATGGCGCATTGCACAGAGCCTTTTATCACCAGAGCAGCACTATCGAGGGGTCACATAGCATAAAACATACCACTCTCGGACCTCCCAATACATGCTAGTTATTACACAAACTGTACTGCACCTCTCTTTCGCAACCCCTTGGTGTTTCTCAGATTACCGCCAGTACACCGCTCTCTATTCACAAACAATACCAAGCTTTACAGACAAGAGATTACAAAGAGCTTTAGAGAATGGTTATACATTATGAGCTCTTTCTACCTTTAGGCATTGCAGCATTTGTTTGATGTATTTTTTAAATACTCACTAATGCATGCATGCACACACGTGCCGCAGCATAGGCAGATACTTAGAGCCCTAGGGCATCCCTTCATACCTGTCCAGGCATAACCAAGTAATTTTCATTTTTGCTTTTAAGCTCTAAGAAGCCGATTCGAAAACCATGTTTGCATACCTGAGCTTATTTCAAATGCAAAAAATACCCACGAATGAGATCAAGGACGGTATCATTGTACATTTGCATTGTGCCAAAAGGATGCAGAAACTCGGCCAGTGTTGTGGAATCTCAGCAATCTTATGTCAGCATCATCAAATGGGGTTGTTTATGGAGAGCAGCTGCTATCCCTGTTTTCTCTTAGGCAACCCTGACACTGCCCTTGCTTCTTATGGAATGAAGCAAGCAGTGTCAGGTAAACAGAGTAGTTCGCCTGTGTGCGCCATCTTTACTGTTTGTGGTTCCATTTTCGCTTACTGATGAGGGTTGAGGGGTGGTTCAAGGAGTCATCCCTATGATGTCATTAGAAGTTAGAGGGTGCTTAATGTAATGTATTATACCCTTGGCAATTTAGCGACAGCCATGAGAGGGTGCATCTCCAGTTTGAGAATAGGAAGGAATTACTCTTTTTAAGTCATGTTATGGTATGTTAAGGATTTTGTAGAGAGCACAAATACTTAAAAGGTGTTCTGGCACTGGGAGACTGAACCAATCACTACCAGCCAAGGGGAGATTCCAAAAGGTGTATCAGACTTCCGACCTATTTATAAATTTACAAAAGTAGAGATTATTGTCAACATAAAACTAGGTCTTTTAGGCCTTTCCAAAAAGAGGGAGAGCAGAGATTTTCCTAAGTGTAGCGCGCATATTATTCCATAGTTTTGTGGCCGCTGTAGAAGAAGCCCTGCCCCCAGGCTGCACCAGACAAAATCACGTCATGTCAAGGGCATATGTAGACAAAGCGTTTTTTTCCATTGGGAAAAATACATATTCAGATGCATGTTTGTCATGTTATGTCATGTAGATTTGTATAGCACACTATCACTATCACCAGGGAGGGTATCCTGACACTGAGCAGGTGTGGGTACAGCACACCTAGAGCCTTGTGAGACTATTCGAAAAACCAGGTTTTCAGCTTCTTGCGGAAATTAAAAGGTGAGAAGGGGACTCTTATGTGTAGAGGCAGATCATTCCATGCTTTAGCAGTGATGTAGGAGAAGGCTCAACCTCCAGATTAGGGTTTCCGTATGTGTGGGATTTCTGCATGTAGGAGCCTAGACAAGCTTAGGTGTCTGGAACGTTTGTGAAAGCAGATTAAATTGTTGAAGTTTGCTGGGCCAGTGCTATGTAGTGCTTTGAAAGTGTGGGTGAATTTGAATTGTGCTAATTTGTGAATAGGTATCCAGTAGAGCTCCTTCAGGTGTGGTGTGATGTGAGTGCGACGTGGGATGTTGAGAGTGATTCTGGGACCAAGTTCTGAATGGTCTGTAGCATTCTAGTGAGTTTTTTGTTGATTCTGGCATAGAGGATATTCCCATAGTCCAGCTTGCTAGTGACCAGGGTTATTTGTGACGATTTTCTAGGTGCTGATTGGGAGCCATTTGAAAATCTTCAGGGTCCCTGAAGCATGAGGTGGTGATAGCATTGACTTTGGCGGTCATGATGAGTTTGCTGTCGACGATGATCCCAAGGATTTTGGCGAGGGTGGTGGGTTGGATGTCGGTCCTAGCTCCGTTGGACACTAAATGAAGTCCTGTGATGACAATTTGTGCAATATGTTGGCATGGTAATTACCCACCACATAGTAACTACAAATGCACACATGTTTACACATTGACCATACCATCTTTGACTTACCTGGAGTTTCTGGATACTGTGTGAAACCCTCAAAGTTCTGAAATTAGCCCTTACCAAAGAAGTAATCCTGTGGGAGCAAATGTCAGATTTTTTCCTTTTGATCTTTGTTGATCAAGCTGTTAAATAAAAAGAAATTCAATTGTGAGAAAGACGGGTGGGATCACATTCTCCAAATATATATTTTGTATTGAATCTGCCTGGGTTAATAACTGTAAATTAGACCTGGGCCAATTTTGTCATTCAGCAGACATATCAATTCTGCTGGTTAGAATCAAGGGCCCATTTATTTCATGCAACGCGGCACAGCAAGGGAACTTGCTGCACTGCGTTACAAGAAAGGGAGAGAGCAGAAGTGCTCTATATTTACAATGATTTGGAGCATTTCTGCTCTCTCCTTGCACGGACCCACGGTGTGCTGCCTAGCACCAATGCAGGCACCCTTGCATTATTGTGCAAAGGTGCCTGTGACACTAGCATGATTGTTTCTGTGCAGGAAAGGACACCTTGCTGCACAAAAGCAACCCACACAGGCAAATTCCTCTTTATGTGTGTGCTGCAGTTTGTAGCACAAATAGAAAGTGGAAGAAATAAAGATATTTATCCTTGTTACTCCTCTGTCGGGCAGGTTCACCATTTTGTCTCAAACCCAGGCAACGTGTACAAGTCTTTGTAAATCTGGGTTTGCTACAAAATACATGGGTGGTTGCTTGGAAATGCCCAAGCTACACCTATGTAATGCATACCTGATGTAAAGTAGCTCAAGGCATTGCTCCGTGCTGCTTTGCATTACTTTGCATTTACTATACCATGTAAAGCCACGCAAAGTGGCTTTGCAAGGCGTAGTGAATGTCAAAAAGGAGTTAATGTCGCAGCTGTGCCACAAAAGTGTTGCAACCCCAATGCAGGATCATAGTTTATCTGGGCCTTAGTGTTTTGACTGGTCCCGTGGATCTCTCATAGAGGTTCAAGGTTTGTGCAATTAACGTTTGACTTTAAATTGCTCTGGAGAAATATTTAAAATGGCTGCAATTCCAGGTGTGGGAAAGTGAAACCAACAGTCACCATTTTCACTGACAGACAGAATGTACATAAAATCATTTATTATGGAAAGTAAAAGGTACAAAGGAGATATTTTTCAAATGTATCTAATTTCCCAGCAATAGGTATACGTTTATGTCCATAAGACCCCATGTTAGACGAGGCAGAGGTATCACATCACGGGTCATGGCTACCAGATGAAATACCACTTACTTAGAGTGGCAGCCAATCGATGGGTGGAAAATGGCAGGGCGAAGTGCAGCATAGTGGTGAAGGCTCTGCTATGCATTTATTCCTCATTGCACTTGTGGCCCTGCATAACCTTATGGTAGAAGATGGAACTGCTACATACCACTTTCATGCTGCTTGCCTCCTGGGGAATTCCTGAGACCTCTACAATGTCATGCATGTGCAGCAGTGCATGGGGTGATGTAAATAATTCTTCTGTGCAGACCACCTACAAGGCATCTTGGCATCAAAAGGGAAACCCCTTGCCATTACTGCATATTCTGTGGATGTCCCTTTTAATGGGGGTAATCTGAAGTGGTACCCGGGTGAGGTGTATCACTGATATTACATCACCCATGTCCAGGGGTTCACTGTATGTCTGGAGGCCGCCTCATTGCCTGCTATGCTAATTCCTCACAAATGACTTAGCTCCTATGAGGCTGGCGCTGTGGCTACCAGCAATTCAGTCTGGGTTCAGTGATGCAGCTGTGGTCTACAGATCCTGATTGGTTGATTGGTTGTTTGAGTCTTATTACTCCAAGACCACCACAACACCAAGATCCCTTAGGATCATGCCATGCATAGCTGGGTGGCAAATGGGGTTTTTCAAATTTAATAAGGTGGGAGTTTGCCAGGCTGGAGAAAGAAAAGGCGATGATTCTGCTATGTGATTAGTTAAATTCTCACCTCAGTCCATCATGCAATTGGTGCCTTGGGTTGATGATGGGAGTTTGGTAAAGGGAAGCTGATGATAAATTCAGCCAAGATCTAAACAGAGTTCTCCTCATCAGAAATTTGTTCCAAGTGCTTCTAAGTGCCTTGAATTGTCATACCATATAGATGGCAGTTTGGCATTAATAAATTGTAGGTTATAGACAGAAATGGGGATGTAAGCGGCTGTTGCTCAAAACAGATACACAGCCTGATTACATCAAGTGGAACGAGATTAAGGCATGCTTTCATGTGTTAATTTTGCTTCACTGATTATTAGTGATTCCGTTTTTCCACACCTGGAAATACTGGTGTGGAAGAATCTGACCCAATTTTTCAAATGGAAAAATTACATGAGATTTTATCTGTAGCAGAAGAAAAGTCTAATGCCACTTTTTTTCTAAAGCAAAAGATCTCTTTCCCTTACGTACTCCCTGACCCACTTACCTTCGCCAACTACTCAAAGAACCGACCGCATTCTTTTAGCACCTGCCCATTGCAGGTGGTAAATATATACAGTAAAACCACATTTAAGTGGGCATTCCCAGTTGTTTCAAGGCTGAAATGTCAGCCCCAAATGGCACTTCCCCATTGCCTGGAGTCTTACATGCAATTGCATGGTACTAGGGTGATTGTACAACATTGAAATGGTAAAGTCGCATATTAAATTAATTTTCTTGCAATTCATGGACATCGATTCACAAAAATGCAAGGGATAGTGGAAGTGACTATGTGGCCTTTGACCTCGTAGCATCACAGGAAGTGACATCACTACACCTTTAATGCTGAATTGCATACACCACTGAAAGAACATAATTCTGGTCACACCCACAGAACACAAAAACACATCCAATGTAAGGCACATGGCAATTGACTACTGTTTCAAGCAAGTGCTCCCACACTTTGTAGAATACTATCCATCCACTAATGTGCTTTGACTCCTCATCAGGTATACGAACTGCTATGTAATTGCAATTACAATAAAATATGGCCTAACCTATATTAAAATTACAAAATAGATTAATAACGTACCACTATAAGAGCACACATTATGATGTCTAATTTGCCTTTTTTGCCACATAATTGAGTCAACCACATTGCATATTTAGATTTTCCATTGACACATAATGTCAATAACCTTGCTTAGAAGGCATTAAAACCTCACACATGAGCAAATTAAAAATACAAAACATCACAACTAAGCAAAATGAAGGCTTGGCAATAACGCAATGATGAAGGGGGCAACATAAATAAACACTTGAGTGAATGGAAATAGTAAAAAGAAAGCACTAACTGTGAAGGTCTTCTATACTGGAACAGTTTTCAGGGTGAAACAATCATGCATTCTTAAACTTTTGGCAGCACAGTTCACAGGCCCAAAATGGTAGATGACCGTTGGACATTCTAAATTTGTACCTGTCGATTTGATGATTATTTGTGTGTTCCTTGTACTCGTCCTTTTGCACAATCTGTTAAGCGCTCTAATACCCTCTGTAGTCATGTTCGTGCTATATAAAACTTTCAAAATAAATAAATAAATAAATAAATGGCAGCTAGAAACCAGCAGAACTGGAAAACCGGGAAAGCCTACTGTAGATACATGTCCTAATTTCTTCCTTTTCTACTAACGAGGAGTGGGGAAAAACATTAAAATCCCTAGTCTGCAGACTGCAGAACAAACACACACAGGGGACTGCAAAGCCTTGAAGGGCTATTGCTGGCTAAAAAATGTATATAGTAACAGGTTTCAACCATTTTCCTAGCAGCCTGGAACTCCTGATTACGTTTTTTACATAAATGAGAAAGAACTTAAGTAAGTTTATATTTGTTGTTTTCTGCTCTCAGAGCAGAGACGTTTTGAGGCATGAGCATTATGGGCAACTGCCCAGGGCCCACACCTTCCACGGGGCCTCCTGGAAAGTAAACCTTCCCTTTCTCCGGCTCACCCATGTCTATTTCTGTATCTCAGACTGTCTAATATCTGCTTATCTCTACCTCTGAACCTGTCTTGTTTTGCCCATGGGCATCTTAAGGATTCGTGTGGGCCCTGGAAAGATACTTTTCAACTGTTTATGTGTGAACCCCATTTCTGAAAGTTTGTTTGGTATCATGGAGGCTTCATTTCCCCAAAAATGGGCCGCACCATTATGAACAGTGGGCCCCAAAATATGTCTTGCCTGGGCACCAAAATTCTTAATACAACACTGTCCGAGAGAGTCCAGCTCCTTTCATTACATTTGAAACAGATTGAAAATGAGTGGTAATTAGGGATGATCCCAAGAAAATCAGCGAAATGGGGGAAATCTGGGGGCATATTATCAAGGGGGTTTATCTCCGCTTTTTTGGCTTTAAAAGCCAAGAAAGCGGAGATAAAATTATCTCCCTATTACCAAGCTGTCGCTAACACCAGTTAGCGACAGCTAATAGGAGATAGCGACCATCTTGGGCCCGGCTTTGCATGTCAGTGATATTTATCACTAATGACATGCAAAGTGGGCGTGCCAAGATGTTAGCGACTGGAAACAGTCGCTAACATCGCTATCTCCTATTACCAACTTTTGGAGATATTCGCGCTAAGCGCGAATATCTCCAAAAGCTAACACCTGCCCTGAGCAGTTCTTAGCCATGTTATCCAATGGGAGGTGGATAACATGGCTAAGAGCATTTGCTCGATAATGCATGAATATTGCTGACTATTCAGCGATATTCATGCATTGCGGCCGTTTTTTATCGCATTTGCGATAAACCTTGCTAATAGCAAGGTTTATCTGCGATAAAAATCGCCGATTTGCGGCGATAATTTTTGTCTCTAAACAAGTTAGAGACAAAAATTATCTCTATTGGTTGGTAATATGCCCCCTGCTTTTTTATAAATAGTTCAGGCAGTTTTCTAGCCTAAAATGCCCAAAATGGGAGAACAAACCAAACTATATGAGAACTTGTGATTTCACACATATTCATGGTCCTCCGCAAAATTGTTGCTTTTAGTGCAGCTTTTTTTGCCCATTATCGGTGGATACGAACCTGGAGAAATTGCAGATATGCATAGTGATTTGTATTCAGGTATAATGGAGGTAAAGATAAATTACTCTAAGACCTTGTGGTAATATCATGCTAGAAATTGGTGTGCCATCGTCAACCAACACCTCCCTTTTTAAGCAAATTGACAGTGGATTTTGAGACTTGTAGGTGCACAGCACTGATAGGTGCATGGAAATGCGAGGGCACAAACTGATATAGTCTAAAACGCCAGTGTCAGATGAGTGTCACACTTGTTTAGTCCATTTCCCGGCGGTGGTGTTGTTCTTTGTGGTCTGATGCTTGCAGTTTTCCTTTTCACTGCACATTACAAACACAGGACTGCACACCCCAGAATGTAAACACTAGTTGAGCTATTCAAGCTCAGCATGGCACAGTGTGCTATTCCTGTAAACACCATCACAGCACAGCGAGCAAACTGTGCAGCATGAACAGTGCATTTTACAAAGTAGCCCGCAAAAAAGTAAACATTTACAGCAGAGAACATGTGGTGAAAGATTTACATGTTGCCTCACTGTGCCATTAAAAAAAGAAACTAATACTCTTTCAGGCATATGCATCAAAGTAAATACCGGTCGCAAATGGGCAGATTCTCAGAATCTGCCCCTTTGAGACCGGTATTTTTGCATTTGGGATGCATCATCCCAAATGCAAAAATTGCAATTTAAGGAATCTCTAAATTGAGATTCCTTCAATTGCGATTACATTGAAGGAATCCCAAATTGAGATTCCTTAAATGCAATGCATGAAAATAAAAAAAATAGCGAATACGCTAATAGGAGTAGCAAATTCCCATGAAGTTGAACTTCATGGTAATTTGCTAAAACTTTGAAAAAAACACTTTTGTGCATTTTTCAAAGTTCCATGTTGCACACACAAATGCCCTTAAGGCATGTGTGTGTGCAACATATGTGCAGAGATCAATTTCAGGGGTGCAACAGGGTGTCAATTTGACACCCTTGCACCCTTGAAATTGCATGAGCAATTTGCGAGTACCTACTGGTACTCGCAAATTGCTCATGCAATCTCCAATTCATTCCTATGGGCCTGTAGGCCCATAGGAATGAATGGTACAGCATTCCTTAATTGCGACTAGCAATTAGCGAGTAGCAATTAAGGAATGTTTAGGAATCGCTACTTTAATAGTGATTCCTACATGCATAGGCTTTTGCTATTCCTAAATAGCGATTCCTTAAAAATCGCTATTTAGGAATAGCAAAAGGCTACGTTGATGCATCTGCCAGCTAGTATAGCTGTGCCCATCCCACAGTCAAAATGTCTGCTGCAGATCCCGGTCAAACGCAGGGCAAATTGTTACTTTCCTCCAAAAAGTAAAATTAGGCAAAGTCCTCAAAACTACTGATACTCAGACAACTCCATTGAGAGTTAGGCAACATGTTTTGGTGACTGGCAGTGAGCCCGTTCTACACAACATACACAGAGAATTAATCTGTCCTTGTGTAATGCAAACTGGTGCTCATGTAAAGTGCTCCAATATCTTTGGGTCGATTTCGCCATATATACAAAAAACTGCACAAAATAATAAAATGAAAAAAAAAACTGAATAAGTCTGGGAAGCCTTCACCCTTTATGAAAATGAGGCACTGCAAGTAATGTGGTATGGAAACTCCAATCCCAGATCCTGTTTGCTGAATTCCAAATCAGCCTAAAATGTGTTTAGAGTTCTTGGGCATGCGATAAGAGACATATCATTGCTTCTTACGTTCCCTGCCAGAGCAGTCTTGGCTGTAATTAACAGGTCATCTCTACCAGTTTGCATTCAGTGGGTTTTTTTGTCCCGCAAAAGTGTTCTTATCCGGATTCTTGCAATCATTATAAAGGCAAAAGTGTCTTGGATTTCTGTTTAGGAGTTGAAACTCGGGAGGGAAACAAAAATTGAAATAAAATTAATGAAGTTTGTCTTACTTTTCATTCTCCTGCCAAAATACTGCCTATCCCTAATTTTACGTCCTTGAAGAGCCTTCACCGTGATGAAGCAAACAAATGCAAATTGCTTGTCCCATCGGAAGCGCGCCATTGGCATCTGCATGCATTGATTTCATGGGGCCCGATTCACAGAACTAACTTAAGACAAAATCCTAAACTTACTTCTTTTGGTATTCACAGAAGTTAGGATTTTGTCTTAAGTTTGTCTTAAGACAGACTTAAGTTAGGATTTTGTCTTAAGTCTGTCTTAAGTCTGTCTGAAGAAAAATTTAAGACAAAATCCTAACTTCTGTGAATACCAAGAGTAGTAAGTTTAGGATTTTGTCTTAAGTTAGTTCTGTGAATCGGCCCTTTCAACTTTAACTGAGGTGAAACACACTAAATCACCCAAAAAAATAAATAAAACTGTGTTTTTTAAGTGCTGAGCTTTTTAGCATTCTGTTCAACAAAGATAACAATCACACTCTGCCATATCCTACAAATAGTAAAAATTCCTTTCTTCGAACCTAGCACCTAGACACCTGAGGGTAGTAGTGCGCTTTATAAATTCAATTTTCATTTCGTTTCTTCCTGTCCATTTTCTAAGGATCTGCACTTCGTTGTGTTCCACTATACTGGGCAGTCTTCAATCCCAAAAAGATGTTTAAGAAAAAGATCTGGACACAGTGATAATTTATGTTTCCAACTCCAATGATTCACTTGTTCTTCAGATATATTTGTATCTGAAGGTATTTCATAGGCACAGTTTTGTTACCGTTCAGCTCTAAAAATGTCTTCCCTCTGAATGGCTTGCTAATCCCTATTCGTCTGGTTACAGCAGTCATTGTTGTTGTTGTATGTACTTTATTCGATATAAAATATCATAAAAGCATGAACAAGATAATTTTAAGATTAGAAAGTTCAACAACTCATACAACAGTTAACAATTTAAAAGATTTGTTTAAAAAGTCTGTAAAAAAAGAGAAATGTATACACTATATACAATAAAAAACAAATATAATTTACAGTAGGCTTATAAACAGCATTTGGTCCCTAAAGACACTAACTCTTACTGAGCTTTAGACGTATCAGCCAGGCGCTGCCCAAGTATTTTGCTACCGCACAGATCATGCTAAGGGAGGAGGTATCTGATTTAAACAAGCGTAGTGCTGCCCTATAGTCAGTACAGCAGTCACCAACTCAATGGGATCACATTTTCTGCGGTAAAAGACACACTTCCAATACTTCACCACAAGACTTTCACTAACACAATCTTACTCAAATGCCTGAGTGAGAAAAAAAGTCGAATGGCACCAGGAATCAGAAACACCAATTCCTGCAGTAACTCCTCCTTTCTCATAACACAAATAGAGTGCCATTAGGAATAAGACATTCCCATAGCTTGGAGTTACCAAGATCCAAAGTTTCTGTAATACAGGATGCAGGAATATATGCTCTGTATTCTTTAGTCACTCAGAATGGGGGCCAAAGTACAAGGGGCCAGATGTTGTAAAATGTTAGCAGTCACACACACTCCAATTCACAATAGTAGAGAGTTTACGACCACCCAAACATTATTTGACATGGACTAAACCCTTTTTATGAGTCAGTCAAGTTTTACTGACTTTAAATGGGTTTAAAAATCGATATCCAATCACAATTTCGAAGGATCGTGTTCCCTTTGTATGAATTGTTTGCAACTGGGATTCCAGTCACAAACCATTGAAAAGTTACAGACACCCAAGTTGTGGTGGTAACTCATTCTCAAAATAGAAGGGGCCCCTTACCCTTTACAAATTGTGGAACAGCTTCAGGAGGACTATATAGTGGTCCACGTGACCATTGCCAACTTTCACTAAGGGCCGGCTGTGGGGTATTATGTACGGTTCCCATGGCCAGGCCTCCTTACCTTTAATGTGTTGACCAGAACTCCCCCCTTGCAAACCTTCTGAATGTGCATGTCTCTCCTCATCATGTCTGTATCCTTTTGCTAAGGGGGCTTAGAGCTTCAATCAGTTGCCAAGGTTGATCCAAAGACAGCTAATCTGGCATGGAGTTGTTCTGTCATTATAAAGGATGTCATTGGCAAATCTGGTGCATTGCAAGGGGGCGGCTTCTTAAAATAGAGTATTATCAGGACTGCATCTTGCTGCAAGAGCTGCAATTATGCAATATATGCATCTCAGCCACTTGTAAATACATTCAAATCATAACAGCAGCCTTTCAAGAAGGGGTGGATTGTTCAGAACGATTTTCAGATATGGAGATGTGAGCCCAATTCCTGTCAGATATGACATTTTGAAGGCCCCATCCTTCTCCATAGTATCCAATATTACAATTCAACAATATATTTACCTTAGCAATTGGAAGGCTGAGGGGACACAAAAGGCTAGTTTTCTCTATATGCCAATCTTTAGAAATATGTTGTTTGGGGACAATACTTGAAAATGTTCATTTTGGCCAGATTCTAAAGGAGACATCAGAGAGATTTTCATCTTTAAGCTGAAGTAGTAAATTGAATCCACTCTTACTGTTTAATAGTCAAAATACCAAATCACCTCCTCCTCTGCCAAAGCCCAAGAAGCATTCCTGACTATGTCGGAGACCCGTTAGGGATCACCTTTCATTTGCTCCTCAAAAATGGTTTGAGCCCTGCAGATAATAAAAAAAGATTACTCTTTGGGTTCAAAGACACACCTACATATTCGGGTCTGGTACATCTTGCCTATGTCTACGATCCCATCAAATATCTGACGTTAACTCAAGACATTTCAGATCTTCTAGCAAAAAAATGTGATTTGGCCTGTACCAATGTCACAGGAGAGCAAAGCTTTCATTCCAGTGTGTTTCTGGTACAGGTAAAGAAATCACTGGGGAATTTCAGACTGACAATCAATCAAAGGACGCTGAACCAATTACTAAGGAAGACTTGATTCGAGATGGAAATTTTGCAATGCAAAAACTGGTACCTTCAGGAGAGTGGATAACAATATTAGGCTTCAAGGATACTTACTTTGATATCCCATATTTCAACATCATTAAAAATTCCTGAAGTTCTGCGTGGATGGTCACCATTGATAGTGATGAGCACTTCCCTTCAGCTTAACATTCTCTCAATGTATGTTTACAAAAGTTTTGTCACTGATTGTAGTTTTCATTTACAGCAGGGGATGTTGATTCATCTCTATATGGACAAGTGGGTAGACCTCTCATTATTAAGACATAACAGTCAGAATTATACAAATGTTGAGACTACAACTAATCTCAAGTAGTTCCAGCACACAATCTGGAATTTATATGAGCTTGCTTCCTGTCTCAACCGTGGTTTGTAAGTTCATCACAGTGTAGAGCAGTAAAGGGAAACTGAAAACTAGAATCTGCAAGGGGATGTCTCCCTATCTAAGGTCACGTTGTAAGTCTTGCGTATGAAGGGGCTTTTTTGTCGGACAGGGAATATCTTTGGAAGTTATTGAGTGCCTTCATGGTTCCTTGGGATCTTCTTCGCTTGGCTCCACCAGTAAATCACCTTTTGAATCGTCTTGATCCAGTACTGCAGAATCTAAAGCATCTGTTGGCAGGAACCAATGAGATTTGGGAAAAGATGCAGTGATAAGTAGATGGACTACACAAATTTAGCCGAAGGAATTCTCTTGTGTGTGCCCCCTCCTTTAATTTTGACAACAGAAGCAAACCAGGTGGGGTTTGGTGCAGGGGCGGCTGGTGACATTTTACAGTGGTGAGGCGCAAACTGATTTTCAAGTGCGGGCCCCAGGCCACTCAGGCTGGCGGAGACCCCAACCCACATACACATACACAACACTCAAAGAAATATATTCACACACGCATACACACAAACACATCCATTCAAAACACTCCACCAAACATTCATGCATACACGCACGCTCGCACCAAACACTTTAAAATAAAATAAAAACACACACTCTTACCTTGCTGCTGGTCCCGGTCCGCGCCACCTCTGGGCTCTGCTCCCCACACGTCACAGGTTTACAGCGCCCCTGGCCAATCCTGGCGCCAGGGGCACAGGTACCTTCTCGCCCGCAGCATGCCCATTAGGGCTCCTGGTGGGCATACGCAACGCCGCAAAAACACAAGTGCGCATGCGTGGGCACGGGTAAAAATTCACCCTCCGTCCCCACGCATGTGTACTTGTGTTGCCGCCTGTACAATGTCAATCAATCAACATGACGCCCGCCCGGCGGTCTGACGTCATGTTGATTCATTGTCATGATTGTCATGAGGGAGCTGCGGGCGGCGTCGGGCAGGGGGGGCTACGTCCCCACGCCCCAATGGACGAACCGCGCCTGGTTTGGTGTCACATTACCACGCCAGTGCAGGGGAAATGACCTCTAGGGGAGATAACTCATTTTAAACTGGAAGTAAATTAAACGGCAACATGCATCAACCTATTTAGGAAGTGCAAACGGTGCGAATCGGTAAATTCGGCCGTTTGCGCTTCCTAAATAAGTTTTTGGGATGCATGAAACAATTTTTGAAAATCCGCATTTTTTTGCAATTCCTAAAAATGCCAATGCATTTAAGGAATCGCATTTGTGCGATTCCTTAAATGCAATGCATGAATTTGTAAAAAAATGAGAATTTTGAAATAGGAAGTGCAAATTAACACGAGGTTGACCCTTGTGGTAATTTGCCAAATTCTTTAAAAAAGCACAAAAATGCATTTTGGAAAGTGTCATGTTACACACACACATGTCCTTTGGACATGTGTGTGTGAAACTTGCACTAAAACAAACATTTCAAGGGTGCAGGGGCCTTTGGACCCCCCTCAGCACCCTTGCAATGCATCAACAAAATGTCATTGGCAAAAAAAAAAATTCGCAAAAAGGCATTGATTCCTATGGGCCTCTAGTTGGTTGAAGTTGTTTTTTTTCTTGCAGAAGCGTCTGTTCATGTTGCTTCCTTTGACATTAGTTCTGAGTTTCATTTCCTATTTCCTATGGGCCTCTAGGCCCATAGGAATCAATGTAATGCCATTCCTTAATTGCGACTCGCAATTAAGGAATCGCAATTTCCGAAAATTAAGAAATCCTAAAAATTTTAGGATTTCTTGATCCTTAATTTTCTCAATTTAGGAATTGCAAAATCCTACAATGATGCATGTGGCCGAAAGTGTTTTATGTACTTCTCCACTTCTCTCATCTTCTTCAGAACCAAGTAATGACCGGCTGATTCTTAAGTTAACACATCGGTTCTCTCCTAAGGTAATGTCTTCTTTCTATCAGGGACAGAAAACACTTCATTCTTTCTTTCTTTCTGAAGTTGTGGTATGAAAAAAGGCCTAATAGACCATGATGCAGATGTTTATTTATTAGTTGACCATCCAAGATCGCTAACTAGTGAAACGGAACTAGTGAGGCACTACCTTTGATTGCCTTTAGGGGAATTCCCCCCCCCCCCCTATATTTTGCAATACTGATCGAACATTGACCAGATCAGCCCTGAAGAAGTCCTTTGTGCACTAAACGGCAGGACGAAACACGTTTGGCTGCATTTTTCCTTGTGAACTGATAATCGGTGGAAATCTAGCTGCACCTAGATAAATTACCGGAATGCATAATTAAAATTGGAAGGACTGAATGTAACCCATGGACTTTGGATCTAAAATTATTGGACTCTTTTCAACACTTTATTAACTGCTGATATTGCAGAGACTGATGATATTGCTTATTGTGTGCTCAGGGTTGACTTTGAATGCTTTTTATTCTCCATCTGGAGGATATACACAAGGTTGAACTGGTAACCAATCTCTCCTCCCCTAAGAGCACCACTTAGATTACTATTGATTTCTGTACATTAACCTCTGAGTCATTGGAGTTTGGCTCCAGAGTATTAGCAACCACTATGACTTAGATGATCGATTACCCTTACTCAAGTTTTGCAGCACATACCTGTGAATTTTTCCTCTTCACATTTTGTCAGGGAATGACAGAAGAAATTTGCATTGGGAAAACAGGGGACAGGAAGTAATGTGTAGAAATCAGGAGCAGTTACTGCTCATTTCAACCACCTGTTGATCTCATAATGGGAAAGCCCAAGGGTTGGTATATGTGTATCTCAGTGTTTTACTTCTTTGCAATAATGGCCCACTGAAACAGATGACCTATGTTTATAGATGCAATTCATAATGCATGTAAATTGCTGTTCACAGACTTCACAGATATTTACAGATACACACAATTATATGTAGTAATCTCACCTCCTTCCTCACTTCTGTTATCACACAAGTTATTTATCCTGTGCGTAAATACATTTTCACTTTTTGAAACAATCAATATCTCTGCATATGGTAAACATTCATTTTTCACTTTGAAAATTTAATTGTGCTAAATTCTTGTCATTTGTATTGGGCTAGTCTACACATCCTTTCCAGTCATTACACGATTTGTAAAACATGCTTTTGTGAAATGTGTCTATTGCACATCAGAAAGTAATAGGAGCCAGGAGCAACTCCCAATCCCTGTCAGCCTCTCTGCTATTGTCACTACTTGGGTCATAAAAACGCCCTAACAAGCCCCCATGAATCACAGACCATCCCAGAACTCCTCCCTGCTGTCCAGCAGAGCCATGGACCACAGAGACTATCTGGGCCCAGCTGCTGAAAAAATACACGAGGCTCTTGTCCAAAGATGCCAAGATCCTTCCAGGACAGACAGTGCAAGCACTTGAGTTCAAGATGTTTGCGATCTTGAAACAAGCCTAAATGTTTGTCTTTCTTTTCCAGATGTCCCTGATCCAGCAGCCATCAGAAAAAGGAGTGCCATGTCTGAAGTGCCGGGGGATCTGCACCGGGTTTGAGCCACATGCTTGGCGGTAAGCCATTTACATAATGCAGTCTCCTGCTCCTTCCTAAGGTTCTGAGCTTAACTTGTATCACTGAACAAAAATTTCAGAGCATTTTAGATCTGGATAGAAACAGCTTTAGCTGAGACCAGAGCTTATGTAATAGCAAGAAAAGATCATCCAAAGGGTCTTTCATTGATGATTTGAGTTGTTTTGCACCTTTTAATTGTGCTTTTGCATTGAGGGGCAGAAAGTAGTGCATCCCCATGACCATACTAGCAATGCTTACACTTACCTCATTCAGCTCCCTGCTATGAATTCTGCTTCTCTTCAAACACAGTTACTGATGGCAGAGAGTGACCATTGAAGACAGGTCTAAATGGGATGCTGGGTGGCCATTTGCACTTCTCTCAGGCTACTGGTGGCTTCTTGTTTTACATCCATTGCAATGCTTGTTTGGATTTGTCTATTCATAAGAAGTCCGCCCTTCGTCCTTCTCAGTTGTCCTGCAGTAGAATTGCTGGATTCTGAGCAGATTCTTTGCTTACAGCAGGGAGTAGGATGTGCCATGTACCTACTGATCTAGGTAATGGTATGTGCATGTCTGTTGAACGGTGTACCTGAAAGAGGAGCAAGAGAAGAGAAACCAGAAGAGAAAACTGTGCACAAAATAAATAAAAAAGAAATTAAAAGAAACTTACCTTAACTCCGCTGCTATCTCCTGCCACATTGCGCTCTTCCTGATTCTGGGCACAGTCTCCCAGAATGCACTGCAGTCAATCCTGACACTGCACAAAGGCAGCATCTGGATTGGCCTGAGCGCCAGCAAATGGCGTTCCCAGGCAGACTGGGAGCCTGTGCCTGCTCTCTCCAGCCCCAATCTGGGCTTCTATGGGAATTCACAAGGGCCTATTATCAAGCCCATTATCGCATTATTCCTGCCGATAAAAGCGGCAATAATGTATCACCATTTCTTGATAAATGGCCCTAAGTCTTCTAGTCTTTGGTTCTCGAGCAGCCTTTTATCTGAGAATAATAATGCAAAGCTTTAAAAAGCAATGGAGGAAAGACTATAACCTGACAGATAAGGAAAATTATAAACTTGCAGTAAAAAGTATCACTCTGATATTAGAACTGCAAAACTCATGTTTTTTAGGCCATAATCATGGGATCTGATAACAAAACGAGAGAAATCCTTATAATAGTTAAAACGTTTTCAGCACCCAACTGTTAACTCTCACCAACCTTCTACTACTTGGTGTGAACCGCTTGCATCCGACTTTCAGTCAAAAATTCTGTCAATTCAGGCTAGTCTCTCCTCCAGCTTCCCACCCAATGATGAGATTCTTGACAAGATACAGAGCACTAAGATTCCACCTATAAAGGTGTCACTATCCAACTTTGAGCATATCTCTCTGGAAATCTCCTTGACGGCATTAGGGAACTCTAAAACCTGGCTCTCTATATGAACCTTGTCCGCCTAATGTGTGTGCGCTAGGTGCATCTGTAATTAACCCGCTAGTAAAAAGTTATTAAACGCTTCTTTAGAGTCAACTAGGGTTCCAAGCTCATGGAAGCAAGCAGAAATGTGGCCTTTACTAAGGAAACCCTCAGTAGATCCGTAAACTTTGTCAAATTACAGACTAATATCTTTGCTCCCAGCATTTTCGAAGATACTGGAAAAGCATGTTAATCTTCAACTCTCCAAGTATCTGGAATATAATAATTTGCTCCACCCCAGCAGTTAAGGTTTAAGCCCCACTATAGGACTGTGACTGCTTTCTTGGACTTTAGCGAATACATCAAAGGCACATTGGATTGAGGGGGAAAGGTGGTGCTGATAATGTTATTCTAATCAGCAGCCTTTTACATGGTTCCCCATTCCAGCCTCCTTGAGCGCTTACAGTAAGTTGGAATAGTGAATTAGGCCCTAAACTGTCTTTCTTCATTTTTAGAAGGATGCAGCCTGTCGATCTGGACTCCACCTTCTTCATCAAAACCTTGTGATTTGTTAGTGGGGTTGCCCCAGTGTACCACTCTGAGCCTTACATTATTTAATGGATATCTTACCCATATAGCTCAGTTAGCAGTATTCCTAGGTGCCAAAGCTAAATCATATGATGATGACACCCAGCTACAGTTCTCATGTGGCAAGGGTGAAAAGCTACCTGGGAACCTGATTAAAAAGTGTCTAATGGCAGTCTTTTATTGGATGGCAGTACAGCAACTTAAGTGTAGTGCTGAGAAGACAGAGATTCTCTTTTTGGCGACATTCCACTGAACAGGTGGCAGGCCTTCTGGCCTGAAAATGCTTCTCCTCCAGGCCCTCAGTATGGCATCGTGAGGAACTTGGGGGTGAAATTTGATGACCATCTGTCATTTAAGCCAAAAATAAAATCTGTGGTGGGAACATGCTTTGGGGTTTTGTGTTCACTGAGAAATGTCTTACAAGTACTGTCTCTCTCTCTCTCTCTCTTGGCAAAAACCCCCAGTAATTCATGCTCTCATTACATCAAGACTAGATTATGCTAATGTATTTTACCTGGGCCTGCTGGAATATTCCTAAAGAGATTGCAGGTGGTGCAGAACGCGGCAGCCCGTCTCTTTTTGAAACTGCCTGTGAGAGTGCATATATCCCCACACGCACGAGCTCTGCACTGGCGTCCCATTAGGAAAATAATGGTGTTGAAGGCACTGGTGCTGACACGTGGGGCATTATATCAATCTGGGGCTGTGTACCTCAGAGCCAGGTTCAGCTTCCATTTTTGCTACCCAAAATATGAGATCTGCCAATAAATTATTGGCAGTCATTCCTAGAATGTGTAAGACTAGAATAGGAGGTAGATCTTTGGATATTCTTGGTGCCACTGCTTGCAACAAGCTCCTGTTAGAAATGTGCCCCATCTCCAGCCAAACAGCCTTTAACAAAAGGCTGACATTTTGGCATTTTAACCAGGTTTGGATGATGGTTATTTAACTTCTGGGCTTTGACTACTGCACTGGGACACTGTGTTGAGTAGCTCTGCATACTATAAGTCTAATTCCATTCATTCATGAGCAACCTCAAGAATTCGAACAACCCTTCTCTCCTCCCTGGGGTGGGCGGCAGAAAGACTCCATTGCCCCCTGTTGATTGTGGGTCGGAATCAAAGCCAGGGTTAGCCGCCCATCCCATCTTTTGTTTGTTTTGGTGCCATGTTGAAATCCTAGTGTCTAGTGTGCTTTCTGCCCCACAGGGGAGCAAATTTCCTCCCTGAGAAGGAGGAATGGTCCAATGGCAAACAAGATTGATTTGCTCCTTTTGGTGGGTATTGTCCAACATCAGCACCCCTTTCTTTTGTCCTAATGCAAAATCCTTGCAGGTCTAGTGAGTTTTCTACCCCCCCACCCCCCCACCCCCCTGCCCCAGGCTGATTTGAGGCAAACTCCCAAACGGAACAAACTTCTTTTCGGTTTATACTTTCCCAAGTACAACTGTGTGTTTGTTGGACAACATAAATGTCAGAATTGTGCGAGAATGATTCAACGGACACAATCAGAATATGCTGGCATAAGTCCTGCTAGCTCACAGTGCACCATTTGTACACCTAAACAGACAAGGAAACAAATAGATTGTGCAACCTCAGAACATGACAGCCCTGAATCCCTAAGGATATTGTGGTAACGGATCTAGAACCTTTTCTTTTGGTTACTTTATGTAAACCCAAAGAAGTACACAAGAAATACACAGCATGCACTTTAACTATTTATTGAAGCATTGTAATTCTTGAGTAAAATAGGTGTGCTTTAACCCCTTCCGCGCTAATGACAAAGCCAGCTCGTCATGGGCGTTACCTGCGCTACGCGGATGACGAGCTGGCTTTGTCATAAACAAGCCATTTTTTAAATTCCCGCGCACAGCGGGAAAACGCGGTAGCGTGGAAGCGGTTAATAATCAATAGAAGGAAACAGAATAACGTAATTAGTATGATGAGATGGTTAACCAGAGAAGCAGTTCAACCATTGTGCTATAAGAGTGGAAAGAAGGCAACTTCAAAACGTAAGCATATAAAATGGTGGTGTTCCTGCTCGGTTGTAATGTAACCACAGGACACCCCAAGGGGGCAGAAATACTCTATTTCCTCCTATGGTTTGTAGGTGAGGCTCAAAGCTATTTTAAATTCCATGATCTCTAGTGAGCTTTTTATCTACAAGGAAGCTAATTGGGGTCAAACACCCTCTCTGCTCCCGGGGAGATTTTCTGCTTCTGGAAAGGAGGTATAGCCCAATGTCAGTGTGGAACATCCACGCCCCTTTCCTTTGCACCTAATGCAAAATCTCCTATATCTAATGCTTTCTAGGCCCCCCCTGGGAGCAGATGTGGGACTATCTCACCAATTGTGACAAACATATTATATTGCCCCTTCTGAGGTGGGGTACGGTTTGATGCCAGGGTAGTACCCCTCCATACTTTTGTTTGATTTGGCACCCAAGGCTCATTGTGGGCAAACTTCCTCTTTGCTGAGGCCACATGACTGGTTTACTCCTTTTGTGGTGGAGGTATGGCTAAATACCAAGATGCAAACGCACCCCTTTTGTTTTCCTAAAATGCAAAATTCCTTGTGTCTAGTGGGTTTTCTAGCCTCTCCTCAAGTGGGGAAGAAAGACACTTTTGCAGCTTTCTGGCTGGGCATATGGATTAATGCCAATGTAGACCGCCCCATCCTTTTGTGTTCGTGCCATTTGAAAGCCGTATCTAGTGGGCTTTCTGGAGGCAAACACTTCAATCTATTCCTGGCAAGGGAAAAGACTGTCATGCCATTTCTGGGATGGGGTGATGGCATGCACACTTTGGGCCGCCCCACATATTTTTGTAGTTTTTGCTGGTGTCTAATAGGCTTTCTGTCCCATAGCCAGAATGTGGCAAGTCCTTCTATCTTTCCCCCATTTGGATCAGAAAGACTATTGCTTCCTTTTTCGGGGTGTGGACATAGGCCCACTTTCAGAGGTGGTCAGCCCCCGCCCCCTTTATATTTAGTATGCCACCTAAATAAAAAGACTGTTCTGCCCTTTTTTGGGTGGCAGAAAGAATTTTCTAGATTTTTTTATGTGTGGGTATAACCCTGCACATCTTGGGTCAAACCCTCTCCTTTGTTTTTTTTCTCCAATTTAGCCCTGGTGTATAGTGGGTTTTTGGGGCATGCCCCAAATCTTCACCCCAGAGGGGTACAAAGATTGCTGCACTGTTTTTTGTGGTAGGGAATGCCCCCCACCCCTTCTTTCTTTATTTGAAACACTGGTGTCTAGTGGACCTTCACCCTGCCCTCCCCAGGGGAGCACATGTAAGTGAAATCCTCCTATCGGCCCCTGGGGTGCCAAAAGATTCCCCCTCTCCCTCACTAACTAATGTCTGATGTCTTGTGGATGGATCTCTGCATGGGGAACACCCTCTTGCAGCAACCCCCAAGCAGGGATCCATTAGGGAGGGATGCAGGTAGAAAAGGAAGACTAAATCGGTGCTTGGGGCTGATATATATACCGATCGGATAATTATACATTCATTTTTTGTAGAAATAATATCAGCAGGCAATGCTCACAAACTATAATTTCCACAAAAAAAGAAAAAACAGCCTCAGGCTGCCGAGGTTGGCCCTCTCTTCACTGTGAGTGATGTCATTTTGCCCGCGCACATGTGTACATTCGCCTAAAATGTAGTCCATTTGAATACATTATCCTCTGTTATTATTTAATTTTGTTTAAATTAACATACACTAGTCATATTTGTGATGAGTTATTCTTGATTAATTTATTTTTTGCAAAGATACACAAGCCACCGTTACAGTTATATATTTTTATTGTTTATTACTTTTTTTTAAACTTTTATTCATTTAGGGCCAGATGTACGACCCTGGAAATAGCGCCTTGCAGATTGCAAGTCTTTTACGACTCGCAATGTGCGAGGCGTTATTACCAATGTACAACACTGTATTTCACACTGTTAGCGATTCCCAATGGGGTCGCAAATAGAGAGGCTTATGAATATTAATGAGCCTCTCGCAATTTGTCACCCCATTGTGAATGGCAGGCCCTTCCAGGTATGGTGGCCTGCTGGGCTCAGCAGACCACCATGTCTGGGACTGCTTTTAAATAAAGCAGTTTTAAAAAAAAATGCATTCCGTTTTCCTTAAAGGAAACCGGGATGCATTTAAAAAAAAATTACAAAATGAAATATTCTCGTTTTATTTTTTAAGGGCAGGCAGTGGTCCCTGGAACGGACCACTGCCTGCCCTTAAAACATAATTTCCCCTGCGTTTCCAAAGGTGCAGGAGTCCCCTGGGGATCCCTTCCCTTTTGCAACCCCATTATCACCCTCTTGAAAAGGGTGGTAATTAGCGAGGGTTTTGAGCCCGCAATTGCGGACACAAAACATCAGTAAGGGTTGCGCGCGCTATTAGGAAAGGAACGCCCTTAATAGCGAGTCACAAAACCCTATTTTGCGAGTCGCAAAAAAATGCGACTTGCAAAACAGGGTTTGTCCATGGCCCATGTTGTTTTTGCATACGCAAACGGGTTTCCAAACCTGTTTGCGCATGCAAAAACCATTGTACACCTGGCCCTTAATGCCTGTTACATATGCTTACAAAAAAGGATGTATTAAAAAAAAAAAATAACCGCAGATTTACCAAGGCTCAACCTATTAGCTTTGCCAATGTTTGTTTTTTCAAAGGAGCACATATTAATGAAAGAGACATGTGCTGCTTTTAAAAGTAATAAACGTTCCCTTTTGGGGATACTGTGCGGGAAGCAGACAGTGGTCCTCTGGATCACTTCTTTCTCCCTCCGAGACCATCAACACAATTCCCAAAAAAAGGAATCTGCCCCAGAAGGAAATTTCCCCCTTGTGAATCAGTTACTTCTCCAGTTCTGGGGTCAGTAACCGATCAACGTTTTGCAAACGTTATTGGAAACACATACCATTGATATAGTTATAGCAAATCCCAAATAGGAATGGGGCGCCTCCTTCTCACCCCCTGTTATTTGAGATTTCTAATTAGAAGCAGGCACCATTTTACAAGTCCGAAAGAAGTCTCTGACTCCCAAATGCGCTTTGATACATGCTAAAAACACATTTTGAGGACGCAAACTCTGTTTTTGTGTATCTCAGGGTTTTTGCCTATGAATGACATTTGTACATACGGCCTTTAATAATGTAGGGGCCGATTCACAGAACTAACTTAAGACAAAATCCTAAACTTACTATTTTTGGTATTCACAGAAGTTAGGATTTTGTCTTAAGTTTGTCTTAAGACAGCCTTAAGACAGACTTAAGACAAACTTAAGACAAAATCCTAACTTCTGTGAATACCAAAAGTAGTAGGTTTAGGATTTTGTCTTAAGTCTGTCTTAAGACAAACTTAAGACAAAATCCTAACTTCTGTGAATACCAAAAGTAGTAAGCTTAGGATTTTGTCTTAAGTTAGTTCTGTGAATCGGGCCCGTAATTCTGAAGCAGCCATGTGAAAATTTTGTAAGGCAAGCGTAGAAATGTGATCACTTTATGATATAATACTGTACAATGTAATGTTTTTTTTATTATAATGTGATGTTTCCTATGTTGAAATTGCTGAAATGTTTAAGGTACTCGAGCTGGTTCATCTTCTCTTTAGGCAAAGCATCTAACATGTATATGTGATTTTAATGATGAGCACAAACTGCATTTGCAACAGTTGTAGCACTAGAGGAAGAAAAGAAGCAGACACTCGTGTGTTTACAGTGGCACTTTGGTAACTGTATGTGGTCACGATGTGTACAAATTAGTCAAACAACATTTTCACTTATTAACTAATAATGAGCGCATAGGTGTTAATCTGGTGTAAAACCTCACTAGAAAATCACAGGACAAACAACACTTGAACAATGTATAAAATGTTTTTGCACCCATTAATATCTGTCTAGTCTAAAATAAAATTATGTCCAGGACCGAATTGAGTTGCATTAGCTCACCCCTTTGTCATGTCACAAGGCTTAGCTTCTAAGTTCAAAGCACATTGCCTTTAGCCAGAGCAGGTGGTTGTGCAACAACAGGTGTTGCATCATTTTAAAGATAGACATTACTCCAGCTGCCAGCATGCTCTGCAAGAGGTTCCTCTGCAAGCAGGGATGTCTTTTGGCCTGAGAGTCATTGAGAACAGTTGGTGGTGCAGCCTACCTTTATAGCAGGGAAGAGTGAAACTAGATTTCTAAGTGTTACATTTCAGTTTATTACACATCCTTCCAAGGCCTCTTCCCAAATATGGCCGCCCTCCCAGAGTCCTATTGTCTGACGCGGCTGCCCGTTCAGCGGGTGACCTTTTGAGTGGCTATAGTTAACCAGTGGGGCTTTAGAAGGAGGCATGCCTTCTCCAATGTAATGCATATCAAAGGGGATGATCTCATTTGTGTCGCCCATAGGAAAATATGCCGGTCGTGCAAGTGCATCCCGGAAGAACATGGCCTAAGTTCAGACGCTGAGGATGACCGGAAAATCGGATGGCTGCTATCTGACTCGGAGTATTCCTACCTGACGGCGCGTCTGAAGGGTGGAGATGGAGGCCGTATCTATAAGAGGAATCGCATGATCATCACCAACCCCATCGTCTCAAGGAAAGACCCAACCTTCAACACCATCACCTATGAATGGGCTCCTCCTGGACTGAACCAGAAACTGGTAAAGTATCAAGTACTGAGGGACTGCCCATTTCCATAGAGTGCTGAAGGATTTTGGCTCAAGGCAGAACTAGCTAACAAGGCCACATATGAGTAATGATGCATAATCAATGCTAATGATAGGGCAGAGACCAACAAAACCAGGTAAAAGGTTAGGCCATGTCCAGAGTACTAAGGCCCACAAAACCAGGAAAAAGATTGACTGTCATCCGCATTGTCTTCACTGTTTGTAGTGCTCTGCACAGATCTGTAACTGACTCTGTATAAATACGTAGATCATAATGTATTTTGATAACTGATTGTGCATTAATATGTAGACTCTAATGTATTCGGTAAGACTATTCACTTTTTATTTTGTCGCATTGCAGCGTGGATAAAGTCACTTTAGGACGAAACATGTGTCAAGTGTTCATCTTTCTCGTCTGTTAATCTTTTTCACCTGTACCATCATCACATCTCTTGAAGAATGATACATGCAATTTAACTGTTCAATCACAAAGCATAGACACACTTTTTAATAACTTGTGTTATTACGCTTGGATTTATTTTGGTATGTACTCCAACCTTTCTTATATTTCTTTTTATTAAACAATTCGACCAATTACAGTAATATGAGCACATACAGGCTGTCACTTCCAATACAGAGGCAAAACCACTTTAGCAAAATAAATACCCAATATTATATACAACTGATCAGGGAATTTCAGGAGCCTCCATATCAACCTGCCTACTTAGTGGTGGACAGATGTCGCCTCTATACCCGTTCCACGCTCCCCAGATCTTACTCCATTTCCCGGGGCATCCCCTTGCTACGAAGACCGACTTCTCTCTAAACATGCAGCAGTCTAGGTCTTCTTTCCACTTCCCCATATGGGGTGGCTCCCCACAATTGTGCAATGTTCCGCTTCGCTATCATAAAAGCAAGTGTCGCCCACTGCGTAGTGTACGTGTTGAGATCTGTGGGTTCCCAAACATTCCATATACATCTGCGAGCCTCCGGCCTCAGATTTACCCCAGTACAGACCGTAATTCTTCATGAATATCTGCCCAATACTGTTGTGTCTGTCTACAGCTCCAAAGTATGTGCATAAATGGGGCCAGTCAGAGGGGATCTGCGTGGCTTCGCATACAGCGCTCTATTGTAATCCCCACCTGGGAGTATCCATCTATCTATTGTGTATCCGGGATCATCCGGTCGCCCATAGACCCCGTGATTGATCGCTGCCAACTGAGACGCCCAGTAATACTTCCTTATATCTGGTAAACTAATCCCCCCATCGTACCAATTAAGCGTAAGTTTGGCGAGTGCCATATGCGGCCTCCCGTCCCACAGTAGCTGCCTCTGGAGACCCTCGACATCCTTGAAGTAGGAGGCAGGCACCGGGTCCATCGTGTTTTGGAGCGCATAGAGAAAGCGTGGGAGCTCCATCATCTTAAACAGGGCTGCCCTTCCCAACAGAGACAGAGGGAGAGCTCTCCAGTGTGCAACATCGCTCTTGAGCCTTTGCAAAGGTGGAACCAGATTCCTCGCATACCGGAGAGCAGGATCAAGGGTTATATATATCCCAAGATAACGGAACCCATCTACAGCCACTCGAACCGGGCAACCCCAGAGAATCGCCGACGGTTCCCCTCTCACAACAAACACGACTGACTTAAACCAGTTCACAGTGAATCCCCAATACCTCCTGTAAATTGCCAGTATGTCCAAGAGACAAATCAACGATTCCCTGGGGTTCGTAAGATACAATAATACATCGTCCGCATACAAGGACACCATATCTTCCCAGCCGGAGCCCATCTCATACCCCGGATAGACAGGTCCTGCCGTATCCAAGCAGCCAGCGGCTCTACCGCCAAGGCAAACAACAGCGGGGACAACGGGCATCCCTGCTGGGTACCCCTACTAAGGGAGAAATCGGGGACTTGCCGTTGTTAACTACCACTCGTGCTATCGGATCATAGTATAAAAGATGGATCCACCCACAGTATTCTTCCTCGAAGCCCAGCTTGGCTAAGACTGCGAATAAGTATGGCCATTCCACCATGTTGAAGGCCATCGTAGCATCTAAAGACACTAATACTGCCGGATCCGTTATTGTAGAAGCTCTCCCCAACACCCCATGAAGTCGCAGCAGGTTAATGGCTGTATTTCGGTGAGGCATGAACCCCGACTGGTCGGAGTGAATCAGTGAGGCAATCACTTTAACCAGTCGTGTCGCCAATAGCTTAGCGAGGACCTTAGGCTCCACGTTCAACAATGATATCGGCCGATATGAAGCGCAGCTCATCTTGGGCTTACCCTCTTTGTGTATCACCACTATATTCACCACTCCCTGGTCATACAGCACCTGCCCCTTCTCCCTGCTTTCTAACAACATAGACCGGAAATAAGGGGCCAACTTGTTGGAATTTAGTTTGTAGAGCTCGAAAGGGATCACGCTTGCCCCCGCTGCCTTGCCCGAGTTGACGCCTCGGATCGCCTGCGCCACCTCATCAACGGTAATGGGGGAATCCAAATATACTCTATTTTCATCCGAGAGGGTGGGGAACTGTATATCTCTAAGCATCGCCTCATTTTCCATCTCCGTATGTTTGGCCTCTGTGGTATAGACGGAGCAATAGTGGCCCGCGAAAGTGTCTGCAATGGCCTGTGGGTCCGTGACCGGAACCAAATCCTGCCCTTCTATTACAGGTACCACTCGGGATGCCCACTCCCACCTGTCCAGCAATACTACCAACTGTCCCGCCTTATCCCCAAGTTCATAGAGCCTGCCCTGAACCTCCCTGCTCTGGGCCTTTGCCTATCTCTCGCAATACTTAGAAACTCGCCCTGCTTTGACCGAACCATATGAAGCCCTTCTGGGGTGTGCCCCCTAGCCAGTTCCTCCTCCGTCTTCAATACTTCTTCCTCTGCATTTTCGAGCTCAGCCACTCTCTCCTTCTTCTTCCCTGCTGTCGTGGACAACGCCTCTCCCCGGATCACTGACTTATAGGCTTCCCACACTATCTGGGCCGACTCCACCGTACCTACATTCTCTTGAAAATAAAGATCGGTGACTCTAATCAACTTGCCTCGCGTCTGGGGGTCTTGAAGATACCACGGGTTAATAGGAGCCACCCTGCCTACATTTACATAATCCCATTCCATATGAACCCACACAGGGGAGTGATCAGAAATCCCTCGCCCCAAATGGCGGATATCGCGTATCAGGTGGAACTGCGCTCCCGGGACCAGGATATAGTCAATTCTAGACATACTGTGGTGGCCTCCCGATACATGCATGTACTGCGTTTTCCCGGTGTTATGTTGCCGCCATCTGTCCACCAGCCCCAAAGTTTCAGCGAATTCTGGGAGCCATCTCAGAGCCAGCCTAAGTGCCCACGGAGGGTGCCGATCCTCCTCCCCAGACATAACAGAATTAAGGTCACCTCCCCACACCAGAATGCCCACCGGAGCGCGAGAAATATCGTACCAAAATCTTTGAAAGTATCCGTCTGTAAGCCAGGGGGAACATATATTGAAAAGAAAGTGGCCACCTTACCCTCCCAGAGACCGGTGACACCGACATACCTCCTCCGTCTGTCCGCCCATGCGTTTTGGATCATGAAGGGAAAGGAGTTCTTAATCAGTATGCCAACCCCCCTTGAACCCGATGTGAAGCCTGCATGAGACACCAGTCTAGAACCACCCCTGTGAAGCGCCATGCATCTATTTCCTACTAAATGAGTCTCCTGTAAAAGAATCACATCGGGGTATATCTCCTGATAAACTGACTGACCATGCCCCGCTTCAGCTTATCTCCCAGACTGTTCACATTCCAACTAAGCACCTTCACCCCTGATCTCTTCTGATTAGGTGACATCCCGCCCCCCAAAAGAGTGGCCAGCCCTACGACGTTATTCCACCTGGTCGAAAAAAACTAATATATAAAACATAACTCAAAAAACAAATGGACCCTTTCCTCCCTCCCCCCCACCCTGCACTCCTGTACACGGCGTTTGCCCATCCCCAACTAGCAGATTGCCTATCGCCCTAAACACAACAACTATATCTACTATGCTACTAAAGGCAGTAAAGTGGAGCGGGTTCGGCATGCCCGCCCCCGCCCCCCCAACACTTTCCAGAAAAACAAGCGGTTCCCCTCCGAGCCCCCATGTCCCATAACAGATCCAGTCTTCCGGAGAGCCAGGTGGCAGCCCAGAGGCTTCACTGTCTCCGATACCTGACAAGATTAAGACAATCCAGAAGAGTAAAAGTCAGCCTTATTCCTGTTCCGCATTTGCCTGTTCATCCGACCGGTCAGGGGTCCCTGAGGCATCAGGAGGAAGACTGTCCATCCAATCAGCCACAGTATCTGGGTTGTCGAAAACCAGGCCCTCCTGTTGGCCTCCACTCTCAAACGTGCTGGGAACATCATGGCGTACTTCAACCCCCTGTCTCTCAGTTTCTTCTTGACAGCCAAAAAGTTCTGTTGCTGCTTCTGGACCGCCTGCGTGAAATCTGGGAAAAAGGAAAGGTCGGCATTCTCATAATGTATGGGGCCCCCATACTTGCTTCTTGCAGGATAGCTTCTCTATCCCTAAAGTTCAGGACCCTGGCGATCATGGGACGCGGTGGGGTCCCAGGTCTCGGCCTCCCCCCCGGGACCCAGTGAGCGCGTTCAATGGTGAAAAAGTTACTTAGTCCTTTGGGTTGGAGATGTTTAAAGACAAGGTCCTCCCCAAACAAATCCGGGGACGGGCCTTCCGACTTCTCAGGTACCCACTGGATACGGACGTTGTTTCGCCGGGCCCTTCCTTCATATTCGTCCAGCTTGTGTTCCGCCAGTTCATGGGAGGATTTGAGCTCGCACATGTCGTGTTGCAGCTGCGCCACATCGTCCACCAGACTGGCTGTTTTGATATCCAGCGACTTGACCTACTCATTAACCTTGGTGAGGTCCGCTTTTATTAAATTGACTTCAATGGACACCGTGTCCAGCTTAGTGTCCAACGTCAGCATTTGCGGTCCCAGGGAGGATTTAACACCGTCTATAGCTGCCATAACATCATGCAGCGTGATTTCTACCCCCGGGTCCGAGGGGCCCCCGGCGGAAACAGCGGAGGGCCCTGAGCCAGACGGTGAACCCTTCGGAAACGTATAGCGGTCCAACTTATTCAATTGTACTAGTGTCGAGGCCCTCGGACCCCTGGAGGAATGACTCTCTCCATCCTGCTTGGACGCCATCTCGCATGCAGCTCACCTCCCGTACCGACCTCTGATCCAGAGAATCAACGCAGGGAATCCCTCACCTCAGGCTCTTTGGCGCGACTGCCCCCTCACTAGGAACATCAAGCATGTATCTCGCCGGGGAGGGGCCCTCAATCGACCACTGCTCCAGCCCAGGTCAGCCGTAACTGGCTCCAACTCACTCCTTGCTGCCAGCGTTTTCCACCAGGACCACTTCACTTCTCGGTGCCAGAATCACCACCACTCCCATGGCCGCACTTCGGGTGGGGAACGCACTCCCCCCAGTCCCCCGACCACATCCGCATCTGCTCTCACCCGTGGGCATGGACATCAATGCTTCAGGCTTCGTAGGGGCAATATACCTCAGGCCGCAACACTCAGGCTGCTCCCTCCGCCTCGCCATGCTCCCTTCCGCAGATGGATAACTTAAAGTCACTGAGGAAGAAAAAACGGTGGGGGCACAGCGCAACCCTGACCCCCCACTCACCCCTGACTGAGGCAAAGATGTCCCGCGACCGCCTCTGCTGTTCTCAGGAGGCCCGCAAGTCCCAAGGCTCCCCTAGCGCCCCAACTCGTTGTGCAAAGGGGGGGGATCGCCGCACCCCTCAAACACCCCCTAGTCCCGTTAATGTTCTTTCGCGGCCGCTGCCGCTCTCAACTCCCCCACGTTAAGGACCCGACCGGCAGCTTCCGGTATGGGTTCCCATTGTTGACGCACTCGGGAGCGGCCGCCACACAGACTTCAGTCCCCGGTCTCCGGCCCAGAACCGCTACGGTCATATCTCCGGTTCCCGGTCTCGTGGGAACTCCGGAGTTGGCCCCAGTCGCTCCGCCTGACCTCCGGTGACGATTTCAGGGCTCGGAGGGCAGGGTTACATGCAGGATATTGGGGCTGGCAGACGGACGAGGGCAGAGCCGAGAGCTCACGTGGCCATCTTCAGCCACGTAGCTCCTCCCACTCCAACCTTTCTTGTATCCTTCACTGTGGTGGGTTCCCAACTCTTGTTGATCATATGCAGGACCTTTGGTATCTGGACATCTTTAGGATTGTATTGCTTGATACCTCTAGGACCATAATGGTTCTAATTATAACCATGGTGTGGATAATTCAACGCTCCTTCTTGTTGATGATAGAAGGGCAATCTTATTGAAATTGTAAAATACTCCTCACACACTGAAACCTGATTCAGTGTCATGCTTCATCATTGGGGTCTTTCCGTCCCTCTACTGGGCGGGGCCTGCTACGACCTACGTAGACGCGGGAGCACTTATAATCGTGATGGGAGTTATGTGTAGTGCATAGGAACGTAGGGTCATGAAAAAAAAAGTGTGATTTCTTTTTTAAAAATTCCCTGCCTAGTGGAAAAAAATAATTGTATTGCCTTACCTAGCTGGAAATAGTAACAAGCATTTGCATAGCCAATAGATCTCGCCTTTGGGACCTTATAAGTGTTTAGTTATCCAGCACAATATCCTTGGTGCAACAACATCAAGTGTTGCATGACTAAAAACTTATAAGGTCCCAAAGGCAAGACCTGTTGGCTATGCAAATGCTTGTTTTTTTTTAGGTACAGTTAGACTGACTCCTCTCTCTCTCTTGACATTCAAGGATAGCTGGTGACTGGACTGTGCTAGCCACCCTCAGGGACTTGTAGTTCTGATTGTTCAATTGTTTTAATAAAAATATGGAATGGAAAGCTGATCACGCGTGGACCAGGGAAACATAATAGTCGTGCCTTAATCACTTAAATTCAATCAGCTCTGACTCTAGATGTGATGCTCCATTAGCACATAATTCTAGGGCCTCCATCCCAGAGGTTCTCGGGGACAGAGATCCGGTTGAGCTGAGGAACATGCCACGAGGGATGAGCAGTTTACTGGATTTTACACAACTTTAAAGTGAATGAGCTCTGAGCCCTTCTTCCAAAGACTGGCCTTGTTGCCATGGTTCCATGAACAAGGTCTCCTCCACGAGCTGGCAGGGGGTGTGGTCTGCATTGGCAGTAACGTGTCCTTGAAAGTGGTCCATGCTCGTCTCGGTGCCATGTTGTTTGTGGGCAGAGCGGCCTGGAATAGGGCAGGCTCAACTCTCTCCGCTCCAGCCCCCCGCTTCCGGTCCGGTACTGGTGAAACACCTCCACAGCAGCGATGGCGGACGAGGCTTTACTGAGGGAGTGGGCCGAGTCTCCTGCCGTGAGTGCCCCTGTCCCTCTGCCTCGCCGGCCTGGTGACGCAGGAGCCGTTCCTGCAGCGCTCCCTGCTGAGCACGACCAGATCGTGGCCATCATCGTTGTGACGTTCGACCCCCGGACAGGTAAGAGGAGATTGGAACCTGGAGGCAATACACAACTGAAGAGGGATCGTGAGTTCCCCGCGAGAATGGGAAGGAGCCGGTAGAAGGGTGCACTAGTTGTCCTCGAGGTGGAGTAGTGGGGAAGAGCAGAAGGGATGCAATGGAGACATAGGAGGGGACTGCGAGGCCATGGGATAAGCACAGGTGGAGAGTCCCCCTCGCCCGCCACGAAAGGGCAGTGCAACAGTGGGGGGCGGAGGGAATCCGAGTAGGTGACATGGGGTTCCCGGACTCCTAGAAAAGATCGTGAAACCCTAGGTAATCACTTCTGGACAGAAGAGGGAGGGGGCTGGCAGTGGAATGACCGGGAGGATGAGGGGGATCCGCACGTTATGTGTAGGTGAGCAGTAGAAAATGCATAGTTAAAGTTGAGGAGAGGTAGCTAAAGTGATGGCAAAGAGGAATCTCACAAAACGTCCTCGATATATTAGATAAGCAGCACAGCCAGCCCCAGGTCACAGCAGCTCACATCGGTCACGATTACAGTGACACCCTTGCCTGCCTGAGTTTGTTCTGACCGTTGTTTGCACCACTGTGCATTTAATGATGTGGAAAGAGGTGGTGCCGTTTGTACATGATACTGTGTGCTGCGCTATTACGTTATATTTCTGTTTCTAAGGGTCTTGTTCTTTTTGGCGGGTTTATGCATGAGTAAAAGTAACAAGCGCGTGCGCGCCTCGTGTTAAAAGTTTTATTTTAAAAAGTGTCGGGAAAAGTGAAAGCGTTTCCCTTGCGGAAGCGAGCAACACCAGGAGCGATAATTGCTAGCATATGGCGCCAAAGCTCGCTCCCTCGAGGGAATCGCCAAACGTGCACGCATTGCCATTGTAAGCAATGCAACGCGTGCACATTTTTAGGGCGAAAAGCCAACAGATTCCAAAAGGTATTTTTCCTAAGCAGCGCATGCGCGCTGCGTAGGCGAGACCTAAAAATGGGGAGGTATAGATGGTGTACTGTAATGAGTCACTTTCTACGAGGTCGACATGTTTCAGAAGTCATCCCCCTGGCTTACTTCCTCAGGACGAAGAACGATCCCTGCATCACTGTTGTGAGTGAAATAATATTTTAGTAGTACATATGCCTGCTGGTCTTTAGTACTAATCCATTATGCCTTAAAGTGGCATTCAAGTGAATACGATTAGTATTCTTGTCAAGTCTCTACAAGGAAAAAGACACATGGGATAAACAACATTTTTCATTATTTATCACGCATTGTATTCACATCACCATCATGTGGGAAGTATTGTGGTAAATACCACTGTGATATATTTCTCTTACTCATCAGACACATTATATTCATGCCTCCAGTGGGGGCCAATATTGAAATTCACTCGCTCACAAGATTAACAAACACTTCTCATAGCTGTGCTTGTTGTTTCTTTTGTATGACCTGAATTGCACATTTACTTACGTCTCATACACATATTATTTTGGGCTCTAGAATGCTTCCTATCTCCCCCATTGCGTTGTCTATGTCGTAAAATTTGCATACACACAAGCGTTCACTCAAATACATTTATACTCTCATACGTCCAAAAACGTGTTATTGCGATAAAACGGTATGCATACATCCGTTTAGTGACGTTGTTGCACCATGAGCGGAAGGGGAGAGGCGCCTGTATTTAGACACTGTGGGGTAACGTATACCGGTCTTACAACTATCCCGTTGTTGTAGTATAGCTTAGACTGTCATTGTCAGCGGGGCGGCTGTTTTTAAGACTTGCCATCATCTTATTCACATGCTGGAGGCTGCTCTTTCACCCAGGAATTACCTTCCTGTGGCCCGCCGGAACGTAATCTAGACGTTCGGAGCCCCGCTTTTAACTTTTCTGCCTGTTGTTGTAGTATAACTTAGTTGTGGCATACAAGGGACCCTTGTTCTCTGTGCCTGCATGGAAGAAAGGAAGGAAGACAAGCTCTTTTTCATCAAAGGTTTGCCAACGTATGCCATGACTTTGTATTGAAGTGTTGTTCTTGAATCTCTGCCACAAATGGAATTATTCCTCTAAAGGCACGTAAGAGACTACGGAATCATACTTACAGACAAAGGATTGAAGGTATGAAAATTTGAAGACGCGGGGGACTCGCCAATTTTATTTGCTTTGTACATCGACCCACTGGTTAGGAAGATTTTAGGCTGTGAGCATATTAATCATGTGGTGTGCAATGGGTTTAAAACCAAGCTTATGGCATATGCAGATGATCTTGCAGTAACAACGCCAGACCCGGAGCAGGCTAAGGCGGCCCTTGTAGAGATCACCTCGGAATTTGGTCAATATTCAGGATACCATCTCAATGAATTGAAAACCCAGATAATCTGTTTGAACAATATCCAAAAGAAGGATGGCAGATATTTGGATTCAGCAGTTTATTTGGGGGTTAGGATCAACTCCAAGGTAGATTCAATTTCATCTGGCAATACGGCAAAATTAGACGGTCTATGAAATATCTTTCACTACCATTGGACAATGTTGAGCTGTCTTTTTAGCCAGATGGCTATTTTATTAGATGGCATTCCAAATACATCTGTCCATCCATTAGGGGTAAAATACTCACCCTCCATCTTTGAGTTGCTATTAGGCAAAGAAACCACCGGTGTATTTTTACGTAAAACTGATAAACATTATTATAATAAAAAAGGATATAAGGTATTGGAAAGTGCTTGGCGGGTTTGGAATGGTATTCAGAAGCTTCTGGCAATTCCGAAAATTAATTATTATACCGCACTTTGAAATTCTAGCCGGTTTCCCTATTTGAGTATGGATAGCCTTTGGAGATTGTGGGAAGGACAAGGAATCAGAAGAGTGGGAGACTTGTATGTTGGTGATAGGATGCTGAGTTTTAATGAAATTCAGAAGAAATATCAAATCCCCGCTTCACAAGGATTTAAATTTCTACAGCTGCATCAAACACTATCTAGGATTAGACCACCCATCACTCCAGGGGGTAAAAACACAGTGGTGGAATATATTGTAGTTGGGGGGCCCAAAATCAAAATCAATCCCATCTATAAAGTCCTAATCTCAACCTTCCAGGACGATATTGATGAAATGGAATCAGCTTGGATGGTCAAACTAGGGGATCCGGTTATCGATCTAGAAAAGGTGCTGAATTTGGCTGGGAAATGGTTCCGCTCTACGAATTTGAGAGCACAGCGTTGTAAAACGGTATTCAACCTATTTTACCTCGGCTAAGCTATTTCGGTGGGGTAAGAGGGAAGATTATAAATGTCCTAGATGTTCTGAGGGGGCAGCAGATCTAGCCCATATGTTTTATTTCTGTCAAAAGCTATCAGAGATCCGTATTAATATTCAGAAATTTTGGGAGGGGCTGCTAGGTATAGAGATCATCCTATCCCCTACCCTAATGATTCTCGGCATTACAGCAAATTAAATCTGAATAAGGATGAAGAAGCGTTCGTTTTTGTCTCTGTGGCTATCCTCCGGATTATTCTGGCAGCAGGTTGGAAGGATATTGCGGCCCTGTCCTTCCAGATGTGGCTCTCTTGCCTGTTAGGGATTCATAATATTGAGACAGCCCTCTACAGGGGAAGAGGCAGGAGAACAAGAGAATTAGGATTAAAACTATGCGCCCCGCTAAAAACCTGGAGAGACTCTTGCCTATAACATGAAATTAGGTTTTAGGAGGTCTTAATTGATTCTTTTTATTTTTTACACCTATGACCGGAATGAACTGTCCTATTGCTAATCTGAGATATGATTTTATGTAACACCTGAGATATGATTTTATGTATATCTGTTTTATCTTTATTCAGTGCATCTGAAATATTTAATGATTTGATACATGTATAGTGGTTTTATGATTATTGTATACTGTATTTAATGGTCTGTACCAGGTACTTACAAAAATTCAATAAAATATATACCAGAATACCAGATACAAATTAAATCAGGTGGTGACCATACGATATTTGCATATGATTAATACCGTCTTGCAGTCGAAATGCGTAACGCTACTACTCCTGCCACATTAAAGAACTTTTGCAACTACAGCCCAGTGGTTGGGCCTGATTACACATTCCAGGAGATGGAGTGTGTTTTTTTCGTTTGGAAAATATATATATCCATACTAATATTATTAAGAGAGAGCCCAAACCTTTGAGGTGGGTAATCTCAGTAACCACAGCACCAATCACAACACCCAATACAGCGTTGGAAAGGGCAGTTGCAGCAGAAGGACCTTGGCTATGCAGACGGCCACCATATATATTTTTTTTTTGCAGAGTTTTATGTAGCGCGAACTTGACCCGAACTGAATCAGGTATCAGCGCTCTTTAAATAGCACCAGTTACATTACATGAGGACACACATTCATTTTTGTTAGGCACGGGGAGATTAAGTGATTTTCCCAGAATCACAGGATGTTTGGCGTCGTTACCAAGACTCAAACCCAGATCCCGAGATCCGAGGTCGAGTGTCTTAGCCGTTAGGCCAACTCCTCTATACATTTAAAAGGCAAAAGAACCGTGCCAGCAAAGTAGTCCCTTGTGGGCGTGTCTGCGTTGTGCTGTGGGCGTGGGCTGGGGGCGTGACTAACGCTGGGGGCCTGTGGAACGGCCATCACATCGTGGGCTGTGGACGTTTGCTGGGGGCGTGACAAACGCTGGGGGCGTGACATACGCGGGGCGTTTGTCCGGCCTTCATGCCATGTGAACGCAATAGCGCCGAATCAAGGGGCACGCTAAGGGCGTGTGCTACGTTCCGCCCTCCATGCCATGTGGGTCGTACATTAATCAGAAGATCATCTGCTGTAGCCGTGTGCTGGGGCGTGACAAACGCGTTCACCTGCAGGCCTGGTAAGTAACGTTACTGCATCCTTTCCTGCACGCTGTTAATGAACTCTCTCATTCAACGAAATTACACGCGCCTGCTACCATCAACCAGGGCTCTAGCCGGGCTCAGGCGGCGGATCAGTACACTAATTACACGCGCCTGATAACATCAACCAGGGCTGCAGCTAGGCCTCAAGCGGGGGAACACGCGCCTGCTAACATCAAACAGGCCTGCATCTGGGTCTCAAGCGGGGGAACACGCAAATGAGCGTTTCTGCGGGGACAATTACTGCAGCCTCTCCTACTCGCTGTCACTCAACTCTCTCAATAAACGGATGTACCTGCGGCTGATAACTCTCTCATTCAACAACATTACACGCGCCTGCCAACATCAACCAGGGCTGTAGCCGGGCTGAGATTTTGGTCCAGTTTGCCTGGAGTGACAGAGAAAAAGCACTCAAAGAGATAGAGACACTGGAGGAACAACTAAAAAAGAACACTGACTTGGACCTCCAAAATGAGTTAAGGGAAGAAATGAGAAAAACGCTTGTCAAAATATGAGATAAAAATCAAACATCGCAAGCAAGAAAAATTCGATCGGGACGAAAGGGATTATGCGATGGGGCGCATTTTAACCTTCGCGAAAAAATTCGACCAACCACGCAAGGAAATAATGAAGAAGAATCAGATAACAACTAAAGAGAACGCGCAAAGAGTGGAGACCTCGGAGTCTGAAGTGACCGAAAATGAACAATCTGAAGACGATGCCCCGGAATTACCAGGAAGAAGGCATAAAACTCCTTTTCAACAGGAGTTCAATATCATAAGGCAATCCTGGCTAAGGGGCGGAAAGAACAAACCCCCAGAGGCAGAAGAAAAACCAGGAGGGGCGGCAGGAAGAGGAAGGGCAAAAACCAACTTGCCCAGCAGGGTCACTCGCAGTAAGAGGGGAGGACGATGGTAACTGATGATGAACAACTAACAATCATCAACCTTTCACCCAAGATTTTGACTTATACTGAGGAATCCGTATTGAGACTTGGATTAAGCTTTTGTCCTCAGAATAGGATGGAATACACGCAGACCAGGATAGACTTATTTAAATTCTCGCGTAAACTTAAGCTCCACAAATTTTTCAAATTGAAACCATCTGCAAAAGAAGCTAGACTACTGAAAACAAAAGGGAATGACACTGATCTCTTACCAGTCAATGAACTAACAACTTTAGAAGTTCTTGAAGGTTTACGTCAAGAGAAAGATCTAGAAACCTCAACAAGTTTGAGTCAACGAGTAAGACAAGTGGATGTGGAACAACAAGCACCCATCAGCGGCTTTAAGCCAACTTCTCAGTTCCTCCCACAAATGCCATTTGACGCTATTGACACTTTCAGCGAGGCAGTAACCAAGGAATTGTTGAAATTCAGAGCAAATCCTACTCGTCCAAATAAACCTAATAATTTGACTAAATCACAGTTGGATGCCATCAAAAACCTAGAGAAAGATGATTCTGTGATTTTTAAGCCCTCTGACAAAGGGGGCAATATCGTGATCATGTCCCGGGAACAATATATAGAGGAGGCTTATCGACAATTAAGGAACCGTGAATGTTATGAAACAACAACGAGTAATGCTTATCAGGAAAGCATTAAAAAATTCAATGAGCTTATCAACAAATGGTTTGGAAAACGGATGTTGGACAGTGATGAACATCTATTTCTTCGAACTACGAACCCTGTTCTGCCAACTTTTTGTCACCTTCCCAAGGTGCATAAAGATCGACTAAGACCACCAGGGAGACCAATTGTCTCCTCAATGGGTAGTTTGACTGAAAACTTGTCGAAATTTCTAGACCATTATTTGTTTCAAGCTGTATTGAGATTGAAATCTTACATCAAAGATACAACTGATTTCATAAATCATATTGAATCTATAGCCTGGCAACCATCCTATTGTCTACTAGCATTGGACATCACTAGTCTCTACACGAGTATTGATCACCGACAGGGTCTTTTTGCCATGGAGTATTTTTGGAAGAAAATACCGTTAAAGTTTGCCATCCATAACACAATGCTGTTGGAATTTGCAGAGTTTTGTCTGTTTAACAACATTTTGTCTTTCAGGGGGAATTATTCAGACAAACCTCGGGGACCGCGATGGGCACCTGCTTCGCCCCCAGCTATGCGAACTTGTTCGTTGGCTGGTGGGAGGAGCAGGTGGCCTGGTCTCCAGCCAACAAAAAATGGTCTGATAAAATTGTGTCTTGGAGCAGGTATGTAGATGACCTAATATGGAATGGTAGTGAAAGTGAGGCTGCCGATTATGTACATCACTTAAATGATAACACATTTAATCTACACTTTAGTGGCGAGATTAGTTCGGTGGCAGCAAACTATCTAGATCTCAAAGTGGAGATAGTTGACGGCAGAATCAATACTGCACTCTTCAGGAAACCGACCGCTGGCAACAGCACGCTTCATGCGTCAAGTGGTCATCCTAAGAAATTAGTGAACAGCATCCCCTATGGGGAATTTCTTAGACTTAAACGTAACTGCTCCAGAGAAATGGACTTTGAACTAGCAGTGGGTGAAAGCACCAACCGGTTCCTGGCTAGGGGTTATGATGCAAAACTGCTACAAAGTGCCTTTCAAAGAGCAACATTGAGATCAAGAGAAGAACTATTGAAATCTGTGAAATCTGGTAGTGAGACTAAACAATTCAGAATGATTACCACCTATTCGGAAGGTGCCAATCTATTAAGATCTATAATGAAGAGAAATTGGCACATCCTTGGCACTGATAATATTATCGGGTCAGACATTTCTGTGGGCCCCCTAATAACTTTTCGGAAAGCCCGTTCTCTGAAGGATAGTCTCGTCCACAGTCATCTGGAAAATCCTTCTCCTCCCAAACAAAGAACTTTGAGTGAGATGAGGGGATTCTTTCCCTGCGGAAAGTGCAAGGCTTGTGCTTTTAGCAAAAGGGTTCTCTCATATCACATCAATGGGTTATCATCAGAAAAAAGGATAACCAAATTCATGACCTGCCTTACCACTCATGCAGTATACTGTCTGGTTTGTCCCTGTGGTCTTCGTTACATAGGGAGCACCATTCACAGTGTGAAAATCAGAATATTGGAACATATGCGGGCCATTGGTGAGAGGGATCTTAATTATCCAGTTGCTCGGCACTTTGCCATTAAACATGGAGGTAACAGGGATCTGTTGCAATACTTTAGCATCGATTGCATACCCAATAATACCAGGGGAGGCGACAGGGTCCAGAGACTTAGGAGATTAGAGTCTCGTTACATAATAGACCTACAAACTAAATCTCCTAATGGATTAAATTCAGGGGAGGAATTAGCTGTCCACTTGGGTTGATGCATCACAACTGCTATAATGAATTGTGTAAAAATTGTGTAGGGTTATTAAGTAATGTTCTGTATCTGTTGTTTGGATCTTGATCATAGACACCAATAGAAAAATGTTTTTGGAACAATTGCCGATACACGGCTTTATTCAGGAAACGTGGGAATTTGCCAGCAACCGGCATCATAGGTTGCCTAGGCCGATCCAAGGCAAGATTGTTTGAACGTTGGTTATATGCCATATGAAAAATCTCTTTTTACAATAAGATTTTATGCAATTAGTCTCTCTTATTTAAGAGTTTCGTTCACATTGATTGTTTACGATTATAGGCATGCTTCGTTTGTCGCAATTTTGACTATTCAAAGATGGCGCGTGTTTTGATTTGCACTGTGGCGCCAGTCCATTTTCCATTTCACTGAATGTTTTTTGATAAATGGCGTTCTGTGACACTTACTATGTAAACACACTGACGAAGGTAATCTACCGAAACGCGTCTGTGAATTAAAACCGCCACTGCTGTTAACTAACCCCGCGAGTGCTGCATATTTCTTTCCGGAATTGGGAGAAAATTGAGCGATAATATATATATATATATATATATATATATATTGCATACAAGTTGTCCTGTCGCAGCGGGAGCGCTATTCAGTCGGTGCCAGCGATGGGACCAGGGCAGTATCCCATGATTGTAGAATACCAAGAAATCGCTGCACACACCTTAATCATACTTAATCCTTCATGAACTTTACCTATTATTATTAGTCACAAACGATTGTTTTGTTGTTTGTCATAGTCATGTCAACTGAGCTAAAAATTATTTCAAAAATTATTTCAATTTGTGCCAATAACCGATGTTAAAAAGTGGCCGTCGTGAGCAGCTGCCAGAATTGGGGACGCAGGGCACTCAGCCCGTTATTGTAAAATGGATGCTTTTCCATAAAGTTACGCATTGAATCAACCCTCAGGTAAAGAGAGAGTTGATTATACACGCACGTGGAATCACGAGCGTTATAAAGCGTTATTGTCCTAGTAAACTGGGGACACGCTTTTCATGCAGTAACGCCAAACATCGCCCCAACGCTGCAAAAACTCACGACACCAACACAAACAAGTATGGCACAAAATTAAGTTAAACTACATGTCCCAGCATGCCTTAACCAAATATGGGTGTGCTTAGGAGCCCAAAAGTATAGAAATAATGAAGGGACTACACAAACAAGCTACCGTGATCAGGAACTACGGTTCGAAACGCGTAGGGTGTTTGTCACGTTTGAACAATAAAGAAACTGCAACTTATCTCAAGGTGTGTGCAGCGATTTCTTGGTATTCTACTATATATATATATATATATATATATATAAACCTCCAACTTTCCACTATGTGCCTCCTGCACGGAAAAGTTCGCGGACAACCCAAATCAGCACTCGAGGCAAAAATGTAGAGTTCGCTTCTTTTTAATTCATAAGGTGGGTAAAAGTCATCAGACGCGTTTCGGGCACGTCCGTGCCCTTGCTCACTGATATATATATATATAAATAATTCTGTGACTCAGAAAGGTACCACTTGAGATAGCGAGCTCACACCTGGTTGTAGCTTACAGAAGTCTTTTATTTTTTCATCTTATTTAGATGAAAAGTGCAATCAGCTCAAATGGAGACAGAAAAACGCCCTACACGTTTCGGCCTGGGGCCTTCATCTGGGTCATAGTGTACAAAGTGCAAAGTGATTTTAAAGAGGTTGTTTAGACCTTCCCTTCGTTACAAAAAAATGGTGCTGGTTAGCTATTAAAGGAACATTACAAATTTTTTAGGCTTTTCTTTTTTCTTTTTCACTTGCCAGTTTCATGCACTGATGTTAACACTACGACTTGTATAAAAAAAATAGTGTTTGCACACACAAAAGGATCAAATATGTGGGGAAATTACTTTCAACCATCTTTCACATTTGTACGAAGATGTTATGTAGGGTGAAGTGACCATTAAAACTAACTCTCTCTTGACTGCAATAGATTATGTGCTTTGGTACTTTGCTATTGAATTGTACACCTTTAGCTGCTTCGAAATTTCTTGGAGTTCATGATAACATTTAGTCACCCTCATTGGCTATTGTATAGAACCATTTTTAAAGAAGGGGCACTGAAATTGTCCACACACAAGGTGCAGAATGCAATAAAGTGCGAAGTGCAATGAATGTAAACATTTGCATAGTTTTTAAAGTGTCATTGAGCAGAATACAATAAAGTGCGAAGTGCGAAGAATGTAAACATTAACACAGCAATCCAAATGTGCATCTCAATCTTGGTGAAGTACCCAAGTAGTCACATGACTATATAGCCCTTTCCCAAATCCATTAGCACACTTTAACTACAATTAGAGTAGAGTGCGGGATGCAGTAAAGTGCAAGAAGCAAATAAATAACAAATATATACAATCTCAAGAATTATCTCCTATATCTCAAGTCTGGTAAAGTACCAAAGTGATCAAAGTTCGCACAATCAATTTGCAATATTGTTATATATACACTCCTTCACTGTTTCTCTGCAATTTTACCACACTTATTTCTTATAGCCTGTGTACCGCGGACCTAAGTAAAAAAAGCAATATAGTCACACAATTCCATATAATCTAATGCAATATCAATCTAGTCACATATTCAACTCGTAAAAATGCAGTTCTCTCATCAGCCCAATGGATCTAAAAATCTTTTTCCCTCCATTCTTTTTAAAGTGCAAGTTCCGGCCATAAAATCTAACTAGTCACAATCCACAATTAAAGTAGCTACAGCATGTAAATAACAGGTCTCTTCAAATAAATGATTTATAAGAAGGTGTATAGTTCTGCATCGGCATTGAGTCCCCATGGTATATCTGTTCCCATCATAATTATCCACTTGGACTCTGCTTTCATACGTGCCAATTCCCGATCTCCACTTCTAATGTAAAAGGGGATATGTTCAATGCCATTAAATGATAGCTTTTCAGAATTGCCTTCATGGTTTTTCCACACATGTTTAGCAATACCATAAGTAAAATCTTTGTTTCTGAGTGCCCTAAGATGTTAGAGAATGCGTAGTTTTAAATTATTTTTTGTACTCCCAATGTACTATTTTCCACATTGACACTGTAGGGCAGAAACGACATGTGTGGTCTCACATGTAATTCTTTCCTTAATTCAGATTTTCTCCCCTATCACGGTTTTTACTACTTTTCGATTTCGGCCATGCTTGCACACCTTGCATTTTGGGCATTTAAAAAAAAATCTTTGCTCTTACCCATTGACTCTTACTTCCTCTTTGATCTGCTTTTTGATAGTGGCTGTGTGTCAGCAGATCCCCAAGTCAGAATATTTGTTTGTAGGTGATGCTAAGAGGGTTAGATGCAAACCCCTTCAAACCCTTATCCTTTGCCATATTTATAGACACAAAAACACTTGCCTTTATCTAAACCCTATATGAAATCTGAGGCATTTATGTGGGTGACAGAGGGCACCAGAGAGGTCTGCTGTCACCTGTATTTGCGGGTAAAGAATGAAATCCATGACGATGCAGCTTTTTTTCTCACACTTCTATTCTCAAGGTTTTGCAAAGGTGACAAAATCTTCAGCATCAGTTGGTTTGGAGTGTTTTTCATGGTAGCAAAACTTTTTAGGTTATATTATAACTTCTTTTATCACTAGTTTTGCACCATTTGAGAACCTTTAAAGGTAACTTGAAGTCAGAGGGAACAGTTAGACAGTTCCACATTGAGTCTTGGAAATAAGGGGCACCCACATCAAAGTGTCTGCTGTGAGTGTTTTTTCAGAGAAGCCGACCTTCAGCGTCTTGTCAGGATATCTTCACTATCACTCTTGAGAGAAAACTTGCCTGGATCTTGGTTGAGGTGCTAAGGAATCCATGCTTGTTATGGTTGAGATCCTGGTTTCCACTTAGATTTTAAACAGTTTGTCTGCCTTTTTTCCCCTTTTGCCTCAATTGCTTTGTTAGATAGAGGATATAGACAATATGAAGATGAAACCATAAACTGTTTTTTAGGTCACTGTCAGGCATTGGCAAAGCCACTGAGCTGCCTTTCTTGGCCTTTAAGAAATACTTCCTGTGTAATAATAATGGCTTGCTTATATGTAGCAATGCATCCTGCTCTCAGTTTATATGTACTCTAAGCAAAAGTTTAATGGCACTCAGTCTGTGCATGCCAAAGGGGAAGGTAGTCTAAATCAACCTTATCAGGATGCAAACTCATGTTTTTTAGATCATTGAATATGGCAGCAGTGAGCATTAAACTCACCAAACCATCTTGTGAGCAAAAGATGTCCACATTGAAAGGAGAGATCTCTGTGGACTTCTCGAGCTGTGCATACACTTCAGACCTGGAATATCAGAGGATGCTAAAAGCATGGCAGCTTAGTGATGCACTGTCAGAACTATGCCCTGTCAGCGTAAGCCAGTATTCTCATAACCTCTCCAACTGCTTGTACCGGGAGTGATGTAGCCCCTATCCAGACTTTGGTGCTCCCCTACTGGACCAGTCTCTCTTTCTTATGATCCCAGATCAAGAATCAGAACTCCATGATTCTCAGTAAGAATGTCAGACATGGGTCAAGATTTTAAGGAGTTTTATATGAGGTATTGTGTAGCAAAATACGGGAAATATTCCATAAGCATGGTTAGCATTAAAGTGTACAGATCATAAGTACAGAGAACTCGGTAAAGTTAAATGCTAAATCCAGTATAGATTCACCTTACAAAGTGGCAAATGGGGTTCCTAGTTACAGAGGGTATGTCCTTTTACAGGACTTCCCACAAAAGATTTATGACATTTTTGTGCGCCTACGTGGTTCTCAAGATAGGCACCAATGAGAGACAAGGAAGAAGAAACATTTTACTATAGCCTTATAGCCCGCCGTAGCGGGCTATACCGGCTATTAAAGGCCCGCTGAATTGTTAAAGGCCCGAGCCGAAGGCGAGGGACTTTAACGAAACAGCGGGACTTTAATAGCCGGTATAGCCCTGCCACGAAGGGCTATAAGGCTATTAGAACATTTTGCCACTAGAGGGGAGAATGTTCTAACAAATTAAACAAAGGGTTCTCGAAGCTTGAGGGGATATAAATCCCCTCGAACTTCGAGAAGCCTTTGTAGAACATTGGAATGTTGCTCTGCGGGTCTTTACCGGCCCGTAGAAGCATGGAGCACTCCATTGTCTGCAATGGAGCTCCCAACATTCCAATGTTCTAATACAGAATACATTTGAGGATTCTCTCATAATATTAATACGTAGAATACAGTCGCTTTCACACTTTATTCAAGCACAATAGTCGACTCCTTTTATAAAGGATAGACTGGGAAGTTGGAATGTCCTGGGCTGGGTACAGGTTGGAGAGGAGCTCCTGGGAACTCTCACTGTGTTCTTGTGGGAAGATTGAAACTCTTTATTTAGAACTGAAAAATAACAACAACAATGATCAATGTGGTGCAGCATCACTCAAAAATGGAAGATAGTACATCTTTGTTTGGATTACCTCAAGTTCTATTTCAAGCAGTTTAGAAGTAGTAAGATCAAACAACGTTCACACCCTTAAGTGTGCACTTAAGATCTTCTTTGAAAAATTATTTGTGATACTGTGTGAGGTCCTTTAACATGTATGAATGCTGCATTTTAAAACATCTGTTTTTATCTGCTGTGTTTATTGAGCTGAGTTATAGCCTGGGGGCAAGCTATTGTGTGTATCTCTGCACTCGCACTTTTTCTACCGCCATCTTGGGTCAGAGTTTTAGTTGCTGGACCCTGCTCGGGCTTCAAAAGAGCCTGAGGACGGAACCGCGCAGCAAGCTGCTACGGGTCACGCTTGGCGCAAGGGAGCGTTGTTTCTTTTAAAATTGAATTTGTGAATAGCCATCTCGTTTAAAAAAAAATATTTGATACTGCTTTTAAAACATCTGTTTTAATCTGCTGTATTCATTGAGCTGAGTTATGGCTCAAGGGGGGCAAGCTGGTACTGTTGTGTGTTTCTCTACACTCGCTCTCGCACTTTTTCTACCGCCATCTTGGGTCAGCGTTCTAGTTGCTGGACCCTTCTCGGGCTTCAAAAGAGCCTGATGATGCAACCGCGCAGCGGACACGCGCAGCAGGTGCGCCAAAGGCAAGCCCGTCTGCGCCCATCCATGTCCCGAAGGGTCCAGGGGCTACAACACCTGCGCCTTTTTCCTCCGATAAATATTGTTACAGTGCGGAACAGCTTAGACAATTAAACACAGCTCCATCATTGAACTGGACTCATTCCATTGCTCCTAGAAGTTTACATTTTGGCTGCGGATACTGTCCCTTTAGGCTCTAGTCGCCTCCGTCCATCCCCCCATTTCCCGGCCTTATCAGAAACACTTTAAAATGTGTTTGCTAAATAGCAGACCCTTACCCAAACATGCAGCAGGGGTGTTCACGCTGTTAATGGATGAAAGCCCTGATGTTTTGTTTCTCACAGAAACTTGGTTGAAGGTGGCTTAGAGCCTGATATTGCTCAATCCCTCCCTCCTTATTATGTAATACAGAGGCTGGACAGGATGACAGGTATAGGGGGTGGTATTGCGATAATTTTTAAAGGCCACCGCACCTGCCGGACTTTTGGGAGGCCCGCACCTGACTGTGAGAGCCTTCATTTCTCGATAGGATTTGCGCCCACGCTTTCCCTTTCGGGCATTTTAATCTATTGACCCCCTGGACCTATGGGCCAATTTTGTAAATCTCTACCTGAGATAGTTGCTAAACTTGCAAGTACCGTCTTGAACTTCACCCTGCTGGGCGACTTCAATGTTCATTTCGATGAATCGGCATCTACGGCTGCCACAGAGTTATCTCAGGTCCTTGCGGCCTTCGAGCTTATTCAGAAGGTGTCACATGCAACACATCTGTAAGGACAGCTCCTAGACCCTATTTTTTCTTACCTTGAGGATCTAACTGGTGAGGAACGGATTCCAATTCCCTGGTCTGACCATTTTCTGATTGCTTTTCTCTGGTTCCCCATATGTGTCACCCCTTTAACGCGAATAACATCGCGCAGTTGGTCGAAACTCTCCCTAGAAAAGCGGGTGTCGGTATTGGAAAAATCTAAGCCGCCCCCTGACACCAATCCAATTGTGGCCAACAAAGGATTTAACAATTGGATCGAGGGGACACTAGACCAAGTCCTTCCAAAGAAAATTAGATAGATACACAAAGGGCCCAATAGAATGGCCTGGTATTCCCCTAAACTCTGAGAGTTAAAGCAGATTTGTAAACATTTTTAAAGAATCTGGAGAAAAGATTTCTCCCCTGCACGAAAAGGGAATATAGGGACGCTATTAAAGTATACAAGATTGAAAATAAAAGGGCTCAGGCCTCGTACTATGAGGAAAAAATCTCCCTTACAGCTAACTATCCCCACGAAAGATTTCGCATTGTGAAAAAATTACTAAAAGCCCCTTCTCCTCCTGATGCACCTAAGGCAACAGGTGAACGCTACAATAAATTTGCTGACTACTTTTATAATAAAATTCAAATGATCTATATGTCTTTCGCCACTGATGACAACCATACCTCTCCTCAATCAGAGGATATTAGTCTAGGCAGCAGGGAACATTCCATAGAGACCTTTCCCGCTCTGGACCTCGAGGCACTCCAGGCCACTTTAGCACTTGTCAAGAGCGAGTCGCCTAGAGATTCTGCCCCCCCAAGATCCTGAAACAGTTGGCTGAATCAGTTGGTCCAACCATCTTAGACTTGGTCAACTCCTCGTTATCCGCGGGTGTGGTTCCCCACCCTGCGGAAAAAAGCCATGGTGAAATCCCTCCTAAAAAAAACGAGTTTGGACCCAGATTGTCTTGGTACCTACCGACCCATCTCGTTCCTCCCAGGGATCAACAAAATAGTGGAGAAGCATGTCAACTCAGCGCTCTCCATGTACCTGGAATCTCATAACCTTCTCCACTCTTCTCAAACCGGCTTTCGCCGGGGCCAAAGTATGGGAACGGCCCTGCTGGCAGTCATGGAAGATGCCAGAAATATCCTCGATGCAGGAGGCTCCTCTGCTGTGATTCTTCTAAATCTCACCACAGCTTTTGATAGGGTTCCTCACCGTATCCTGGTCCAATGACTCAGAAATCTGGGGGTGTCCGGAGTAGCCTTAACCTGGCTGCAATCTTTCCTGGAGGAAAGATCTTTCCAGATATTTGATAGTGAAGCTATCTCAAAATCTCTGCCTCTCCACTGTGGGGTACCCCAGGGAACGTCCCTGAGCCCTGCTCTTTTTAATGTTTATATGGCTCCACTTGCAGACATCGTTCTTCCCTTTGGAGTACATATTGTGACCTATGCAGATGATACCCAATTGGTCATTGCACTGAATCACCCAGACTAGGCCTCTATCTGTCTTTGCCCCTGCCTTGAAGAAGTAGCCAAATGGATGAGACACTCACATCTAAAACTGAATGGTGACCAAGCCAGGGATAAAGAGCTTGGGGTTTTGGCTGGGCCAAGACCTTAGCTTCAAAGTCCAGGCCAGGAAGGTTGTGGCCTCCTGCTTTGGCATCATAAGGATGCTTCGTAAAGTGCTCCCTCTGCTTCCCTTCCAGGCAAGAAAGCTCGCGGTCCAGGCACTTATTCTTTCACGCATGAACTATGGGAATGCCCTATACCTTGGGGCTCCAAACTCGCTCCTCGTCAAGCTCCAAACAGTGCAGAATTGTGCCGCAAGGATTCTCATGGGGACTCCGAACCGGCAATCTGCAAAACCAGCCATAAAATCCCTTCATTGACCCCCGGTTCGGGAGAGAGTCTACTTTAAGGCCTTATGCATTTCCCATAAGATGATAGGAGGTAAAGGACCTGTGATCATCTCATTGTTGGTCCAGCCCTATTGAGCTAATAGGGCGCTGTGCTCTGACGGTCTACATCTGGCCGTTGTCCCCAGAATTAAAAGGGCCAGAAGTGGTGGCCGCCTATTGGGACATTTTTTTTTTTTTGTTATTGGGACATTTATTGAGCGCTGCGCTTACGCACACCGGCGTGTCCGCGCGCTGAAAGTGGGAGTAGGCAGATGACAGGGAACACAAAAACAGCACGGGCCATTATTTGCTATAAAGATAAGTTTTTAATTTTTTCCGGAATCTGGCCTCATCTAGTTCCAGACGCAGGTCCGTTGGCAGTTTGTTCCAGTTAGTTGCCGCCAAGTGTCTGAAAGACCTGCCTCCCATGCGGGCCTTCTTAATTCTTGGGGTCCTCAGTAGGCCACCCCCTGTTGATCTAAGCGCCCGTGTTGGTATGTACGCTTTGATCAAATTCGTCAGGGGGGCGGATGCCCTGCCATTCAAAATACGATGACAGGTACAGAGGGCTTTATACTCCACTCTTCTCCTTACGGGGAGCCAGTGTAGCTGCTGGAGGGCCGCCTTAGAAGGCGCCCTTTTAGGCAGTCTGAGTATCAGACGTGCTGCCGCATTCTGGAGCACTTGCAGCCGGGCCATGCTTTTTTCTGGCGCCCCCAGGTACAACAGGTTCCCGTAGTCCGCCCTAGCTGTTACCAGGGCATGAACCAGGGTTTGACGTGCTTCCAGCGGGAGTAAGTCCAGGACCTTTCTCAGCCGCTTCAGAATCCCGAAGCAGACTCCCACCACCCGATTGATCTGGGGGCCAAAAGTGAGCCCTACGTCAAACCACACCCCCAAATTGCGCGCCTCTAGGCACGGGGTAGGGGTGGGGCCAAGGCAGGAGGGCCACCATGCCGGCGACCAGGCAGACTGGGCTCTCCCTACCACAAGCACCTCTGTCTTGCTGCCGTTCAGCTTCAAGCAATTGTTGGCCATCCATTCGGCAAGATCTTTCATACACGAACGGAAGCCATCGGCAGCAAGACAGGGCGCCTGCGACAGGGAGATCACCAGCTGCGTGTCGTCGGCATAGGAGACTAGTTGGAGGCCATGACTCTCCACGATCGATGCAACAGGCGCGACATACAAATTGAAGAGGGTAGGGCTCAAGGACGAGCCTTGCGGCACGCCTTGGCCCAGAGGCACCCCCCTAGAATAGCAGTCTCCCTGCCTGACTTGAAAACTTCTCTCATTGAGGAAGTCTTGGATCCATCTCAGCGCGGTGCCAGAGATGCCACCTCTGTTCAGACACTGTAGCAAGATGTTGTGTGCTACAGTGTCGAACGCCGCGCTGAGGTCCAGCAAGATCAGAGCCATAGTTTGGCCTGCATCCACGCCCTCTCTCAGATGTTCCGTCGCCATGAGGAGGGCGGACTCGGTGGAATGACGTGGCCTGAAACCAAACTGCGTCGCATGGAGCAATCCCCTTTCCTCTACGTGCTTCATAATTTGGGTATTAACCACCTTTTCCGCCACTTTTGACAGAAAAGGCAGGAGGGAGATGGGCCTCAGATTTTCTAATACCTCGAAGCCTAAATGGGGTTTCTTCCTGAGCGGGAGCACCACCGCCTGTTTCCATCCGACCGGCAGCTTCCCTGACCCGAAAGATACGTCGAGGATATGCCTTATATAAGGCTCCAAGACTACCAGACTATCTGCCAAGCGTTTTGGCGACACCGGATCCCACGGGGACCCTGTTTTTACAGAGCGGCATACCACTAATAGTTCCTCAGGAGGAGGGGTGCAGTAGCGTATAATATGCCCTGCCATCTCTATGTGTCCCATTTCTTCCTCTAGGTCCAGCCCTATAGGCCGAATAGGGAAGGTTGAATAAATCTTCTCTACTTTGGCGGAGAAGTAGTCTGCAATTCGGTCACAAGACTCCGTAGAGCAGCTCTCTGGCTCTGTAGATGCATTCACCGACGTCAGGGATTTATAAATGCAAAAAAGTTCCTTGGCAGAATTTTCCGCCCCCTGAATTTGTTCAGCAAAGTGGGCTGCCTTAGACTTTTTTATCAGCCTATGGTGAATGCGCCTTTTTTCCAGAAATAGCTCCCTGGCCTGGTTGTCATAGGACAACCTCCAGACTTTTTCTGCCCGCCTACAGTCTGCCTTTGTCAGTCTCAGCTCAGCACTGAACCAAGGAGCTGAACGATCTTTCCGAGCGCCTGTAGTAGTAGCGCGGCAGAGTGGGGCTGTCTGGTCAAGCGCTGCCGTGATGCGCTGATTCAGATTGAGGACAGCTGTTTCAATGTCCTCGCCTCCTGGCAAACCATCCCTCGTTAAGGCTTGGTTAAAAGCTGCCACCGAGAATTTAGCCCACTTCCTCCTAAGATAGTTAGAGGGTACCTGGCTAGTTTTGTTGGAGTTTCTACTCTGTATGGAGAATGCCACCAGGAAGTGGTCGGTCCAGGGAACGGGTTCAACACCTGACACTTCCACACCTTCCCAATTAGCATAGACCGGGTCCAGGAGGTGTCCCAGTCGATGCGTAGGCGACTTAAGTTTCAGGTCCAGTTGCAGGGCAAGCATGTCCCGACCAAAGTCCTCAACCCCTATGGCCTCAGGGCAATTGAGGTGCAGGTTAAGATCTCCTAAAAGGAGAAATTTGTCCCTGCGCAGGGTCGCCTCCATGAGGCTTTCTAACAGGCTCTCCCTAAACTTGGTGCAGGCCCCAGGGGGCCGATATACCAAGCAGCCATTGAGAGTCATGGCCCCATTAATTGTAATCTATTCTCGTACAATGCCGTCAAATTATGGAACTCCCTCCCTCTTTATTTATCGAAAGGAACCTGTAGTAAATACTATCTTCACTGTTCCTCTCTGGCTAGACAATACTATTATACTAATGACATCATAGAATGCCAAGGAGTCTCTCTAGCTGACTGTACCTTTCTATTCCCTGTTGTGGCAGTTGGTCACCTGAGGCTGAGCTACCAACAGCGAGCTCCTGGTGGGGTTTCCTATCTACTTACATTATAAAGTAACCTATCTGTCTAACCTGGAAGGAACCTGAATAAAGGATCATAACTATTAAGTGGACTTGGCAACATTCATTTATTACAGCTTGGCGACGATTTTTAAAAGGAGGAACCTACGCGTGATAAAGACTACTTAAAGAACTATTCAAGTTAAAGAAAGGAACTCAAGGAATCAGGAATTAACAAGAAAATCTGTTTTCAGACTAAAGGTAACACCCAGCTGACCCCACCAGTGTCCTGTTCCACCTGGACAGCCTACACCCTGGGCGTGAGTCTCTACAGTCTGCAACCTCGACCTTTGTAAATAATGTACCTGCTGTCATCTTGCTCCTGCCTCTGAAAGATTTCTCTAGCAACACCCTTCCCTGAGGCCAGTGGTGAGTAATTCCTTTTCACCTGGCTTTCGTCTAGTGAGGGAAGCGTCATAGCTTTTATCCACTATCTCAGTCATTTTTGTTTACATATGGATCTAGAATCGGTATTTGTCAAAGTCTGCCAGTGAAATAGTCTAGAAAAGGAGTTCAGCGCCTCTTGACTGTATTCTCAACTTTGTAACAGACTAAAGTGTGTTCGCAGAAGTGGCACTGTAAGTAAACTCATACACTATTTTGCGCGAGTGATTTGCAGAGACTGAATGCTACAAGCCTTAGCATGTCACGCATATGGGAAGAATCGAGCCAGAGTTGTGTTAGACAGCGTGAGTTATTAATTTTTACCGAATTTAACTTCAACAAGTGATTTTCGGTGACTGTGTGCTATGAGTCATATCTTGACACGCATGTGGAAGAAATCGGAACAAAGATGTAAGTTATTTATTTTTGCCCATCAACGCCCATAATATATATTATAAGTATTAATGACTACTCCATGCCTTTGTTCCCAGAGATATTTAGTCTGCTCTGCGGTGTACCCTTTTTCAAGGGAGGATATGTGTTCTGTTTGGGTAGTCAACGCCCATAGTATGTTTTTAGTTTTAATGGCTACTCCATGCCTTTGTTCCCAGAGAAATTTAGTCTGCTCTGCGGTGTACCCTTTTCAGGGGAAACTTTGTTTTTTTTTTAGGGTAGTCAACGTCCATGCTGTCCTGCAGCGTACTCTTTTCAGGAGAGGTTCAACGTCTTCTGTTAATGGTAGATATTGTGTGTGCACTGTGTTTTATCTGAGTCTACCTTCATGTGGCTACTGGCCAGGGCTTCATTTAGGTGAGATTTCGAGTTGTATTTTTGTCATACATTAAGTGTCGACATATCTTCATCAAGAGTAATGTTAAGGGTAGTCTTGGTTTTGTTTCAAAATCTCTCTCTTTCGTTAAGGAGAGAGGATGTGGCATATTATGTCATAATGCTAAAGTCATAATGCTGAAGTCATAATGATGAATCTTTTCTCAAATAATAATACCTCATGTTAAAGTCATCTTTCGTTGTACACTACTACTTTTGGTAATTCTAAAATGTGTACTTCCTTGCTGTTTGAAACATATTAGGTATTATTATTGATTATTCCTTTGTTCTGCTATTACTCCATAAAGAGAGAGGATATGTAGTAAATACTATCTTCACTGTTCCTCTCTGGCTAGACAATACTATTATACTAATGACATCATAGAATGCCAAGGAGTTTCTCTAGCTGACTGTACCTTTCTATTCCCTGTTGTGGCAGTTGGTCACCTGAGGCTGAGCTACCAACAGCGAGGTCCTGGTGGGGTTTCCTATCTACTTACATTATAAAGTAACCTATCTGTCTAACCTGGAAGGAACCTGAATAAAGGATCATAACTATTAAGTGGACTTGGCAACATTCATTTATTACAGCACCCAATCACATCGCCTTTCGTAAGCTGCTGAAAACATGGATCTTTCCTTAGTGATTTTTAAGACTTCACCTTTACCCCTTCAGCGCTGGGATGCCTCCGGGTAGCTACGCGCTTTACAAGTGCTGCTTCGTTCATTAGGTGAGTATTGAATGCACAATGAACCATGCACAGCATCAGAAGTGGAGCACACAGTTGAACCAATGCTTACTTTGCAAAATAATAAGTGATGGGCTCATACCAGGAGGCCACTGCAGTTTGCACCATCCATTGCCCGTCATCACTGCCAATGACGGTACCAAAACAACTACTAACCATCTCTCTTGCCTGCAAGTGCGACAGTTCAGATTATTCCAGGTCCCCGAAGCTAACGGAAGGGCTGGGGAGGCATGTATTAGTATTTTTTTAATGTGTATTGTATTCATAAACAACCACTATTTTGCTCATCCCAAAATTAGATGAGCAGCGCCACCCTGTGGCACAGTGTCATAGGTTTGAGGACTGGAAACCAATTAAGTGCCAGTGTTGAGCACCGGAAACCGATATGGGTTCCCTGGAAAATATGTAGTGGCATCCTTCATGTATCCCCACTCATAGCATTAATGTTCAAACACAAGCTCCAGTATCTCCTCACATTCCAAAAACCTCCTCCTAAATGACATGGGCTGCTGCTTTACCCCTGGATTGAGAACTGATACCCCTGGCACTCCCCTTCCTACCCCTTGTCGTAGGGGCTGTGAAGAGACAAGCTCTAGTGGCAGGTTTGCATTCTGGAGTTTCTGTTTCATCCCCTTCCCTTAACCCCAGAGGGGTGGATAGAAGATTATTGAGGTGCTGTGGGAGGTCAGCGAGTGAACGGTGTCATGGGGAGAGGAGTTGGCCTAACCGCTAGGGCAGTGGACCTCGAATCTGGGAAACTGCGTTCAAGTCTCGGCAATGACGCTGAACATCCTGTGATTATGGGCAAATCACTTAGGGGCAGATTTACAATAACTATTGTGCGCCGCAGCTCCGCCACCCATGGTGCGCCACATTTACAATGCGGTGCACCATGGGGCAAAACGGCACAGACTCGTGACGCATCTGTGCCGTAAAGGCGGCGCATTGCTGGAGTTGCGTCGCAAGCGCGACGCAGCTCCAGCAATGCTCTTGTGGGCCCTATCTGTCCAATGCTGCCTCAAGCCTTACGCCTGCTTCAAGCAGGTGCAGGGTTTTGACGCAGCATTGGCCTAAAAGTGCCTGCGTAAAATCTTGTAGATTTCACTCAGGCACTTTTGCGAGGTGCACCTGCCCCGGAACGCCCACATGTGGCGCAGGGTTTTACAACGTGACGCATCTGCCTAGATTCGTCACGTTGTAAATGGGTCACAGGGATGCGCCACGTTTACGCAGCCGTTGCGTGACGCAACGGCGGCGTAAACGTGGCGCAAATCCGACATAAATCTGCCCCTTACCCCGTTCTTAACAAAAATGAATGTGTCCTCATGTAATGAAACTGGTGCTATGTAAAGCGCTCTGATACCCGATTCGGGTAAAGTTCGCGCTATATAAAACTCTGTAAAATAAATAAATAAGAATAAAATGTTGCAGTGGGTGAAGTCACTTTCACTACTAGAGATAATTTGGTGAATTGACATCCACGGATGATACCCTTCCACAGTAGAAGAGAGACTCCTGAGCATGAGGTATATTGTTCAATCTATGTGTGAGGCAAGCTCTCTAACTCCTCATCATATTACTGCAGACTTCAGTCAGCACTGATCATCCTTGGCGAGCACGTCAAACTAACTAAGTTGACTTCATTTTAAAAGGCTGAAGCAGACCGCATTGATTTAAAACACATGGCTGCTACATGAATGAACAATGACATCTGAAGTTCTCTGCAGATGCGGAAAGCCACAGAAATGTAGACAAAAAATGTACAGACGGAACCGAAAATGGAGAAGAGCCCACACTCTCCCCCAGCTTGGGTTACATTCTCACATTAACATTTATTTAATGCCTTAAAACAGTGCTCGCTGTGTGCTCCTGGACAATAGTTGTCTTGAGGACTAATCTTAGCAGTGTTTACATTTCCTGATATTGTGGGCTGGCCAAGTGGGTTGATTGGAGCAATGCGCACTGCCAGGAACACCAAATTCCATTTTCGAGGGCGATGGTGAAGGGAATTTTAAGGCAGCCTCTTGCTTTGAACAGCAGTTTGCATGACAATAAACACAAACATAGAATATCAATGTATAATACGGGCTGCGCTGTTGGCAGGATACACATCTCGAGGTTGTCGAAAATTGAGTGGAGAGGTGCAGCCTGAGGTTTCTGACGGAAACAAACGTTGTTCTCTGTGAAAAAACACAAAGGGGCATATTACCAACAACTAGCGATAATTTTTGTCTCTAACTTGTTTAGAGACAAAAATTATCGCCGCACATCGGCGATTTTTATCGCAGATAAACCTTGCTATTAGCAAGGTTTATCGCAAATGCGATAAAAAACAGCCGCAATGCATGAATATCGCTGAAAAGTCAGCGATATTCATGCATTATCGAGCAAATGCTCTTAGCCATGTTATCCACCTCCCATTGGATAACATGGCTAAGAACTGCTCAGGGCAGGTGTTAGCTTTTGGAGATATTCGCGCTTAGCGCGAATATCTCCAAAAGTTGGTAATAGGAGATAGCGATGTTAGCGACTGTTTCCAGTCGCTAACATCTTGGCACGCCCACTTTGCATGTCATTAGTGATAAATATCACTGACATGCAAAGTGGGGCCCAAGATGGTCACTATCTCCTATTAGCTGTCACTAACTGGTGTTAGCGACAGCTTGGTAATAGGGAGATAATTTTATCTCCGCTTTCTTGGCTTTTAAAGCCAAAAAAGTGGAGATAACCCCCTTGATAATATACCCCTCAGTTTGTCAGTTTTGCTAAACTGTGCCAGTTTTGACGAGAAAATTCTATGGCAAAAAAATGAGGGGCATATTATCAAGGGGGTTTATCTCCGCTTTTTTGGCTTTAAAAGCCAAGAAAGCGGAGATAAAATTATCTCCCTATTACCTAGCTGTCGCTAACACCAGTTAGCGACCACTAGTAGGAGATAGCGACCATCTTGGGCCCCACTTTGCATGTCAGTGATATTTATCACTAATGACATGCAAAGTGGGCGTGCCAAGATGTTAGCGACTGGAAACAGTTGCTAACATCGCTATCTCCTATTACCAACTTTTGGAGATATTCGCGCTAAGCGCGAATATCTCCAAAAACTAACACCTGCCCTGAGCAGTTCTTAGCCATGTTATTCAATGGGAGGTGGATAACATGGCTAAGAGCATTAGCTCGGTAATGCATGAATATCGCGGACTTTTCAGTGATATTCATGCATTGCGGCCGTTTTTTATCGCATTTGCGATAAACCTTGATAATAGCAAGGTTTATCTGCGATAATTTCTGACGATGCTTAGCGGTAAAAAATTCGTTGCTAAGCATCGTTAGCGATAAATATCGCTTAACGTTGGTAATATGCCCCTGGGTTAACTCAAATTTTTCCTTACAAAGGTGTGCCTTTGAATGATCTTTACTCTCTATTCTGTTAGCAGTTTATAACTTTTTAAAAAAGTTCTAAAGGTTTAAAAAAAAAATTCACAAACGTTACGCTGCGAAATCTTAGAGGGGCATATTACCAACCAATAGAGATAATTTTTGTCTCTAACTTGTTTGGAGACAAACATTATCGCCGCAAATCGGCGATTTTTATCGCAGATAAACCTTGCTATTAGCAAAGTTTATCGCAAATGCGATAAAAAACGGCCGCAATGCATGAATATCGCTGAAACGTCAGCGATATTCTTGCATTATCGAGCAAATGCTCTTAGCCATGTTATCCACCTGCCATTGGATAACATGGCTAAGAACTGCTCAGGGTAGGTGTTAGCTTTTGGAGATATTCGCGCTTAGCGCGAATATCTCCAAAAGTTGGTAATAGGAGATAGCGATGTTAGCGACTGTTTCTAGTCGCTAACATCTTGGCACCCCCACTTTGCATGTCATTAGTGATAAATATCACTGACATGCAAAGCGGGGCCCAAGATGGTCACTATCTCCTATTAGCTGTTGCTAACTGGTGTTAGCGACAGCTTGGTAATAGGGAGATAATTTTATCTCCGCTTTCTTGGCTTTTAAAGCCAAAAAAGCGGAGATAAAGCCCCTTGATAATATGCCCCAAAATTTTACCGCTGAGCTGCGGCGATTTTTATCGCAGATAAACCTTGGTATTACCAAGGTTTATCGCAAATGCGATAAAAAACGGCCGCAATGCATGAATATCGCTGAAAAGTCAGCGATATTCATGCATTACCGAGCTAATGCTCTTAGCCATGTTATCATTGGATAACATGGCTAAGAACTACTCAGGGCAGGTGTTAGCTTTTGGAGATATTCGCGCTTAGCGCGAATATCTCCAAAAGTTGGTAATAGGAGATAGCGATGTTAGCGACTGTTTCCAGTCGCTAACATCTTGGCACGCCCACTTTGCATGTCATTAGTGATAAATATCACTGACATGCAAAGTGGGGCCCAAGATGGTCGCTATCTCCTACTAGCTGTCGCTAACTGGTGTTAGCGACAGCTAGGTAATAGGGAGATAATTTTATCTCCGCTTTCTTGGCTTTTAAAGCCAAAAAAGCGGAGATAAACCCCCTTGATAATATGCCCCAGAGTGCCTTGAACACACCTGAAATTTTCTTTAGATCTCATTCGGCTGACATGATGAATCCCTCCAGTCCCCATCGTGTACTGTTACACCACTTCAATCAACCTCATACCTCTTGCAAGAGGAAATAACACACCTCATATAAGGCCACTCCTCTTTACTCATTAGGCTGTCACCTTGTTTAGGGAAGTGAGGGGCATATTACCAAGCAATAGCGATAATTATCGCTATTGCTTGGTTAGAGACAAAATTTTACCGCTGAGCTGCGGCAATTTTTATCGCAGATAAACCTTGGTATTACCAAAGTTTATCGCAAAGGGGGTTTATCTCCGCTTTTTTGGCTTTAAAAGCCAAGAAAGCGGAGATAAAATTATCTCCCTATTACCTAGCTGTCGCTAACACCAGTTAGCGACCACTAGTAGGAGATAGCGACCATCTTGGGCCCCACTTTGCATGTCAGTGATATTTATCACTAATGACATGCAAAGTGGGCGTGCCAAGATGTTAGCGACTGGAAACAGTCGCTAACATCGCTATCTCCTATTACCAACTTTTGGAGATATTCGCGCTAAGCGCGAATATCTCCAAAAACTAACACCTGCCCTGAGCAGTTCTTAGCCATGTTATTCAATGGGAGGTGGATAACATGGCTAAGAGCATTAGCTCGGTAATGCATGAATATCGCTGACTTTTCAGTGATATTCATGCATTGCGGCCGTTTTTTATCGCATTTGCGATAAACCTTGATAATAGCAAGGTTTATCTGCGATAATTTCTGACGATGCTTAGCGGTAAAAAATTCGTTGCTAAGCATCGTTAGCGATAAATATCGCTTAACGTTGGTAATATGCCCCTCTGTCTTTTTAATCCTTATTTGAAAGAGGGCAACTCGATGAACCTGGATTAGGACCGCAGATACATTCTGAAGTTATAATGTTCAAATGCATCTTGGGCAAGAACATCTTATGAAGTGCATCCAGAGGGCCTTTTAAAGATAATGCAACCATAAAGAGTTTCCTCAATTTAAAATCACAGCAGTAATAGAACACAATATTTATTCAGAGCTGTGTGTGATTACTATTCGCATCCTCTATAGATTTTAAGGCATATTTAGCCAGTCACAACCCTTAGAATATGGCATTAACTACAGTTGTTTACCTGCATTATAATATTTACTGATTTCAGGTAACTTGCGAGGAAGGAACATAAAGCATGCAGGGACAATATGTGTGTAGGCTGCATTTCATGGTGAGTATTTTGGAAAGGCGGAAGTTACCCTCTTCGTCAAATGCTACTGGAAATGCACTGTTATTAATTGCCCTCCTCTTCACAATAATACTCTCCTTTGCCCAGAGTCCATTAATGTGGAAGTGGCGTTAACTCTCATTGAGTAAAGCAGTAGTTCTTAGTAAGATAACTAGATTTGATTGACATCCATGAAACAGTAGCAAGGTCTACCTGCTGGAACAAGCCTACCACACAAATCTCTAATGTTTTCCCTTGTGGAGCTTTGCTGCTCCTTTCTCTACTACTCTCAGCTGTTTAAGACGTAGTGAGAGTGAGAGAGAGAGTGTGAGAGAGAGATTGAGAGTGAGAGAGAAAGAGAGACAGAGAAAGAGAGGATATTACGTTCCTCACAAAGGAGACGCAACATCCCTTAGTTAAATTCAAGAGAGGTGTGGTGCAGCGGCCAGAGCGACTGACTCTAGGGCTCGGGGCTCACGGTTCGAGCGGCAGCTCAGCTCAGCATCATGTGACTCTGGGAAATGGCTCACTTAATCTCCCTAACAGACCCCAGCATCTGGATACCCTTAGGGGGATAAGATTGCACTTTACAAATGTGGAATTATTATTATCATTCACACTCCCCACTTCTGCCTGAGTGACAGACTTAGCAGAAAATGTATGTGCTGACATTCAGGTTGTTAATGACACTCATTTGAAGCAGTCACTGAAGGCAGGGAGCCGTGAAGTCAAGGGGAAACAGAGAATGTATTTATTAGAAACTTCAGTACTCATTTGGATGGACTATTCTAATAGCATATAGCCCACTCCACCTAGCCACATTAGGCATTGTAAGCCTCTACCTCCATATAGACGTTCACCGTTCACTGCAGCAATATAATGGCCCAGGTCGTTTGTGGCAGTAGAGGGTATTACAGAACTGTGAATGGTAGAACAAGTTCGGCAATACCACTTTTCATTACTTACCAGAAAATAATCGAGGCGTCCACAAAATACAACAAACCTAAGTGTTTATTCCTTTCTTCCTTCTTAGCCCAGAAAGGTTTGCAAAGTTCCCCACAAAAATTCACTAACCCGTTTCACACAGTAGAAATATTGATGTTACGATAACAACACATACTAATATCAAAAGGCAGTGACCCACGTCCAGCAGGTTTCAAAGAGGTGAACTATTGATCACATTTGGCAACCTGACCTGTGTGACCAGTCAAATATGAAATACATTGGGTGTCGTTAACCTGTACAACATACATTATAAAAGTGTAATAACAAACGTTTAACGTGTGGTGTACCCTTCACGCTTAAGTAAAGGATAATAATTTAATAACAACAATAAAGTAAAATTGAGGCAAACTGTTACAGGGTTCAGATGTTATGGCAAAAAAGAAAAAAAACACCAATGAGTATTCCTTAGTGAAAAGTCGTCACATTTATAACTGATGAACAATCTAAATGAATTAAAAACACTACCATCAAAAATAGTGTTTAAATTCATTAAGTCAAATTTCAAAGGAATATCAAAAATGATGGAAAAAGCGACTAATGAAAAATTAATGCTAAAAGTAGCATTTTAAAAACCAGTGAATAAAACATGAATTAAAAATATCCCAAAAGGAATGTAGTGGGTAGCTATCAAGTACCCAATAGGTACATCAATATTAGGAAACATAATGACATATAAGAATTGGCTTTCATGAAGTTGACCTAAGTCTGCCTCAAGACTGCCCTTGAAATGGGCTCCACAATATTTGGCACAGCTACTGTGTGAAAGAAGGAAAAAGTCATTCATGTCCTCCGTAAACCACAACAAGAATTTAGAGGCATTCTAGACCATTTGATGTAACCAAGGAACACTTACTGGCATTTGGTGTCACCATTACTTCCTTATGAGCTTTAAGATTCAGATTATAACGTGGAAAAATAGTAGTCTTATTTATCAGTTTCAGAAGTCTTCATTTCAGATTTTGAGTGAGCCTGTTCAGAACCATTTCGGAGTGGTTGCACCACAGGAACCTAGCCCACACCACATAGGAGCACTTCATCCTTCCCAGAGCTATACAGGCTGCTTCAGGTTTCAATGCACTAATTTGTCTGGAATTTCAGCACATCTCTGAGTACTATCTGGGCACATTGATAATTTCCCAAGCTACAACTTCCGTAAACCAAAACGTCTTCCAACAGGCAGTCTATCAGAAAGCACTAAGCTTGTATTAAGGATCCAAAGGGAGAAAATAACTCTTTCTTCTCTTACCACCTCCACTAGTTCCAACATGCACAAGAATATGAGTTCCAGCGGCATTCAGGGGGCAAGGGGAATAGGATAAGAGAGAAAACAGAGGCACAGGAGTCCACCACTCTGATGCACCATTTCTGGTGGGTGCTGAGGTCTGTGAGATATAGTAGGTGTCTAAAGGCAATAAGACATTTTTAATAACTTGTCATGACAGTACTGCATATAATATAACATTGAATGCATATACCTTTGTGACATCTCTCTGTAAGCAACTCAGTGTACTTTGATGTAGAATTTGTTATGCCCGAAACTAAACATACAAGAGATGAGTATGTTAAATATATGTTCATCAACCCCTCTCTCTGTGAGTGGGAAAAGTGCCTTAAGCTTCATCACAATGAACTCTCGCTGGGAGAGTAATTATAGTGCACATTTTATTATTGTTCCTCTACAAGGTAATTAGCAGATATTAATATTATGTGAATCCTAAATTAGAAACACTTGTAAGAATTATTAGAACGCTCAATATACTTTAGATATAATCAGATATACATAGCATGTGCATGATGATTCAAACACAAGAATCCTTTCTGTCTCATCGCAGGATAAATGTCAGCTGCAATGTTACCAGGGCCGGCTTTAGCACTGGTGGCACCCTGTGCAACAATATTTGTTAACACCCCCCCAATGACCCCCTCTGCCACGGATTCGCTCACCACCACCATTTAACAGTGTCCCTCAAGTCTCCAGAATTACTGTCTCTCGAATTAATTTAGTTTAATAGCACCACTCATACCATTGTAAGGTGTCAGAGCACTTTACATCACACACACATTGGACAGAGACAATCATCGGTATGTAAATCAGTGTATGGAAAATGTTACATTAGACAGGACTACAAGGTGTAGTGTAGGAGTAACATGTCATCGATACTGGTAGGCAATATAGTTTAAGAGTCCTTACATAAATTCAGAATTTAAAATGTAACACCAGTGTTAGGGGTTCTCTTTAATAACAAGAATTGTTTTCTACCCACATTTCCCTTTTGGCAAGATTAGGATGATGAAAGACTGGGTAAAAAAACCATATAGATCTAACATAATACTTGGCGGTAGCTGTTTGACAGTTACTGTCTCAATTCTTAGCAGCAGTCATTTTAACCCGCTGAGCTACCTTTGGATGAGTCAAAACTCTGTCTCTTTACAGGAAGACATTAATCAACCAAGTTATCTTTGCATTTTTAATTGATGCCTGATAATTGCTGGAGGCCAGGAACTCTGCCGCAGCAGGTGATTTTTAAATGACAACATACTTGCACAAATGATGCCCCCTCACCCCAGTCACCACCCGGTGCGGTGGCACCGATCGCACCGCCTTAGAACCGGCCCTGAATGTTACAATAGTAGTCTTTAGAAAAGTTTGAGATATATGTTCAAGAGATTTCAGGTGGTTTTTGCACACCATAACTCAGCTTTCAGAATACTTCTCTGAATTGTCAATGTCCTTCAAACAACTTCAAAGGATGATACTTTTCCTCGCAAAGAAAATCATAGATTAATGTGACATGGTCCAAGCATCAACAACATTGTATCATGATTGCCTAGCAAAGACGCCGTGAGTCACAAGGGAAATTATACCTAGATATCCAAGATGGCTGCTGTATCTCCAACCTATCTGTGATATCATGACCTGCTGGGAAATAGAGTTTGTAAGCTAGGCACCATTGCAAAATGCATTTTCTTCACAGAGCCTCATTTCAGACAGAACTGATTTTCTGTAAGACTATCAGAACTTTCTTCCCTGAGATGGACTCAAAATGAGCAGATTGGGAGACTGCCACTGATAACAAGTCTTTAGCAATAGGCCATGCCCATCAATATGCTTCCTATATTCCTAGTCTAAGTAAACGTAGACTCATTGTGAAAGGATCATCTGTGAGGAGTTTGACAGAATCCAGCTATAGAAAAACTATTTCCCAACAGACATCAAGTTGCAAGATCTTAGCTCCCACTCAGATACATTTTGGCCCAGGTAATAGCCATTCCAGTGTGTCTTCTATGTCAAATCTTGAACTGTGAGCAGATAATGTTTAAGGCCTTTTAAGCAACATTCCTCATATGGTATTGGACCAACGAAATAAAACAATTTTCCAACCAAAAATGCATTGTGAATGCACTCCAGCAAATGTGCATCAAAGTTTTTTTGATGCATACTTGGCTTTAATATCCCTTATTTTCTGGTCTAACCCTGTACCACGAGAAAATAGTTCTTCATCTGTGTAGTCACAGGCCCCTGGGTTGAAGAATACTTGAATCCAAAAAGATTTGTTTTTCCAACACAAAAAAAGATAAATTTATTGCAAAGTACTCGCTAAAATGTGCCACCACGCCACTGGACACTGATCGACCCATAGGAAAATATAGGGAAATGTGATAACATTTATTGTTTATTAGAATAATAACATTGATAAATAACAGTTATGTAATATGACATTTTAATAACTTTAATTCAGGGCTACTTCAGGAAATATATAGAACAGACTTCCTCCTAAAATAATTTGATATAAATTGAAAATTAATTTAAATACATGTTTTGTGAAATATTTTCATTTAAAATGTTTATTTTTATTTAACGTGTAACAGAAATTTTTTAAGTTATGTTTTTAATTAATTTTAATACTTATAGACTTTTTAAACTAAGTCAAAAAGTTAATCTCGTTTATTTTTAAGTAAATGGTAATACATTTCAGAAATAATAAGATTTTAGCATCAACTATACTCCAACCTATCTGTGATATCATGACCTGCTGGGAAATACAGTTTGTAAGCTAGGCACCATTGCAAAATGCATTTTCTTCACAGAGCCTCATTTCAGACAGAACTGATTTTCTGTAAGACTATCAGAACTTTCTTCCCTGAGATGGACTCAAAATGAGCAGATTGGGAGACTGCCACTGATAACAAGTCTTTAGCAGTAGGCCATGCCCATCAATATGCTTCCTATATTCCTAGTCTAAGTAAACTTAGACTCATTGTGACAGGATCATCTGTGAGGAGTTTGACAGAATCCAGCTATAGAAAAACTATTTCCCAACAGACATCAAGTTGCAAGATCTTAGCTCCCACTCAGATACATTTTGGCCCAGGTAATAGCCATTCCAGTGTGTCTTCTATGTCAAATCTTGAACTGTGAGCAGATAATGTTTAAGGCCTTTTAAGCAACATTCCTAATATGGTATTGGACCAACGAAATAAAACAATTTTCCAACCAAAAATGCATTGTGAATGCACTCCAGCAAATGTGCATCAAAGGTTTTTTGATGCATACTTGGCTTTAATATCCCTCTTTTCTGGTCTAACCCTGTACCACGAGAAAATATTTCTTCATCTGTGTAGTCACAGGCCCCTGGGTTGAAGAATACTTGAATCCAAAAAGATTTGTTTTTCCAACACAAAAAAAGATAAATTTATTGCAAAGTACTCGCTAAAATGTGCCACCACGCCACTGGACACTGATCGACCCATAGGAAAATATAGGGAAATGTGATAACATTTATTGATTATTAGAATAATAACATTGATAAATAACAGTTATGTAATATGACATTTTAATAACTTTAATTCAGGACTACTTCAGGAAATATATAGAACAGGCTTCCTCCTAAAATAATTTGATATAAATTGAAAATTAATTTAAATACATGTATTGTGAAATATTTTCATTTAAAATGTTTATTTTTATTTAACGTGTAACAGAAATTTTTTAAGTTATGCTTTTTAATTAATTTTAATACTTATAGACTTTTTAAACTAAGTCAAAAAGTTAATCTCGTTTATTTTTAAGTAAATGGTAATACATTTCAGAAAGAATAAGATTTTAGCATTAACTAAACTTTAATTTTTTAACTTAAAATTATAATTTATTTTACATTATTTCTATTGGGGTTTAGAGTAATAGCATGTGAATCTGTAGAGTAAAAGTGGTTGGCCAAGTGTGGTGCTTCACTTTCTCCATGGCTGGGCTTGAGTAGATTTAAGCCTTTTTATTAGGGGTGTAGTAGTATTAGTAGTTCATTTTGAGAATAACAATTGTCTTGCACTTTCATGGGTGTGTGTTTTGCATTAGCATATCCCTCCCTAAAACCTTATAAAGTGTCCTTGATGGCATCCATTTTGTTGTTATTCCCCATTATCCTATACTTACTTATTTGTAGATTACCACCACAGTGTTGGAGATCTCCTTAAAGACAAAACAGCAGAGGCGGAGATGACAATCTCCATCCATAAGCTTGTAAAATATGCATTCTGTAGTACGTGAAGAAGTAGTACTGAAGTACTACTTTTCATACCCCAAAAAGATTTTTTGTACTTGGCTTCAAAATATTTTTGTGATACATTTAAAATTACAAATAGTTTAAAATGCTCCTAAGCCATACCACACAGTTTTGAACAATGTGTAGGGATGGGACAAAGTTAAAAAGTTATGAAACTTCACCTTTTCCAATACTGTGTCAATTCTTTTGACACTTTCATCAACTTTTTTTATTATACAAAAATGGCGAAGTTCACAATAAAAGTAAAAAACTGGAAGGTTGATTTATTTGCAGGAGGAAAACCCAGCAAAACTTGCTTTTGGTGGGCGTACATACCAACCAACATTGTTTTGTGGGAAAATTTTCCTACAGAAAGTGTTTTTGTGACAGCACTTTCCTGCAAAATCTTTTTTTAGCAGGAAACCTCCAACGCCTGGTAACGTGTGACAAGGTACAAAAACTTCACAATTTCCTGAAGTGAAAACGGTTTATGCTTTTCCAAACTCACTACTGAAATAAAAAATTTGCATCCAGCTTAAAAATATGTTTCTTTGGACCAGATGTATCAACCTTGCATTTTGCTAGTCCTTAATAGCGAATTTTACTGATTCGCTAATAAGGACTCGCAAAATGCAATGTATGTTTGATTCGTATTTCAAATAGCTATTCATACGCATTTCTTATTTGTGACTCGCAAATTGCGACTCGCAAATAAGGAATGGCTTCCCATTCATTTCTATGGGCCAAGAGGCCCATAGGAATGAATGGGAATTGCATGCGCAATTTGCGAGTACCCAATAGGTACTCGCAAATTGCGCATGCAATTTCAAAGGTGCAAGGGTTCCAAAAGGACACCCTGTTGCACCCCTAAAATATGCATATGTGCACATGTGGCGCACATACATGCCTTAAGGACATGTATATGCATCACATGGCACTTAAATAAATGCAAAACAGTGCATTGGAACGGCTAAAATATACTTTAAGTTGGTGGTAATTTGCGATTTCTTTAAGAGATATCGCAATTTGCAAAGGCTACAAGAATAGAATATAGGGAATTGCAAATTGCCATTCCCTAACTGCATTTGCAATTTAGGTATTCGCAAATAATTGCGATTACCCATATTGTGAATTCTTATTGCTTGATACATATCAAAACGCATTTTGGAGATCGTAACCGGCCGATTCTGCGAATCGGCCCGTTTGCGATCGCAAAATGCATTGATACATCTGGCACTTTGTTTTTAGCTCTCTAAAAATATTTCTTCAATGTTCATTTCTATGCTGCTATGCAGCCTAATCATCTCTTTTGAACCAAAAGATTCCCTCCTTTGAAATGTGAATAGTGGAATGAATGTCTGTCATTATACAGGGTACGTAGATGTATTCATTTCAAGCTCATGCTTTCAGACTCTTCTGCATCATCCATGCATTTGCAAAGTAAAGTACATTCACCTATACTTAACTATATATTCAGAAAAGAGGACATTGGCCACGCAATAAGCATTTCAGTAGCAGTGAAGAGTCGGGTGCATGTGAAATTCAAGGAAGTAGCTTTTGCGTAATTACGTGAAAATTCAGGAAAATTATGTAAAATTACGCATGTTAGCATGAAATATGTTGTCACGTCCATTTTGCACGCAAGGCCACATTTTTAGTCAAACAATAGTAGAAAAAACAAAGGTGCTGCAAATAGCACCTGCTCACAATCTGGTCATTCATATTGTTCCTGTACGCTTTTGCCAAATATTTGCTGCGAGCAGCATGTCATTACAGAATATGGTCTTTGACGTCATGTGAGGCTAGTTTTGGGTCGCAGATGCGACCTCTAACTTGCTCCCTGCTACTCCTGGCACTTCCCTTGCTACCCCTGGCCTCAGAGGGAGCACAGCGTTTGTCTCCTCCGAGGGCAGGGTTTGCAAAGGAAGTGCCAGGAGTAGCCGGGAGCAAGTTAGCGGTCACACCTAGCCTCAAATGATGTCCATGGGCGTGATGTAATAGCATAATTTGGTGAATTTTGCGTAACAAGCGTAATGCTAAATTACAAAAATTATGCAAACTTATTCAGGAATAACAGAAATATTGCCTGAGCCTAGCAAAAATAAATTGTACATGTGCCAGAAAATATTTAGCTGCCAAAAAATCTTATGTTTCTTTCAAATTACCAAATTGAATTATGTGGCTATGAAGAACACTTACACAAGAATGAAAGAGTAGGAGTATTTCTCTTGTATATTCAAAAGGCAAAAATGTAAATAATTATAATAAAAGGTGGGCATACCAACAAACTAACAGGGAGACCAGAGCCGAGCCAAGGTTTAGCTCTGACTCTTAGGGGTCCATTAGGTTAGCGGGCGGATCGCCACTGCCCGTGTGGCGGTGACGATCCACCCGCAAAAAAACACCGCCCGCTCTGCATTTTCCACCCGCCACATTACCATGGCGGGGGGACCCCGGGGGACGGAAAGACCGTCTGCCGATTTTCCGCCCGTCGCAGAGTCGACGGGCGGAAAAGCAGCTAACATGGTGACGGTGCCTGGGAGACACCGCCATCCATATTAGCATAAATGCGGCATTGCCGCCACGGAAAGGCATGCGTTTTTTGCCATTGGGGGCCCGTAACGGGTGCACATGGGGGGTACCCCCCTGCAGTTCCATGCACAACATGGCAGGCACAGCGCGGTGCCTGCCACGTTGTGCATGGAAGTGCACGACATGCCTTCCTGGCATTGCGGCGGGCGGCACTGGCGGGCGGATCCTAATGTCTGCAACGGGACCCCTGCACCAATGGCTGGCGGTCCCAATCCCCGAAAGGATGGCGGGAGGACAAAGTCCGTTCGCCATCCTAATGACCCCCTTAGAGTTCATATGGGAGATGTGCTGTCAGAATATTTAGAACGTAAATATGCAACATGTATCATGTTAGAATATATAGTGTCTTAAAAATTAAAAAAAAGTGTTTTTTTTACCCAATGAAGCGTTTCACCGTAGAACATGAGATTATATTGACAGTCATGCATTAAAAGTGGGAGTTTTTAAACATTCCTTCGCCGCCCTGATGATAATGGCGTTAGTGAACTAAGAAGCAAGTCAGTTGTCAGGTGCACCCTATATGTGACTTCGGTTTTTATTATACATGGAACAACATTATAGGTTATTAAATCAAACTCAAGAGAGGCTTTTGTGCAGCTTTCTTCCTGAACTCATGAATTTGAAGGTGCTTTCATATGTGATGATCAACCTAAAGAAGATTCAGTGAAATAACTTGTTTGTCTAGTATCACACCATTTGGTCATGCAGAGAACCAGGGACTGATCCCGGATTTTCCAGTTTTCATACTGTGCAATTCAGTCACTAGATGTTTGTCCCTAATTCCTGGAGGATGAGATTAGAGCATTGGTGACAAGCAGTTTTACATAACATGAGCCTTGAACAAGGACATAATAGTGCTTCACTACAAACACAGACTATCTTACACCTTAGTTTCGGAGCAGCGAGATTTTCTGAGATTTACTGGAAGCAAAGCTGAGGCTGTGATTCAAATATGGTTCTCTATGTTACATGGTCAGCTGCTTTAGCCATAACTACATCACCTGCCATGAAAGCTCAGTTTGTTTTCTGCTGGAGGCTTCAAGAGGCCTTGAGTTGAGCCAAAGCCAGGGCTTCTGACTCAAGCTTTCAGTGGCTCACAGACCTCTTGTTGTAATATTGTCTTCCTATATGTCCACACTTTTTTACTAATTGCTTCCTTAGGAGAACACCAAGGAGACATTATCAATTTGCAATTTCCAGAAGTCTTTATTCGATTATTCATCATAAAAGACATGCTAACATGCAATAATATAACACAATTTATACTAAGTTAGCAATATGTTAAGAAAATAATTTAGTGGAAAGTTAAAAAGTTAAAAACACAATCTAACACAGAATTAAATCACTTATATTTGACTTCATTTGTAGAAATAGAAAGGGTAAAAAAAGTTTAAAACAGCAATCCATATACACACCCTATCTATGCGAGGGTGTTTTCTTTTGGGAGTCATAGATCAAAAACATCCTGAGAGTACATGACATCAAAGCGTTTATGACAGATTAATTAGTCGAGACCGTAAGGTCCACGCCCAACCAAGAAATTTAGCAACCCCAACAACAATCACAGTAGACGTATCTGATCTTAAAATTCTACTAGCTTCTGATGCTGAGAGGGTGCCCAGATTTCTACAGACCGGGCGTAGCCACTTAGATCTAGGAGCATCATATAGGGGGCATACAAAGAGGAAGTGACTAACACTTTCGCCCGACCCCGTGCACAATGGGCATTGATCTGGTCCACCCTTGCCCCAAGTTTTAGTGAAGGCCCTCAATGGTAGTGTCCCAGTTCTCAGTTGGTGAAATAATTTCCGATCCAGTGGTTTGGAAATAATGTCCCAACACATTTCTAGGGACGAGACATCCTTCAGCAGAACGAATGCCGATGTGAGAGAGCTGGACGCTATTTGAGAATGCCTTCTACCTATGACCCAATCCCAATATCGAACCTTCAACTCCTTTTTAGAAGGAAAGACAGCTGAAACTGGGTTAAGCCATAGTTCATCGAGCCCCATTGCACTAAGGGTAGATCTTATTTCTTTAAACCATCCTATTTTACCAGAGCCCAAAAGGTCCCTAACTTCAGAACAAGCTTTAGCATAAAGCAAAAGCTCAGGCGTTGTCCAGAGACGCCTCCAAAACGCTAGGGGGCGATATCTTGCTAGGTCCTCCACTGGTTGGCACCCTAGGTCATATAAAAGTGGGATGCGCGGTGATGATTGTGGAAGACCTGTGGCTACCCTAAGAAATTTATTTTGAACCACTTTGAGCGAATCAAGATTAGAATAGCCCCAAAGCTCAGCCCCATATAATACTGAGGGCAGAACTTTTGTGCCATAGATTTTAATAAGAGGTGATATGGGGCGAGTGTGGGAACTTTTATGCTCCTTGAGGAGGGCTCCTCCTAGTTGGGCGTGTTTAAGAGCCAGTAGCTCAACCTGCAGTGTCCAGCCGAGATTTTCACTCAATGTGACTCCCAGCTAGGTAAATACCTTAGCCTGCTCAAGGGTGGTACCACCTAGAGTGACCTTGGCAGCAACAGGCGTCGATCCTCTTAATACCATAAATTTGGTTTTGGACACATTCACCTCTAGCTCATGCTCGCGGCAAAACAACTCAAAACGAGACAGGGCCTGCTGGAGTCCCTGCCTCGTCTTGGGAATTAACAAAGTGTCATCCGCGAACATGAGCAAAGGGATTTTCATCCCCGCCAGGGTGGGAGCATCAGTAGGATGAGATGTAAAGTAGTTAGGTACCCCATTAATGAATAGGGAAAACAATGTGGGAGCCAAAACACACCCTTGCCTTACGCCTTTGTCTACAGAAAATCTATCAGTGACCTCCCCAGGCTTTCCCCACCGAACTTGTGCAAAGGTATGGGCATGTAGATTCACTAAAAGATGGACTATAACAGCTGGCAAGCCTAGTTTCAACAAGCAATCCCACAACTTGACCCTGGGAACAAGGTCAAATGCGGACCTTAAATCCACAAAGGCTGCATACAGCTTACCTTTACCAAGGACAACTGTCTTCCAATATAAAAGCATAAATCTGAGTACTTGATCTAACGTACTCACATGTGGCCGAAAACCTGCCTGTAATGGAGTAAGGATATCAAAATCACTGATCCATTCCTGAATGCGTCCTAACACCAGTCAAGCTACTATTTTTTGCACCGCATCTATGAGGCTGATCGGTCGATAATTGGAGGGAACTGAACGATCACCCTTTTTATATATTGGTAAAATTTCAGCCCCATACCAAGAATCTGGGACCTTTGCTCCAGATGCTAGTGCATTGGCCAGCTTAGTGATATAAGGAGCCCAAAGTTCCTGGTTATGTAAAAATAAGTCTGCAGGGATGCAGTCGGGACCTGGTGCTTTACCCCTTGGGATACTTTGTAGGACACGAGTAACCTCAGGGATGGTGAAAATTAACGGTTCCTCATATTCAAGACAAGGAAGAACAACCGGGGCAACACTATTATTCCTAAATTGATCTTGAAAAAAGGAAACCCACTGCTGTTGGCCAACGGATGCAGGACTTGGATGGTTGTCCTGACATTTCCCCCATTTGAGAAGGTGCCAGAACTGCTGCATATTCCGATGACTACAAGCTTCAGTAAGGGATACCCACCGATCCTCATCCCAATTAATCTTTGCCTTGTGCTTTGCAACCCTATATGCTTCCCTACATGACTTAATACATACATGATTTTTAGACTTTATTGCCATGAACAGAGCCCCTTGCGTTCGCCGACACTCGTCGTCAAACCAGGTATTTATCCTAGACTGCTTCCTCTTAGCCTGTATCATGTTGGGCTTGACAAACAATTCTTTTAATCCCTGGAACAGCTCAGTGTGTATGTCTGTAATGTTTTCTATAATCTCTACCTGGGACCCACAGTTGTTCAGTGCTTCTAGGGAATTGGACACTAAGGTTCTAATCACTATTTGTGCCTCTTCATCCACGGCAATTTTAGGCCACCGCACCCTTCTCATATCATTACTAAGTGTGGCCTCAACATGGGTAACCTCAGCGATACCACTTGATGCCCCTCGAAAGCTATAGTCCCTTAGGACCAGCATTAGCGGGTCATGGTCACTTTCTGGGCGTTCCTTAACCTCCATGTCAACAACTGCAGCCCACAGTTTCACGTCGACTAAGATATAGTCGATACGACTACTGTCTCTGCCGTTATTGAAGGTGTGCCTACCCTGCATGTCAGATCTTACCCTACCATTTGCGGCTCGCAGCCCCAGATCGAGACAAAGCCCTTTGATAAATGTAGCAGAGCAGGTCCATTTCCTAATTGGTGGCAACTCCAGCTGTGGGATACCCTATAACAGGTCTTCCTCCTCTGTAAGAGAACCATCTACTAATCCCAGGGGCTCAAAGCACGTGTTAAAATCCCCCAGCAATATCATATACCCATCCTCCGATACACTAGAGAGGAAGTCGTCCAAAAGCAAAAGTGTGGGGGAAACCCGACCCCCCTGCAGGCCCCTGATATAAACATTAACTAAAAGGATGTTTAGGCCTTTTTTTGATTTAAGCCTAATAATCAATATGTCTGGACTGTCTATAGCTACTTCCTCAGCCCAGACACCATCTCCCTGTCTTACCCAGGTAGTCACCCCACCTACAGGACGCCCTCTAGGTCCCTTTGTGGCTTGCTTGCTAAAGTTTAAAAACCCAACACGAAACACTGGGGAAAGTGCCCAAGTTTCTTGGAAAGCCCAAACATCCCCCTGATCTATGTAGTCAACCCACTGCGGGTTGCACACATTAGATTCAAGCCCTGCTATATTCGAACCTGCAATCTTGGTGTAATCAGAGTCCATCGCGGTTTGTATTATATCCCCAGACCGAGCAGGCTCACTAACTGGAGCAGAGGGCATAGTGACATCATGAGTCGCTATTGAGATAGCATCATGCCCGGTTTCTAAGTACAGTTCAGGGGAGGTAACCTCCAAACTTTTAGCTGCTGTAACAAAACCCTTCTCTACCCCACTGGAGTTTGTAGCCTGCCCTAGAGTGAGTCAATCATTCTCGTCGAGGTGTGACAAGGGAGCAAACCTACCCGTGGTGATCAAAGACTCAATGCCAGACCCATTGGTGGAGCCCTGAGAACTGATGGTATTAGACCGTGCCATCAGCTTTGGTGCCATGTTAATAGTAGGGCGTAGTTTGGGGTAGAAGTCTGAAAGCTCCCACGTCACAATAGAACCATCACCCCCTTGGGGTTGCCAACCTCTAAGAAAAGGGACCACATAGGTGCTCCTAAAGTTGCCAATTACCAGATCGCCTTCAATGTCCTTAGTCATATGGCCAAGCCACCCCACCCTACGAACGTTTAAAATTCGTCCGTCAATTGAGGGAGGAGGAGGCCTGTTTTTAGTTAACCAATAAGCCACCTTATTTTTTAGCTCATGAAAGCTTTCTTGTTTCCCCTGCATGCGCTCAGGAACCCCAGAGAGAACACACACAAACGGTGCAGCCTCAGGGGGAAGATCAATTCTGGGATTTTGGCCACCTTTTGTCACCTTAACAATGGGGTCAGATTTTTTATGCCCAGGAGATCGTTGGGCATTTGAGCTGATCTGGTTTGAAATAGGCCCGGCTACAGGAGGGTTTTGTGTTTGGTGCTGGGTTAAAACAGGACTGATTGACTCATGGTGCTGCCTCCTGTCAACAGGTTTGCTAGTAGTCCTACCAGTAACACCTAAGCTAGGCTGATTTTTAACAATGTCACTCAGCCTGACGACCTCAGTAGCAAGTACGTCTATTTTTAATAGCAGTGGTGTAACAATGTCTGCAATTTTTGCCTCTAGCTTTGCCTCTAATGCAACCAAAAGTAGCTCAAAGTGAGCCATGCTTGAGCTACAACTTACTACGGGTTCTATCTGTTCCGGTCCCACTGACTTGCCTCTTTGTTTGTGTGGTGTTTGCTTATTCTCTATTACCATTCTAGGCCTACCACCACCACCACGTTTGGAGGGTTGTTTTCTGCAGGCCCTAACTGCTCTTCTTGCTTTGGGTCTTTCAGTTACCAAAGAATCATCAGCACTGACCACTATATTAGTATTCAAAGCTGTTGGGGGTAGGTAAACCTGAGCCTCAACCATAACCAACTCCCTGCTTCCCAGACTGGTGTTAACATTAGGAGCGGGCAAAATTGAGTCGGGGAGTGTTAATGGACGGAACCCCTGTAGAGCTAGATTTCCCAAATGAGGCTCTCCGATCACTATTAATTTTGGAGACCTTTTTTACAAGGTAGTTGTCCAAAGTGTTGACACTCTGTACTGTGGGAATAATCATATTTGACATGGTTGCTAAAGGAATAACAACTTAAAACCTAGCAATAACAAAGCACACTTGCAGCTGACTGCCTAAATAAAATAATCCCATATATTTCCAAAACTCAACCAGGTAACACTCGCTAATGGACTGCAAAACAGAACTTGTAAGGATCTTATATCATAGGAGCGTTAACACGCATACCACAAAATGTAGGAGAAATTACTACTTTACTTATACGGCCAAAGTCCGTTGCCCAGTCCAGTCTCTACAGGCCTCTGAGGGCCACAGAGGGCCCGCCCTTTGCCCGGGCTTAGCCCGGTGCAACCCGCGCGCGATCCCGCGACGCGGGGGCTGACCTCTCTCTTGTAGCGCCTCCTGGCGCGAAAAACGGCAGTAGCGCAGGGAATCCTGGGGGGTCTAGTCCCCCTCCACACGGCGGCCGCGGTGGTGGAATGCTGCGGCGGCGGGAGGGAGACCGTTAGGACCAGCGGTGAGTCAGAAGTTCGTAGCTGCCTCCAAAAGCCCCACAAGTGTTTACACAGCACCTGCTCTGCCGGGGCTGACCTCTCTCTTGTAGCGCCTCCTGGCGCGAAAAACGGCAGTAGCGCAGGGGATCCTGGGGGGTGTAGTCCCCCTCCACATGGCGGCCGCGGTGGTGGAATGCTGCGGCGGCGGTAGGGAGACCGTTAGGACCAGCGGTGAGTCAGAAGTTCGTAGCTGCCTCCAAATGCCCCACAAGTGTTTACACAGCCCCCGCTCTGCCGGGGCTGACCTCTCTCTTGTAGCGCCTCCTGGCGCGAAAAACGGCAGTAGCGCAGGGGATCCTGGGGGGTGTAGTCCCCCTCCACACGGCGGCCGCGGTGGTGGAATGCTGCGGCGGCGGGAGGGAGACCGTTAGGACCAGCGGTGAGTCAGAAGTTCGTAGCTGCCTCCAAATGCCCCACAAGTGTTTACACAGCCCCCGCTCTGCCGGGGCTGACCTCTCTCTTGTAGCACCTCCTGGCGCGAAAAACGGCAGTAGCGCAGGGGATCCTGGGGGGTGTAGTCCCTCTCCACACGGCGGCCGCGGTGGTGGAATGCTGCGGCGGCGGGAGGGAGACCGTTAGGACCAGCGGTGAGTCAGAAGTTCGTAGCTGCCTCCAAATGCCCCACAAGTATTTACACAGCCCCCGCTCTGCTGGGGCTGACCTCTCTCTTGTAGCGCCTCCTGGCGCGAAAAACGGCAGTAGCGCAGGGGATCATGGGGGGTGTAGTCCCCCTCCACACGGCGGCCGCGGTGGTGGAATGCTGCCGAGGCGGGAGGGAGACCGTTAGGACCAGCGGTGAGTCAGAAGTTCGTAGCTGCCTCCAAATGCCCCACAAGTGTTTACACAGCCCCCGCTCTGCCGGGGCTGACCTCTCTCTTGTAGCGCCTCCTGGCGCGAGAAACAGCAGTAGCGCAGGGGATCCTGGGGGGTGTAGTCCCCCTCCACACAGCGGCCGCGGTGGTGGAATGCTGCGGCGGCGGGAGGGAGACCGTTAGGACCAGCGGTGAGTCAGAAGTTCGTAGCTGCCTCCAAATGCCCCACACGTGTTTACACAGCCCATTATCACTCTTTATTCAAGGCATGCACAAAGATGTGTATTATGAGACTGGTCAGTTGTGTCTTTGGATATAATCATGAACTTGGCTTGACATAATGTTTTCACATCCTACCCAATGACTCCTGACTTCAAACAGCCACTTAGCATGGAGTCCTTGTTGATGTTCATGTGGGCGTTTAGGTAGGAGATGCTGTTCCCAGGAACATGCCAGAGAATGCTGTACTTACGTTGATCACAGACAAGGTCAGCATTTTAATTCAGCTGATAAAGATCATCAAAGAAGAGATGAAAAATTCAACCTGGACATTCTGTGCAAAGGCCTCAGAGCCGAGAATGGCTGTGTTGAGACATGACTTCATCCAAACCCTTGTCAGCTGCATTAGTCTAATCCACAGCTCTCAAAAAGCACCTTGGAGGAATTCACATGCACCTGCCACTTACATCTATTAAGCATGCTTCATTTTACCAGTCTTGAGTGCTTTAGACAATACAACATAGGAAAACACAAATGTCACATAGACAGAAAAGGCAAGAAATCTTTTTGCAGAGCTCTGCCCTCACAGCTTATTTGCTAAATTCCTGCCTTGCAGAGGTTGCCTCATGAATGGATCTAAACTGCCTTAAATTGAAAGCAGGGAAGACCGAGGTCTTGATCCTGGGTCAACAACCCAACATCTGGTTGATGGCTTGGTAACCTGAAACTCTTGGTTGCATATCCTACCCCAAACCCAAGGTTAAAAACCTGGCATGTTTGATGAGAAGCTGTCCATCGAGAGCTAAATGATGGATTTTGAATGCTTTAGTATTTTGAAGACCCTCCAAAAAACCTTCTGCTTCTGACCAGAATCTGCAAAAAAAAAACTGTGGTCCAAGCCTTAATTATGTCCAGGTAGGACTGCTGCAATATGTTGTATCTAGGTGTGTTACAAATTTTATGAAGAGACTCCACCGAGTGCAGAGCGCATCGGCGCACCTGCTGCTGAGCCTCCCCGAGAGCACCTGTATGGGGACCAAGCTGTCCAAATTGCATCGGCTTCCACTGAAGCGGGTACCGCCTTATAAAACTGTGTGCTTCTGTTACGAGGCTTTTGTGAATAATGTCCTATGCTACTTGTATTCTTTAATCAAACTTTATGCTCCTCTGAGGAACCTTAGATCTACGGTTGCCAGCATCCTGCCATCTAAGAGAGTGTGCTTTGTTGGTAACTCTTTTAACTATCTAGGACCTTCTAAACTCTGTAATTCGCTACCTTTTTCAGTTTGTCAAACCCCCTCAGAATCCAACTTCTGGAAAAATGTAAAAACCTGGCTGTTTAGACGGAGCTAATTCTACGGCCTGCGGGAGTTTGGACCTTTAGCGCTGGGACTCTCCGTTTTGAAGTAGTTATTCGCTTTACAAGCTCCACTATTATTATTAATATTATTATTATTAGAAATACAAAGTCTGTATTTGCGAGTAGCTAAAAGGATGATCCTAAAGTAAGAGGATGTGCTTTCCTGCAATTTGTTGTGCCATAGAGGTTCTGGAGCATTACCATTCCACCAACCTATGAACATACACCTACTTGTTCCTTCCTATGCAGGTATATGTGTCCTGGTAATTCCTTTAAAGTAACATACTTGCATCATTCCTTGGTCACCCTTCGGCTTCAACCAGGCAAATGGTTTGTTTCAGAGGAGCCGGCTAGGGAAAATGGCCATTAGCTCTAGGACTTTAATGATAATGAGGTTCCCAGTGTTTTGTGTAAATCTTGTCTCTTCCTGTCTTTCAGTAAGGTCATCTCCCTCTTTTGATATCACCATTTGTATCAGTGGTCATGGGTAATCTTGGGCTGAAGAGGATCTTAATTTTCAATCATAGTAAGATTCACTGGAACTTTTTTTAAACTCATCTTTGCGCAAAGTGGCACAGAGCTTGTTGAAGTGAGTCCTATTGGTTGAGTGTTGGCATATAAAACTGGAATTGTTGGACAAAGGAAATTGCGTTGATTACTTAGTGATATACTCCATTACACTTAGGGGAGTAATAGCAAGAACTTCGTTAAAATGATTGCCGTTTTAGCGGGAGGAAACTGCAGCTAAAACGGCGATAATGGGCTTGCTAATATGCGTTATAGAATTCCAATAGAAGCCCAGGTTATATGTGTAGGACATCTAACCTGGGCTTCTATTGGAATTCTATAACGCAAATTAGCAAGCCCTATATCGCTGTTTTAGCAGCAGTTTCCTGCTGCTAAAACAGCGATAATTTTAACTAGGTTCTTGCTAATATGCCCCTTAGTTCTATGCTTCCTCGTCACAATTGCTGTTAATGAAGCCAGCCCTCACTGCTTGTCAGGCACATTGATGTCTCATAAATCATTGCTTTGAAATTCCTGTCCCTTTATAAGAGACCTGCCCCAGTAGTGTAGCAAGGATGCCACGGGCCCTGGTACATGCAAGTTCCCCCTTTGACCACGGTTGGGGTAGTAAAATATAGTAATTATCAGAGTTTTTTGGACACCCTCAGGGCTTTGTGCCCCGGTTCTACAGCACCTGCTGCACCAATGGTAGCTTCACCCCAGACCTGTCATTGAGTCATAATGCTTATGGTAGATGCAACAAAATTGATAAAATCAATTACTATAGTCCGCTCTGGCTCAGAGAAACCCTTTTTGGGTAGCTGTTGCGCCCTGTAAATTTAATAAATAAAGACATATAAATTCAATAAATAAATAAATCAGTTTACATTTTATGACAATCACAAAAGAGGAAGAGGACGCAGGTCTGTGATGAAAAAAAGTAGGACTACTGTAGTAAAGATCAGGTGAGTTATTACTAATGCGTCCCTCTTCCTTATCACAGAGTCTAACAATAAGACTCTGCAGATCAGTAAAAGAGATCATTTATTAAAAACAAAGAGCTCATCATGATTTAATATCGATGCCCATTATTGACAATACTTCTCAACAACTGTAACACTCTAGAACATAGCAGAGCTGAAGACAGCCTGGCCAAAGAAGTCTGTGTGGGCTTTCACTTTCAGTGAATAATGAGAAATGCTTGCGTGGAATGACCAAAAGGCACTCATGACAACCCTCTTACAGACTGCCAATGTGGTAGAGATGCTCTGTTGTAGTGGCTATGGACCAAGCCACAAAGCTTTCCCCATACCTCTCCATTTAAGCAAGAACTAGCAACCTGGTCCATCCACCTAAAAACAAATGCATTCAGTGCAAGGTAGGTAGCTGGCCGCAGAGTGAAAGGTATATCAACAGTTTGCGCTGCTGCAGAGCCATGCAAAGTGATGGGAAGTTGCACAAAGTGTTGATGAAGTATTGATTTCCCAGTGGAAACCTTTCTTTGCACTGGAAAGTAACCCATAAAGTTGGACAAATAACCCTTTGTGCTGCATTGGTGCTGCTACAAGCCAAGTGGGGCTTCCATGGGTGATAGTTGGGCGTTCCCATGTTACCACCCATGGCTTTTGATGCAAAGCCATATCTACAAAGACTTTCAGATCTGGATTTGCATAAAATATAACACGTTTGAAACAGGTGTTAACAAAGAGAAATGTTTACATTTCCCCAAACTTTCATTGGATGTGTGCTGCACTGTCCTGCACACATCCACAGTATGAAATGTCAAAAATGATCTAAGCATAGGATTTATTTTCTGGTAGGATCCCATCCAGTACAAAACCTATGCTAGACAGCACACACACACACCTTTGCACTATAATGTAGAGGTGTGTGCCTGCCATGATTATGCTCCTGGGATATGTCTCTGTGATGTTCTCATCCCTAGCATAACACATTAGGCAGCACCGCATTGCAATGTTTTCTAGTAAATATGCTGAGGGTATCCCACATGGAGAGAGAGTGGTGAGCTTCCAACCAGAAGAATTCTCTAGACACAGAGAGGTGAGAACAATGCTTTAATTAATGTGGAACTCTGAAAAAAGGGAAATTGATTGACTATCAGCCCCTTTGGAGAAATTGCTACTATATGTCTTTACTGAGCAGAGACCCCAGATTCATAATTCTTCCACCTGAAGTAATGGGTCAAATGGCCTATTCCTTGGCCAAAGATCTTGATAGGCTTAGAGGGAGGAGATTGCATGGAACTCAGGTTCAGAGGAATATCCCAGTGCAGAACCGGTGAGTGAACCGTTGATTAGGATAATTGAAACAGTCAATTAGAAGTAAGACATAGGCTTCCACATGCCCTACTGCCACCTGGGGTTACCATAATATGTTGAATGATGTGAGACAGTTCTTAATTTGTAACAGAATGAGTGCTGATTCTCTAACCTCGATTCAGAAAAGGGGGTGGTGATGAACAGAGTGTCTGAATTAAACAGACCACTCTTACCCAGTCCAAAGATCAGGGCTTGATCCATCACCGTTATTTAGCTCACTGACCCATCCCAGCTCAGAACCTGGCTATATGCAAATTAGTCTGTCCCTGGCCCTGTGCATCATGGGAACAGGGCAGACCAAACTACCAAGCCAATTCTTCACCAGAAAGGAGACAAGCTTCCGGGGACCGGTTTCTGGCATTTCAGCCGTCGTCGGCCCGGCTTGCTTGAATCCTGATGGAGCAGTGAGCAAGGGACTCATGTCTGAGTATACCCTGCCACACCTATAGTGGCCAAAAACGATTCAGAAAAGGGGGTGGTGATGAACAGAGTGTCTGAATTAAGCAGACCACTCTTACCCAGTCCAAAGATCAGGGCTTGATCCATCACCGTTATTTAGCTCACTGCCCCATCCCAGCTCAGATCCTGGCTATATGCAAATTAGTCTGTCCCTGGCCCAGTGCATCATGGGAACAGACACTCTGTTCATCACCACCCCCTTTTCTGAATCGTTTTTGGCCACTATAGGTGTGGCAGGGTATACTCAGACATGAGTCCCTTGCTCACTGCTCCATCAGGATTCAAGCAAGCCGGGCCGACGACGGCTGAAATGCCAGAAACAGGTCCCCGGAAGCTTGTCTCCTTTCTGGTGAAGAATTGGCTTGGTAGTTTGGTCTGCCCTGTTCCCATGATGCACTGGGCCAGGGACAGACTAATTTGCATATAGCCAGGTTCTGAGCTGGGATGGGGCAGTGAGCTAAATAACGGTGATGGATCAAGCCCTGATCTTTGGACTGGGTAAGAGTGGTCTGCTTAATTCAGACACTCTGTTCATCACCACCCCCTTTTCTGAATCGTTTTTGGCCACTATAGGTGTGGCAGGGTATACTCAGACATGAGTCCCTTGCTCACTGCTCCATCAGGATTCAAGCAAGCGTGAAGCTTGTTTCCTTCCCAGTATAAGAATTGGCTTGGTAGTTTGGTTTGCCCTGTTCCCATCATGCACTGGGACAGGAACAGACTATTTTGCATGTAGCCAGGTTCTGAGCTGGGATGGTGCAGTGAGCTAAAAAACGGTGATGGATCAAGCCCTGATCTTTGGACTGGGTAAGAGTGGTCTGCTTAATTCAGACACTCTGTTCATCACCACCCCCTTTTCTGAATCATTTTGTCCACCATAAGCGTGGAAGGGTATACTCAGATGTGAGTCCCTTGCTCATTGCACCATCAGGATTCAAGCAAGCCGGGCCGACGACGGCTGAAATGCCAGAAACCGGTCCCCGGAAGCTTGTTTCCTTCCCAGTATAAGAATTGGCTTGGTAGTTTGGTTTGCCCTGTTCCCATTATGCACTGGGACAGGAACAGACTAATTTGCATGTAGCCAAGTTCTGAGCTGGGATGGTGCAGTGAGCTAAAAAACGGTGATGGATCAAGCCCTGATCTTTGGACTGGGTAAGAGTGGTCTGCTTAATTCAGACACTCTGTTCATCACCACCCCCTTTTCTGAATCATTTTGTCCACCATAAGCGTGGAAGGGTATACTCAGATGTGAGTCCCTTGCTCATTGCACCATCAGGATTCAAGCAAGCCGGGCCGACGACGGCTGAAATGCCAGAAACCGGTCCCCGGAAGCTTGTTTCCTTCACAGTATAAGAATTGGCTTGGTAGTTTGGTTTGCCCTGTTCCCATCATGCACTGGGACAGGAACAGACTAATTTGCATGTAGCCAGGTTCTGAGCTGGGATGGTGCAGTGAGCTAAAAAACGGTGATGGATCAAGCCCTGATCTTTGGACTGGGTAAGAGTGGTCTGCTTAATTCAGATACTCTGTTCATCACCACCCCCTTTTCTGAATCATTTTGTCCACCATAAGCGTGGAAGGGTATACTCAGATGTGAGTCGCTTGCTCATTGCACCATCAGGATTCAAGCAAGCCGGGCCGACGACGGCTGAAATGCCAGAAACCGGTCCCCGGAAGCTTGTTTCCTTCCTAGTATAAGAATTGGCTTGGTAGTTTGGTTTGCCCTGTTCCCATCATGCACTGGGACAGGAACAGACTAATTTGCATGTAGCCAGGTTCTGAGCTGGGATGGTGCAGTGAGCTAAAAAACGGTAATGGATCAAGCCCTGATCTTTGGACTGGGTAAGAGTGGTCTGCTTAATTCAGACACTCTGTTCATCACCACCCCCTTTTCTGAATCATTTTGTCCACCATAAGCGTGGAAGGGTATACTCAGATGTGAGTCCCTTGCTCATTGCACCATCAGGATTCAAGCAAGCCGGGCCGACGACGGCTGAAATGCCAGAAACCGGTCCCCGGAAGCTTGTTTCCTTCCCAGTATAAGAATTGGCTTGGTAGTTTGGTTTGCCCTGTTCCCATCATGCACTGGGACAGGAACAGACTAATTTGCATGTAGCCAGGTTCTGAGCTGGGATGGTGCAGTGAGCTAAAAAACGGTGATGGATCAAGCCCTGATCTTTGGACTGGGTAAGAGTGGTCTGCTTAATTCAGACACTCTGGTCATCACCACCCCCTTTTCTGAATCATTTTGTCCACCATAAGCGTGGAAGGGTATACTCAGATGTGAGTCCCTTGCTCATTGCACCATCAGGATTCAAGCAAGCCGGGCCGACGACGGCTGAAATGCCAGAAACCGGTCCCCGGAAGCTTGTTTCCTTCCCAGTATAAGAATTGGCTTGGTAGTTTGGTTTGCCCTGTTCCCATCATGCACTGGGACAGGAACAGACTAATTTGCATGTAGCCAGGTTCTGAGCTGGGATGGTGCAGTGAGCTAAAAAACGGTGATGGATCAAGCCCTGATCTTTGGACTGGGTAAGAGTGGTCTGCTTAATTCAGACACTCTGTTCATCACCACCACCTTTTCTGAATAATTTTGTCCACCATAAGCGTGGAAGGGTATACTCAGATGTGAGACCCTTGCTCATTGCACCATCAGGATTCAAGCAAGCCGGGCCGACGACGGCTGAAATGCCAGAAACCGGTCCCCGGAAGCTTGTTTCCTTCCCAGTATAAGAATTGGCTTGGTAGTTTGGTTTGCCCTGTTCCCATCATGCACTGGGACAGGAACAGACTAATTTGCATGTAGCCAGGTTCTGAGCTGGGATGGTGCAGTGAGCTAAAAAACGGTGATGGTTCAAGCCCTGATCTTTCGACTGGGTAAGAGTGGTCTGCTTAATTCAGACACTCTGTTCATCACCACCCCCTTTTCTGAATCATTTTGTCCACCATAAGCGTGGAAGGGTATACTCAGATGTGAGTCCCTTGCTCATTGCACCATCAGGATTCAAGCAAGCCGGTCCGACAACGGCTGAAATGCCAGAAACTGGTCCCCGGAAGCTTGTTTCCTTCCCAGTATAAGAATTGGCTTGGTAGTTTGGTTTGCCCTGTTCCCATCATGCACTGGGACAGGAACAGACTAATTTGCATGTAGCCAGGTTCTGAGCTGGGATGGTGCAGTGAGCTAAAAAAACGGTGATGGATCAAGCCCTGATCTTTGGACTGGGTAAGAGTGGCCTGCTTAATTCAGACACTCTGTTCATCCCCACCCCCTTTTCTGAATCATTTTGTCCACCATAAGCGTGGAAGGGTATACTCAGATGTGAGTCCCTTGCTCATTGCACCATCAGGATTCAAGCAAGCCGGGCCGACGACGGCTGAAATGCCAGAAACCGGTCCCCGGAAGCTTGTTTCCTTCCCAGTATAAGAATTGGCTTGGTAGTTTGGTTTGCCCTGTTCCCATCATGCACTGGGACAGGAACAGACTAATTTGCATGTAGCCAGGTTCTGAGCTGGGATGGTGCAGTGAGCTAAAAAAACGGTGATGGATCAAGCCCTGATCTTTGGACTGGGTAAGAGTGGCCTGCTTAATTCAGACACTCTGTTCATCCCCACCCCCTTTTCTGAATCATTTTGTCCACCATAAGCGTGGAAGGGTATACTCAGATGTGAGTCCCTTGCTCATTGCACCATCAGGATTCAAGCAAGCCGGGCCGACGACGGCTGAAATGCCAGAAACCGGTCCCCGGAAGCTTGTTTCCTTCCCAGTATAAGAATTGGCTTGGTAGTTTGGTTTGCCCTGTTCCCATCATGCACTGGGACAGGAACAGACTAATTTGCATGTAGCCAGGTTCTGAGCTGGGATGGTGCAGTGAGCTAAAAAACGGTGATGGATCAAGCCCTGATCTTTGGACTGGGTAAGAGTGGTCTGCTTAATTCAGACACTCTGTTCATCACCACCCCCTTTTCTGAATCATTTTGTCCACCATAAGCGTGGAAGGGTATACTCAGATGTGAGTCCCTTGCTCATTGCACCATCAGGATTCAAGCAAGCCGGGCCGACGACGGCTGAAATGCCAGAAACCGGTCCCCGGAAGCTTGTTTCCTTCACAGTATAAGAATTGGCTTGGTAGTTTGGTTTGCCCTGTTCCCATCATGCACTGGGACAGGAACAGACTAATTTGCATGTAGCCAGGTTCTGAGCTGGGATGGTGCAGTGAGCTAAAAAACGGTGATGGATCAAGCCCTGATCTTTGGACTGGGTAAGAGTGGTCTGCTTAATTCAGATACTCTGTTCATCACCACCCCCTTTTCTGAATCATTTTGTCCACCATAAGCGTGGAAGGGTATACTCAGATGTGAGTCGCTTGCTCATTGCACCATCAGGATTCAAGCAAGCCGGGCCGACGACGGCTGAAATGCCAGAAACCGGTCCCCGGAAGCTTGTTTCCTTCCCAGTATAAGAATTGGCTTGGTAGTTTGGTTTGCCCTGTTCCCATTATGCACTGGGACAGGAACAGACTAATTTGCATGTAGCCAAGTTCTGAGCTGGGATGGTGCAGTGAGCTAAAAAACGGTGATGGATCAAGCCCTGATCTTTGGACTGGGTAAGAGTGGTCTGCTTAATTCAGACACTCTGTTCATCACCACCCCCTTTTCTGAATCATTTTGTCCACCATAAGCGTGGAAGGGTATACTCAGATGTGAGTCCCTTGCTCATTGCACCATCAGGATTCAAGCAAGCCGGGCCGACGACGGCTGAAATGCCAGAAACCGGTCCCCGGAAGCTTGTTTCCTTCACAGTATAAGAATTGGCTTGGTAGTTTGGTTTGCCCTGTTCCCATCATGCACTGGGACAGGAACAGACTAATTTGCATGTAGCCAGGTTCTGAGCTGGGATGGTGCAGTGAGCTAAAAAACGGTGATGGATCAAGCCCTGATCTTTGGACTGGGTAAGAGTGGTCTGCTTAATTCAGATACTCTGTTCATCACCACCCCCTTTTCTGAATCATTTTGTCCACCATAAGCGTGGAAGGGTATACTCAGATGTGAGTCGCTTGCTCATTGCACCATCAGGATTCAAGCAAGCCGGGCCGACGACGGCTGAAATGCCAGAAACCGGTCCCCGGAAGCTTGTTTCCTTCCTAGTATAAGAATTGGCTTGGTAGTTTGGTTTGCCCTGTTCCCATCATGCACTGGGACAGGAACAGACTAATTTGCATGTAGCCAGGTTCTGAGCTGGGATGGTGCAGTGAGCTAAAAAACGGTGATGGTTCAAGCCCTGATCTTTCGACTGGGTAAGAGTGGTCTGCTTAATTCAGACACTCTGTTCATCACCACCCCCTTTTCTGAATCATTTTGTCCACCATAAGCGTGGAAGGGTATACTCAGATGTGAGTCCCTTGCTCATTGCACCATCAGGATTCAAGCAAGCCGGTCCGACAACGGCTGAAATGCCAGAAACTGGTCCCCGGAAGCTTGTTTCCTTCCCAGTATAAGAATTGGCTTGGTAGTTTGGTTTGCCCTGTTCCCATCATGCACTGGGACAGGAACAGACTAATTTGCATGTAGCCAGGTTCTGAGCTGGGATGGTGCAGTGAGCTAAAAAAACGGTGATGGATCAAGCCCTGATCTTTGGACTGGGTAAGAGTGGCCTGCTTAATTCAGACACTCTGTTCATCCCCACCCCCTTTTCTGAATCATTTTGTCCACCATAAGCGTGGAAGGGTATACTCAGATGTGAGTCCCTTGCTCATTGCACCATCAGGATTCAAGCAAGCCGGGCCGACGACGGCTGAAATGCCAGAAACCGGTCCCCGGAAGCTTGTTTCCTTCCCAGTATAAGAATTGGCTTGGTAGTTTGGTTTGCCCTGTTCCCATCATGCACTGGGACAGGAACAGACTAATTTGCATGTAGCCAGGTTCTGAGCTGGGATGGTGCAGTGAGCTAAAAAAACGGTGATGGATCAAGCCCTGATCTTTGGACTGGGTAAGAGTGGCCTGCTTAATTCAGACACTCTGTTCATCCCCACCCCCTTTTCTGAATCATTTTGTCCACCATAAGCGTGGAAGGGTATACTCAGATGTGAGTCCCTTGCTCATTGCACCATCAGGATTCAAGCAAGCCGGGCCGACGACGGCTGAAATGCCAGAAACCGGTCCCCGGAAGCTTGTTTCCTTCCCAGTATAAGAATTGGCTTGGTAGTTTGGTTTGCCCTGTTCCCATCATGCACTGGGACAGGAACAGACTAATTTGCATGTAGCCAGGTTCTGAGCTGGGATGGTGCAGTGAGCTAAAAAACGGTGATGGATCAAGCCCTGATCTTTGGACTGGGTAAGAGTGGTCTGCTTAATTCAGACACTCTGTTCATCACCACCCCCTTTTCTGAATCATTTTGTCCACCATAAGCGTGGAAGGGTATACTCAGATGTGAGTCCCTTGCTCATTGCACCATCAGGATTCAAGCAAGCCGGGCCGACGACGGCTGAAATGCCAGAAACCGGTCCCCGGAAGCTTGTTTCCTTCACAGTATAAGAATTGGCTTGGTAGTTTGGTTTGCCCTGTTCCCATCATGCACTGGGACAGGAACAGACTAATTTGCATGTAGCCAGGTTCTGAGCTGGGATGGTGCAGTGAGCTAAAAAACGGTGATGGATCAAGCCCTGATCTTTGGACTGGGTAAGAGTGGTCTGCTTAATTCAGATACTCTGTTCATCACCACCCCCTTTTCTGAATCATTTTGTCCACCATAAGCGTGGAAGGGTATACTCAGATGTGAGTCGCTTGCTCATTGCACCATCAGGATTCAAGCAAGCCGGGCCGACGACGGCTGAAATGCCAGAAACCGGTCCCCGGAAGCTTGTTTCCTTCCCAGTATAAGAATTGGCTTGGTAGTTTGGTTTGCCCTGTTCCCATTATGCACTGGGACAGGAACAGACTAATTTGCATGTAGCCAAGTTCTGAGCTGGGATGGTGCAGTGAGCTAAAAAACGGTGATGGATCAAGCCCTGATCTTTGGACTGGGTAAGAGTGGTCTGCTTAATTCAGACACTCTGTTCATCACCACCCCCTTTTCTGAATCATTTTGTCCACCATAAGCGTGGAAGGGTATACTCAGATGTGAGTCCCTTGCTCATTGCACCATCAGGATTCAAGCAAGCCGGGCCGACGACGGCTGAAATGCCAGAAACCGGTCCCCGGAAGCTTGTTTCCTTCACAGTATAAGAATTGGCTTGGTAGTTTGGTTTGCCCTGTTCCCATCATGCACTGGGACAGGAACAGACTAATTTGCATGTAGCCAGGTTCTGAGCTGGGATGGTGCAGTGAGCTAAAAAACGGTGATGGATCAAGCCCTGATCTTTGGACTGGGTAAGAGTGGTCTGCTTAATTCAGATACTCTGTTCATCACCACCCCCTTTTCTGAATCATTTTGTCCACCATAAGCGTGGAAGGGTATACTCAGATGTGAGTCGCTTGCTCATTGCACCATCAGGATTCAAGCAAGCCGGGCCGACGACGGCTGAAATGCCAGAAACCGGTCCCCGGAAGCTTGTTTCCTTCCTAGTATAAGAATTGGCTTGGTAGTTTGGTTTGCCCTGTTCCCATCATGCACTGGGACAGGAACAGACTAATTTGCATGTAGCCAGGTTCTGAGCTGGGATGGTGCAGTGAGCTAAAAAACGGTGATGGATCAAGCCCTGATCTTTGGACTGGGTAAGAGTGGTCTGCTTAATTCAGACACTCTGTTCATCACCACCCCCTTTTCTGAATCATTTTGTCCACCATAAGCGTGGAAGGGTATACTCAGATGTGAGTCCCTTGCTCATTGCACCATCAGGATTCAAGCAAGCCGGGCCGACGACGGCTGAAATGCCAGAAACCGGTCCCCGGAAGCTTGTTTCCTTCCCAGTATAAGAATTGGCTTGGTAGTTTGGTTTGCCCTGTTCCCATCATGCACTGGGACAGGAACAGACTAATTTGCATGTAGCCAGGTTCTGAGCTGGGATGGTGCAGTGAGCTAAAAAACGGTGATGGATCAAGCCCTGATCTTTGGACTGGGTAAGAGTGGTCTGCTTAATTCAGACACTCTGGTCATCACCACCCCCTTTTCTGAATCATTTTGTCCACCATAAGCGTGGAAGGGTATACTCAGATGTGAGTCCCTTGCTCATTGCACCATCAGGATTCAAGCAAGCCGGGCCGACGACGGCTGAAATGCCAGAAACCGGTCCCCGGAAGCTTGTTTCCTTCCCAGTATAAGAATTGGCTTGGTAGTTTGGTTTGCCCTGTTCCCATCATGCACTGGGACAGGAACAGACTAATTTGCATGTAGCCAGGTTCTGAGCTGGGATGGTGCAGTGAGCTAAAAAACGGTGATGGATCAAGCCCTGATCTTTGGACTGGGTAAGAGTGGTCTGCTTAATTCAGACACTCTGTTCATCACCACCACCTTTTCTGAATCATTTTGTCCACCATAAGCGTGGAAGGGTATACTCAGATGTGAGACCCTTGCTCATTGCACCATCAGGATTCAAGCAAGCCGGGCCGACGACGGCTGAAATGCCAGAAACCGGTCCCCGGAAGCTTGTTTCCTTCCCAGTATAAGAATTGGCTTGGTAGTTTGGTTTGCCCTGTTCCCATCATGCACTGGGACAGGAACAGACTAATTTGCATGTAGCCAGGTTCTGAGCTGGGATGGTGCAGTGAGCTAAAAAACGGTGATGGTTCAAGCCCTGATCTTTGGACTGGGTAAGAGTGGTCTGCTTAATTCAGACACTCTGTTCATCACCACCCCCTTTTCTGAATCATTTTGTCCACCATAAGCGTGGAAGGGTATACTCAGATGTGAGTCCCTTGCTCATTGCACCATCAGGATTCAAGCAAGCCGGTCCGACAACGGCTGAAATGCCAGAAACTGGTCCCCGGAAGCTTGTTTCCTTCCCAGTATAAGAATTGGCTTGGTAGTTTGGTTTGCCCTGTTCCCATCATGCACTGGGACAGGAACAGACTAATTTGCATGTAGCCAGGTTCTGAGCTGGGATGGTGCAGTGAGCTAAAAAAACGGTGATGGATCAAGCCCTGATCTTTGGACTGGTTAAGAGTGGCCTGCTTAATTCAGACACTCTGTTCATCCCCACCCCCTTTTCTGAATCATTTTGTCCACCATAAGCGTGGAAGGGTATACTCAGATGTGAGTCCCTTGCTCATTGCACCATCAGGATTCAAGCAAGCCGGGCCGACGACGGCTGAAATGCCAGAAACCGGTCACCGGAAGCTTGTTTCCTTCCCAGTATAAGAATTGGCTTGGTAGTTTGGTTTGCCCTGTTCCCATCATGCACTGGGACAGGAACAGACTAATTTGCATGTAGCCAGGTTCTGAGCTGGGATGGTGCAGTGAGCTAAAAAACGGTGATGGATCAAGCCCTGATCTTTGGACTGGGTAAGAGTGGTCTGCTTAATTCAGACACTCTGTTCATCACCACCCCCTTTTCTGAATCGATTCTCTAACCTCAGCGCAGAAGTCAGCAACTTGCACTTTTAAATGTCTGTGAAATCTTCAATCCACCGCGTGCATCTTTCATCCTCTTTCAGGCTCTCCCTCCCCTTTTATTTCTCTTTTGCAGGTTCCTGCATTCTCTCTTTGTCACAATATTTCGTGTTTCTCTCTCTCCATCTTTCTGCTTTGTGTGTTTTCCTCTCTCATGTGCTCAGGAAATGTCTGATGAGGAAAAGTAAGAGCCGGTCACAAAACTGAGTGCCGATGGCCCCCATCAGCAACCACTGGCTCAAATTAAGCCCAGGGCGGTAAAAAGAGCATGAGTGATGGGGCACAAAACTCGAGACATGCTCAAATCAAATATACTTATTAGAGCTCACCTTCATGATGAACGTTGGTGTCATGAGACTGAGCAATTCTTGTGATGCAGAGGAAAGGTAACATTGGCATTGACAAAAAGGAGAGTCAGAGTACGTGGGTACTACTGTCAAACAAACATAAGACAACCAGTTTGCTTTTACTCGTTAGGACTCTTACAGCCATCAGAAGAATCCCCTCTCAGGCACGCTTCAAAAAGGAGGCCAAATCCTTCCGCATGGTTAAATTCCTTGACTAATCCCGTTCCACAACCACCCCATAAACTTCTGCCTCCATCCTGCGACCTCGCCCCACCAAGAAACCGGAGTGCGTCCTTAACAATTGTAATATTGACTATCCCTGTATAGTGTTTTCCCTCTTGTACCCAGTACCCCCCCCCCTAATTTACAGTATTCTTGTGTTATCCTTTTTATTGTTTACTTTGTGACTCTGTAAAGCGCTCTGATACCCTAACGGGTCAAGTTTGCGCTCTATAAAACACTAAAATAAATAATAAACATATATAGCATAGTACGGGAGAGCAACATGTTTCATGCGGCACAGGAAAATTTGTAAATATTGTTGTCATCTCTGGTCCTTGACAACTGAGAGGCAGACTTTATGCTAAGGGGTCCAAGATCCTTTTAATCAAAAGAGGGAACAATAATCAACCGATCCCAGTATGGTCAGGGTCACCTTGCATTTGTCAGTATACACATTTTGTTCATTCATTAAATAAGAAGGAAATTAAACAAAGGTCAAAGTAATTAGGTGTTCACTGCTCAGGTGAGCAGTTAGTGAAATTTCTATTCTGAGAGGAACATCCAGCACATCTGGTGACATGATGGAAGCATTGCCTGCCTTCCCGGGGCCCTTTGAAGGAAAGAGGAACATCTCAGAGGTCTAATGGACCATACTGGCAGTTCCCCAAATGTCTGCAATTGATTGGTTATGAGGACTCTAATGCACAGAAGGTCTGAATACTGTTATGATGAATGATGCGAACCAAAGTTGGTGCAAGCCTTCTGTGCAAACCTAATTTGGAGTGAAGATGTTAGGACTCGGAGATGCAGGAAAAGGGAAATGGTGACAGAACACTTAAGGTGGAGTTAAAAAGAGAAAATACAAGGGATGATTAATGGAAATCCAATGAACAGGGAGAAGAGTTCATGGAAAGAAAAGACGAGAGAGATGGACAAGGGTAAAGTGGGAGATAATTAAGGGAAGCCAGCAAAGCTAAAAACATGGACTGTCAATGCCAATAGTTTTTTTTTAATACATTGGAAAGTTTTAATCAAGCATTAATAACACACCCAGCACAGAGGCATAGGCAGCAACTGCTCAAGCTTGCCACATCTACAGGAAAGGTACTGCACATGTGACTGCAGCCCGCAATACAGACTCGCACATTCAGAACAGGCACAGACTGGATGGCAGAAATGTATGCTTCCTTACACACCCACGACAGGTACAGAATGGATAGCAGACATTTATATTTTCTTACACACCTAGGAGAGGAACAGAATGGATAGCTGAAATGTATGCTTCCTTACACACACCTGACAGGTACTGAATGAACAGCAGCAGTGCATGTTTACTTACACACCCAGGGCTGGTACAGCAGTGTAGTAGTAGTGCAACCTTTCCTCACTAATAACGAAATGTTACAGTACAGGGTGCATCCCACGTGAATAAGGGGTAAATGTTAGTTGGACCAGCGAATATGAGGATGACGTCTGCTCTGCGGATCATTGGCTTATGTAAAATTTCTACTTCATTAAAGTGTGTGTGTGTTCTGTCATATACCTATTTGGAATTTGGGCTAATTATTAATTCAATTCTTCATTCAAGCCTCTATTACTATTATCAGCTCTTTTTTTCCTTTAGACCAATTTGACTCTAAGGCCAGTCTTTGAAATTGTGTAATATATTGTCTAAAGTATCTTTTCCCTTGTGTGTGTGTTTGTGCGTGCTTGCGTGTGTGTGTCACAAAGGTTTTTGCACTTAAGTGTTAGTTGGCACTGGTAATGTCTGAGGGCCATAATATCAAGAAAGGGCGACACATTATCGCCGCTTTTATCGGCAGGAAACTGCCGCTAAAGCGTCGATAATGGGCTTGATAATATGCCCTTATGAATTCCCATCGAAGCTCAGGTTCTAGTGTTAACCTGGGCTTCTATGGGAATTCACAAGGGCATATTATCAAGCCCTTTATCGCCGCTTTAGCGGCAGTTTCCTGCCGATAAAAGCGGCGATAATGTATCGCCCTTTCTTGATAATAAGGACCACACTTTCGTGTGTAGCTCCTTCTTTCAGCGAACTGTGTGTAATTTGTCTGGTTTAGACGTTTTGGGATAAATTACATGTACTTCGCTAGGGAAACATTATACAAGTGCGTTCACCCACTTAGGGCCTCATTGCAAGTGGGCCGGTATTTTGCGATCCCTGCACAAACGTGTTTGTGCGATCGCAATCATAAATGGACAAATGGTGCGGTGTTCTGGCGGTTACCGGCCGTGATAAACTTTGCAACCACCGTGACTTTATGCAGTTAAAATCTGCCAGAATTCAATAGGGGGGAAAAGCCCGCATTAACCCGAACATGTTGATTTTGGTTCACAAAGCATCGTAAGCTGTGAAAGGGCGAGATTTTGATCGATACCTTATATCTATTGATCCAAACCTCGATCTGGTCGACTAAACCTTTATTGCCTGTCTGTAAGGAAAGAAAGTGCACCTATTTCCAAGTTAGTTCACCCAAGAAAGGACTCTACTCTCAAAGATCACGGACAACTTCTAGTTTTCAAAAGTTTATTGTAAAGATATAATGAGCTGCAAATACAGGCATCTCAGAATGAGATTCACGAGATACACAGGTCCAATTACATACATGTGCTCTCGAAAAGCCCTCAGACGAGCGACAGAAATCACTAACACAAGTTCTAAAAATAGCAAAGCTATCAGCATAGACGCATATCTCTCCTTCATTTAGGTTGGAGGAAAAAAACACACAGGTTAGGCGTCCCTACCCTGTTCTAGATGGTATCCCTACTTAACCAAATCCCAACCTAACAAAGGTGTCAGCAGTGAATGACCCCCAAGGGAAGTCACTCACTCTAAGTCTCTTGGTGAAAACCTAAAGTTCTCCAGTCATGACCCCTCTCTGCCTACCCATCCACTCTCTTAGGGGTCCTCAGGTCTCTGCTCTAACTCCACCCAGGGGTGCTGTCCCTAATACAAAACAGTCAACAACCTTTGAGACGCCTCTTGTGGAACGCCCCTCACGTGGTGCAACTTCAGGCTTTTTCCATGATGCTTTGTATTGGGCCTCAGACGTTAGAGTTGACCTTGCTTCTCAGATTCTCCTCCGGCCCGCTGATACCCCTTAAACATTCCAAAACCCTCCTCCATGTCTGGGCCGTCTACTGAACAGACCTCTATTCATTCATTTATAATTGGATCCCCCCTTTCCTGTTGCAGACAGATATCTGCCGCCAAGAACCCAACTCTCATAAACTTCTAAAAAGGCTTGCAACATTTCTCAGCCCAGACATGTACGTGTAAATCAATGCTAAAACATTTCAGGCCTACAATATTTCTCATTATGATTATAGCATTCAACTTCTTCATTTAATTAAAACATGTTAATACTCTTATTCTATTATTAAGTAAACAATTCTATAAATCATGGCCTATTTAATGCAATGACCAAAAACCTTAAAACAATCTGTGTCGTGAAAAGAACCACCTTCCCTTTCCCTCCAGCTCTGGCCCTGAGGCCTACCACGTTCTGCGTTTTACCGCATACCATCTTATGTTTTAGCAGCTTCACGACATGGATTCAAAATAATCACGTCTAATAAAATCATATAATGTCACACATTTCTGTATTAGTTCCACACCTACTTAAATCTCTACATTAGCTATACATTTAGGATATAATTGCAGATACTATTAGCACTCATGGCATTTCTCATCATGACTTGTGCTTATTACAGGTAAGTGTGATGTACTCATACATTTATCAGTTTGCGCTCTCTCAGTTCCCCCCTTTGATGACCTCTCGGGGTCATCACTAACATTTAAACTGAGGTTATGGCTGGCATTCTCTGCGCTTCCAGAGCTCTCAGGCTCCTGTACTGATTATCTTGTATGGCAGCCAATCTCTGCAGCTGCTCTCTTTGGGCCCTTTCTGACTTTCTTGCTCTGTACCATTTGAATACCCTCACCAATCCCCACAATATTATCCCACAGATCAATATTATGATGATAGGCTTTAGAATATACCATATAAAGCTTTTTCCTAAGGTGGAAAACCACCCTCCAACTGCACTCATTCCGTGGCCCACCTTTTCCCAGACATTTTCTCTACTCAAGTCTTCGATCTCTTTGTGAATATTAGTTATGTTCTTAATAACTTTCTCAAGGGGTTTTGAAAGGTCTGGAATGTAAGTGCAACATTCCTGAACCTTCAAAGCCTTACAGACTCCGCCCTCTTTTGCTAATAGGACATCTAATGCAAGACGATTTTGAAGAACCATAGCCCTTATCGATTGCATCTCTCCTTCTACCAGCATTAAGGACTGAGCAGTGCTGGCAGACAACCTGTCGACAACTGTTGCCAGTCGTCTAATTTTAACATCATTAAGGATTATTCCCAAAAGAGGAAACATAGCTCCAAAAACATCTCCAACCATTTCTGCATCGCCTAAATCTCTCCTTCCCCTCGATGATGTCTGGCCCTCAATGATCAATAAGTCTTGTGCATGATATATTTTGGGGAAGACAATTGCCAAGTAACATGATCCATACCAGTTGTCAGGTAGTCTCACGTAAGCATTTCTTCCACATACAAAATACACATTTGGAATCACTTGCATTCCCTTCAGGAAATCCTTAGTGTAGTACTCTAAATTAAAAGCATGTTCACAGTCAACTTCACCCACGTATACATTTTCATAATACGTTTTGGCTCGGTGAAGACATAACTTTCCTCTCTGCGCTTTATCTAAAGCTATTGGACCACTACTACCCTTTCTCTTGTGTGACTTTTCTTCCTCGGTCCAATCTATTTTCCCTTGTCCTGATTTCTTCAAAATCTTTTGTCTCCTGTAACGATCATCCACCTGCCCTATGAACTTCTTCTCGACTTCTGACACCTTGCATGTCAGGTTATTTCTACGGGCATGTGAAGTATCTAAGGTAATCCAAGGAATGAAGAACTTGGCCAATCTGTCTTCACTCTTCCAGTAATCCCATTTATTCATCTGCTTATAATTTGGGACTTCTGGCAACACTGAATCATAATTAGAGAAATAGTATTCAAAACTATCTCTCTCATAAAATATACTAAGCAATAAGCTACATGTAATGCCATATGTCAGAGGGAGGTGATGATATCGAATTCCTTCATCTACAGACGCAGGCAACTGCATGCAGACGTAGCAATCCTTAACCTCCATGGCATCCACGTATTCATACAAAAGTTTAGCATAAGCATTTGACCTAAAGTCTCCTTGGGACTCGTCTACATGTAACCTGCGGGCTTCTGCAGCCAATAACGCTTTCTCTTGAGTGTTTTCCCTTTTCTCACCAGCAACAGTAGGTGTAAGCGTTTCTGCAGAACTCACATCAGTTACCTTTACCTCTTCTTCATGTCCCTTTACATAAGAAATGGTTACCACTAAAGCTATTAATAATATCACTCCTACTATTAGTGTACCTATTATACATTTAGCTCTGCGGTTCGGGGTGCCGGCCTCCATTTCGTCAGACTATATAGTTCTCTCTTTATCTCCGCAAAAAGTTCTTTTCCTCTCGTTCCTTTACAGTCTCTTTTCAATCCTTTTTGTCTTTAGAATCCACACAGTTGGAGGCTGACAACCTTCTTCGCAAAAGTCCTTTAACAGTTCAAAAAGACAACCCTAGCCCTTCTCCATCAACTCAAGGGATTCCCTAAAATTCTCTGCTTCCTGGGCGCTAGGTAATCTTCTTTTTCTGCTTGCTTTATTTACAAAGTCCTTTAACAATCGACTATCAGATTTGTGGTTGCAGCTTCAATAGCATAGTTCAATATTTCCAAGCGAAGAGTGTGCTCTTCATGTGCTGTTATCGTTGTACCAAAGTCGGGGAATTGCAATTCTGTAAGAAACATGTGCTTTAACTTGCTGAGGCGGGGAGGTCTGGGGAGCACGAATGTTAGTGACCCTTCTTGTTCGACACCGGGTACCAACAATCGTATTTCCACGGTGATAATGGGCTCAGAACTGGACACCACCACCGCTCGGATCCTCCCTGTCTCCGGTTTCACAGACATTTGTCGCCAGATATGTCCACTCAGGTGTGGAGTATCTTCTGTTAGGCACACGCACTCTTCTTGACCTTCTTCGGTCCGGTGCTTCAGCGCCCTGAGCACTTTCTTCTGGGTCTGAGTCTTCTGATATCGGAGGAAGGGTTGCTTCTGGAGTTGACCTCAGGCTAGAACTTCTTCTTTGCGGCCAATTAGCTTCTCCACGTGCCCTTCTACTCCTTCTCCTTCTGGTCTGTTCTCGCTCTCTTTCAGACCTGTCAGGGTCAGACTCGTACTCCCAGCTATTTTCTCCTTCTGTAGCGTCTTCTGTTTCGCTGTTGTACTGACCGTCCTCAGCTTGGTCAGACTCGTTCCCTGCTTCCGCTGGCACCTCTACAGCTTGGCTAGCCCCCTCTATGGCTTCTTGGTCCTCAGCTGGACGTCCATCCGAGAGAGGAGCTGTTTCCAGAGGTGCTGGAACCCTTTTCGTATGCGACGCGTGGATCCAATTGGGCAGGCCTCCCACCTTTACAGCTGTGTTGGTGATCAGGATGACCTGGTAGGGCCCACGCCAACGAATATCCAAGCAGCTTCTTCTCACATGTTTCTTCACCAGGACCCAGTCCCCAGGATACAGGTCATGGCACGGGCCCTGGCACGCTGGAACCTCTGCAGCCTGTACCTGAAGAGACACAGAACGCATTGCGTCAGACAGCCCCTTACAATAGTCCAGGATCATATCATCTGTGATATTTAACAGTGCAGTAGCTGGAATAGATGGCAGCCTCATTGCTCTCCCCATTAACACCTCATGTGGTGACAACCCTGTTCTTCTGTCTGGGGTACTGCGAAGGCTCATTAGGACTAATGGCAGGGCATCAGGCCAACTCAGGGTCGTTGAGGAGCACACCTTTGCTATCCTGCTCTTGATCGTCCCATTGATTTGTTCCACAATTCCTGAGGCTTCTGGTCGATAACTGCAATGGAGCTTTTGGTCAATATTCAGTGCTACACAGATCATCTTCACAAGCTCGCTGTTAAAATGTGTTCCCCTATCTGATTCCAAAAAGGCCGGCACCCCGAAACGAGGGATAAGTTCTCTAAGCAGTAACTTAGCCACTGTGAGGGTGTCGCACCTACGTGTAGGGTATGCCTCAACCCATCTGGAGAACACACAAACAACCACCAGGACATAGCGGAGGCGGTTGCATCTTGGCATTTCAATGAAATCTATCTGCATTCTATTGAATGGACCTCCAGACCTTCCTATGTGACTTAGTGCAACTGGTGTTCTTTTTCCTACGTTCAGCTGCTGGCAGGTCACACAACGCTGGCACACTGCTTCTGCTGCTATTCTAAACTTAGGATTGTACCAAGTCTGTCTAAACACTCTCAGCATAGCATCTCTCCCTAAGTGTACTGGACCATGTATGAGTCTAGCCATTGGACTCACCATCTCATTGGGCAACACTGCTCTGCCGTCTGCTGAGACCCAAAAATGGGTCTCACCCATTACACATCCTGCCTTTTCCCATGTTTCCTTTTCTGAATCAGGAGCATTTTCTTGCATGGTTGACAATTCATCCCAAGTATCAACAGTTTCCAGTATCATGGCTAATTCAGTTCGTACATTTATTCCACCCACATCCACCTCTGTGAAAGAGTAACCTTGTTCTGCGCAATACCGCGCAACTTCATCAGCATATCTATTGCCTTTCGAAACAAAGTCCTCATTTTTGGTATGTGCGATGCACTTTACAACTGCGATACTTGCTGGACATTGCAATGCTTCTAACAACAAGCGCACAAACTCTCCATTGCGAATGGGAGAGCCTGAAGAAGTCATGAACCCTCTTTGAGACCATAACTGCCCGTAATCATGAACTACCCCAAACCCGTATTGGCTGTCGGTGTAGATGGTGACTCGAATTTGATTGCCTGCTAAGCAAGCACGTGTCAGGGCAATAATCTCGGCTACCTGAGCGGAGTTTACTCCTTCCAGGCACCCTGCTTCCACAACTCCTTCAATTGTACAAACAGCATACGCTGCTCTCAACTGCCCAACTTCGTCTCTTACACATGAGCCATCGACAAAGAAAACTTCGTCTGGGTCGGTCAGTGGCTCATCTACGATGTCGGGTCTGGGTTTGGTGCATAGTTCAGTCACATCGAGACAGTCATGGTCTGTATATTCATCATCATCATCAATATCATTTGGAAGTGGCATCAATGTAGCAGGGTTCAAAACAGAGCATCTCTTGAGGGTCACGTTCTCTGCAGCAAGAATAACTTGCTCATAGCGCGTGAGCCTGCTGTTGGTCAGATGCTGTGTTTTGGTCCTGGTCATCAACAGTTCAACAGAATGTGGCACGCACACCTCTAACGGGTGCCCCATGACGATATTTTCACATCTCTCAATGCTGACACCCGTTGCAGCAACGGATTTGAGACATCCGGGCAACGCTGCGGCTACTGGGTCTAAAGTAGCCGAGAAATAAGCAACTGGTCTACGGGCATTCCCATGGATTTGGACCAACACAGACAACGCGCAACCTTCTCTCTCACAACAGTAAAGAAAAAATTGTTTATTGTAATCAGGCATTCCCAATGCCGGAGCACGACACAGGTCCTCTCGCAACTGTAGGAACGCCATCAAACAGTCTTTGTCCCATGGTACCGGATCACTCACCTCCTTGTGCGTCAGTTTTTGCAAAGGTTTTGCTTTCAGTGAAAAGTTCACGATCCACTGTCGGCAATAACCCACCATCCCTAGGAACATCCTGACCTCTCTCTGGGTCTGAGGCGCATTCATTTTCATGATCGCCTCTATCCTGTCTGGTGACACTTTTCGTTTGCCTTTCTCAATTCTGTGTCCCAAGTACTGCACTTCTGTCAGGCAGTACTGCAATTTTCCCGGGGATACCTTATGCCCATTGGCAGCTAGGTGATTTAACAAAGCAATGGAGTCTTCCCTGCAAGCTTCTTCTGTTTCTGACGCCACAAGGAGGTCGTCTATGTACTGGACCAGAACTGACTTCTGGGGCAGCACTAGACTTTCAAGATTTTTCTTCAAAAGCTGGTTAAAGATCGATGGGCTCTCTGTATACCCCTGAGGGATACGACACCATGTTAGGACGCGATTTTCCAGCTTAAATGCGAAAAGAAAATGGCTATCTTCGTCCAAAGGGATCGAAAAGAAAGCCTGGCAAAGATCGATCACAGTGAACCACTCAGCTTGGAATGGAATCTGAAACAGTATCACTGATGGATTCGGTACCACTGGACAACATGAAACGACTATGTTATTAATCTTTCGAAGGTCCTGCACTATCCGAAATTTCCCATTTGGTTTCTGTAGACCCATAATCGGGGAGTTACATGGACTACCCACGATTTCTTTCAGTATTCCCTGTTTAATCATGGACTCGATCACGGGTTTTATGCCTGCAATCGTTTCTGGAGTCAATTTGTATTGGGGTGTTCTTGGGAACTCAGCATGCGGTTTCACTACAATTTTCACTGGGTCCACCCCTTTGACCAATCCAATCTCTTCCCCAGTGAAATCCCATACTTCTGATGCCACTGTCTCTCTCAAATCCCAGGGAAGCTCGTCTACTGTCAAAGTAGGGTACAGCTCCACGCATATTCTAGAGTTTGCGACTTTGAAATCTGCATCATCATCATTTGTCAGTACCTCCACTCCCTGAGGTGTACAGTATATAGTACAATTCAATTTGCACAACAGGTCTCTTCCTAGCAGACACACAGGGCTTGAATCGCAAACCACAAATTGGTGCTCATCGCTGTACTTCCCTATTTTCACCTGTACCGGTTCTGTCAATTGGCTGGTTATTCTCCTGTTTGCGACCCCTACCACCTGTATGGTCTCTCCAGACATGGGCAGGTCTGGAACTGCAGCTGATCTGATCGTGGATCTAGTGGCTCCTGTGTCCACCAGAAATGTCGTAGGGCACCCTGCTACTTCTGCTTCCACATAGGGTCCCCTCTGATCTACCTCTAAGGCTGCCCCGAGGGTGCAGTCTTCTCTTTCCACTCTCTGTCCGGTTAATGGGTCCACATAATAGCATTCTTCCCCTTCCACAAACAGGGGCATTTGTCTATAGGTCTTACCCATACTCCCTACTCGAGGAGGTTGCGGGAACTGGGCTCGGGGAGGAGCCCCCCCCCCCTTTGAGCACCTTTCCTTGGTATGGCGTCGCCCCTCTCATAGGTGCGCTCTGGACCTCTTCCTCCTCTATCTCTTGCTCTCCTATCTCTACATTGTAAGGGCACTCGCGTTTCCAATGCCCCAACTCGTTGCACTGGTGGCACCTAGTCGTTTTCTTCAAGGTAGCTATGTCTATTCTGGGTCTAAAGGTGGAACTCTCCTCATTACCCTTGTTCTGACTGTACTGCTTCTTTCCTCCGGTACCTGTCCCTTGCTGCTGTTGCTGTTGGCCCCCCTTTCCTGCTGCCTGCATCTGTACCACCATCAGCTTTTCTTTTAGTTTCTTAGCCTTAGAGTCTATCTCATCACAGCAGTACCTGGCATATCTCAGTATTTCATCTAGGGGTTTAGTTTGCCAACAAATCGAGTGTTGCTGAATCATTAAACTAATATCCGGTCTCAGTCCCAGGACGAACTTGGACACAAATTGCCCTATGTCTTTTGGATCCATTACATCCAAGCCGCTATACTGTTTAAATGCCTTCAGCAATCTCTCGTAATATTCATGAACTGTCTCTTTGGGTTCCTGTCTTGTTCGATCTATTCTGACCCAATCTATGTCTTGCATTGGCACCTTCTCTTTCAGCCAAGTCATCACTCTCTCGTATTTTGCCATCACAATCTCGGACGGCCCATTAGTCTTGGCATCTCTCTCTGGCTCTGTTATGGGCCACTCAGCGCTAACCTTGCATGCTGTCCACAGGTCGCCTGGTACTACAATGTCAAACAGCGTGTTCAGATCTATCCAAAGGACCTTTGAGATTTTTACAAATCTCTCCACTTGCTTGTACCACTCCACTGGGCTTTCACGTAATTTGGGGAAAGAGGTGGTAAAAGCAGCTAAATCTCCCCTACTCCAAGGGACATGTACATAGTTCCCATTTGCCACTTCACGCAAAGGGTAAGCTTCTATTCCCTGCTGTCCTGGTGTCATACCAATCATGCTTCTCCTGCCGGTCCCTTTCTTGGACCACCTCTCTTCCCATTTATCTAGTGCTCTCCATGTCCTTATTCCAGTAATCAGTTCCCTTATGTGTGTTTTCAGCCCAATCGTTCTCCTCTCATCTAGGTCTCGATCTGAGTAATGTAGCCTGTGGTTACCCTGTAATGCCTTGGTTCTTGACAGATCCACCATATATTTGCCTGCTAGTTCGACTAACTTCTCATGGACTGCTCTCGCTTTTCGAGTAATGTCCTTTGCCATATACAGTATTTCATCCTGTTCATACATTTCCATTCTTTCTAAAGGCAGGGTACCATCTACCATGTCATCCAGATCTGACCTTAAACTGGAGACATCGAGTCTTTTGGCTTTTATCTCAGCTCGCAATATGTCTTTCGAAGGGGGTTCACTGGTCTCCCTACCATCCCAACTTCGAGCTCTGCGTTTGGGCTCGGGAGAGTTAATGGGTGGTCTCCCTCGCTCCCATCTCTCCAGGTCCCATGCTCGGCCATCCGATCTTGGAAGGTGATGGAACACGGGCCTGTTACCCCCACTCTCTCTCTGCCCACTCTCTTCTTCTTCTCTCCTCTCACCGCACATCTCTCTGTTATTTTCCCTCTGGTCGCTACACTCCCTTTGCCTCGTATCGCTCAGTATCCGATACGATCCTTCCTGGTTCCCCATATTCCCTGGGCTGCGCTCATTGCCGTCATCACAGGGACTATGGTGCGACCTCTCACAACTCCCATTCAGTTCTCTGGTGCCGGGCACACAGTGTGGACATTTAAAGCTGTTTCTGTACTCTTGCGCTCTCCTCTCCCCTTCACTGAGTATTGGGCGCGCCACCCCTTCACTCCCGGGGCCCCCGTTTTCCAGGTCTGTTCTACCTCCACTCCGGGCCCAATGGGTGACTCCCCTACTCCCTCTACAGTCCCACTCCGGGCTACTCTCCCCAGCCCCGCAGTGAGTCCGTGCTCTGCTGTCCTGACTTTCCCTTTCTGCTTCTGCAGCATTGATGCACTTTTGAGCCTTCACTGCCTCGTCCCACTGCTTCATGTACTCATTCAGCTCTTGAAAGGATTTTCGTCCAGATCCCCTCAAATCCATTGGCCATCTAGGGCCCCCAGGATCTCCTCCCGGGTCCCCTGCTGTGTGCATCGGTGTACTCCACTCTCTGGGTATCGGCATCTGACTTGGGGAATTAGTGGTATCGTTCCTCCTAGCCTTCTCTGCTCTTTCTCTGTCTTTCCGTACCCGTTCTTCCCCTCTTGCTCTTTCTTGGTCATATATCGATATTATAGGACCTATGGTAACAGGTACTTGTAGTGCATCTGGTAATGGGTAGGATGTGGCACTTTCCGTTTCCGGCGCTCTTTGTACCACAAACCTACCGACCACCTGCTGCACCTGACTAGGCTGGAGCAACTCTTTCTTTGGCTCAGGATCCCACTGTGAACTGGGAAGCGGTCTATGCTCTCCTGCAATGCCCCCCTTTTCTCCTTCAGTATTCTCGACCTCTCCCCCTGCTTTATTATATGGGGGTGGCCTGTCTGTCAGTAATCTGTTTATCAAGCTATCCTCTGTTTCGCTCTCATCATCTTCTTCTAGGGGGCTTTTATTTACTGGCGCCTCTAACACTGGGTACAGTTTATTTATTTCCAAATTATGCACTCTCCATCTTTTAGCATCCGCATCCCACCTGGCATCCTGTACTGCTCTTACCGATCGTTTCACCCTTTCTTGTCGTCTGTTCATATTCCTTTCATGCGCTGCCCTAAGCCATACATCGAGAGCTTCAAACTGGGTTGGTCTAGGCAAGGGTCTAATTGAGGTCATGACTGATTTTAATCGATGTAACACCTCTAATCTGAACGTCCCGTACTTCGGGAACGTCAGTTCCTCATTTCCTTCAGTAATCTTACTCCACTCTGATATCCACAGGATCGTATGCAACCCAACATTTACTGCCATATAACGAGCTGGCGTACCCTCCGGCGGGGCTTCTTCCCCTTCATACGATCCCCGCTTCTCTTTCTTAAACAACGCTTTCAACCATTTAAAACACTTCATAATTATGCGCACAAAATCCAGCCTCGCTACTCTGTTTACTTCCTGATGACAATCCACCAATCCTGTCGCGGCTTTGCTAGCTTGGCCTATCACAGCGCGGTCTTTCTCCTGTCGGCCAATCACGTCGCGACCCTGTGTGACGTGTTCGCTAGCTGGCCTATCACAGCGCGGTCTTTCTCCGGTCAGCCAATCTCTGCGCGACACCACCTGACGTCTCTTTTCTCCGCTTCGCAGCAGCACCCCTCCTTACTCAACTCGTCTCCCGGTTATGCATGCGTCCCATTCATACACCGAAAAATGACTACTTCCGACCAAGCGGTCACTTCTCTCGACTGTACGTCCACAGTCTATCTGTAATTGTCAACACAACTGACGAGATGTCTATCGTCCCTCTGATAGGTTGCTTACACACACAGTAACTTCCGACCAGCGTCCGTTACTCACGCACTCACTCTTACGTTCCCCCTATCTCGGTCTCTCGGGTGGTCAATGGTACCTCATGACCCCCTTCACACTAGTTGACAATTACTCTGGGTGTCCGATACACCCGAACCACTTAAGCTCTCCTTGAACTTAAGATTTCCACCGGTTGCGCGCGCTCACAACCTGTTCCACAGTCACTCTACAGACATTCAACTCCGCCAGACATTACAACATAGATACAATACAAAACACCGCAATCTAACACGCATAACCCTTTATACTCACTCTCAACCGATACTGCTGCTTTTTCTGTCTCACGTCATCCGGATCTTCATCTGCGGGCGGTTCTTCCGATCATCGATTTCTAGGGGCCTTGGGGTAAGCTAACCTGGCCTAGGTCACCGTCCTCAAGAAGGCAACCATCCTCTATAGCTACCAACTGAAAGGGCGAGATTTTGATCGATACCTTATATCTATTGATCCAAACCTCGATCTGGTCGACTAAACCTTTATTGCCTGTCTGTAAGGAAAGAAAGTGCACCTATTTCCAAGTTAGTTCACCCAAGAAAGGACTCTACTCTCAAAGATCACGGACAACTTCTAGTTTTCAAAAGTTTATTGTAAAGATATAATGAGCTGCAAATACAGGCATCTCAGAATGAGATTCACGAGATACACAGGTCCAATTACATACATGTGCTCTCGAAAAGCCCTCAGACGAGCGACAGAAATCACTAACACAAGTTCTAAAAATAGCAAAGCTATCAGCATAGACGCATATCTCTCCTTCATTTAGGTTGGAGGAAAAAAACACACAGGTTAGGCGTCCCTACCCTGTTCTAGATGGTATCCCTACTTAACCAAATCCCAACCTAACAAAGGTGTCAGCAGTGAATGACCCCCAAGGGAAGTCACTCACTCTAAGTCTCTTGGTGAAAACCTAAAGTTCTCCAGTCATGACCCCTCTCTGCCTACCCATCCACTCTCTTAGGGGTCCTCAGGTCTCTGCTCTAACTCCACCCAGGGGTGCTGTCCCTAATACAAAACAGTCAACAACCTTTGAGACGCCTCTTGTGGAACGCCCCTCACGTGGTGCAACTTCAGGCTTTTTCCATGATGCTTTGTATTGGGCCTCAGACGTTAGAGTTGACCTTGCTTCTCAGATTCTCCTCCGGCCCGCTGATACCCCTTAAACATTCCAAAACCCTCCTCCATGTCTGGGCCGTCTACTGAACAGACCTCTATTCATTCATTTATAATTGGATCCCCCCTTTCCTGTTGCAGACAGATATCTGCCGCCAAGAACCCAACTCTCATAAACTTCTAAAAAGGCTTGCAACATTTCTCAGCCCAGACATGTACGTGTAAATCAATGCTAAAACATTTCAGGCCTACAATATTTCTCATTATGATTATAGCATTCAACTTCTTCATTTAATTAAAACATGTTAATACTCTTATTCTATTATTAAGTAAACAATTCTATAAATCATGGCCTATTTAATGCAATGACCAAAAACCTTAAAACAATCTGTGTCGTGAAAAGAACCACCTTCCCTTTCCCTCCAGCTCTGGCCCTGAGGCCTACCACGTTCTGCGTTTTACCGCATACCATCTTATGTTTTAGCAGCTTCACGACATGGATTCAAAATAATCACGTCTAATAAAATCATATAATGTCACACATTTCTGTATTAGTTCCACACCTACTTAAATCTCTACATTAGCTATACATTTAGGATATAATTGCAGATACTATTAGCACTCATGGCATTTCTCATCATGACTTGTGCTTATTACAGGTAAGTGTGATGTACTCATACATTTATCAGTTTGCGCTCTCTCAGCTGCATGTTATTCCCCTAAAAGGCAGAACACGTGATACATATTTCACTTTATAAATTCCAAGAACCTCGTTACCGGATTTTATTGGGTACAATAATTATTACATCTGACCCAGGCTACTTGTAAGCCAGCCCTAAGTGTTTATTTAACAACATAAATATGTTTGAAGACACATGTGTGTACAAATGCACACAGACTGTGCTGTGTCTATATTCGGATTGCCTCTTTTTGGGCTTCCGAAGTATCTGCCCTGAGGTTGTGATGCTCCAGGGTGCAGAACCTCAGCACAAAAAGTCTGTGTGCCTTTTAGTGAATGCCTATGGTTGCATATGTAATCCCATTATTGTGTGTGTGCGACTGTGTGTGTGTTTAGTTGTGCTGGCAGATATGTTCCTGGATGGGTGAGAGAAGTGTCAATTAGAAGGGCTAAGACTGGATGGATGAGAAAGTAGTTAAATGAGTGCATGGTTATGTGAGTGGCGGAATGAATGAATAAATGGTTGAATGGGTGAGTGAAAGAATAATTGTATGAGTGAATGAATGAGTGGGTGAATGAATGGTTGAGGGAATGAGTGGGTAAATAGTTTGATGAAATTGGTAAACCAAATTTTCCACTTTGCTTGCTTAAGCACATTCAGCTGCTGAGATCTTTGCCCAATTACACATTCAGGAGACAGACTGGTAGTTACTGGATTTACTTATGTATCAATTGTATTTTTAGAAGTGTAAGTGCTTCCTATATTTGACAAAAAATACATTTGCAGATATGGGTCAAGAGGAATTGACTCAGATAAAAGGGCCAGGGCAAAATATTCAGAAACAAAGGCAGGCTGAGCATGCATAAATACCAAGGTTCAGGGTGTGCCTGCATTGCACAGCATGCCCAATATCATTGAAGCATGGCCTGCAGATGAACTTCTAGGACTTGAATCATCTGAAGAAGTGTGCAGAATGCCAGTCTGAAGAATCTTTCAGAACAGATATTGTACTGAATATAATTGCATTTATGTAGCGCTTATTACTTCTGATGAGACACTAACAGCCTGATTCATCATTCTACCATTTTGCGAGCCCCTAATAGCGAATCATAAGGAATCGCTATTAAGGACTTGCAAAACGGTATTCATGTAGGAATTGCAAAAAATATTGCGATTCCTACATGTTCCTTATTTGCGATTAGCAAATTGCTAATCGCAAATAAGGAATAACTCCCCATGCATTCCTATGGGCCTACAGGCCCATAGGAATGAATGGGGAGTTATTCTTTATTTGCGATTAGCAATTAGCTAATCGCAAATAAGGATGCGATTTCAAGGGTGCAGGGGTGTCCAAAGGACACCCTGTAGCACCCCTGAAATGTAATCTACATTGGTGTTGCGCACACACATGTCCAAAGGACATGTGTGTGTGTAACATGCAACTTAGAAAAATGCATTTAGATGCATTTTTCTAAGTTTTTGCTATTTACCGAGAGGCCTGACCTCTCGGTAAATAGCGGCCCAAAATTGCAATTTCGCAATTTTAAAATGATTCATGAATTGCATTTAAGGAATCTCAAAAAGAGATTCCTTAAATGCAATTCTTCGCAAATGTGCGAATTCTTTAATAGCGAATTTTGCATTTGGGATGATGAATCCCAAATGCAAAAATTGCACTCGCAAAAGGCAAGATTCTGAGAATCTTGCCCTTTGCGAGTGCAATTTAGCTTGATGAATCAGGCTGTTAAGCACTTTACAGTGAGTTGTGTGGTACTCTGAACCAAAGAGGTCTTTGGTTGTTGTTGGTCATTGGGATTAGTCTTTTGCTCTCAAGGAAACCTTCCATGCATTTATTCTACTTTCCTTGTGGTAGATTAGATTAATAAGAGTTAGATGTGAACATTAGTGGGGAGAATGTGAGTTCAAGCAAACCATTGGTGGGACGAATAGATAGACTTGTTAGGATTAGGTATTGTTAGGTTGCTGGGATATGCTTTTCCAAGAAGGAGAGGTTGGGATCCTTGAAATGAGGTTAGGGGGATTTGTAGAAATAAAACAAAGAGATTAAGTCAGATGAGCATGTGAATTGGAGACATGCAGAAATATATAATACATAAATCAAATTGTGCTGTTTTCAACTGAATAAAAGAAAAAAAGACTTTGGCTATAGCAAATCTGTTTCAGTAAGTGAATACAGCAATACAAAAGTCTATACCTTTTAAATATTAATTTTCTGTTACTTACCTTTCTGTCAAGTTGTTCTTGAGTTTCCAAGATGACTGTAGATTTTTAGTCACACGTATCGGTTCAAGTAGAGAACTTCAGAGACTGGAGACAAGCAGCTGAATGATGTCCTGCCGGCCCAAATCCTGTGGTACCAAAATATATTTTACACTTGTCGGTGGAGGTCCTGTGAGAACCAGATCAGATCCCTGATTTCTTTCATGTAGACACTGGAAGTCAGTGTACCTTCCTACGAGCTAGAGAACAATGTGCTCTCCTCTAGGAATTATCACTGACATATTAATGTGTCTGTCAGACTGGGTAGAGTGAAATATGCCACCCAATGTTTTGACTGATGGCTGAAGAGAGATGGTGAAGTGATGAAGTTTGATCCAGTGGTGAAACTTTTGCATGGAGCCTTGTACGTGGAATTTGTTACGGGTCCCATTTCAACTCTACCATGGACGTCATTTAGGGGTTGGCAGGAGTTGTGGCTGTGACCCTGGCTTCCCTGATGCGTCCCCGGGAATTTGCTATATGACCCCTGGCTTCCACATGTCAAAATCAGTGCCAAGAACTTATGGACAGGTCACTCTTGTGCCCTTTTTTATTATAATAACAGGGAATAATAATCTATTATTCACTATTAGTGTAATAGACATTTGAACAACAGAACCCGTAATAAGACCTGCAGTGGCAGCTGGGGTAGGTAAAAACATGATTTTAAATGTATGCTGTGTGCGTGGTTGTAGTTCAAAGTATTTTGGTGACTGTCAATATGTGTGGGCATCTACATCTTGGTGAGCATGAGGGAGTGAAAGTTAATAAAAGTCACTGACAGGTATTGAGTGAGAAAGAGTGTGAATGGATGTCAGTAAATTAGTATGACTGAGTCAGAGTGGGTGACAGTGAGTAAGTGAGTGTAAGAGTGACAGCAAGTGGGTGATAGTGGGTGACTGTGAGTGAATAAAAATGAACATGAGGGGGTCTTGGAAAGTCTGAGAGGGAATGAGTGAGTCAGAGTGACTGACAATAAGCTAAAAGGAGTTAGATTAAAAATGAGCACAAGTGAGTGTAAATGAGAAAGTATGGGTGAGTGAGAGTGAGAATAAATGTGAGTGAATGCAATTGACAATGAGTGACCATGAATAAATGAGTTAGAGTAAGTGTGAGTGATTGGAGGTGTGGGAGGGATATTGAGATTGAGTGCAAGTGATGTGACTGTGTAAGTGTGAGTGAGTCAGAGTAAGAATGAGTCTAAGTGTGAGTGAGCGAGAATGTCCGAGTGATAGTGTGTGAGAGTAAGAGTGTGAATGAATGAGTGTGATTAAGTGGGAGTTAGTGAATACACACATGCGTGATATGAATGTGGTGTTATGCTTTCAAGTATGCTATTAGCCCTGGCATGCTGAAGTTAATTTGTGGCTTATAGAGACTTCTATGGCAAAATAATAGCACTCGCATCCTGGAGGCAGTTCTTCATGTGAAATGCACCTGTGAAAAAATACTGGCACAGGCATACTGGAAGTTATGTTTAGGATACCCAGGGTAAAATCCTGGTACTGGCATGCTAAAGGTAATTCTTGGCCTAAGGTGCCCCTATGGAAAAATGCTGGTACTGACATACCTAAGAAAACCCCTGGCATGGGGGCATATGATGTCACTTCCTGTGATGTCATTAAGGTCAAATGGCATATGATATCATACCCCTTGCATTTTGGTGAACCGATCTCCATGTTAAGGAATGTGTATGAATGAAGGCAATGTCCTTTTTCAGGAAGTGAATATGTTTAAAAGTGCCTGGGTGCTATCTGCATCATTATGGAATGATACTTCAACCACCATTGTTCATGTAATTGTAAGACCTAAATGTTGAAAAGTGCAGTCTTGAATGTGATTCCTTGTGGCTAAAGGATCAAGTAGTCCTAGGGGAAAAGGCAAAGCCTACTATGTTAGCTGTATTTATGAGGTGTGAAGTTAAAGGGTGTCAGGTGTGTGTCATTTGGGTCATGTGTTTAGTTTTTCTTATTCCATTCCTTTCAGATATCTTCATCTTTGAGGCTGAGGTCACCATCTCCTTGGCAGAGGTTCCATTCTGCATGTAGAGACTCAAGTAGAGAGACCATAAGACTTAGCCACAAAGTTTTTTATAATAACTTTATGGTCATAAGTACCACGGTATGAGGCTCCACACTCTGATAGTAGGTCTGCACCTAGGTGTAAATCTACAGCAGAAACAGTGAACATCAAAACAAACTGTAGACTTACGCCTACGCATATTAATAAATGGACTGGTGAAGAAATATACATGTGTATATATATCTTTGTGATATATGGCCCTTATATTAAAAATACATACGAAACAAATGTTTTCTGTCTCAGAGCTATGGTGACATTTACAGTTGTCTTTTTGGTTCATGATGTCACCAGAGCACCACAAAGGCAATAAAGGACATGATATTTGAGGACGTTTTTTTTATTTTTTTATTTCTCAAATTGCTTTTTAAAATGGAGGCTTGTCATGGAAGCCACTTTTTAATGTTGAATTATGAAAGTTATATTGAGCACATGATGTGCATTTGCATATGATGTGATGCAGCGGTCCCCAAACTGTGGTCCGCAGACCCCAAGGGGTCCGTGAAGCAAATAATCACTACAACGTTCCTTATATAACTAGCAATTTTCAGGCAACAATAAAAGTGTCAAGATAACTCCGGTGATTAATGTACCTGCTGGAGAGAGATGGGTGCTTTGGCTCATCTATGATAGTGAGATGGTTAATATGCCCGCTGCAAAAGATTGTGTACCATACGTTTTACAGAACAGTATTTTATGTGAATAGCTCAGTAGGTTACTGCTTTTGTCACAGAGATTCTTTGGCTACCGTGCAGTTCATAAATTACAATTGTAATCTAGACAAGTGAGCTATGAACTGCCATCAAAGAGCTGCTATACAAACTGCATGGTACAAGTTAGTAAGTTATGGTTTCTCCCAGTCTTTCAATATCCTGATGCTGCTAAAAAAGGTTTGTTTGGGTAGAAATACATTCTTATTATTAAAGTCAATGCTAAACACCGAGTTTGTAAGGTGAATCCTGAGTTTGTGCTTCTCCAGATCAAGCACTCATAAAAAATGCCTCCCAGTATGGATGACATGTAAATCCTACACCTTGTAATCCACTATGCCTTATGTAACATTTTCTATGCACTGATTTACACATGTATGATTCATTCTCTCTGTATGTGTGTGATGTAAAGTGCTTTGACCCCCTACACTGGTGTAAGAGGTGCTATACAACAAATGAAATTGAGGGCTATGGTGAGATGAGAGGCACTGTTGGAGGGTGATAGTGAGACAATCATCGACGAGCACCAAAAAAGATTGTCATATCCTGGTGCACAGTAAGGTCATCATATAAGATGCTTTAAAAGCTAATCCAATTAAATATAGAATGATAAATGTGTTGTAGAATGCTCAATTGTTCTCCGAATTTTCTTGGGGGGGGAGAGTCCTCCAACGCTCCCCTTTGCATATTTGTTCATGCTTGAAATTTAAAACGGACAAATTGCTTGGGGGTCCCAAGTTTCCAGTAGTAACTCAGTGGGTGATTCTCAGGAGTCAAAAGGTTGGGAACCACAGCTGTGATGAATGAAAACATATGCAATCGCATGGTACTATAGATGAATGAATGTTTAAGGTTCTATTTATGTGTATTGGACTTTTAACATGAGAACCATTATAAGGGATGCCATGAAAATGAGTAAAATTTCACTGTGTAAGGTAATCTTTTTAGAATAAGATGCATTGTGCAGCAAACACCCATTAAAGTTGAATGATTACTTAAAGGCTTTCTATGACAACAATGATTTTGGAATCAGTGGGAATGTGTGAAAAACGGCCGCATTGTGGTATAGGGGTCAGTAATATAGACATAAATTGAAATCATTGGCTGTAAATTAACCTAGAAATCAAAGAGATGAGAGCATGGAGCTCCTGCCTCAGTACTGCAAACAAATTGATCTCTATGTCTTCTTTCCTTTTCTTACAGGCAACCAGATACATGGAGCTCATACCTAAAGACATGCAGCCTTTGGCAGGCACCAAGGGGGCTTACTTCCGTCGCAGGCAACTCGCCAGACAGCTTCCAATTTATGATCAGGACCCTTCCTACTGCCACAACTTATCAGAGAGTGAATGGAAGTCAATGGAAGAGTTTGTAAAAACATTTAAAAGCGAAGCCATGGGAGTTGGAGAGGTAGCACATCCAGGTCAAAGCCCCCATCCGAAGGAAGCAGGGAAGGAGCAGGAGAAAGATTCTTCAACCAGCAGCAAAACAGCGGATTCCACCAATGGCACTGGGACCGACACACAAGAGAAGGGGGAATATGTGAGTACAGGACAGTCTTTGCTCTTCCAGAATAACATCACCTGGTTCATGACATCTATGTTACAAAATGAACCCGAGGGCCTGGGGTTAGATACTTTCAAGGTCATTCTAAATATCCTTCATCAATCTTGACCTTATCTCACCACAGTGGTATAGTTTGGATTGTGGCGTGAGAGAGTGTTTTAATGAGGGAGGTCTGGGTGGCATAACACCAGGTACAGGTTATTTTTAAACAATCAGCTGGGGTCAGGAGGGTGTTTTATGGGTGACATTGCAGGGTACCAGGACACCAGGTCTATTGTATGTTTTTGGTAGAGCAGTGTTTCTATCAGGTGAGTGACATGACATCTCGTCAATGTGTTTTAAAGTGTTTTTAAAACTACATTTGGTTGCAATGGGCTGGAAGAGCTGCAGACATTATGCACATGAATTCTCCATGACTCCTCTTCCTCTGCACAGAATGAGACTTATTCATTGTATCAGCTGCACAAGAAAAAAAGATTCGCGAGCCATAACTAACCTTACATTGGGTAGCTCTCATTAACAAGGATCTATACATCATAGTTACATCAACTCGACAACTCAACTGTTACTTTTGTTATTTATTTGATGTACTTGGAACCTCTTGGTTGGTAACAACTGCACTATTGACAATCACCCATCTCTAATTCGATATGGAGGTAATAATAATGTTGGTGTCGTTTCCCAGAGTCTGTAGAACAGTGGCAGACTCAGGGACGGGGAGTAACCCAATCCATACATATGTGTAATAGTTCAGCTCCGGCAACGCACATGAAGCAGGGACCATCCAGAAGCAAACATGGCTGCAAATGGATTAAAGATAAAACAAAAATGTCCAAAAATAGGAGAAAAGCTTACTTGGGAATTGAAATTCTCTAACAAGTTGAATTTCAGTCTGTTAGAAATGGGGTTTCTGGTTGGCTGAGGCATGTATCCAAGCCAGCAGAATCTACCACTCTAGCAGGGGTAAGCTACATACACATCTTGGATAACCTGTGCTCACCTTCTGGTAGCTTGTCATACAGCAGGCATGTCAAAAAAAGAAATGTGTAAAGTATTTGTGCAGCACCCGCACACAGTAACACAAGAACTACACCACAAAAAGACTCCAAACAGGTTTATAAAAGTAGATTTTTATATTATGAGCATATTAAGGCAAACACAATAAAAATCCAATGTATACTTTTCAAAATATGAGCGCTCAAAGTATGCAGGTAAAAATACAGTGCTTAAAGTTCTGAGTGCTGAAAGAATACTTGCGGCTTTGTAGGTTTGTAGGTTATTAACGGTCACATCGACTGGGTCGCATTAAGTTCGATCCAAGCAGAGGATCGTTAGATATGTGACTGAAAAATAGTACCTGTTAATTAGTGCCCAACAATCAAGAGCACGGAAGATCCTTAACAGGTCCCCAGAGAACAGTACACTGAGTAAGATTCATCCCCCCCTGCGAGGAGCTCAGGACAGCTGACATGGACCACATGGCCCGTTCTCACACAGTAACTGCTCGTATGAGGCAGCTGGGTTGGGGGAGAGGCATTGATGAACTCGGGGATGGAGCTTTCAAGGCTACAACCTCCACTCTCAGGTGAGTGCTGGGGCTTCGATGAGTCATGCTGACCCAGTTTTCAGGTGGCGCGGAACATCAAGAGCAGCTGCGATGGCCTTTCCCCAGCAGAGTAATTGGCAGGGCAAGACGTTGCCCAGACTAGATTCCAGCACAGAAATGCGGTTGTTTGGAATAACACACTGCCACCAATCTGGACTCTGCCACACTCGCAAGGGAAGTGTTTGTTGAAGTAAACATGGAGCACTGAGCCCAGCTGGTGATCGGGCAAGCACTGAGTTTCACTATTAGGATTTGTTGTTGATGCAGAGTGGCGTGCTGATTGTCAAAGCATGGGACGTTTCTCTTGTGCACATGATGCACTGGTTCTCATGGCACAGGCTTCTGCAGTAGTGTAGTAAAAGTGACCACAAAGCCTTTGATGTCCCTGCGACTTCAAGAACAGGGGGCAAGCCAACAAGACATTGGAAAGCACTTTAAATGTACCACAGCAAAAAGGTATCAAAGTGGCAGTACCTCCTTCAGCACAGCAAGCAGCAAGCAGCAGGCTAACACAGCAGTGCAGTTAGCAGAGTGGCAGTCCATCCTGGCAGCACAGCAGTCCTTTAGGCAATGTGTAGCGGTAGATCAAGCAGTGTCTGGTTACATGTCCAAAGAGTGTCATCCTTAGGGGGGTCAGAGACCCAGTACTTATACCCAAAAGTGCCTTTGATTTAGGGGTGACTTCAAAGGAGCTCACTGAGGTGCACAACGATCCCTTTCAACCCAGTCCTGTTTGCCAGCCAATCTGTAGGGGGTAATCACCCCTTTGTATGTGGACAGGACACTACCTATTGAAGTGTAAGCGTCAGCCCTTCCCATTCCTCCCTGCTCAGGGAGAGCCATCAGAATGCAGATGTAGGCAGATGAAGTTGAGAGTCCTGTGTTGTGGCTGTCCAGAGGGTGTTGTACGGTTTCCAATTTCCAGTAGGAACTGCACATTTGTTTGGCAATGTAAACATTAGGATTGGTGCCTGCCAGACTGATTCTATGCACACCCTCATGATATGTTGTCCTCTATGCCAGCTAGCTCACAGTCATTCATGCTGTCTCAGGGAGATACAAAAAAAAATACCAAAAGTTTTTTTATATTAATTGAAACATCATGCTTCTTGCATAAAATATATGCATTGCAATGATCAATAGACAGAAACAGATAAAAGTGATTAGTAATATGAGGACGGTGAAGAAAATTAACAATTCCACCATCATGCTAAAACAGTATATATAGAATATGTGATATTTCTCAACAAAATGCAACAAAAAATGTATTAATATATAATAACAATAAAAACAATACTCAAATATTAATTAAATACTTCATTAAAAAAATATATATATCTACACATTTCACCACTTTAAGAATAATTATAAAATAATAAATGTATTAATAAACTTAAGTATAACTTACCTTATATGTAGTAAAGACATACATTCTAATGGTCAATGTATTGTAAATAGTATGCGTTGTCAAAACATGTGTTGTAATGTATGATGTGTTGTAATGGCCTGCGGGTTGAAAGCATGCATTGTAAAAAATGTGTTGTAATTGATATTTATCGTGTATATATGCTGGCATAAAAGTACTGAGCATAGTGTCCTCCTACTATGTGTTCCCAAATCTTGGGTGTGTGATTGATCTGCGAAGAATCCCCTATTGGATAATCTTTACTCGAAGGCAAGGTGTGTAGGTCCCTGTCTTGTTTACAGGTTGGGCATCCTTCCTCACAGAGGGCAAAACAGAAACCAGCAAAGCCGAAACACCAACACAGCAACAATGCCACAAGTGACAGCTGAGTGCGCCTATAATTTGAGCATGGAAGTGTGTGTGTATTTACAGCAATAGCATCCATGCTTCTGTGTTGATGCTTCAGCTGAGCTGACATTGTTTATTGTCTCTTTGATAGCAACGTCACCTCGTGAACGAAATAACAAATGACATTTGCACAATGAGTGTCAAGGCCTTGTACGTAATGTTCAAGGTGTTGTGATAGTGTACTTGCGAGGTAGTTTTGTAAGCATTGTGGTTTCGGAAAAACTAACCCTGCACTGTCATGCAAGCAAATGTGTGTCAAAAGTCATCGTGTGAAAGAGAAGGCGAATTACAAAAGCCAAACTGAGCCACATGACAAGGGAATGCGCAAATATTGTTATCGCCCAGCCCAGATGTGTATTGGAGACAGGCTGTGAGGCACACAGAGCAGTAAGTGCAGAGAAATGTCCAATTTATAAAAGTGGTATTTCTAAACTAGTAATGTTAAATCCAACTTTACCGGTAAGGAGAATTTATCATTACCAATCCAAAGATATAAAACATGAAAAAGCTGCTCCTTTCTGATCAGGATTTGCTACTTAAAAAGGTATAAGGGAATTCCGAATGCTAACGTATGAGAGGGGCAGGCTTCACAGTGGCCTCATAGTTGTGAAAACAAATTTACCTGTTTGTCACTATCTGGTCAAATAAAGCATCACAGTACATTTCCAACCTTTTACTTACATAGCGCCCTCCCCTTAAGAGTTAACTAGGGTCTACCTTAGGAGTGACTTATATGTAATAAAAGGAGAGTTTAAGACTTGGAAAGTAGTTTTAAATGCCAAGTTGAAGTGGCGGTAAATGATAATCACAGGCATTGCAGTAGCAGGCCTGAGACAGATCTAGAAAGGCTACTTCTGTGAGTGCCACAAGTAGTGCTGCAGCCCACTAGTAGCATTTAACTTACAGGCCCTGAGTATATGGTAAGCCTCTTTACATGCACTTTAGCAACTGTCAGCAATGGTAAAGTGCCCAGAGTACCAAAACCAACAAAAAGAGAAGGAGGAAAGCAAAACATTTGAGGTGACCGTTCAGAGAGGGCCATTTTCCGACACAGTCTAAATGGAAGGGATAGAAAAATGTTCCCTCTAAAAAAATGTAAGACCAAATGTTTAATTGGAAGTCCTCAGTACATAAAAGAAAACACTCCCATTGGCCCAGTACAGAGGCATTTGTTTTTCCTACCAGTGGTCTTCAAATGTTGTGTGATCAATCACTGCACTTTCTCTTAATAAATTAATCAGGGACCCACCCACAGATACTGCTCTTTAACCTAATAAATTAGTAAGGGACCACCCACAAAATACATTGATAGTGTTTTTTTTAGAATTGTTATGGAAATGCAAAATTTTTCCGGTGCACTCAAAAAAGAGGATTGTGATCATGTCCCACAAGAAATGTAGAAAGACTATTACTCAATACTGCTTTCCAGTTTATTTTAATGAATACATGCTGTGTAAAACATTTCAAGTGAAAACAGAGAATGGCATCAGGACAGAAAAGTCCAAAAACTATGCTTTGTATGTTTCTTTCCTTTAATATTTCTGTACATGAAACATGATATATAATGTGCACTGAGGGATTTGAAGCATCCAAGAAACCTTTTGTGGTGGAGGAGGAGGAACAGGTCGAAATTTATTTCCCAAGAAATATTGACCAAACTTGATGTCCATGGCTAACTTTCATTTTCTGACAATGACTTGTTTACGATTCAAACCATTCCAATGTTGTTCACTTTTCCCTAATGGAAGCATATTTTGTCATGTCCATTTCCATTTTGCTATCGGTTTACAGAGATACTTTTGCCTTGCTTCAGCCAAGCATCATCCACATTCCCTTGAGAAACCCTTTGCACCTCCCAGAATCCCACCCAATAATGTGAAGGCTACTCTGCTATGCTCTTGTGATAGACTTTAAAGAATGTAGGGCTCAATTCACAAAGTAATCTGAGACAAAATCCTAACTTTACGACTTTTGGTATTCACGGAAGGCATTTAGGAGTACTAAAGTTAGGATTTTGTCTCAGTCAATCTTAAGTTTTAGTCTTAAATTAAACTTAAGACAAACTTAAGTTTAACTGAGACAAAATCCTAACTTTACCACTAGGATTTTGTGTTAGTTAAACTTAAGTTTGTCTTAAGTTTAACTTAAGACCTTAAGTCGTAAAGTTAGGATTTTGTCTCAAATTACTTTTGTGAATCAGGCCCACTGTCTTTCACTGTACCCCAAGAAAGTAGGCAACATCAACTTTCAAAAGAAGCCCTAACACCTGCCTTTCGTGGTTTCTCTGTGCCAAGGTGAAGTTGGCACAATGGGTGAAGACTGAGTTAAATCTGGCTTCAGGGCTCCATGGTTTCAGTTTGCTGGTAGGCACATGAAGGCAAGGCGCGCAGGTCACCCGACTATAATAATTTTACCATATGACATTTGGGCCCAGAAATTCAATTTACCTTATTTATTGATCGGGTAACCTACACTCTACTACCAGTAACCCAGTTAATTCCTGTTTTATTTCCAATGTACCCGATTTACCAATCCTCGTCACGGGTACCTATGATCACAATGGATCAGGGAGCTAGCTGTAAAAGATAAACAGTTCACCAAAATACAATAACATTTATTATATTTACACTCTTTATAATAACCACAGACTCAGGAAGTTTTGAAAACCTTTATCTAGTCTTCATCAAGATCAGAAAGCAAGAAATTCACAGTGAGTAGACTATCAATAACCAAGATCATAAAAAGTGAACCATTTAGAAGTCTAAAGGGAAGGTAAGAACAGGGAACATTCTATAATAAACTCGTAGAAGTTTAATTAGGGAAGTGGTTCTAAAGGACGGGAACATAAGGAGCATACTAAATAGTCACAGTTTATGGTTTCCTACAGGATGGGTAAGAAAAGGGAACACGCTAAAATTCAGAAATGACTTTTCGGGCTCAGTAAAGGTAAAGTAAAGAGAAGGAACATCTATTTTATTCGGAGACAGTACTTTAATATTCAACCTATAAGGTAAGGGAAAAATGGAACATGCTAATAAAAGGCACTTTCACGATTTCAGAAATTGTCAGAAAGGGAAAGGTAAGAAAAGGAACATATGCAATTACGATTTTAGCAAGATTTCAGTAAAGGATAAAGAGAAAGGACGCAAGTGTGTTTCCCTCACAGATTTATATTTACCTAGAACAGTGTGGAGACCAACCCTGGCCACGGGTCAGTTAAGGACAGAAGGAACCCCAAGGACTGCAGTCGCCAGTAGGCCAGCAGGTGCAGAATGGAAGCCCAGGACAAGAAAACCAGATTAGGATCAGGACAGGACCACCAAAGTTGAGACCAGTACCCGCAGTTCAGTTGCAACGCCTGCACTACCCCTTCTCTGTAGCTATCAGTCAAAACCCCGATTGGGTTCTCGAATTCCCCAGCAAAGTGCTTCGCCAGCACTTAAGGTTCTCAAAACCCAGAATGGGTCTGTGAGTCAGTCTGACAGAGTGCTCCCCAGCACCTCTGTTTCTCGATCAGCTATTGAGTGCGTTGGGTCAGTGACAGGTCAGCTATTCAGACAAGTTGGACAATTTCCCTAGCTAAACCCAGGCTAGTTATACTGTTTTCGGGTCAGTGTACCACCCCCCAAATGTTGCAAGTGTAAGAATCCCTAATTTCGATTGGTCAAAAGAAAGGACAGGTCATCACACCAACTAGGATTTGACTTTCTCAAGCCCTAATTTACATCTTTTGGGACCGCCCTTTGAATTTGGGGTTCCCATGACATGCTTTCTACACAAAACAATGGTGAGTCTAACAAATATTACAATGTATTTCATTTAATACAATTCAGCTTCTTCTACTAGGCGAAGGTGCATCTTCCCAGGCACATCTTGGCTGAGACCTCTGGGTTGGCGCCCGTTCAATGTCACAGAGTTCATCCTCTGGTGAAAGACTGTCATGCGCAGAAAGGCAGTTCAACATGGAGTATTCCCATCCCTCAGGCCCAAGGATTACGATACATAAAAAGTAAAGGAAAGCAATTTAGAACACAGGAATAAATGATTTCACTGTATACCAGGAATACCTATATAACTCCCATTACTTTATAATAACTATAGCATTAGGATTACTGCATGACAAACAGTAAAGCGAAAGCAACAATACAAGCATCAGGCATGTGAGGACACAAAGCGTCCACCTTAAGTCTAGTGCGCAAGTGCAAAAGATTTCCCACCAGAAATGCGAGTACGTCACGTCACGTGAGTGTGACCGACGCATGAGCAGAAGAAATTCCCACGTAGCAGCAGCCATTTTAGGTTGCAAGCGTATTAGGTTTAGTAAACACATATGCAAGCGTCTCTGGGACACCCAAATGTAAGAATAAAGGGGAAATTAATAAGACAAACAGGTTGATTTAGTTCATTAAGGTTATTCGAGGTTCTTGAATTCAAGCAAGTCGCTGTACGTGCGAATCCTTGCTCCATCAGGCACATGAAGGCAAGGGGGCTGGCAGCCCAAGGGAATCACGTTTTTTAAACAGTTGTGTTTCTATTGGCCAATGTGTCTTGAGTAGGTTGCATTGCATCAATGCGAATATTTCCCTAAGGTATCCTAAACTTGTCTTAATACCAAAGTGATCACACAAACCTATGTAATAGTTTGTTTCAGGCCACTTTTAAGTTTTGCAGGCTACTTTTTATAATTTCCGATTTTTAAACGTTTGTGCTTAATGAAAATATTATCTGCATCCTATACTCTCATTCTCACTGCACTTCAAAAAGGAAACCACTGGCTCAGATGGGATTTGAAATAGGCAAGGCTTCTTTCGTCAAAGCAGGTATACAAACATTGTCATCTTCCCATTTAAGGCTAGGAGCTCATCCTAGACACGGACATGCACATCTAGTGGATTCATCCCAAGAGGAGCCATCACAATATTCAAGGGGAGTCACAATAGCTGTTGTATATTTACTGAACGTTTGCTTTTAGGTAATATGTTACAACCGTAAAATGCATACTTACAAACATCATCTTTCTCTATCTAATGTGTTATTCTCTGCAGAGGTTTCATGCATCTTTGACATTTTACAGAGGTACCTGCCACTACTGGGGAAAAACATTTTATATTTTAATTAAAGATGGAGGGGTATTGCATCATGTATAGCCCCAAACCCAGCTATTCACAATACTATAGGTATTTTGCTATTTACTGGCCCCATTTTTCAATTCTGTAATGCCTTTCCGAATTACAAAATGGGTTTGCTGGATCATTGTAAATCCCAATTAAGAAGGGGGATCAAAGGGGTATTTGCTCCCAATTTGAATCACAATTAACAGTAGCGGCTTGCCCTCTGCCAAAGTGGCGGGCGGGCCGGAGGAGGGAGGTTGGGAGGGGATGTTCGGGGAGCGAAATAAAAGTAAGTAAATAAAAAATGTACCTTATCGCCGCCACAGGTTTCCCCACATTGCACTCTTCCTGCTTCTGGCCCTGGGCACAGGCTCGCAGCTTGCCCTACTGCCAATCCTGAAGCTGCTCTCACATGAGAGCAGCTTCAGGATTGGCCTGAGCGCCGGCAACTTGTGCTCCCAGGCAGACTGGGAGCCTGTACCTGCTTTCTCTCCAGCCCCAGCAACGTAGCTGCAGCCAAACTGCACGGGAGGATATTTATTGGGATTCGAGGCTTTGGGGCCCTTCCTTGATAACCCATCACTATTTTAGATCTGTCTGGTCCAAGGTTCCTTGCACTCAGGAATGTAGGCCTTCTAGTACCAATGCTGGATTGCACTAGAATATCGAGCATAGGAATATTGTGATACCTACATATCGCAGACAGAATATCGATGGACAAAATATCGAAAGGTAAGTGCATACATAGTAAGTATAGATTTACTATTCCTAACTTCACATCATTAAACTTGAAAAAAAAAAAAAATATATATATATATATATATATATATATATATATATATATATATATATATATATTGTGTGAGCAAGGCAGGAAGTGCCAAAACGCGTAGCAGTGGAGACTTCAATAAACACAAAACAGATTGTTTGACTCAGCTCCTGTGTCAGTGTCCTATTATTTAACAAAGGAGTCTCGGAGTGTATATACATATAAGACAAAACCCACAAGGATCTAAATCAGTGGAGACAAATGGGTTTATTGAGCAAACAAGAACATGCTTTCCTGAAAAATGAATTCCCTGTCACACCTTTCTTCTACCTAATTCCAAAAATCCACAAACTTATATCTCCGGTACCAGGGCGACCCATCATTTCTGCCCAGGGGAGTTTGTTAGAATCTATCTCCAGATATGTGGATGAATTCTTGCATGAATATGTAGAGGCCTTGCCATCTTTCATCAAGGACACTGGCCATTTCCTGTCTAAAATTAATGGCATCAATTGGAAGGGCGACTATGTACTCATCGCTTTAGACATTAATTCATTATACACTAGTATCTCCCATGCGGATGGACTGAATGCAGTTGGATACTATTTGAGCAAACGTAGTATCTCTTACAGTCATCATAGTACTATGTTGTTGAAAATGTTAGAACTGTGTCTCAATAATAATTTCTTTCTGTATAACAGGGAGGTTTATCAGCAATTGAGAGGAGTGGCAATGGGGGCATGCTTCTCTCCTACCTATGCATGTTTACATGTAGGGTGGTGGGAGGAGCATGTCCTCAAAAGCACACTCGATGAATTTTTCCCTAATTGTATGATACACTACTGGAGATTTATTGATGACATCTGCATGATTTGGAGGGGTTCAGTGGAATCAGCGAATGAATTTGTCGACAAGATCAATTGTAATAGTCTGAACCTATGTTTCACCTCCCAGATCAGTACACATCTCATTCAATTTCTTGATGTGGAGATCTACATAGGGGAGGGGAGGCTCCATACCCGCTTGCACAGGAAAACCACAGCGGGCAATGCTATTTTGCATGCTAGTAGCTCCCATCCAAACCATCTAATTAGAAGCATCCCCTATGGGGAGTTTCTAAGGATGAGGAGGATCTGTAGCACCGCAGCAGATCTTGAGCACTGTCAAAATGAAGCCTTTGTAAGATTTCAGGCTAGAGGGTATGATACTTCCCTGTTGTTAAATGCTAAGGAAAAAGCCAATTGTTTGGACAGGGAGGCTTACCTCTCCTCAATCAACATTGATTTGACTACAAGCCCAGATAACATGGAGGTTGAGACAGGAAGTAGGGACATCGGTCTCATTACCACATTCAATGATGAGCATAAAAAGGTGAGGGGGATTTTGAAAAAGCATTGGCCACTATTAAAAACTGATATCACCATAGCTCCTTTAGTATCAGAAGAGCCTTCAGTGGTCTTTAGAAGAGCCCCGTCCATGAGGGACGTTTTGGTTAAATCCAGTCCTGAGGTGATAACTAAATCCCATCGGATTTCCAATAAGTGTGGCTTTTTTAAATGCATCTCGTGCAGAGCCTGCAAGTTCGGCGTGAATACCAGTGAGTATCTGTCGGCTTTTGATCCCAATCCCATTAAGATCAAAGAACACTTCACCTGCCGTACTGAGTTTGCGGTTTATGTGCTCCAGTGTACCTGTGGGCTCAGGTACGTGAGGAGCACCAAGCTACAGGCCTTCAATCGCATCCTTCAGCATCTTCGTGCCGTGGTAAATTCAGATGTCAACTATCCTGTCGCCCGGCATTTTGAATTAATCCACAATAAGAATCTCAATGACTTGAGGTATTTTATCATTGATGCCGTGCCCAAGAATATCCGGGGGGGCAATAGGGAGAAGGCTTTAAGACAGCTTGAAAGCAAATACATTCTGCTACTAGACAGTAGGATCCCCAATGGATTAAACACAGGGGAAGATCTCCATTGTTTCCTTTAAAGGGGTAGATTTAACCTCATTTTTTAGAACATCTTACAGTTCAATTACCATCTAGGAGTGGTCTTACGGTTAAGTGGATTATTGAGATGTCTAGGCTGGATCTTGTATCTTGTATATTCAAGTACACACTTGTAGTCAACATCTTTGTATGTTTTTTGATTATCTGTATACCCCCTGCAGTATTCTAGGGTTGTTTCATGAGACAATAAGAATAATGGTTATACAATAGTTATGTATTGGGCTATATTCTTGAGGTTGTCTTCCTGTATAGGAATAATGGCACTATGCCATAATGTTTAGACTGTGACTTGGCACTATCGTGATTAGATTTGGTTTCAGTTATGATTTAATCATAGCACAGGTGTAGCTGTCGTAGTGCTGGCATGTAACTCTTCATAAATAGAGATAGTATTGAGCGTGCCTTCACCAATGTACTCCCATGTTCATATGATACAGCATTCTCTTGATTTTAATTTCACTTAAAAGCACTTTGCGCACTAATTTAGCACTTTATATAGTTTAAACATGAGCACTTGTTTTTTTTTCTTTGAAACGTTTTGCAACATAGTTAATTATTTGAAGAGTCAGATCATGAAGAGTAAAATTGTGCTCATTACTGACTAACGGGGAAAAGGAGGATTTGAGGCTGTACATATATTCATAAACATAATTTTGGGTTTGTGTCTAAAAAACATGAGATAAACAGCCTGCATGAGATATTTTGTGTAAAATGCATATATATTTGTATTTCTTGTGTTCCTCCGAAAATTAGACTAACTGATAACTGTTTGTAAATAATACCTTCGTTTAGTTAGTATTTTCTTTATATCCATGTATTGCTGACGTTTCATGTAATAGGGCTCACACAGTATTTAATGCACTCATTGGTTCTTGAGGTCATGTGATCAAGGCTGCCGTGGCGCAGCCGAAACGCGTCATGCTGGGGACTGACGAACATTAAACCACTTTGAAAGGATTTCAGCGCTGTTTTGTGGTCTGTACCTACACGTGGACTGTTGGTTTCTATTGCCGACTAGTAGGATTGTTGCCTGGGTACATATATAATATATATATATATATATATATATATTCCCATCCTGTTATTCACATGGACTGTTGGTTTCTATTGCCGACTAGTAGGATTGTTGCCTGGGTATATATATATATATATATTCACTGAAAAAACCATAGGTTATAGACCATATATAGTTAGGAATTAGCATTTAAAAAACCTTATTTTACTCACACAAAACCATTGAAATTCCATATATAGTTAGTTGCACTAACTATATATCGCGCACCCGCAATCCACTGCTGATGATGTCACATATTACATCATTCATGACATGGTCAGTGACATCACTGATGACATCACTGATGACATCTCAAATGACATCACTGATGACATCACTGATGACATCTCATTTGACATTACTGATCACATCACTGATGACATCATTCATGTGATAATACGATGAACCTCTTCAGACTCTAATATAACCTTAGATACACTCAGTGTAAACAGACACTCACAGACTGTCACTCATCCATGGAGTTACTCACACACTTAGTCAGTCATGCAAAGAATCATTCACACCTCCATTTCCTCAACTATACAGTTATACACACCTTACTTATTCAAACATATACTAACACATATTTACTCTCTTTTACAATGCCTGATACAAGTACACAATGATCCATACAGCCACTCACACATTCACTGGCTCTTATGCACAGTTATTTATATATGTCAAATGTCACATGTACTGTGTTTTACATATGTACTTACTTTGACATGTAGCACTGAGATATCCATTCACTCACCAATGCACTCAGTCAACCGCCCATACAGGTGTTTCCACATGCACTTTTGATTTGAACCCATACATCTAGTGAATCAACTGCTCACACATCTATGCACAGAGTCATACACCTCCCAGCCACCCACACACACACACTCATTCTCCCATACAAATACTTGGGCAACCAATCAATAACCCATATACTTACTCATATAGCTACTGATCAACACATGCAGCAGTTTACAGAACAACAGACATAATGATGCACAAATTAAGACAGTTTAGTCACTAACTCATGCACTCATTGACACACATTTATTCACTCACTCATACAGTCAATCATGCACCTAATAAATCCTTCATCCAGACACTTATACATCCACTCATTACATATTTTAACTTTACAGAAACATACAGTTACTGGATGTTGTCATCAGTGATGTCATCAGTGATGTCATTTGAGATGTCATCAGTGATGTCATCAGTGATGTCACTGACCATGTCATGAATGATGTAATATGTGACATCATCAGCAGTGGATTGCGGGTGCGCGATATATAGTTAGTGCAACTAACTATATATGGAATTTCAATGGTTTTGTGTGAGTAAAATAAGGTTTTTTAAATGCTAATTCCTAACTATATATGGTCTATAACCTATGGTTTTTTCAGTGAATTTCATTGGTTTTTTAACAGCTAATATCTGTAGCTGTAAAATGTATTCTTCTTTAAATCCAAAAATATATTTTATATGTTTATGAATAATTTTTTTTTTAAATATTTTTTTTTCTTCGTTCCCGCTTCGCGAATCGGGAAGCTTCCCGTTAGCTGACCTTGATGCCGCGAAATAGACCGCGAGCCGGTAAACGTTTCTTTACCGCAACTGCCGCCTTAGAAAACAACATCGTGACGCCTCCCGTCCGCATGACGTTTCACGTTGTCGCGTGATACGTCATATGACGTGCTACGTTAGCGAACTGGTACGCGAAGCGAGTCGCAAAGCGCAGGTTTCTGGAAGCAAACCGGGAGGCCCTGCAAAGCGCTTAACGTAAACACAGCAGGTCATGTGACTTGGTAATAACACTTTTCATTGGTTCATTTCACTTTTGGTTTCCTAATGATGTAAGACTAGGTCATATAATCTAAAATGAACACTTTTCATTGGTTGAGAACTCTTGTTTTTCCCAAATGATGAAAATCCCTCCTTCTTTCCTCACTCTGACTTTCATCATTGTGAGAGAAAGACCCTTTGTGATCACTGAGCAATGGCTTCTTTAGTAGCTTCAGCTGGTGCTTCCCCACCACCTCCACCACATCCAAGGAAGAGTGGACCACCTGCTCAAGTTATAATTCAACAAGAAGAGGAAGAAGAGGAACAGAACGACGAGCACGAAGAGAGGCAGTTTTTGCCTGAGGAGCCCAGGACGTCTCACCGGAAAGAAAACTTCATTTGGCAATTTTTTAAAATTCCCAAAGGTCAGAAAAAAGTAAATGCAAGATACGTAACTTGCCTTATATGTCAAGATAGACTGTCCAGAGGAACCGAGAAAAAATACAGTTTCGGAAACTACACAATGCATCGCCATATGACTAGGTGGCATCCTAACAACTACAGTGCTGCACAGTTTCGGAACGACCTAGATAATCTCCCTATTATGGCCAGAAGATCTGTTGTACCGGAAGTAACGGGACCAGAGGGCAGGGAGATGGTGCCAAATATACAAATGAGATTTGGTGAAGTAAAACACATCTGCGTATATTGCGATGGATTCATTTGCTACGGAGAAAGAAGCATCACTCTGATCAACAGAGCTATTGACTATCATATGCAAGTTTGTACGAAACGCCCAAAATAATAAATACTTTTTTTTGTTTTGTTGCTCCTGTTGAGCCCTTTACAATGAATCGTTTTCATTGCCCCCTCCAAGAAAAACCCAAAAAAATATAAAACTGTTCAGAAAAATTAAAAAAAAGTAAAAAAATGTTCCGAAAAATAATAAAAAAAATATAAAACAACAAAAACAATAAAAAAAAAAGTTCTTTTCAGAACTACCTCCCCGTTATTAAAAAATTGGTACAATATTTGGAACTGTGCCAACCTCTATTTCTCTTAGTTCGCTTCCCAGTTCGCTCGCCGGTACGCGAACCGGAAGCGAACCAAAAACAGTAAGTATAAGGGAAGAAAACAGACACTTATGTTAAAAGAAAGACAGCTATAGGGGAGTAAACTAGAGATACTATTACCCGTAATCCACTGCTGATGATGTCACATATTACATCATTCATGACATGCTCAGTGACATCATCAGCAGAGGATTGCGGGTTTTTTGGCAACGTGCCTTATCCACGGTTTAATAACGCTGCCTTTTGCTTTATATAAGTTTTCAAATTGTATGAAATATATACCAATAGGTCGTTATGAACCTTTAGGTAGTGCTTTTCTTCATGAGGTCTGGTCGCTTCCATACACATACAGATGTTTCAAAGATGATCAAGAAGTTTATCTGAATGGAGAGGAATGCACTGAGACGCCAGATCATTCACTAATGTGTAGGCACATACAGTTACACGGTTCATGCAACAAACACCGACCAAATATGGCTTGCGTGTTGCAAGGCACGCCAGTTCCTGCTATCATCCCCACGTTCAAGTTGTTGGAAAATGGTAGTTATTTGATGCTCAATAATGAAGATTGTTCTGGGTTAATTAAAAGTATTCCTTTTATCGTAACAGTAAGTGAACGGGTTATTTGCTGCAGAAATGTTCTATTTCCTCCCACACATGAACATAGGGAGTTTTCAATCTCGCCACAAATACCAACCTTGGGAGCAGATTTCAACGGCATGGCAAGAATAAGAGCTCTTTTGTCTCAGAGAGAGGTGGCCTTGAGTTCGGCCCGTGAAACTTTCGTGCTTCACATAGCGAACACCCGTACAGAGGTGCAGACCCTTTTCAATTCAGATTTGCCTTTCCATTTCAGCAAGATGGTTCGGACTATCTTTAACGCATCCTCCACAAAGGCCCTGGCGCACTTTTTTAAAGTTGTTACCAGTGGTCTCGTGACTTCATTTGAGAAAATCTTTGGAGTCATCCCTGCTTTCTTTCATTCTATTTTTTCCACTCTGCTTCGTGGATTGCCATTTTTACTTGCATTACCAGCGGACGCTCTTGTGCTTTTTTACATTTTTAAATATGGATGTCCCTCCTATGCAACTTCCCGCCCTGCAGCTGCTGACACTGTTCCGCAATCGCATGCTAGAATATTATGGCACAATGCCGTTGGCGATATTAAGCACGGCATATGGATTATCTTTTCGATTCTCCTACTTCACCTGTGTCCAGCCTGTATTTCACTGCCTGACCTGTGATTTCGATTGGGCCATTGATTTGTGTCTCTGCGGACCGGTTTCTCCTGACGTCGACTTTAATCAGCTGATGACTCCTATCATTACTCACGAGTTGGTTTGTCCTGGCGAAAGGATTATGGCTGTGGCATTGATGCATGGACTAATTGGTCCCTGGAATTTACTGGCGGCAACACAGTCTTTCTTGGAACAGAGCTTTCTTGAAAACCCACCGAGCTGTCCTCTGATGGTGATAGAGGATCCGGTGCTGGGAGAGCACGTATGTTCTTTTCCGCTTTTAAATTGGATGGCTGAACTCTTTTCGGATGAAGACGGTGACTTCCTATTGGAGGCTGTTGCAGCTTATTTTGCATACACAGTTATGTCATAGACCTTTTTCATGTTTGATATGCTGAGTACTAGCATTTCATTGACAATTCATTGACTTATTTGTCAAGTTTTTATTATTTAGCTTGCCTATTGGCTTAAGACTCGATAAAGTACTTGGCTGTTTTATTTTTCTTTAGCATTAAATTTTCCTAGTTTTTAATATTTTACCTTGCGGACCGTCCACATATAAAGTTGCAATCTGCTCTCATGAGATGGCACTTCTATTATCTTATTCAGTTCGTTTCCGGATCATGGGGAGGTGTCATCTAGGTCCTGGATATCTTTACACCGTGTTAAGTTAGCATGGGCTCATTACCGGTTTAAACGCCATTTTTCCTTTTTTGCAACTTCTGCACACGACACTTAGTTGTTGCTTTAGCTTTCAACCTAATAGTTCATCGTGATTTACATGAGAATAATATGTTATTGCTCTACTATCTGCTTTACTTGTTAAACTATATCTGTACAGCGAGTGCTGAAGTTTCAAGAACAACACGATACAGAATTGTTATGAGGTCTGATCTCCACGACTTCATACTCATAACATAAGTGCAGCTTCTGCCAATTCTGGGCATGAGGCGGGTTTTATATAGCTTTGCCGAACACACATACACAACACTTGATGCGGTTCACATGAAGAGAGAGCTGGTGTATGCTGATGTGATTCCTTCAAATCTAAGACACTAAAGTATGGGCACGCCCTAAACCAACACAAAGAGACCTTCTTAGCAAATAATATAATATGTGTATTAGGGAGGGTGAGATATAAGCAGCCGCGGGCCGTGGAGGGAGTTACGGTGGGGCAGGGAGGCGGGGAGGGGGAGGGGCAGGGAGCACCCTGCCCCTCCCCCTCCCCGCCTCCCTGCCCCACCGTAACTCCCTCCACGGCCCGTGGCTGCTTATAAGTGTTGATAACTCTTATTCATTTACAGCATGTTAACATACTGTCACCATTCGCTTTTTATGTACTAGTAACTATGCTGGTAATTTTGCTACTGATAATATGTGTACTTCTATTATCTAAGATACTACGCCTGAGAAGACGGCATTAGTAAATAAACATTTCAAATACACATGTGTTCTTGTTAACTCCATGTTCTGGTTTCTAAGAAATATATAACGACCGACTGTTCATGAGTTCCACGTATCCTGAGGTACTATAAGTTCATATTCTGGATTGTCTAAACATTGAGAGTTTGTTATATCCAATGTGACACTGTACCTAGCTTGCTAAGGGGTTTTTGAGTACTAAGGTGAGTTTTGGGGCACCCTAATTCGCCGAGGTTCCAATCCTCTGTCCACAGTTCTGTGTGAGAACAGAAACCCTGCGACAGGGGCACCCCGACCCTTCCTGGAGCTTCATCACACTTGCGATACAACTCCAGCAATGCGCCACCTTTACGGCACAGTTACATCACGCATCTGTGCTGTTTTTGCCCCATGATGCGCCGCATTGTAAATGCAGCACACCATAGGTGACGGAACAGCGGCACAGAATGACTAACACATCCCTGGTGATGCGCCAGTCATCATAAATCTATCCCTATGCTTCTTATCTTGTTCGAGATGAACCGCCATATGTATCATCAAAGTTTTTTGCATTTCCTAAATAGCGAACTTTAAGGAATAAATAGCGATTCTTTACCATTCCTAGTTTGCGATGAGCTATTTGCTAATTACAAATTACCCATTCATTTCCTTAGGGCGGTTGGACTCACTTTTAGCTCGAACGGCTGAATGGATTTCCACGAAACTTGGCAAAATTGTAGGGACTGGTAGCCCGATGTGCCTTTGCTATGTCTCAAGATATATGCTCCAGTGGTTTTTACGAAAATTAACTTTGAAAAATATATATTGGGCTACATTGGCCTATATATATGTTGGAGCCCAAATGTAGCCCAATGTAGCCCAATGAAGCCCAAAGATGGCCGCCAGAGACAAAAAAAACAAATGTAGCCCAAATATCAGCCAGATGTAGCCCAACTATAGCCCAGTGACAGAATGACCAATCAGCTTCGCAAACCTCCGTTACGCGAAGCGGAGCGCTGTTACAGATATATATCTTTTTTTTAACGTTAATTTCTCAAAATCCACTGGAGCACATATATTGAGACCTAGCAAAGGCACATCGGGCTACCAGTCCCTAATAGTTTACCAAGTTTCGTGCAAATCCATTCAGCCGTTCGATTATTATTATTATTATTTTTTTTTGCCCCGCGGGGCCCTTTTAAAACCTCCACATCAAACCTAGGGGGTCAGCGAGGATCTACTATTCCCCCTTATGGTCATTTGCCCCTTCGCTTTGGCCTCCTCTTGTCTCTCGATCCTACCGAGAGACAAGATGGCGGCCGCTACGGACTGTTTGGAATGTTGACAGACGCCGGAGAACCAATCAGCTTCGCTTCACAAAGCTCCGTTGCGCGAAAAGTACGCGTCCTGGAGCGCTGCCCGGTCCGCTGTTACAGATATATATCTTTTTTAAACGTTAATTTCTCAAAATCCACTGTAGCACATATATTGAGACCTACAAAAGGCACATCGGGCTACCAGTCCCTACAATTTTGCCAAGTTTCGTGCAAATCCATTCAGCCGTTCGGGCTAAAAGTGAGGCCAACCGCCCTATGGAAAACTCAATGTTAAAAACATGTTTTGGGACCCCCCTTTTTTCTCGGCCCCCCCTTGACGAACCCCCCCCAAATTTTCAAGGGCTGCTCAGAAACAAAATGTGCCATTTTCCTGAAAATTTCAGCCAATTCCGTCCACAAACTCCAAAGTTATTAGACATAGAATTTTCAAAAATCCCATAGAGAAAAAATCCTAACTATATATACCTACTGGCGACCGCCAGTAGGTAATATATATATATATATATATATATATATATATATGTATATATATATATATATATTCCCATCCTGTTATTCAAGGGGCACACACCCATATTGATGTAACAAAGCGCTATTATAGAAGACGTAGCAGCTGCTCAGAAAAATTGCTATTTCTCTCATGACAATTTTAATGTAGCACAACGGAGAGCAGCTCTGCCATCGAGTGCGCTAGAAACATCAAATGGATGTACTTTAAAAAATATAAAGTTCTCCAGTACATAACAATAAGGATTTTTATTGGGCCTCACTTACTCCAACCATTATGATTTAAGCATGAAGAAAGGGTTAGTCATTTTAAGAGATTCACATACAAATGGGGCAGTTATCTAGACCCCAGAGGTCAGTAAAGTTTTGTACTACAGTACATGAAAAACAAAATGGACCCTGCCTGTAGCATCGTGCTACAAAGAAATACAGACTCTGTATATTGTTTTACTGGAGCTTTATTGTATGCTTCCAATTCCTTCCCTGTCCCTACTCTAACTGCCCTCATCCTGTCCTGACTCCTCCTCTTCTCCTCAGCCCACCTAGCTCCGCCCACCCCAGCTACTAGACTGTCAACTATATTACATCTCCCCCCTTCTTAACAAAATGAGCTTAATGTCTTCAGTGTTCGCAATTCTTCAATCCACCACACGGGTCGGCGGACAGCCTGTTCTTCAAGCCTCAGTAGTGTCGAATCAGTGGTGGGCTTGGTTTTGGTCAATCTTTCTGTTGCCTTAATCAGGGCATTATTGACCACGTTGCGTGTGAACTGTTTACTCCCACACTCCACAGTCATCATGTTCCCTTCCTGTGGTGTAACTGTTGGTTCAGATGCTCGGTCCCTTTCATGAGTGGATAATGTTCTGGTCCTCTTCTGGGCACCTGCATCTACTTTTACTTCCTCTTGTCTTGTCCGGTCGAGGGTAACACTGTCCTCCAATTCAGGGTCATGTATACCAGACAGTACGGTACTATCTGACGAGACTGTCTTGGTTTGGTTCGGTAACTCATTTGCCGCATTTACTTTTACATCTTTATGTCTAGTCCAGGCGAGGGCAACACTGCCCTCCAATTTAGGGTCATGTACACCAGACAGTACGGTGTTATCTGACGAAACTGTCTTGGTTTGGTTCGATAACTCATTCACGGCCTCGGGTTGTCTGGCGAACTCATGGGCTATCTGTGCATAGGCATGTTTCTCTCTCATCTGATGATCTCTCTCTACTGACATGTCCGGCTTTCCTTGCGGAATGGCTGGATGGTCCCTTCCCGTCCGGTGACTAAGGTCCACTGTCTCTGTTTTCCTTTTGTAGGTCCTTTGAGTCAGCCCCGCGGACCCCTTCAGGGGTGATGGTGTCTGATCTATGTCCGGATATACTTGTGATTGACATGACAGGTTGTCTTGTAGCGTGACTGAGTATTCAGAGACCTTAGTGTGTGACATGTTGCTCTTGACGGGAAGGATGTCCTTTGGTTCCATGGTGCGTTCGGGTGGTTGACGCCATGGCTGTTGTCGGGACCATGACTCGGTCGACTCACGGGATCGAACAGACGTGCTCTCTGGGTCAGAAAAGTCTCTTGTCGACTTCCAGGATCGGACAGACGCGCTCTCTGAACCAGAGGAGTTCCTGGCCATGGACGTGCTTTCTGGGTCAGAGAAGTCTTTTGTCGACTTCCAGGATCGGATAGATGTGCACTCCGCGTCAGAGAGATCCTTCTCCCCATTCCTTCTCAAACGTTTCTTTGAAACTGTCTTTGGTAATGGATTTTTGAGTTCCGTAGTCTTCCAGGATCGGATAGATGTGCACTCCGCGTCAGAGAGATCCTTCTCCCCATTCCTTCTCAAACGTTTCTTTGAAACTGTCTTTGGTAATGGATTTTTGAATCCCGTAGTCCATGACAAATTGCTTTTCTCCTTTGAATTGTCTTTGAGATGCTTCTCCGTGTGCCTTTGTTGGAACATCTTAAATGCTGTCTCATTTGGGAGGTTGTTTGATGATTCTGTGCTTGTTCCTTGTGCATGATCCCAAGCTTTTGTCTCTTGGTCCTTCTCGTCTGAAGTTAACACTTTCCTCTCCGTTTCTTCGTTGTCGTGGGAGCCATGGATGCATGGATCTTTTCTGGTTTGTTGCCGTGGAGGATCAGTCCGTCTTGTGTGACCTGTTTCTCCTTCTCGTTTGTTTGATGCTCTAACACCTCTGATCTGGGGTTGATGTGTTCTCCTGTCAGATGTTTCCTTGGACTCATCTTCACTGCTTGGCGACTGATGTTCCTGCGCCGACTTCCGGTGTTGACCAGTGCGACCCCTTCTTCTATGGTTTGTCTTTCTCTCCCACTTGTTGTGCCGGATGCCCTCTTGTCCAGGAGTGTGATCTGTCCCACTTGACACTCTTTCCTCATCAGAGTACTGTGTGTCATACTTTGAATGATTCCTTGAGGAACTCCTGGGGGTTGAATAACTCCTTGGAATTGTCTTTTGGATGGTTGACTCTGAGTCATCTGAATCCGAGTAATCCTTGGTTGACTTTGAGTAGTCGGACACTGAGGAATCTGACTTTGAGTAATCCTTGTCACTTTCTTTGTCACTGTATCTTTCCCGTTGTCTTTTTGCTGGTCTGCCTTCCCTCTCTCTCCTTTCAGTTCTGTTTGTTTTCTGAGTTCTATCTTCCCAGGTATCTTGATGGTTTGCTCTCAGGTGCACGTCCTTCAATCCGTCTCTTGCTTTGATTTGCATTCCAATTTCGGCCTTCTTGATGATTTCCTTTAACGACCAATGCCCTTGCAGGATCTTGCGCTTTGTGTCAGGGTTTGTGCAACCTTCAACTATCCGAAGTCGAACCGCATCCTCATTTTTAAAAGTGTTGAAGTGGCAGCCTCATACCAGACTTTGCAACCGAGTGATGAAATTTGGCAACGGTTCGCCTGGTTCCTGCCGTGCTGTATTGAAAACCATGCGATTATGATCCACATCTGTCTGTGCGTTGAGATGGGCACAGAGCTCCCTTTGGAGTCTTTTATAGATTTCTGTATCCTCTTTGGAAAATGTCCTGATTGGGCATCGGCCCTCAGGACCCACCAGATGGAGGAGTAGTATCAGGCATTTTCTCTCTCTTTGCTCACCATTGGCTTTTAAGAAATCTTCCAATGCTTCGAGCCACCAGTGTCGTTTGAGATCCGAGATCCAATCATCAGTCTGCACCGCTGGGGGCGGTACTTCAACATATGGAGTGACCCGCTGTGTTACGTCTCCTCCCGCCATGAGAGGGGGAGATTCTGGTCAAGGTCTTTGGTCTGTCGTTTGCTTAGAAATTGATAGTCTTTTTAACCATCACAGTATGCGCCGGTGAATGAACTTGGATGGTTCTACTCTCTCCGGGGTCCTCTGTAGGACTGCCCTCCTCTGGGTCTTCTGCAGTTCTGCCCAGCAGCTCTTCTCTCTTCGGCGCTCTTCGGTTTGTGCTCAGTGTCGTCTTTATCTGTCTCTTGCATTTGCTTATGCTTGTTCCATTGTGCTGTTGTCTTTGCTTGGTCCTTGTGTTCGCTTGTGCCTCTTTTATTTTATAGACACGTGTTACTTCATTACATTCGCCACTGCGCATTCGCTTGCGTTTCTCAATGTTCGCGTTTCCACCCGTGCTGACATTTGTTTTTGTCAATGCATGTTTGGTAATTCACTCTTGTGGTTGCTCGTGCTTGTTCTGTTTTGGTTGCCAAGACTTGTTCATTGTTGTTCACGCGCCGTTATCCACGCTTATTTATTTGCCTTACCAATGCCTATTTCTTGGCATTTACCAGTGCATGTTTATTTGCACATACCAAGGCTTGTTGACTTGCATGTACCAATGCTTGTTTATTCGCATATACCAATGTTTGTTTATTTGTATGCACCAATATTTGTTTGTTTCCTTTCGCCACTGCTTGTTGGTTTCTACTCGCCACGGCTTGTCTGTTGGCTCTTGACAGTACTTGTTTGTTCTTCGCCAATGCTTGTTTGGTCTTCGCCAGTGCTTGTTTGGCCTTCACCAATGCTTGTTTGGTCTTCGCCAATGCTTGTTTGGTCTTCGCCAATGCTTGTTTGGTCTTCGCCAATGTTTGTTTCTGTTATGTTCGCCAATGCTTGTTGCTAAACTCAGCTCGCCTGACCTCAAAATGGCCGCCTACAGTTTGCACAGGGAGGATGTCCCAAAAGTTGCCTGACTCAAAGATGGCCGCCGTGGTTATCTGCAGGCACTACTTTCTCTCTCGTCATTCGACCCGATTCTTCACACAGGACTCACCGGCAGTTGCTCCCAGGGTCAGCATACTCCGGATTTGGCTCCCTCTGGTCAAGGCTACAGTCAGGTGAGGTTGGGGTGGGCTCCCACCTTACTTTGCAGGGTCCTACGGCGGCGGCGTGCCAAAACCCACGCATCCGGCGTGAGGTTTTCCAACGCCAGGCTCCAATTTTTACCGCGCTCAGCAGCGCCTGGCAGTGGACCTTCGCGGGGGCAGTCCACACCAGGATTCACTCTCTTTCGGCCACAGCAGTCATCAGGTGAGATTGGGGTGGGCTCCCAGCTCACTTTCGCAGTTCCCGCTCTCTTGTGCCGACAGCATGCCAAACCTCACGCATCGGGCGTGAGGTTTTCCGACCTCCACCGGCACCCGGGCTTCCAATTCAGCGCGCTTGGCAGCGCTTGTTACCAGGCTCCTGAGGACAGCGTCCTCCACGTCAGGGGACCTTCGTCTCGCTCTAGGGGTCGCTGGACAGGGTCGGGGTGGGCTCCCGACTCCTGCTCTCTCACAGGTGCCAAGTTGCACGCATCCGGCGGGACTCGCGCTTTTAGCGCGAAACAGCTTCTCCTTCTCGAGCGTTGCAGCGCTTGCTGCAGTGGCTCCCTCAGTGCTCCCCAATGTCGCTGGAGCGTCAGGGTCACCTACTGCTGGCTTCTTTCTCCAGGTTTCAGCACCTCACGGCAGCGGATCTCTTCTCTCGACGCTGCAGGGGACAGGGCACATTCAGGTGGTTCTGTGGGCTGCAGTTATGCACATCCCACCCTCGTCGCCAGTTGTAGCATCGTGCTACAAAGAAATACAGACTCTGTATATTGTTTTACTGGAGCTTTATTGTATGCTTCCAATTCCTTCCCTGTCCCTACTCTAACTGCCCTCATCCTGTCCTGACTCCTCCTCTTCCCCTCAGCCCACCTAGCTCCGCCCACCCCAGCTACTAGACTGTCAACTATATTACACTGCCTTACAGTCAATGGATAGAAATCACTGTAGATTCCTCCTGCCGCGGGCAGTTACTGGAGGAAAATTCAGCCCAGAACATGACGAAATTTCACCCGCGTGGTACACATATGATGGGATTCTACATTCCATGTCAGCCTATCACCTGGGTCACATATGAGCAATACATCCGTCACTGAACCTACCTACTAGCAATATCATTTCCTAAATAGGAAATCTATCTGTGAGAAGAGTAATCCTAATCTATGTGTTGGTGCATCCTTAAGACCAAATGTCACAACTATCCCCTCAGGTGCACAGCAGACAATGTTTTTTCTTGTCTTCATTGGTAGCTCCATTCACTAATGGCTCAGGAGCATGTGCATGTTTGGAGCTGCTGACGGTGCCGTCAATGACCATTTTTACACACACATTGTGTACTTGGAACAATGCTCATCCACTTCATACGGCACCCCTTATAACAATATTAATGCACAAGGTTGGGAAATCCATTGTTTATGAATGCCCGACAATTGAGTGTCACCTTATTGGATTTGTATTTTTCAGGCACTCCTTTCGATTCTAACCTCAAGACAACAACAGGTCATATCGAATTTCAAATGTACTCATGTATAATTTAAGCACTACTGCTTATCCTACACACATGTAGCACTCATACTCATACACACACATGCACACATTTATATATGATACAGCTGTTGGCATTGGCAGGCAGACCATATAACTGGCCTTTCTCCATCATGAATATGCGTGCTTGAATTCTTTTTTAGGCTTAAATCTGATTTACATCTTTAAATTGACATGGCAGGCAAGTAATCTTCTCTGCTCTCTCTGGTAGTTTCGAAGGCCAATGGAGCTTTTCTTTTGCTGTAGCCACAATATAGTGTTTTTCTTTCATATTATGTGTCTCAAATGTTTACGAGTGTGGGGAAGGGTAGACGAAAGTGACTCCCAGCCTCTGCTTCTCCTATCTAATGTTGTTGACAGAGTCTGTCTTCTGTGGTTTCTTGGTTGGTTTTTGCCAACCAGACTCTATTTTTAGAATGGGACATTCAATGTGTTTTCCACGTGTTTTTGGCTATTCTGTGTGTTGTAGTCCACAGTGAGATGAATGCAGTGGAAAGTTTACTTCTAAGTGATGTATGACAATCTAGCCTGTTGTTCTGCCTTACGTACAGTATAATGCTTCATAAGCAGCTGTCTGTGTCCCTGAAGAATCCCCCATCCTCTTTTCTGTGGTTTCCTATTGTAGGATTACCACGAGAACCTGTTGTGGATCTATCTGTAGGGATGTGGTGGTGAACCTGAGGGCCTTCATCAGAAAAGCTATTTACAAAAAGCTTTTACATCTACCTAAATTATATGTTATGCATAAATATGAGTACATTATAAGGTTATTTCTCATTTGGGGTAGTGTAGAGTGGCAACTATCCAAAGTAGGTAGGACTAGAGTACCTTTATTTACTTTCTGTTATTACCATCGAAATGTGCCTTACTTCTCTTCACATGACTCTACAAATGTGTAACTTCCTCACTATGTAATTTACACATGATCAGGTTTAGGAAATAAGAATAAATATAGGGCGTGATTTCGAGTTCAGTGGACGGGCTACTCTGCCATAAATGTGACGGATATCCTGTCCACCTGTATTACAAGTGCATTATATCCAATGGCACTTGTAATTTGGCGGACCGGATATCTATCACGTTTGTGACTGAGCAACACGTCCGTCGATTACTAAATAGGACCCATAGTTTCTTCATTGCAGATTTCAGGTCTCGAGTCCAAGTAGGGACCCTTCCTTCTAGTCAGGATAAGGGGATTACACACCCATGATAGCCCCTGCTCGCCCCATTGGTAGCTTGGCACAAGCAGTCAGGCCTATTTCAGAGGCAATGTGTGAAGTATTTGTATACAACACACATAGTAACATAGTGAAAACACTACAAATGGACACTACACCAGTCTGGATAAAAAAAGAATCTTTATATAAACCAAAAAAGACCAAAACGACAAACATTCAACATACACCACTCAAAACATCACTTTTAAAAGGTTTTAGCAAGTCTGTACATAGAACGCTATGGATGCATTGTGTTACAGAATACACTGGAACATATTTATATTAAAGTCTTTAATCCAAAATTGTGGCACAGCAACAAACAGCATCTGGCTGGTAGACAGGAACAGTGCAACTGACCTGGTGCCTAGCAGCAGTGGAGGTTCTAAGTAGAACCAAAGAACTACTGAAATATGCACAGAGTTTAAAGAGACATTATCAATGTAAATATGTACAGTAAGAATGTAACACATTGATTTTACACAACGTACCTTCAGATACATCAAAATCCACGAATAAAAACAGCTGCAGAGGAGGGAACCACAGAAAACACAGGGATGTGTAGGTTCCTGAGTCCTTGGGGAGGCGGTTCTGCTGTATGCAGGAGAAGTGTTGCATCAAATCTGGACTGTAAGGGGCAGTGATGCACCGAATTGCAAGATGGTTCTGGTCTACCGGTGATGCGTTGTAAAAACTTGTCACACACCAGGAATGCGTGGAAATCCAGAGGCGCTGGAGGTTGATGGGGTGGCGGCAACACAAGCGATGCATCAAATTTTTCAGCAGCGGTCCAACACTGCGTCAATTCTTTTAGCCGCACAGCAGGGCCAACATCGGAGTTGGTGCAGTGGTCTCGGACTTTGGAGACACGGTGTGCTGTACTTGGGCTGCGGCGGTTTCTTTGGCCACAGGCAGATGCACCGGCGATTCCTTCCTTTGCACTGCAGCAGTGTGTGGAAAATTCTCCCGCATGGAGGTGCTGCGTCGGAAAAACAGGTACCGGAAGGGTGATGTGTCGTGTCAAGTCTTCAAGCAGCAAAACAACCTCCAAGGGCCCAGAACTGGAATTGGCACCACTTGGCAGGTCAGAACTCTCCGCACTGGAGTTCAGGGATGCTGCACATGAAGTCTTTGATTGCCCTGAGACTTCTTAACAGGAGGCAAGCACACACAAGCCCTTGGATAAACTTTACCAGCAGGATACACAGCACAGCACAGTCCAGTCCTTTTCCTTTCCAAAGCAGAAGCAGCAACAGCAGGCCAACCCAGCAAAGGGGCAGTATTCCTCCTCACAGCTCTTCAGCTCTTCTCCTTGGCAGAGGGTCCTCTTGATCCAGAAGTGTTCTAAGGGCCTGAGGTTTTATGTCTGATAATTATAACCTTTTGGCCTTTGAAGTAGGCATACTTCAAAAGAAAGTCTTTGTAGTTTACAAGTTCCTGCCTTGTCTTGCCTCCAGACACAATCCAGGAGGGTGGAGACAACAATGTGAGAGGACAGGAACAGCCCTATTCAGGTGTCAGTGACAACTCCTCCAATCACACAAGCCCAGGAAGACCCATCAGCCTGGTTATGGGCCATCAGGATATGCAGGGCACACCTCAGCCCCATTTGTGTGACTGTCTAGAGTGAATCCACAAACAGGCCTCTGTCAGTCTATTCCAGACATTGATTCCACGGGCAGGCAGAGGCACAGTATGGTTAAACAAGAAAATGCCCACTTTCTAAAAGTCGATACAGAAAAGGGGGTGGTGATGAACAGAGTGTCTGAATTAAGCAGACCACTCTTACCCAGTCCAAAGATCAGGGCTTGATCCATCACCGTTATTTATCTCACTGCCCCATCCCAGCTCAGAACCTGGCTATATGCAAATTAGTCTGTCCCTGGCCCAGTGCATCATGGGAACAGGGCAGACCCAAACTCCAAATATCCATGTCTTCCCAATTGGAAGTTACACGTGTAAGGTGTTACAATGCAGCTCCCATGATAACCTATGGGAGGGACAGGCCTTGAAATAGTGAAAAACAAAATTGGCAGTATTTCACAATCAGGACATGTAAACCACACCAAGACTTGTCCTGCCTTTCACATACACTGCACGCTGCCCCTGGGGGTACCTTGGGCCTACCTACATGGTGCCTCACATGTAGGAAAAGGGAAGGTTAGGCCTAGCAAGTGGGTGCACTTGCCATGTCGACATGGCAGTTTATAACTGCACTCACTGATGCAGCAAGGGCACAAGTTAACAGGGCTACTCATGTAGGTGGCACAAACAGTGCCGCATGCCCACTAGTAGCATTTGATTTACAGGCCCTGGGCACACATAGTGCACTTTACTAGGGACTTACCAGTAAATCAAATATGCCAATCAAGGGCAACAAATCATAATCACAATTTACACAGGGAGCACTTGTACTTTTGCACTAGTCAGCAGTGGTAAAGTGGTAAAGTGGTAAAGTGTCCAGAGTACATAAACCAGCAAAAGGGAAGTCCAGCCACCATAACAAATGCAGGTAGTAGAGGCAAGAAGAAAGGGGAAACCACGCCAATGATGCCAGGTCTAACAGGTAGCTTCCACCAAAACTGCAGCTTGGGCCTTGTCAAAAATTGGTAAATGCCACTGAAGTACTGCAGTCTGCCAATATGTGGCGGTTGAAAGATTTTCGTTGTAGGTCACGGATCCCTCTAGTCCACTCCCTTTTTTTAGCTCTTACTAGAGAGAGCTTTAACTTTCTGTAAGACCTATTATTTGTAATACTTTAACAGATATTTAACGTGGGCTTTGGATTGTCCTTTTCTCAAGATTTGAACACCCTGCTCCTGATTTGATCACTTTCTTCTCAGTTTTTGCATTTGTCTCGCCTCAGGAGTATTTTGATCTCACTCCATGGGAGTGCCTGGTCTTTCTTTTGTTCCTTATGTGTCAGCTTTCATAGCTCCTGGCCCTTACTCTTTCCCATGCCTTTCCTTCTTCTGCTGCAGCCACCATCCCCTAACTTATCTTTCTTTTGCTCTCTCTCTAACAGTATTATTTTCTCATTTTCATAAACATAGAGGAGCTTATCTAAGAGCCTCTGTATGGACTTTCTCCACTATTACACAACAATGGAATATTTATTTAGGCCACAGAAAACAAGAAAAGCTCATTCGATTTGCTACGCTGAAGTTGCACATATGTATACTGCAACCATGGCCTCTATGTGATCTGCTGGGATAAAATGAAATCCAAGCCTATATCTTTTGCCATTGTACTTTTCCACTTTCTACTGAAGGAGACAATCAAGGATATGGGTCTGTTCACAATTCCCCGGTTTCCTGAGATTAACAGGGCAGTGGCAGAGGTCTATGGGGGACTAGTATGTTTCATAATAAGGGACCTCTAAAGCTTAAGGTACTGCAGCCTGGTACAGCCGGCATTTGTGTCTGACTCAAGCACTCCTAGTAACAGCTTAGTATGCCACAGACTTTTACAGCAGGCATATGTAAATGACTTAAGGAGCATCTATTTACAGCTTAAGATACTGAAGCCTGCTACAAAAGAGATTTGTGTTTGCTTCAAATGATCTATAGTAATAGCTTAAAGTACTGGGCCACCATCTGTGATGTGATGGTTGCAGATTTCATGGGAACGTACATGTGCTCTCAAAAATAGCAAGACCGTTAGACCTTACACCCTTCAAGGGGGTCTTTCCCCAACTTTTTGCATATCTCCTCCACTTTTCTTATCTCGATTTTGCTGATAGTAGGACTCTGAGCACTTTACCGCTGTTAACCAGTGCTAAAGTGCTTGAGCTCTCTCCCCATTGCATGGTAACTTTGGTTCCATCCCTAATTACCATATTTATTGTACTTATAATTCCCTAGTAAAGTGGTACCTCCTGTACCCAGGGTCTGTAAATTAAATGCTACTAGTGGGCCTGCATAGTGTCAAGGAACAAGAGAAACCCATGGATCGCTGGGGACCAAAGGTACTATGTTATTCAAGGAACAGGGGTCCCTCAACATAGCTACATTTTCTTAATGGTCCTCACGGATACAATAATCAATTCCATGGACGGTTTCAATGGCCAGAAATTTAAAATTTTATTACATCATATAAATTTCAACAGACAAAAAAATATATATAGAAATTACCCCCAGCGGAGTAATTTCAAAAACAGGTGCTAACAACTGACAAAACAAGACATTTACAAACATACAGGTAAAAACATAGTGATCAACATTTATGTACAAGACTCAAGTTCCTCATTAGGAACAAAACACTGCTGCATCCTGAATGGAAAAGATTCTAAACATAATCCAGCAGGTCAGAGTGTGTGTCGACAGAGTTTCGATCCCGAGAATGTGGGATCATCACCAGGACTGGTGATCAGTTAAACACCTGGATTGTACACCAGTCTGTAATTACAAACAAAAGGCCAATTATTTTTCTGCCGGTTAAAATTAGTACTTATATGGACCACCTGAAATGAAAGAGAAAGAAGAAAAGGAAAAGAGAAATGAGTAATATTCTTTCTCTTTCATTTCAAGATAGGCCTAGGACAACCCAGAGATCAGGGTGCAATATATTTAGAAGACAGGGCATGTACTTTTAAGTTTTACATGTCCTGGTAGTGAAAAACTATCAAAGACTTTTTCACTACTGCAAGGCCTATCTCTCCCATGGGATAACACTGGGGTTACCTTATTACAGTGTATATGTGCAATTTCCAATTGGGAAGGGATAAGACCCCCAAGTCTGGGGTTTCTGAAATCCTAATATAAAATCCTAATTGATGGTGAAGTCGTATTTTAAATAACAATTCCGTAAATGCCATTTTTAAAACATTGCCATTCATCTTGCTTTAACCATTTCGTGTCTGCTGCTTGTCTCTGATCACATGTCTGGGGTGGGTGACAGCTGGGCTTTGTGTATTCCCCCTAGACAGCCATACACAACTTAGATGTGACTTGATGGGAGCTGGATCCAGAATCACTTACACCTGAATACGCTATGTCCTGTCTCCACACAAAGGGCTGCATACCCCCTGTAGTAAGTCTGGAGCCAGGGTGGGATGGGCAGGACCACTGCACACTTCATAGGCCTGTCTTTGAAGTCTCCCCCAATACAAAGGCCCAACTAGGTATAGCAGTGGACACCACCTCTTCAGTACACTTCTGGACGTGGGAAGACTGCCAGGAAGAAGGTCTCATGTTCTGCTGAGTGGACAGCCACTCTGCTGGGCTGTTGTTTTGCTGTGCTCCTGCCTTACTGTGCTGACCTGCTGTCTGCACCCCTCTGGCCTGGGTGAGGGGACTGGACCTGTATCACTTAAACCAGGTGTGGCTCCAAGGGCTAGCTGATGGCTTCCTGATCTGAAGTCTCAGAGACATAAAAGATTTCCAACCCTCCTGCTTCTGCACCTAGACTCTGCCATCTGTGAGTCTACCCTGCTGAGTGATGCCATCTCAGTCCTGGACCCTTGAAAATGGGCCTAAGGTGCATCTCCAGTGGAACTGATGCATCCTCTGCTGAGCGACGCATCCCAGAGCAGTGCATCTTCGAGCAAAACAAACCGATCACCGCTGTTGCGTAGAGTGGACCCGTCACAAAGGACTCGCATCACTGCTGCATCCTGCATTTTGGGACTGACACATCGCCTTTGGAACTGCCACTGCACAACTCTTTTCCCAGTGCAAGCCCCTCACATACCTCAGCAATGCCAGCCTTGATGATGGCATTTAAGCTCCGCAGCCCAGCTTCAACACTCATCGGAACCGACGCATCATCTCCACTGAGCTTCACATCCTCAACATTAGCCTTCGCATCGCAAGCCCAGTCGCCAGGATCCTCAATTATGTCACATGAGGACCACACACCGCAGCCTCGTCGCATCTTGGAGCTGGCACATTGCCTCTGCTGCCCAACGCATCGTTGTCGCGGATCCACAGCAACATTCCACAACCAGGATTAAGGTACTTTGGTTCAGTGGGCCTCATTGGGTACTAGTAGGCATTCCAAGCTTCATCGCAGTCAGCCTGAACATTTAAATTTGTCCCAGTCCAGCACGACTAGGTATCCCAAAAAACACATTTTGCTTCTAGGTGCTATTTTCCACTATAAACTTAACATTCAATATCCCAAGTACTACATATTGGATTGTTGTCATTTTGGTCTTGTTTCATTTATTAATTTAAGTTCTATTTTTCTAACCTTGTGTGGGATTCATTTTGTGTGGTGTTTTCAATGTTTTACTGTGCGAAGTGTTACTTTACACAGTGCCTCTAAATTAAGCCTGACTGCGCTGTGCCAAACTGCCAGGGGTTGAGCACGGGTTAATTTGGGATTTGCTTCTGCCTTTCCCTGGCTAGGATTGTGGTTGCTGCTTGACCAGGGCTCACATCTCACTTTAGCTTTGGCAATGCTTGTGCATTGTTGAAGCTCACACACTTTCACACTTACCTCCTATTCATTAGTAGGGCATGCAATACTTACATAAATGATCCATGTGCAATTTAGGCGTTTTCAATTAACAGATCCACAACTCAGACATTTTTGCTTATGTGATCTGCATGTGACTGTCTAAGGCATGGGTGACAATTTTGTCAAGGAATATAGCACACTTATATCTGAAAAATGTGTTGTATATATTTGTCCCATCATGTGGCTCTTTGAGATCTAGTTTCTGCTACTAAAACATATTTCGATGTGGCATAAAAATTAAAAAACATGATTCCTGATATTGAGCAACATTGTCAATATCCTCAAATCTCCTGTGAATCTACAGTCCATGGAATTACTGTTTACTGATAAATCATTATGTGCAGAAAATGGCATACATCTATTAAATGGGAGGTTTGTTACATTCTGCAAAAATCTAAGCCAGATGTCACTTCTCACTCCCATAAAGAAGTATTGGTGAAATATGCTGTAAAAGAGACTGCATGTGTATATTAAGGGATTAAAGTATGTTAATTGTTTTTTAATGGACAAGTTGCACAGATGGCTTTTAATTGTAATGTTTTGATTACCATTTTCTGATGACTAATTCAGTTATTCTTGGACCTGAGTAAGTGTAGTCTGGAGAATGCTCAACATCTGTGCAATTAAGAGTTTACATTTTTATGCTTTGATGTTACTTCCACAGTGAGAGACACTACAAGACACAGCACTTGCTGACAGCTGTTATGAACAGCGATGGCAAACAATTTTAGAGCTAAATTGATTGTACCTTGGCATGATATCACAGGGATTAGGATATCAAACATAGGTCCAGAACACCACAAATATGTCCATGCTTGACTCTAAAGATGTTTTAGAAAACTCACATAGGAGAAATTTACACACAGTGGGCACATTTACAAAGATTTTGTTTTGAACAGGTGTGCCTTACTCTTGAAGAGCTACAAGCTAACTCCAAAACTTCAGGAGGACGCCTGGTTTACTCCTAACTTCTATGCAAAGAAAGTAAATCTGTGTTTTTTTTAACCAATTCAAATCTATCAACAATTTAGATAATCGTAATTTCTTTTGTATGCGAACCTGTCATGTTTATATTTTTATAATGTGATTTGTGTAGGTGGCTACATTTTCCACCTGACTGTAAGAATGAATTTTTTGTTTTACATTAATGGGCATATTTAATAACATTTCGAGCAATGCAGTTCAGCACAACAAGGGAGTTGCTGTGCTTCTTTGTGTGAAAGGGAAAGAACAGAACTGTCCCATATTTTCAAACATATGGTGCAGGCCTCCTATCACCTTGCACTGCCACTCTTGTGGCTGCCTACCATCAATACAGGTAGCCTTGTATCATATTGTTAGGGTGTCTGTGTTGTCTAGATCTTTTTATACAGGAAGGGAAGCAATCACTTGAGGCTATTTTATCTTTGTATGTGTCCATCATGATGGCACCAACCCATGTTTACAAGTCTTTGTAAAAATGAGTTAGACTCAAAATACATGGTTGGATGCACAGGAACTCCCATGAACCACCCATGATCCACTGATGCAAGGTAACACAAGGCTGTGCTATGTGCTACACTGGGTTACTTTTTTTACGAAGCCATAGAAATCACTTTGTAAATTTCAAAATAGATTTTGCATTGGGTTCCATCAAAAAAGTTATACAACCCTGACACAAAATCTTCGTTAATCTGGGTCTAAGTATATTTACATTTTTTAATATTTGTGTAAAGGGGTATCCAAGGCGTTAATGCAGTTTCAATGTGTAAATGTCTATTTTTAAATAAATTATATTTGTATTTCATTTATTTTATTTAAGATTGTTTTACATTTGCACAATGTGGAGTATATGTGTCACTGTCTAAAGTAACATGAGCATTATTTTCTTTTATGTATTTTCAGGTTTTTAGGTGTTGATTTTTTTGCCGGTATATCTATGTTTGCATTGGTTTGTGTAGATTCCTTTACAGCACTAGAGAGTGTCAATGTGTGGTGTGCAACTTACTGCAGGGGTTGGCTCGAGTAGGTTTAAGCATATTTGTGCTGTAGTAGGTTAGCATACAAGAAGCACATTTTCAGCGAAAAAGCCTCTTTCTGTCGCCTCCAACTTGACAGTGCAAAGAGTAGGCCCAGGAAGCTCTCCCGTGTCGGGACAATCTTTGGTGGCCCGTAGAGATGGGCGAAGCACCAAAACCTGTGCAAAAGGCAAAACATTTAGGAGTGTGGATTGATAATAAGCTAGCACTATCACGTCAGACAAATGCTATTGTCACCGCCTCGCATTTCCTGAGAAAAAATCCCAAGAAAATCATGCCTTACATCCCTACAGACTACAGTAAACAGCTCCAGAAAGTTGGTAGTTACCGCACTAGTCCAGGCTAAACTGGATTATTGCAATGGTCTCTACCTGGGCATACTTAAGCACTTCCTTAAAAAACTCCAGACTATTCAAAATACAGCTGCTCGGATGCTGGGTAACATCCCCAAATATGACTGAATCTCTAAGAAAGTTCACTGACTCCACTGGCTTCCAGTGGCCAAACAAATTGAGTTTAAAGCCCTCTGGTTAGCATTCAAGACTTGGAACAATACATGACCGTTATCGCTGAAAAAGCTATTTGTCTGGTACCAACTGGCCAGGCAGCTGCGGTCCTCAGGCACACGACTGATCCAGTATACGCACCACGTGTTGGGGCGGCCGGAGTCCCTCTTATGATACCACAAATCTGTGGAACACGCTAGCAGCCGAGATCAGAGGAGCGTCCGCCCTCACCATCTTTAGAAAAAAGTAAAAAACTTGGCTTTTCCAGACCTGATTTCCTGGTTGGGAATACTGCAGTCAATAGTGCCAAAACACCCGGGGTATTTGTGCGCACAATAAGTCCCATTAACATTAACATTAACATTAACATTTAACATTGTCAAATAACAAACCACATCTTCCTCCCCACACAAAATAATAGCCTCTAAAGAACGATGTGATGATATTGGCCGCTTCTTCATGGACAAAATCGCTAAAATTGAGCAATCCTTCCCTCAAGTCACAACCCTACCGCCCCTGCTAACCACCCTTACTGGCACTACTCCCTCCATGGCAGTCCAACCACCCGATCCTTTCAATAAACAATCAACCCCAAGTGGAATATACAACAACCTTTTTAATACCCAAATGAAAAACAACGTAAATTGGTCAAAATTCAAACCCATAACTGAACTAGAAGTCTTTAATATTATTGCAAAATTAAAACTTACTTCAAACACCAAAGGTCCACTCCCTGCAAATATAGTACATTACCTAAACCACATCATCACCCCGTGTTGGATAAAAATCATCATTACTTACTTCACCTCTGGGTGTGTACCGGATTTCCTCCATCTAGGTCAAATCCCACCTATTCTCAAACCCCCAGGACAGACCCTAATGATCTCAACAACCTCAGACCTATCTCTAACCTCCCGTTCCTAGCTAAAACCATGGAAAAATGCACCTTACAACAACTCAACAGGCACATGGGTAAATACAGCCTACTTGACTCCTTCCAATCTGGTTTCAGGAAAAGCTGTAGCACAGAAACTGCCATGCTCAACATTATAGATGACAACCAGCGATCCTTAGTGAATGGAGATGCTTGCCTACTTATCCTACTTGACCTCTCAGTGGCTTTTGATACAGTGAATCGCCCATCTTTACTAGAGTCACTGAAGATCCATTTTGGTTTCAATGGCACAGTTTTAAAATGGTTAACATCTTACATACAACATCGAACACAACAAACCAAAATCAAGTCTTGCCTCTTGAAACCCTCACCTGTCTCTCTTGGTGTCCCCCAGGGTTCAATCCTCTCACCCTCACTTTTTAACCTCTTCATAGAACCCCTTGCTATCATCTTGAAACAATCAGGGTTCAAATACCACCTCTATGCAGATGACATGCAACTCTACTACAAAATCAAATCACACACTGAGATCCTACATCTTATTGTCACACTTAGTAAGATTCAATCCTGGTTTAACTCCAACCATATAAAATGAAACCCCATCAAAACTGAAGTTATTCTGTTCTCCCCCAAAAGTAACCACCTTCCAATCCAAGGCTGGATCAACGACCTAAAGGCCCTAAATTGTTCGCTCACTCTTTCCAACTCAGCTAAATCCTTAGGCTTCACCCTGGACAAAAATTTGTCAATGAAGGATCATATCAAAATCTCAGCCAAAGGAGTGCTTTACACACTAAAACACCTCAAAAAAATTAAACCATTCATTCCATAGGACAATTTCAAATGGGTTGTTCAATCTCTCCTCCTATCCAAACTTAACTACAGGAATGCTATCCTCACAGGGACCCCAAAAACTCACCTCACACCCCTCAGATCAGTACTAAACAAGGCAGTCCAGCTCATAACAGACTTTAAATGGTATGAACACATCACGCCTGCACTCAAGTCCCTAAACTGACTTCCCATCGAAGGTAGATGCATCTACAAGACTGCCTGCATCACCCACAAAGCACTTCACTCACATTCCACTGACTATTGAGACAACAAACTCACAAAAGCAGGAATAACCAGACCTATGAGAAGCTCCACCGCTCTTCTCGTGCCTCCCAAATTAAAAAGGAAAACAACCCAGGCTTGCTCTGTTTCAGGGAATGCTCCCAGCATTTAGAACTCCCTCCCAAGGGACCTACGATGCAATGCCTCCTTCCCGGGCTTCAAAAGAGACTTGAAAGGCCATCTCCTCAATAAATAACTCATGAACAAACTGAATCTTGGTTCAAATAGGCTCTCTTGCTCAGTTCAAACTTCGTTGATCAGTTGGCTGTTTCTTTTTGTTTGCCTCTATTGTTCCTGATTTCCTTCTCTCCATGGACTATAATTGTTCGAATGTAGCTCTATTCAGTAATTTCCACCCTCATGGCCAAACACTTTTTTTCTGTGTATATATTCTTGTGTGATCCTCATGCTCTGCATAACTATACTTCCCTTGTATATATTTTATGTACATTTGAACCTATGATTATTGCACGTCACATATGCTCAGTGACTGATTATTGCCTTGCTCTCAATTCTGTTAAGACCTCTGATACCTCTGTGTCCAGCAAGAGCTATATAAAAACTTTATATAAATAAATAAATAGTACTACCGAAGTTTAGTGATTTGCAACACCTTTACCGCTTTCTGGTACTGCAAACTTGTACTTAGAATTCAGGAGTAGTGCAAGACTATGAGGGCTATTCACAAATGTAGATTTGCAAATGAGTAAATCTACAAATGTAAATTTACTCTTAAACTTTTTTTTAGTAACTTTACTAATTTTGGCTATGTGCCATTTGTGAGTGTAAAATTATTCAAAAGTTTGGACTTACATGTCCCCACTCTTGTAGTTCAGGGGATGGAGCCTAGTTTAATAATGTAAATTTAGTTCTGTAACAGGCCATCGCCAATGGGTATGAGATCTCCCTGTGGTAAAGTGATGGGACATAATTAAATGTTAATGAAACTCATAGATAAATTATAAAAAATAATTTGGATTACATTTGAATGCAAATGATATTAAAATATTTATTGTAAACGTAGAACACACTAGAAATATACAGCAATAATCATTATAAATTCTAGTCAAATAGTTCATTTGTTTTAAAATATTAAAATTCTTTTTTAAGATTTAAATAAAAAACAACCTACAGTAAAACATTTAAATATTTGTATTATGTATTTAATTTAAAAAAAAATTATATATTTTTTAATGGAAGTTACAGTAATGCTTAATTAACATATTTTCTAATTAAGTAGTATTTCATGTTTATTCATATATAATGTTTTCACATTAAATTAAATGTGTTTATATTCTTTTTTTTTTTTAAATGAATACATTTTTTTCAGAACAAAATTTTATTGTGCTGTTGAAAAGGTACATGGTATGTACAGCGCCCCGGGAACCGGAGGAGCTGTGAGCATGAAAGTAATAATTACATTGCAGGCAATTCAAACAACCGTTTAAGTGAAAGTAACTGCCCTACGTCCCCCCTCCCCTCTCCCCCCCACTCCCCCCACCCGAAGCACCCCCTCCCACCCCCTGCACAGCTACTAGATAGTCCGTAAATAAAAGGCATAGCAAGAAACATTTAGTGTGTACTCCTCATCACCCGGGTTCAATGTCCAAATGTCTGTCCTCAGGTTCATCATGAGTCGGCGGTTCCAGTCACAATCCTCTATAATCAGCCCACCGCTTCCAAATCTTATAATGTTTCCGGGGGCAGCCCCTGGCCTCGAAGATTGGGCGTTCCAGTCCCATATAGAAGTCTAGTCCCCTTTTCCACACTCCTAACAGGGGGGCCCTGGGGTCTTTCCAGGCGCGGGCCACGTCTCTCTTAGCCACCGTTAGGCCCAACAACAGCAAGTGACGTTTATAGATATTTCCCCCCACCTGTTCCAGTATATGGAGGAGACCCAATTGTGGCGTGCGGGGAAGTTCCCAGCCCAACACCTCCGACAAGCAGTCCCACTCTCCCGACCAAAACCTCCGTAGTCCATCGCACGCGCACACTGTATGTAGAAAGGTGCCCATCTCTCTGCCACATCTCAAACAATCAGGGTACGCAATCATGTCCGCCCTCCACAGTCGTTCCCTGGTATAGTAGGCCCTATGTAAATATTTGAATTGAATGAATCGCAGGCGTACCGCAATGGCCGCTCCTCTTGGAGCCTCAAGCGCCTCTCTCCAGTCTTCCTCCTCAAATGCACCCAGATCATTCTCCCACTTAGCCCGCAGAGTGTCTAGGGAAGTTGAACAATGTGTAACTAGTGTTTGATAGATAGATGATATCTTTTTACTTTCCAGTTCCCCCATTATTACCTTAGCTTCCAGGGGGCTAAACTCGGGCAAAGAGTCCAGGCCCCTCAGGGCGGGTGTGATAGCATGGCGGAACTGCAAATATCTAAAGAACCGGGGCATGTCTTCTTGTATCTCCTGGAATGACTTAAGGGTCGTGCCCTTGACGACGTGGCCTATGGCCGAGATGCCAATCGTGTCCCAGCCACGGAACCCCTGTAGGGACATCTTTATTTATTTATTTTATTTTATAACATTTGTAAAGCGCGAACGACGGCCCTAAGGCATCTCGGCGCTAGATAACTGATATGTTTTTCCCATAGAGACACTAAAGTACAGCGGAGGAGGACATCAGATGTTAAAAAGCCAGGTTTTAAGGCTTTTTCGGAAAGACCAGAGGGAGGAACTGGTCTTTATTGATTGAGGGAGTGTGTTCCACAGTCTTGGTGCAGCTACAAGGAATCGTCTGTCACCCCAGTTGACAGTTTTAGTACGGGGGACCACCAGATCAAGGGAGCTAGAGGAACGCAGTGTTCTAGACGGGCAGTAGTGGATTAGATTCTGGGTAAAGAACACTGGTCCAGCGTTGTGTAAGGCCTTGTATATCAGACACAATGCCTTAAACATTATCCTCTTTTTCACCGGGAGCCAGTGAAGTTGTCTTATAGTTGGTGAAACCGGTTGGTATTTCGGAATACGCCCTAGTAGCCTTGCAGCTGCATTCTGGATAGCCTGCATTTTGGCTAGCACTCTCTCCTGAGCACCTAGAAACAAGGCGTTACAATATTCTAGGGTGGAGAGAACCAGAGCGCTCACCAAGGTTTTGGCAAGATGTTCAGGTAAAAAGGGCAGAATTTTCTTAATGAGCCGAAGTTTGTAAAAGGCTGAGGAAGAAATCTGGTTGGCATGAGGTAGGAAATTCAAACGGTTGTCAAACATGACACCCAGGTTCCTAACCTTGTCAACCGGGTCTGGAGGCTGGCCCATAGACGAAGGCCACCATGAAGAAGACCACACTGGGGAAAGATTGCCGAAAACTACAACTTCAGGTTTTTCAGAATTTAGTTTCAGGCAATTGTGGGCCATCCAGCTGCTGATTGCCTGCATGCCCTGAGTAAGCACATTGGCTCTTTGTGGCCCATCGTTCTTGACAGCTAGGACCAATTGGGTGTCATCAGCGTAGGACGTCAGGCTCATCCCATGTGCCCTGATGACTTTGGCAAGGTCCGACACATAAATATTAAAGAGTGTCAGACTGAGGGATGAGCCCTGAGGAACTCCACAAGGTAATGACAAGGGAGAGGATTCAAAAGGTCCCACAGTGACAACCTGGGTCCTGTTAGCCAGGAAAGAGGCAATAAGATTTTTGGCATTGCCTCGGATGCCCATATTCTCGACACGGTCGACCAGGATGACATGGTCGACCGTGTCGAAAGCTGCCGATAGGTCCAATAGGATCAAGATGGCCGAACCTCCTGCATCCCGGATGGATCTAATATCATCCGCCGCTTTGACCAGAGCGGTCTCAGTTCCATGATATCGGCGGAAGCCAAACTGCGATTCATCCAGCTTTTTGTTCTCCTCGATAAAGAAGGAGAGTTGGATATTCATGGTTTTTTCCACTATTTTCGCTAATAATGGCAAGCTGGCTATAGGCCGGTAACTTTTGAGTTCTTCTTTATCTAGGGTGGGTTTCTTGAGGAGTGGTTTTATAATAGTTTTCTTGAGGATGTCCGGGTAGATACCAGTGGAAAACATGGAATTACAAATCTCTGTTATGGATGTGAGAACTACATCCACGATAGGCCGTATAACCTTCAACGGGCACGGGTCCAAAGCCGACCCTGATTTAATGGAGGATATAGTGTCTAGTACCTGTGAGCATGTGACCTCACTGAACTGGTGAAGAACAGGTCCATCTAGCTGAGTAGAGGCCTTGTGGGAGCTTGTGGTAGTATTAGCAAAGATTCGATAAATGTCATCAACCTTGCTAAAGAAAAACTTAGACAGAGCGTCGCAGATCACTTGAGACGGAGGAGGAGTAAGGTCAACAGAAGAGCCGGCTAACTGTTTGGTAGTCTCGTATAGGCATTTATTGGAGTTATGTGCAGATTCAATTTTATGACAATAGTGCTTTTTCTTAGCATCTATAATAAGATTTTTGTATGAGACCACTGACTCTTTGTACAGGACTTTTGATTCCTGAGAGTAATCTTTCCGCCAGTGTCTCTCTCTGTTACGGCACTGTTGTTTTTGTATGCGTAATTCGTCCGTGTACCATGGGGCCGAAGGGGTGGATCTGTTACGTGACCGTTGCTTAACTTGAACCAGATCCTTGGCTGCTAAACTGACCCAGTTGTAGAATTGGGAAGTAGCAATATTGGGGTCGGTGGATAACAGGGGAGTGGTAGCTGTGAGGAGATTTTTTAACCTACATTCATCTATATCCTCCCATGCCAAATATGATTGAGGAGGGGTGCAATTGGATTTGTTGAATGAGGGGTCACGTATTTGTAACGATGTCAGAATAAGATGGTGGTCAGACCAAGTTAACGGGAGTATTTGTGTTACTTGGAAATCTGTGGCATTAGTAAAAATGCCGTCTAACATGTGACCTCCATCATGCGTGGGGGCATGAACCAGGGAGGCAAGGCCAAATGTAGATAAATCGGCTAATAGTGTTGCTGAGTCAGAATTATCGAGGTCGTCAAAATGGAAATTAAAATCACCCAAAATGGTGAAAGGGTTATCTAATGCAGAAACTTCCAGAGTCGACCTAAAAGCGTCGATAAAGTCGTTTCTGGGCCCTGGGGGGCGATAGAGGAGGATCCCTCTAAAAGTGTAGGATGGAGACATTTTAATAGCAAATTCAATGGCTTCACAAAAGATCTGTGGGATAATGGTGAACCTTACAGTGTAGGTGTCACGGGCAATAATGGCAATGCCACCTCCCTTTTTCTTAATTTGCCTATCTAGTCTATGGGTGGTATATCCCGTCGGGACAGCTGTGACCAAGTCCGGATCGGAGGCTTGGCCCATCCATGTTTCAGTCATAAATAAAAGATCTATTTTATGATCTTGGATCAAGTCATGAATATCTTGGCTATGCTTGCCTAGCGACCGGACATTCGTGAGTGCTATAATGTGAGATTTCATAGTGTGAGACTTGCTATCCGAGGGTTTAGAGGGGATCATATTATGACAGCCAGGACAGTGTATGACTGTACTGGTGGACAAGGAGATAGGGTGAAAAATCGAACAGGTTTGATTGATGAAGGGGCGGAGACGCTGGAGCTGAGCGGCGGAGTAATAAATGCGGTGAGGCAGGTTGAGTGAACCAGGGGGGGTGGCCCTAGGCCCGGGCCAGGCGCGGACTGGCGCAGACGGGCTCGCCTTTGGCGCGCCTTCGGCGCGCCCGCTGCGCCCGCCCGCTGCTTGGTCGGGTAGGTCCCTTGTTTATATGCATAGTGATGGAGACGGAGGAGGGTGGGAGGGGCGCCGAGGTCTCGGTTCAGCCTTCCCTTCCCAAGATGGCCCCTGAAGTTGTGCCTGGGGTTTCCCAGCGCCTGGCTAAGTCGGCGTGGTACAAGTAAATAAGCCTCGGCGAAGTGGTCTCGTCTCGAGGTGAGAACAGAGTTTTAAAATCACACTGTTTAAAATATGGTACAGTAATTAAAATATTTCACACACGATTCTTAATCAATCGGCTAGTAAAATGGGGCAGGGTACAAGGATCACAAAATGCCTCCGGCTTTCCGCCTCAGAGGAATAACATTCACAGAATCACTTGGAACAGGGAGGACTCGCCCTTAAATAACCACGGAGGGCGGGAGGGGCGCCGAGGTCTCGGTTCAGCCTTCCCTTCCCAAGATGGCCCCTGAAGTTGTGCCTGGGGTTTCAATGCCGGCAGTTGCCCATTCTGCCACAATGGGGTTTCCCTCGTTAGCCTATTCCACCACCCCATGCGGCGGAGTGCTCCGCGCCATATTTGAAATACTATTTGAGTGACCACTGGGAGCCTCCTCCTCTTAACAGCCGAATACAGTATGACGTGTAGCGTGTCAGGGTCCATCAGGTACCTCTCCAGGGCATAGGCTGGATCACCTCGATCCCCATACCACCATTCATTCAGTATCAATAGGTGAGAAGCTTGATAATAGGACAGGATGTCTGACGTTGCTAGGCCACCACAGTATGTGGAAAGGAAACATGTGCGGAGTGCCACTCTCGCCACTCCACCGGCCCAGAGAAAGTTACCGAGCGCCGAATTTACCTGCTTGAACCACTGCGGTGAAATAGGGTATGGGTGGTTTTGTAATTGGTATAAGAGACGCAGGAGGGCCACCATTTTGAATATGGCTGAACGGCCATACACGTTCAGGGGCATGCGGGACCATGTAGTCATGTCTGATCGGACACGCTCCCACACGGGCACAACATTGCGCGTCCAGGAGACCCCATGCAAATCTGTAAGGAACACCCCCAGGTATTTGAAGCCTCCCGTCGCTTCCTGCAATGCCGCCGCCCAGGACCCCAGGCCACTGCGCTCCCCCAATACCCACAGCACTGACTTACGCATGTTCAGGTGGAGGCCCGACACTTCCCCAAAGATTTGCATGATGTCAAGGACCCGCGGCCCCGATCTGTTCAGATCCGTGAGAAAAAATAGGACATCGTCAGCATAGAGTGCAATTCTATCAGAGGGTCCCGCTCTCCACTCGATGCCCCGCATCTGTGCGTCCATTCGGACCCACGCCGCCAGCGGTTCCATAGCCAGGGCAAATAGATATGGCGATAGGGGGCATCCTTGCCTGGTGCCCCGACCTATGGAGAAGGAATCAGACACTGCCCCAGCCACTCTTACCGATGCCGTGAGATCTGTGTATAATAGCTGTAGGTAAGATAAGAAGCGGGGCCCCAGATTCAGGCGGGACAGAAGCGCGCGGAGGTAGACCCAACTTACCGAGTCGAAGGCCCTATCTATATAGGCCAGTAGAAGAGCCGCAGGAATCCCTGCCGCCCGGGCTGCCTCCACCGCCACCTGCGCGCGCCTAATATTGTGTCTTGTTGCTCTATGGGGCATAAACCCGGCTTGGTCCAGGTGGACAAGATCGGTAATGTATGGGAGGAGGCGATTGGCCAGCGCTTTCGCCAATATTTTCGCTTCGGTATTCAATAATGATATTGGCCTATAGGACTCGGTTTGGTCTGGGGGCCTCCCTGGTTTGCAAAAGACCACTATTTCAGCGTGTCGCCAGTCCCTCGGGAGTCGGCCACACTCTCTGGCTGCCTCTAAGGCCCTGCCATAGTACGTACCTAATTGGAGGTAAAATTTCTTGAAAAATTCGCAAGGGAACCCGTTGGGTCCGGGGGCCTTGCCCACATTTAATTCCCCGAGGGCTGTATCCAGCTCTTCCGCCGTGAATTGACTGTGACGGGAGATCAGCCAGGAATTTGTCAATGTCTTCTGCCGAGAGGAGTTCCTGGGAGGCGTACTGGGAGGCGTACCTCATAATACCGTGCACAGCTGGCTGCTAGGTCCGTCGGGGCCGTCATGGGCGTTCCCGTCTCATCTCGGAGGCACGGTAGGGACTGCGCGTGAAAAGTGCTCTGGCAGAGCCTGTATAGCATTGAGCTGGATTTGTCGCCCCACTGGTAGATCCTACTCTGAGTCGCTAACCACAGCTGTCGAGCCTCATCCAACAGCAAGGAGGCGTACGACTGTTGCGTCAGCAGAAGTTGTCCTACATCCTCTTCACCCCCGCCAGCGTGGCATCTTTTTTCTTGGTCACTGACTCGGTCTGCCGCTCTCACTATGTCTTCCCTACGTGTCTTGCGGGCAGCCGCACACCAAGCAATGTCCACCCCGCGAAGCGTCGGCTTCAGTACCTCCCAGAGGGTCGTGTCATCTGTATCAGAGTTATCATTATCACTCCAGTAGTGGGCAATAGCCTACCTCATGTGGGACTGATAGTTTTCTTGTTGCAAGTGCCACGTGGAGAGGCGCCATCTGAACGGCTGCCGCCTCCTATCGAGAAGTAGGTCTACCACCACCGGGGAGTTGTCCGACAGGCCGTGTGGCAGTATAGTCGTGACATCCACCCTCCCAACCCAGGCATGGGGGACAAATAAGTAATCAATTCTAGAGAAGGACTTATGTAATGCCGAGACAACCCATGTCTCAAGGTTACCCAATTCCTGATGCCTCAGATGTCGTAGACAATAGATCGCAAAGAAGTTCCACCGCCCAAGGGACGGGCGCCGGCCTCTGATCCCTCCCTAGGGCTTTGTCCGTAGCCTGTCAAATGTCTTCGGGTCTCATGCGTCCGGATCCTGAGAGTCTGCAGTTTCGGTCGCCTCCGCTGCACCATCGTTAGGAGGAGGATTCGTCTTGGTGCGTGACCTCCAGTTACTCCTGCTCCGCGATCGTCGGGGAGTCCTCGGGGGCCCCGCCGTGGATGAGGAATCTGAGTCCTGCCTCGGACGGGTGTTGACTCTGATGCGGACCGTTTCGTCCGTCCAGGCAAAGACTTCCTCTGGAGTATTAAAGAATTGAGTCCGGGACTGGTAGACCACACGCAGGCGGGCTGGGTAGAGCAATGCATATTGTATATTGAGGCCTCTCAACCGCGCCTTAGCCGCAGTAAAGGACTGCCGTTGTTGCTGGACTAGTCTGGTGTAGTCAGGGAATATTAGGATTTTGTGATTTTCAAATACCAGAGGTTCCTTCGCTCGCGCTTGTCGCAGGATTGTGTCGCGGTCGTGATAATTAAGCAGTCTGGCTATCACAGGCCGTGGGCGAGCTCCCTCCGGCGGCTTCTGGGTCAGTGCTCGGTGCGCGCGTTCAATTATAAAACAGCGCGAAAGGGACTCCGGAGGGAGCCACCCCTCCAACCATTGGGTCAGAAAGGCTGCCATGTCGCCCTTCTCACAGCCCTCCGGAAATCCCACGAACCGCAGGTTGTTTCGCCGAGCACGCCCATCCGCGTCCTCCGCTCGCAGTGCAAGGCCCTTTTGAATCCCTTCCATGTTGGCCACCTTCTTCTTCAGTGTCGTCACGTCGTCCTCCACTCCTGTAATTCTGGTCTCAGTCTCAGTGATGCGGGCCACAGCGTTGCGCAGGTCCTGACGCAGCAAGGTAACATCAGCTCCAACTGCCCCTATTTTCGCATCTAGCTTGTCTCTCGATTGTGTTATCACTGCCATGAGGGCCGCATTGTCCGGGTCAGATGCTTGAGTGCCTCCGGACGCCCCAGCCCCTCCAGTTGGCCCAGTAAATTTATCAATCGTGCCTTGTTTCGAGGCGCCTCCACTGTTGCCACCCCTCGTCATGGTTGCCACTGGATAGGTGCACAGGGTTTAGAGCACCGCAGGGACTGCAGGTCGGTCACCCCAATCTCCCTGGTCGCAGAGCTGTGTCCGGGCCTTACCCGCTTTATGAGCCGTTGGGGAGGATGTCGCCCGCACCCAGGTAAGTCTGCGCTGCCGCCTTGGTGACGCTTCTCTCTGCCTAATGACACGGTGCCCCCTCCAAGTTTGCCACCGTCAATTACTCCATGTCCAATGCGGGGGCATATGTGTCACAGCCTTGTCCAGGAGCTACTCTGGGGGCACAGTCGCCCCTCTTCAATAATTCGGGGCCTCAAGGCGCGCAGGCAGTCCCTGGTCTGCGCCGGATCGTCTGCCTCAGTCACCGGGCCCTCGGCGTCTCCGCCAGCTCATTTCCATCCAGGGCCTAGGATTCAGCTCCCTAGCACGCCATCCTCGGAGTTCACCCCCACGGCCCGATTTTGCCGCCGAGAGGGGTGTACGCAGCGGCGCGCCGCGTGTGTAAGGCAACCAGGTCAGGGTCCCAGCCGGGCGCAGTATATTATATCCGCCCCTGTTGCGGCGAGTGCCGCCACCGCCATTCACGACTTGGGCTGGGGGGGGAATGGGTGGGGGGGAACACAGGATAATGCCCCCGTAGCGTCCACAGCACAACTGTCTCCCCCGCGGTCTGACACGACCGCCGAACGAGGCCGAACCGGCCCCTCCCACACTCCCCCGGCCCGCAGTCCGCACAGCCTCCAACTCCCGGGCGTGGCAGCGGCAACAGCGGGTGCTCCGTGTCCTCTGTGCAGCCCGGTTTACTCACTGCGGGCCTCCATGCGTCGAATGTAGGGTTCCGTCCACTGCTCCTCGCCGGACCCGGTCGCGCCGCACTTCTGCCCGGATGCACTCGAGGTCCCGGCTTCCGCAGGTCTGGTAGGCATCTTCACCTCAGGTCTCGGATCGCCATTGAGCGGGCGTCCGAGGTCCCGAAATTCGTCGTCAAGGCTTCCCCGCCACCTCCGACGCCAATGTATAGTTGTTGAGACGTCTCAGGGTTGGGGAGACTTAGGATATATGACGGATAATTCGTCGGCGGGACGGAGCTCTCTTAGGCTGCGTCCGCCATGTTCGCCGTCTTGGCCACGCCCCCTTAAATGAATTAATTTAATTTAACATTAGTTCATTAGGGCTTTTTTTTTAAGTCAATGAATATTATTTTCTTTGGGAGAATGTTGCCATACTAGTGGTTGGTCTTGTGTGATTCTGGATTTACTCCAGTTGAGCTAGAGTAAATATACAACAGTTTGGCTCTTTTTTGGCTGTAGTGACTATAGAAGTGCAGTTTGTGAAGAGCAATGGACTTACTTTCTTTTTGGTGAGTGCATATTCCTGCATTATCCCTCCTAACCCTCTCATGACCCAGACGCGGGAAGTACAGGTATTGCCGGTGGTGTAGGGCGGGTGGCGAAGCAACTAGATGACGGAATATGATTTATTTATGTATTTTATTTTCCCTATTCCGTCGTCTGTCGACTTCCCCCCGCAACCGGCCCTGCAACCCATCACTGCATTTACCTGCACCGGCCCCTCCTTAATCCTCCCTAAACCTCTCCCATTTCATTTTTAAATATTCTCACTTTTTCAGTCACTCCTCCATTAGGGGATTGGGTGAGCTCTTGACCACACTAAAAAGCTCCTTGGTAGAGACTTGCCTAGACTAATTTGAGATGTATAGTAGGTGGATTTGGCCTTTCAGATCGCTGCCTTGTATGTGGCAAATAGGGATTTGTGCTTGTATTTCTCCTTAGTATCTAGATTAGTGGGAAACGTCCTCCAAAAGGAGGTGTTAGCAAAATTATTGTTGATGTGTTCTCTGTTGCTCAGTATGCTGATATATGACAAGTTATACTCGCAGTGCTTAACTTGAGCTGGTGGTTTCCGGTGCTCGGCGCTGGCCCTTAATTGTCAACACCTGCTCTTATGACAGCTGACACATGGTGGCGCTGTTTGTGTAATTTAGAGATGAGCAGAACAACAGTTGTTTAATAATTCAATATACATTAAAACAACTAATACTTGCTGCCCAACTCTTTCTTATAGCTTTGGGGACCTTAAACAGTTAAATGGTCACACTTGTAGCAGTGTGATGGCTAATAGTTGGACAGGTACTGTCATTGGCAGTGCTGGCCTTGGCATTGGGTGGTGCAATCTGCGGTGGCTCCTGAAAAGGGCCCTGACACCTATTTTCTTTTTTTACAAATTTAACGCTTAGTGATGGTAATGCAACAAGAGATATTTTCATTCATACTAGGGATCTGAATGCTGTAAGTAGGCTGAAACAATAAACGTACTCAATGGGGCTATCTCTTACTGCAGCTGTCTCTAAATGCCTGTCAAGTATGAGTGGAGGCAATGATTATGACTAAGCTAGGAGAGAATATATGAAAACAAAGGACGAAGCCCAGGAAACGCCATAAGCCACCTCGCCCTACCAATGGGTCAGTTGGTCTGGCTAAAACCCTAAAGGCAGACACAGTAGGTTCATGTAAGAACTGGTGAAACTCCAGAATAGAGCATGAAGGTAGAAAGGAACATATTTATGTGAAGAAGGGAGAGGGAGTGTGGTAGCCATTATTTTCATAGTTATCTTGGCATCCATAGAGGAAAGCTATTTCTTTTCCATAGTTCGCAGCCAGTTGCACTGAACAAAACAAGGAGGAGTGGCAGGATGATATGTTTATATTTTTGTGGTTGGAAGAGGAGTGCCACTTGGTCAGTTAAGGGACAGAAGGACCCAGATGCTTTTTAAATCTGGCTTGACAGTGGCATCGCCACCAGGCATTATATGATCAACTTAAAGAGGGCTTTAAGAAGCAGTGCCAGGAAAGGGACTTTGATCCACAAACAAATTGGTAGCCAGGTGTACATGTTTTGATTGGGAAGAAGATGCACGCTTCCACAAAAAAGTGCTTCTCCTCCTCGCAGCTGTGATCATTTTGTTTATTTATCCCACTGCCTGAACTTAAACGTTCAGGGGCACACACCTGGCATTGTAATGCTATATGACGAGGTCATTTATGGTGTTTGTTTTTCTTTGGCAGCAGCATAGATGGAAGGAGGGCAGTCATTAACTTTAGACTTAAGAGTGCAGTTATGTGTTTTAGAGCCCAGGGCTACACTAATGTGCATGGATATTTAGGTCTAACTGTCTTACTCTCACCAACCTTATGTGATCAAGAAAAAAGAGCTTCCCAGATCATACTGAGAGATTGATTTAAGCTCCAATCACTTGTTGGTTTCCCTCATACAGGATTTCTTTGGGCCAAATTTGTGCATTGCACTTTTTGGCTTGTGTCAAAGAATATACTGGATACAGCAGACCTGTGTTGGTTATAGTGGCAAGCCAGTGATCATGGCTATAGGTCCGATCTGTTTATTGTGATATGTTATGGTAAAGGCACTATGCCCGATTTATTTATTGTGAAAACCATATGTTAACATTGATTGGCATTTAGGTAAGGATTGTTATTATTCTATTATAAAGCCTACAGATAGGCATGTTGTTACGTGGAATCTCACAGAATTTCCATAGTTACCAATAGCTTTGGTGGTGGTCACCCAGTGTGACACTCCAGGATATAGGTTTGCTTTGTGGATACCCTTGGTAGGCCATCTTGGATGAGATAGTAGTTTGCCTGGCCAACTGTAATTTAATGACATTTGTTCTTTTATGAATGTGTAAAGGTTATACGCATGATTGTTCATTATGAAAAGGTATGCTTAAGGCAGTAGGCCTGACTTTGATTGTGAAAAGACTATGTTAAAGTCAATAGGCATTTGAGGGTTGATTGTTATCACTCTGAATTAAAGCCTACCAATTTATTTTTAAGAAATGGAATATCATACATTACCTAAGTAGGAAAGGGTTTTGGTCTTGTCCCTTCTGAAAGACGATGAGTATAGAATATTTGCACTGTGAGAATCCTTGTGGAGACCTGTCACTAGGGAGAGTTTTTTGGTTTACCAACTGTAATTTTGTAAACTATGTAATTTTATAAGTGTATGCCTGATGGTTGACTTATAGAAAGCTTATGCTCAGTACAGAAGGCCTCAGTTGATTTGTGTTATTAGCCAATAATAAATACCAGCTGCAGGCCTGATTGATTCACATGGAAAATATTTATCTTGCCATAGATCTGACCTGTTTATTTGGGAAATTTATGATATGTGCATTAGGCTTGGCATATTGGTAGTGAAAAACACATTTTAAAATCATTAGAAGTTAAAGGGGGATTAATTTTCTTTATTAAAGCCTATTGATAGATATTTTGTTAAGTGAAATGTCACAGATTAAATTACTGTTGTAGGGAATGATTTTGGTGTTGGCTATTGCCTCTGACAAACCCTAGTGGGGAGGAGGTTTGCACTGTCTTAATTCTTGCTAGACTCTCCTCTTAGCTGTCTGCCCACATCTTGTTATTAAAAAATATATATACACATAGAGGGCCTTTGAAATTCCTCTGTTCTGCCTTTGCCCTGTCTGTCATTTACACTCTGCTCCCTTCCTTATGTCTTTCTTTGCTTGCTATGAGCCCATTTGGTGTTGGATGTGAGAAATACTATGGAGGCAATCTACATCTTAAGATTGTACATGTGGAACGTATCGACAAAGAGATGTTCCGCCAAGCCCCTCCGACAGCCATCGACAAGTTTAATTCTATCTATATATCAATTACGGTACTAGGTTTGAAATACTCCTATTGTCGAATGCAAATCCAGTAATAGTCATGTAATAATAACAATAGTCTTAATTTGTTTTATGTAAGATCTTAGGGCCAGATGTAGGTAATTTTTATTTACCGACCTCTTAAATACCGAGTCATACCGACTCGGTATTTAAGAGGTCGGAAAATAAAAATACCGAGATGTAGGTAATTGCAGATGTGCAATTACCGAATCGGAAACAGTCGGTAATTTCCGATGTGGTAAATACCGACCAGTTAATGCCCATGCATTCCTATGGGCTTTGAAGCCCATAGGATTGATTGGGCATATACCGGTCGGTATTTACCACATCGGAAAATACCGACTGTCACAAGGGTGCAGGGGGTGTCACTTTGACACCCTCTGGCACCCCCAAAAGAGGCTCGGGTGCCATGTGGCAGGCATACCTGCCCTAAGGGCAGGTCTGCCTGTCATATGGCATAGGTGTGCATGCACACATGTGCATGCACACCAGAAACGGTATTTTACCATCAAGTAGTATTTGATGGTAAAATACCGATTTTGTACTGCTTGTGGGACTCAGAAGAGTCCCACCTACATACCAATTTTCCGGAATCAGTAATGATACCGACTCGGTATTTTACCTACTCGGTATTTTACCTACTCGGTATTTTACCTACTCGGTAAATTTACCTATCGGTAAATTTACCGAGTCTGTAAATTACAGGGACCTACATGTCAAATTGCTTTTACCGGGTGGTAACGGCCGAATTCGGCCGTTACCACCCGGTAAAAGCCTACCTACATCTGGCCCTTAATATTTATCTTTTAGGGGTTTTTAGGGGGGGTTCCTTCAGTTCTTCTTTCAATTATCAGATGTGTGAAGATACTCTTTTGGGAATGCTAGGAAGGTAGGTCATTATTGCACAGAGATCTTTATCCTTACAGCCGAAGCATGGGATTCCACTAATGGTGACAAACATTGATATAATTGTTAACCATCAGGTCTGTGGTGGTGGGTGACATATTAGGAACATTAGCCTGATTTACAAAGATGCCACTGTGATTTAGTTGTGCATTGTATTGTATTGCATTGGCTTTAATATACCCTGTTGAGGCACTGCAGTGCTTTCTGGCAATTCGCATACTACTCCAGGAGCCACAAGTTGGTGTCTTATTTATGAGACCTTATTCCGCCATTGTGTCGCTTTTTTGTGATGCTGCGGCAATGTAAACAATGTGCCACACTGCGCCATATTCACATAGTGATGCATACAGGCAGAGGCATTACTTTGGATACCTCTCCGCTACATTTTACCTGCGTCAGATATAATGTATGCAGGATGGGCTCCTGGCATAATAGTACTTATGTTGGACAAAGGAATCTTATGCATAATTCACAAATGTGAAATACAACTAGCTATGATTGATTTAGGTCTGAATATTTCATGCAGCCCATGTGTACTAAACGTATGTGAACTTCCTCCAACTTGTTAGGTGTCTGTAGGCATCTGGGACTGGGTAGTGACAAAGAAGTGTCAGGGAACTGGACAGGGAAATTCATTACAAATTGGGTCACAATGAGAGTAAATAACTTTTGAGCATTCACATGAATCTAGCCTTCCATTTTTTATATTTACGTGGTGCAGAAAGTACCCCAGTGAGTCACTGAGTCTGCTGTTTGCAGGAGTGAGAAGGAATAGCTCTCATTATAGGTAATATAAATATTTATTTGACAGGAAAAAGAGTACTTACAAAGATTTGAATATTTACAATTGTTCCAATAGATCTTGCGCATCCTATTACAAAGCAACAATTTGGGGAAACATGAGAAGGTCTCAAAGAGAAATAGAAATATGAGTTTATATTGTACTTTTGTGAATCTGGCACATAATACTTAAATAGCCTGCAAAAAATTCCCTTTTCTTGTTTTCCTCCCCTTTTTCTAATGCACGTGGTGTGGCTGAGCAGGAATGGGTTTTACTGGATGGAAAGCTGATTGTTTTGGTTTGGGAGATGATCAGACTGCAGATACTCTTCCATAGGATAACTTCTGGTGGGATATTAGACTGTTGTAAAATTGCTGAAACAGGAGCGAGGAAAGGTTAATATCTCAGAGAAATGCTCGATAAGTCACCCTTTTAGACAATGTTTCATGCCTTTGGTATTTCTGGGAACATAAATCAGTCTCGGGCATCCTGCAGAGCTGAGGAGGTAAACACATTTACAAAGCATGAGCTATGTCTCTCTGCAAATCTTGGCAGAAATCTGGCGTCATAAATCCAAGGGTGGTCAAAGGGTGTGAGGCAGAGGAAGCATTTCAGATCCTGTGTGTCTTCATCAGAAAGTACCACAGAGCGGTTGCAAGTATTTTTTGGCACCCAAACGAAATGGCATTTGACCACATGCCTTCCCTGGCAATGAAGACACTTTTTGAATATTTAGCTTCAAGCAACTTACTATCTTGCTGGTAATGGCCTGCAACTACCTCGTTTTTCCTTAATGTAGCACCAGCCCAAATTCCACAGTCAATTACTACATTAGTTGGCATCCACAAAAGGATTCTCAGCCATTATTCAAACTATTATTTTTTCCCAATACAAGTTTCTATCAACCACCTCCATGAATGCACCCATGTCTTATCAAAATTAACCATCAACGTTCTTTAATTCAACACCTACGCAGCAATTGCGATGACTGCTTTACTTTGTAAATAAAGGGGCTACCTCGATTTCTTAAAATACCAGGTGTAGGTTGAATTTTTGTGCTATTGCATATCTTACCTTTTAACTGGCAATAGTTAATTATTTCATCTCGGTTCTCTTCATAACCATGGATCTACTGACTAATATTTTGAAATCCCCATTGCTATTTACATATCAGTCGGGTTTAGATATAAAACCAGTACTTCGTCCCCAAAATGTGTTCCCAAGAAGACACCTGCTTTGCATTTCAGAGGTATTTAAAGAAATGTACTGAAAATACTATGATTTATCAGATCAGTATATATATTCTTATTAAAGTAGAGACTGCAGTTTGATCTTGAGATTTCTCTGCATGCGAATCCTTGATACTCTGGTATTCTCTTGCTATTCTTTTCTGATACCATCATGCCAAGGAATCATATTTGTGAAGGTGGCAGTGCTTTTTTCAGTCAGGGGTTCATTTGTAAAAAAAATAAGTGCTGGGGCTCTCGTCACGAGGCAGCTTGCACCAGCCTGTTTCTCCTGTTAGCGCTATCTAAAACAGAACCAACTACAAACCATGAAAGTGGGGAAAGACTGTGGTGTAATGGCCAGAGCTGCAGACCTCAGAGCTGGAGAACCACGTTCAAGTCTCGACCTCGGCTCAATATCCTGCGATTCTCTGCAAATCACTTAATCTCCCAATGCCTACCATTGATGTCCTCAACTGGTGCTCATGAAAAGCCCTGGTGTTGATAATTAAGTGCCAGTGCTGAGCACTGGAAACTACTGTTGAAAGTTGGGCTGAAACCGTCAACATTATCGGCGCCCTCTTGCTCTCCTTAAGCCTTTTGTGCGCGTAAAACAGCCGCCATTTTGAACACCATGGCTTCCCTGCTCTCGCCGAGAGCCAGCGCGCCTCTCTCCCCCTCCTAGCTTCGCTGGCATCCCCCGCATACTGACAACCCCCCTGCCTGCACCTGCCTCGAATCATAAAACCCCTCTTCAGCGCTGCTCTGCCCCAGACCCTCGTCCTGTTCCCAGCGCAACACCTCCCTTCTTCCCATTTATGATCCCCGGCCCTTTGATGCAAACCCCCCTTTTCCCCGTGTGCCCGTTTGTCTTCCTCGTTCCCAGGCCGACACCCAGCTCTGCCGATACTGTTCCTTGCCCCTCCCCGTACAATAGAAAGTTTCCCCCCAGCAAGGGATCCCCGGGTTGATCAAAGCCCCCCGCCCTACGAGATCCGATCGAACCCCACCCACTCCGTGAATCGGCGGAATATCCAGCTGCGCGATGATCATCACCTGTTGTGAACGAGGCGGGGACTTCCACTGTAACCTTGCGTGGGAACGGGCTGGGAAGGGGGGATTCTGAGGATGTCTTTCCGTACATCAAAGTATCGACGAGAATGTGTTACATGCAATAAAGAGATAAACTTGTGTATAAGAGGCCAGGCCTCAGGGATGCAGTTAGAGCACCTCAGAACGATACCTACTGTCAGTTTTGCTGTGTTCTCCTCCGGAGAGAATAAAAACCTTGTTTCCTGCCTTCCAGTCTCCAGCGCCTGCCTCTTCAATAGTTTAACTTCTTTGTGGGTTCAAGAGACGACACCGCCGGGCAATACTTAAGGATCTTATATTCTGGTTGGTAGTGTCACCCTTTTTAACAATTGGCGTCCCAAGCGTGGGGCCCATCAGCGACCCGTGGATCCAGTGGGAGAGGTCCTGACGACAGAGTGAACGACTGCAACGATCGGGAACGCGTCTGTCCGATAGACCCTCGTCTGACAGCCGATCATCCGAACTTCACTGGTTCCGAACAGACCTCTCTCGAGTGATCTACGGTCCTGACTGGGAACCATCAGGAGTGCCGCGAGGAAAACGGAGAAGAGAGGACGATCGGGCGCTGGATTCGGAAGACAAGAAACTGTCCATGCGGTCCGGGTAAGGTCGTGTAAACACGACAAGTTGCGAAATGATTGCTTGATTGCTTGATTGTTTTAAAAAAAAAAATATACTAGTATTGCTCTTATTTATTTATTTGGAGATTCGCTGTCTGCAAACGGAGAAACAACGGGCTCTCTCTTTGCAAACAGTGGAGGATAGGTAGGGCAGCAGCCGTGCTTATTTTTTCTCCCCCACTCAATAATTACTTGAAACTGAACTGTTGTTCGCAAACTATTGTTTTCTGGAGATTCTCTGTCTGCAAACAGGGAAGAGACCACCCTTTTTGCAGATAGTGAAAAGGGTAGGTAACGCAGATCTTTGCGGACCTACTCATTCTTCCCATTGATATTTATTGGTCTTTTGTTATTTTGATCCATGAGGTATTCACTGCCTGCAAACAACGTAGAATAGAAATATTCTGTCCAGTATTTGCACCTAGTGATAAGATAGGCAGTGCTGACTTTTTAGTCCCTCGTTACGAGCCGTCATGTCTGTCTTCTCCCCACTGATTAGTAGCCTGTTTAGCCCGGACCGCTTATTAGAGATGGACCATCCAGCCCCACTGGAAGGCACCCCTAATAAGGACATGTTCATGAAGCATGGATTGACCGCTATAGCCTATAGTAAACTATGGCATAAATATACGAAAAAGGGTCAAGAAAGTCAGTGGCCCCTGATAGGATCCTTCGATGATGATAAAATAAAAACGCTAGAAACTGCCCTGGGTAAAAACAAGACAACACCCACTATGCTTGACAGTTTCGGCATGTGGCGAAAAGAAACTGAACAACGTAAAAAGAAAACTGAGAGTAGGTTGGAAAAAGAGCTGGGAAAAGCAGCCCACCTAGCTGCACAGGAACTAGAAAAAGAGATAAAGGAAAGAGAGAAAGCTAAACAGAAACTAGAAATGGAAACACCAAGCCAGTGTCCGGTTAGAACTCCCTCCATGCTCTACCCTGACTTACCCTCGAAACAACGAGCCAACGAGGATCTGCTGTTAGGTCCGCCTATCATCTACATGCCCCCTCCATATGCCCCTTCCCAACCCTTGGCGCAGCACGCGCCACCCCCAGGTACAAACGAAGGTACCGCCACAGCTTCGGCCCCAACGGCCTCTGTGCCAGCCGAACCCCTTGTATTAAAAACCACATCAACAACAACGTTAGACGACCATGAGACCCGAGGGGCTGGTCCTGCAAGAACAAGCAGACTAAGCAAAGATGAGCGAGCGGGGATCGACAAAATAGCAAGGACACTGGTAGAAAGGAAGGATGATGAAGAGTACGTCACAGATATGTTCAGCTCGTATACAGGGAGCCACAGACGACATTTTACCGTACGACTGTGTTATCATGTCTTGAATGCATACGAGGACCGATATCAAGAAAACGGTCCCGAGAGCCTAACGACTCTGTACCGGAAGGTCGATATCGGGGATGGGGGCGAGTGTGATGTGTCGGACCTCCTTACGCGTACGCTTGAGGTCTTCCGCCACCTCACTGAACGAAAACCGGGAGCTAAATCCGCAACCTCCGTAGTGACCGAACCACCAACTGAGCAATCTAACACCATGATGCCAATACGAGAGGCTGCCCCTTACTGGGTTCCTCCCCGAGGTACAGGGACTCACGATGATGCAAACCACCAAGATGCGAAGGGAAGGGTAGTGTACAACTGGGTCTACCAGCCATGGGATCGGCAAGAGATACTGACATTCTGGAAATCTCTACCCGACCTACGTAAAAACCCCACTGCCTTCTATACTGAATTGGGTACAGCCTTGGGCTCAACGATTATGACCCTGGCTGACATCGACTTGTTCTTCGGGTTATGTCTACCAGCTGATGTGTGGAAGCAAATCCGGAAAGTCGACCACCTTGAGCTGTTCGGACAAACCTGGACACAACTCAATGACCTGGATAAACAACGGGGACCAGGACAAAAGCCTTTAAAATCCATTCTAGACCTTCCAGATAAAATCGTAGAGAAATTAAAAACCCTGATCCCAGAAAAGAAAGTGGACTGGTCGATAGTAACAGCCTGTCGCCAGAAACCCCAGGAGGATGTATCAGAATACTTCTCCCGGTTTGAAACGGTGTTCTCCGATTACAGCGGCCAGGACATGACCACTGCAACCGGACACCATCTGTTTGTCCAGAATTATGTTAAGGGCCTATCATCGGAAATCTCCCAGAAACTACAGGCCAGCGAGAGTAGTTGGGCAGCCTCCAAACCCACAGCGATTCTCCAAATGGCCCAATATTATGAGCATCAGAAAAATGAAAACGATAGGGCGACAGAGAAAAAGAAGAAGGACTTAAAAGAAAGGGTGATGATTGCCAAACTGCAAGGGGTGACTATAGGACGAGACCACTATCGGGGAAACTACCAGACGAACGTCCCTAAGACTACATTTCCCCAGGACCGCACTCTGACTTCCTACAGTGGACGCACAGACCTTAGAGAGAACCAGTGCGCTTTCTGCAAAGGGACTGGCCATTGGAAGTCCCAGTGCCCAGTTCTTCTGGAAATGATCAGAAACAAAGACCCCAGGGACGTAGCAAACGGACCGAGACCTAAGGGACAACAGCGAGGGCCCCCAAATGACGCGACTAACGACAGATCAGGCAGACCAAATACGTTCGATCGACCCAGGCAGAACCAATATCAACAATCTGACTATGACGACACCCACACCTTCACATAGGACAGCCAAGGGCAAGGGAGGGATCCAGTCGAGCTCTATGTTGACCAGCAGGGCCCTTACGTCACTGCTAAGGTCCTGGGTACCAAGTCACCATTTCTGGTAGACACTGGCGCAACACGTAGTGCGTTATCTAAACGACTGATTCCAAGGGCACCCTTGTCTGGCTCACTCATAACATCGACAGGTTTCGATGGAACGCCCTCCACCAACCCTTTGTCTGCCCCGATTCTCTTTGACGTAGAAAACAACACCACCGACACCACGTTCTTGCTTTCCTCCAATAGCCCTGACGCCATTATGGGACTTGACTTACTGAAACACTTCCGAGCGACGATCAGGTGTTCTCAAGATGGAGTTCGAGTGTTTCTTTACGACAACCCCGTTCTGCTTAGACATTGCTCTCCCCGACACATGTTTTCCATCACCGACGTTGACACATCCCTGCTTGACACTCTACCTCCGTATCTGTGGGCCAAAGCGGATTCGGACGTAGGGCGTATGTTAATTGACCCAGTGCACATTACTGTCCGACCAGACGCAACACTCCCAAAACTCCCACAATATCGGATATCGCCAGAGGGCGAGAAGGCATTGGTAATGATTATCCAGACACTGATAGACGCAGGAGTGGTAGAGGAAGTGGTTAGCAACATTTGCAACAGCCCTATCTTGCCCATTATCAAGAAGCAGGGAGAGGGAGATGAGAAAGCATACCGTTTTATCATCGACCTCCGAGAGATCAACAAAGTGGTGGTACCCCAGTACCCTGTGGTCTCAGACATCACCACCATCCTGACTTTGATTCCATCCACTGCCACCACCTTTTCCGTCATCGACCTCAAGAACGCATTCTTCTCCATCCCCATCCACCCAGACAGCCGATATCTCTTCGGCTTTACCCTAAAAGCCCGCTCATATAGGTTTTGCCGAGCGCCTCAAGGCTACACGGAAAGCCCTAGCATCTACAGCCAGGCCCTCAAAAGACAACTAGACCAAGTCCAGTTACCCGACGGAGTGGTGTTGGTACAATATGTCGATGACATCCTTTTGGCAGCCGACACCACCCCTCTAGCGGTTACCGCCACCATTCAACTCTTGCACTTCCTTGCGGAAAATGGCCACAAGGTCTCCAAGAAGAAGTTGCAATTCTGCCTACCCCAGGTCACTTACCTAGGCCACCTTTTGTCCAAAGATGGAAGAAAACTCACCCCTGATCGAATCCAAACCATTCTAGATACCCCTGTCCCTAAGACCCAGAAGCAGGTTCGCTCCCTATTAGGCCTCACCTCCTTCTGCCGACAATGGTTACCAAACTTCAGCCTCGTTGTAAAACCACTGCTTTCTCTGCTAAACAAAGACGTCCCTTCCCCACTCCCTTGGACCCCTGAGTGTCAAACTTCCTTCACAGAACTGCCCTTTGCTCAGCCCCTGTCCTAGGTACCCCTGATTACAAAAAGCCCTTCTCCCTTTACACTCACGAAAGGGAGGGGTGCGCTTTATCTGTCCTGACCCAGGCCATCGGCCCTAAGCAACGACCGTGCGCTTACTTCTCTGCCACTCTTGACCCTGTCGCCAGAGCCTTGCCTGCCTGCCTTCGAGCCGTAGCTGCTGCTGCGATCTCTATCCGACAGAGTGAGGGGATCATGCTTTCGAATTCCCTCATGGTACTGGTACCCCATGCAGTCGACACCCTCCTGAACCAAACCAAGACGCAACATCTGACGAGTGCACGACTGACTGGATACGAACTGACCTTACTTGCCCCCCATATCACCCTGAAAAGATGCACCACACTGAACCCAGCAACTCTGTTACCCTTGCCAGAGAACGATCCCAATGTGCACCCCGTGCATGACTGCGTGATCCTTACGGACGAACAGACCAGGAGTAGGGTTGACCTCAGAGACACGGCTTTCCCTGACCCCGACGGGGAGCTGTGGGTGGACGGTTCTTGCATCAAACTCTCCGACGGTACCACTTCCGCTGCCTATGCAGTCACCACGGCTCGAACCGTAGTAGAAACAGCCCGCATCACCCAGCGATCTGCCCAGGCAGCGGAACTGATTGCTTTGACGCGAGCCTGCATCCTGGCGACAGGAACCACAGCGAACATTTACACTGACAGCCAATATGCCTTCGGGGTGGTTCACCATTTTGGGCTCCTATGGAGGGAAAGGGGATTCTTGACCTCACACGGCACACCCATTTTGCACGGGGATCTAGTCTCCGCCTTAATCGAAGCTGTCCTCCTCCCCAACAAACTTGCCGTCATCAAATGCCAGGCACACAAGAAGGTGACAGACATTATTGGACAGGGAAATGCACTAGCCGACATCACCGCCCGAACAACAGCTGAAAATAGGACGACAACACATATGTACGTGACCAGATCACAAGTGGAAAAATGGGCTGACGTTGGAGACACTATCAGGGACATTCAAACGGCTAGCACACAACACGAGTTGACTGAATGGACACGGGTGGGATTGAAAGACGATGAAGGCTGCTGGCGGACAAAAGACACGAACAAATGGTTGCTACCTGATTCATACTTGATTCCCATACTGACCATGGCCCACTCCCCTGCCCACATAGGATCAGCCCCCATGATCGAACTTGTCTCCAGGGTTTGGCACAATGATAAGATCCCAGACTCCGCCAAACGCCTGGTCCAACAATGCTTAATATGCCTGCAACACAACCCCGGGAAAGGAACTGTAGTACCCCGGGGGGGGGATTTGGGGTCCCAAACCACCCATTTGAAGTCCTGCAGATGGACTATATCCAGCTAGACAGATGCCAAGGCCTGAAATATGTACTTGTTGTGGTGTGCGCATTTAGCAAGTGGGTGGAAGCATATCCAACCCGTGACAACACCGCTATGGCCACTGCAAAGGTTCTGTTAAAGGAGTTTTTCCCCCGTTATGGCCTCTGTCGTGTTTTATGGAGTGATAATGGCCCCCACTTCGTAGCCAAAGTTATCCAGCTCATCCTAAATGGGCTGGGTATTAAACAAAAATTCCACGCAGTCTTCCACCCTCAATCTGCTGGGCTTGTCGAACGACACAATGCCACACTAAAGCTTAAACTGGCCAAAATAGTGGCTACCACGGGCCTGAAATGGCCAGACGCCCTCCCATTGGCATTGCTATCGATGCGCTCTACCCCCACCCGACATCACTTAACCCCTTATGAAGTTGTCTTCGGTCGACCCATGAGCGTCTGGTCTGCCCCAAAACCAACTTCCATTCATGACGTTCCGGACGTCCTAATGTCTGATTATCTGTACAAATTGACTGAAACTCTGTCTGTCCTTCATCAGCAGGTGCAGCAGGCCATCCCCGATGCTTCCAGGGGTCCGGGTCACGCCATCCAGCCGGGGGACTTCGTGCTGATCCGAAATTTTCAACGATCAAAGAGTTTGGAACCCCGGTGGACGGGCCCCTGGCAAGTGCTGATCACCACTCGGACCGCACTTCGAGTGGAGGGGAAGAAACACTGGCTGCACGCTCATCACTGCAAAAAGGTCTCTCCAGCCCTGGCCACGACAGACACCGTCAACACCCAAGAAGAGCTCCTGAACCAGGACCGACCATCGTTGAACTGCTATCCTGACACAGAGACACTTGAACTTTCAAAACATCCTGACCCCACTGTGCCATCTCGAGAAGGGTATTTCCTGCGTCGAAAGGAGGGAGCTTCGGCTAAGTAGGCCACGGACTAGGTTAAAGGATCTCAGAACGGTGACCCAAACTACCAAGGGTTACCTGGAGAGAAGCTAAAACTAAGTCTGTGGTCCTGCCCACTACCGAGCACCTTGAAGACGAAGATGATGGAAGCGCCAGATAAGAAGATGATGGAAGCGCCAAATAAGAAGCCGACGGAGACAGCAGGAAATACCCACCACAAAAATGCGAGAACAGACAGACTCCATAGCTCAAAGACAATTGCACTCTTCATCGTAATCCTCCTCTGCTTTCTCCTCATGACTACGCTCTGGATTATGGAAGAACACGCACCTGCTCACGAAACATTCCTAACCACTGCCCAGCCTACCACCATGAAGGAACATTATCTGATTTCGCTCTCCCCTCAACTAAGAGAGAGGCGAAAGGAGTTTTGGAATAACTCTTTCGTGCAGCTGCTTCACCAACACAATCTTGCCACCAATGCCACCAACTGCTGGATCTGTGGGTTGCTACCCCATGCCACTGGACATTCAATACCATTCATCCCTTCACCCTTCTCTGTTCACGGCTCCTGCCTTGCTTGGCTGATCCTCCTGCAAGAAAGCTATAAGGACAATACCACCTCCGGTAGAACCGTAACGCATTTCTCCCACGGGGTCCGGCGAAACAAAACGAAGACACACTTCTGCCCACAGACCTCCAACGATTCAATCCAAATGGACATCCCGGCTAAAGAACGGATCGAAATGCAGGTGTTCAACAATCCAACCAGATCCACCTTCTCCTATCTGCGGAAACGAACGGCTGCCACTCTGACTGTGGCCTTGTCGGTCATCAACGTCACAGGCCACATGTGTGTAGAAGGACTTGGGACACAGCTGGTGGGTCGCAGCGCTTGCCGCTTTACCAGAACTTTGGATTCCACGGATCCACCTTCCTTTGTGTCATCCCCAAACATGTATTTCATCTGCGGCACGAAGGCCTACACCTGGCTCCCCAAAGGCTGGGGGGGCACTTGCTACATCTCCTTCGTCCTTCCTCCGACTTATGTAGCCCCAGCGAATCACCACAGGCAAAGACGAGCCAAAGACATTGAACAAGCCGACTCAACAGGGGCGCAGTTCCTCGATGCTATGAAAGGACTCGTCCCCCTCTGGGGCCCGATGGCAAACAGCCGTGCCATCCGACATTTGACTCAGGCAGTTGAGACAACCATGAACATCACAGCGGGCATCTTTGCCAACAACACTGCCGAGCTCCAAGCGGTCCGTTTGGTGGCTCTTCAGAACCGCCTCGTTCTAGATGTGGTTCTAGCGGACCGTGGAGGAGCATGCCGCATTATTGGGTCCAGCTGTTGTACATACATACCGGACAACTCACCCTCAGTGTACAAAGCCATCGGACATCTTCACAGACTCTCTTCGGAAGTTCACCAAGAACAAGAAGAATGGTCGCTTGGTGGTTGGTTCTGGGACACCGTCAAAAGCTGGGGCTGGAGACTGCTCACCATTATCCTGATTCCCGTAGTTGTAATATGTGGCCTATGCTTAGGAATTCAATGTCTGCCACCTATGTGTTCTTTATGTGCGAGTTGTATTTTTCCCAAAACTGTGGACTTTGGAAGCGAACACATGAGAGCATTGTATGATACCGAAGTTAGGAATTTGATGAAAATTGACATTGAGTAAAGCAAGTTGGCTAGATATGTTGAAAAGGGAGGACTGTTGAAAGTTGGGCTGAAACCGTCAACATTATCGGCGCCCTCTTGCTCTCCTTAAGCCTTTTGTGCGCGTAAAACAGCCGCCATTTTGAACACCATGGCTTCCCTGCTCTCGCCGAGAGCCAGCGCGCCTCTCTCCCCCTCCTAGCTTCGCTGGCATCCCCCGCATACTGACAACCCCCCTGCCTGCACCTGCCTCGAATCATAAAACCCCTCTTCAGCGCTGCTCTGCCCCAGACCCTCGTCCTGTTCCCAGCGCAACACCTCCCTTCTTCCCATTTATGATCCCCGGCCCTTTGATGCAAACCCCCCTTTTCCCCGTGTGCCCGTTTGTCTTCCTCGTTCCCAGGCCGACACCCAGCTCTGCCGATACTGTTCCTTGCCCCTCCCCGTACAATAGAAAGTTTCCCCCCAGCAAGGGATCCCCGGGTTGATCAAAGCCCCCCGCCCTACGAGATCCGATCGAACCCCACCCACTCCGTGAATCGGCGGAATATCCAGCTGCGCGATGATCATCACCTGTTGTGAACGAGGCGGAGACTTCCACTGTAACCTTGCGTGGGAACGGGCTGGGAAGGGGGGATTCTGAGGATGTCTTTCCGTACATCAAAGTATCGACGAGAATGTGTTACATGCAATAAAGAGATAAACTTGTGTATAAGAGGCCAGGCCTCAGGGATGCAGTTAGAGCACCTCAGAACGATACCTACTGTCAGTTTTGCTGTGTTCTCCTCCGGAGAGAATAAAAACCTTGTTTCCTGCCTTCCAGTCTCCAGCGCCTGCCTCTTCAATAGTTTAACTTCTTTGTGGGTTCAAGAGACGACACCGCCGGGCAATACTTAAGGATCTTATATTCTGGTTGGTAGTGTCACCCTTTTTAACACTACTCGCTCAAATTAAGCACTGTTTGCAGTCCTATATCTATTGGCAAATCTGCTTTATGAGGAGAGGTTTTTGGCAAACATTAAAACAATACACCAATACATAGGTTGGGTAAAGCGAGAGGATTAAATAAGACAATATATATGATGAGGTATGCCCCTGCTGCACATCATGTGTTTATTGCAAGCCACCGTGGGATTCTGTAACCATATACAGGAAAGATGCCAAAGGCTGACTTCCTTTATAAGGTCATGGAACTTATAATGCATGGGCACACCATGATCCTTCCCTCAAACTACTTGTATCCTCGGTGTGGTGATCTGTCGTATTATAGAGATAGGATGTTTGTTATCATAAATAAAATGTGAATCTGTAGGGCTTAATTAGACACAAAAAAACTCAGTTAAATATTTGTTGCAAAAAGATATTAAAATAAGTTTAGTACAAATTAGATTAAAAGAAACATGTAGCTAGGAATGCATGCAAACATTCAGAGAGAATCTGTCTTACCAAAGGCGTGCAAAAAATGAACATGTTGCCATAAATATCTCCTTTCTGCTAATCACTGTTCTTCTACAAAACAGAGCAGAAGAAGAAAAAGTCATTTTTTGCTTTAATCTTTTGAAACTGCAGTTTTATTATGCTTTGTGACCTGCCTTTCCCCTAGGCTGCTGGCTCTGGCAGTAGGCACTATGACGTTAGAACTCAACTGTAAGAGCTGCTTACAAGTGGGCGGCTACTGTAATAAAGACATTTTAGATTAACTTTTATACAGAGATTGCAAGATCCCATGTATTTTAGAAAAGATAAAGGAAGGCAACAAGAAATATGAGAAAGAGCGAGAGAGAGTTGGAACTACTGAGATGATATCCAGTAGGGGTCACTGGACAGTATAGTTAAAGGGGCCACTGGGCTTTCTAAAACATATGAGGCTTCAGTTATTTTCAGTCTGACACAGAAAGTGGGAGATCATTTGACGCTTTGGGAACAAGTACTAACTATGCACAGGGGCATGGGGTAAATCCAGGTTCTGGGCAACACATTTATCATATTCATCGCTATGGCACCACCTTCAGCAAAGGGTGGGTACGCATGGCATTTTTATTAAGAGCTCATGTGCAGCAGAACTAGCAAACAGAAACAGGGGGGCAGGCTTGTTTCTACCCATAAGGAATGGGGCATAACACTGTTGAATGCACATTTAGAAAAGGGGTCTAAACAGGTGCTCACTCCAAATATAATCCAATGAGTTCAGGGGAGCTCCTGTTCATATTGGGCAATTGCCACCTGTCAAAAGACAGTTTTGTACATACTAGCAGGTTTATGTGCCCAGCCAATTAAGCAGAGTTACAGTTCCCCTCTTTAGGAACAGTTCTCAATTACCAAATAGGCAAAGTAGGCACCGGCCTACTCCTTTTAGAGGTCCGACGACTACTGATCAAAATAATATTGATATGATCTTGAAAGAAAATGACATTCAAGCTTTCTTAAATATTGTTTCCGAAAGATAAAAAAAATGAATCAACTCAAAGAAGCGAAATCTTTACATTATAACTCTATAGATAAAATACTGTATTAATGTAATGTACCCATTAACAACTTAAAGTACATAAACCAGAGACATCAGATTCACATAGTTTGTCTCTTAAAAGCTTATCTTAGGAGATAATATGCGAGATGGGCCCTGAAATTTCGACTGCTTAGGGGACTCCACGGGGTGTAATCTGGCACTGCTTAGTCTTAGATAGCAGGAACCAAAAATCACAGAAATGAATGTTCAGAAAGGGTTACATGGCAGGCGTGATCTGTGCCCATCACCCTTAATAAAAATTAATTCACACAAAGGAGCTTCTGTGGCTCTGAACCCTTGGGCATGCACTTACTTGAGGAGGCCAGAAGGCAGCTCCCCCTGGGTACATTTAGGCATGGCAAAGACTATGTAACAGTTCACACCCGCAGATTTTTGGTCTGCCGGATTGAAAGGGGGCTATCCCTTTAGGCCTAGGAATAGGTACACTGATTGGGGTGAGATCCAGGAGGTGACCCTGAAAAGTATCATCCAGCAGTTTGGGATGCCTATACCCATCACGAACTTTTGGACAAAAGAAAAAATGACAGTGATGGCCGCTGTGTAATGTGTCAGGGACATTTGCTTTAAAGTTGCCTTAGTGGGTTCAGCAGAAGCCAGCAAAGGGCGCCATAAGAGGAGAGCCAGTGAATCAGCAAAAAATCATAGCTTCTTTAATATTATTGAAAATGGAATTAGGCTAAACGATATTCCATCTTAATAGCAACATCAGAATAATACACTGCCAGAATATTGTGACAAAATATTGAGGCTCTGATTTACAAGAGGCCTGCACTGCCGGAGCGTCTCTTTTTATGACGATCCGGTGGCGCAGGCCTTTCAATCATATCTATAAGGCGACACTAACCCACCCTGCGTGGCTTTGCATGGCCTCATAGATATTGAGTAAGACTTGCCTTAACTTGCATCAAGGAGGCATTCCGTGGGCATTGCTGTGGGTGTTCCCACTCAACAGTCCTGTAGTTTGACACTGCCCCAGATTTACAACATTACGTAAAACCTGGAGCAGCGCCAAAAACTTTTACATTTCTCCTAGTTTTTCCTCTTTCCATGAGTGCTGCATTCTGCAGCACACATAGAACGAGGAAAACGCCTCTCATATTTGTCTTTATGAAGGAAGGTAACCTTTCCTGCACAAAAACAATCATGCCAACAACACAGACACCCTTGCACTGTGGTGCAAAGATGCCTGCGTTGACACTTAAGTGCAAATTGGGTGCTGGCTGAGAGGACAGGAATGCACAGTATCTTGCAAACACAGTGCCTTCCTGGCTTTTTTAAATGGCGTAGGGCAGCACAGCAAAATGGCCTGTGGCGCTTCCTTACAGCAATTCTTTGTGAATGAGGATCTGAGTACCAAAGTATTGTGAAGATGAGTGTATGTATAGAACCATAGGGTAACTTTACGTAAATCCATATGTATGCACTTTACTGATATATACATATCTCCAAGCTACGTTTATTTGGATTTGTTAGACTTAGCAGACTATTTGCCCTTGCCTCCTGTATTTTTGGCTGTATGTTGGACTTCATTTTTGCTGGTTTAGGTTATCTGGTCACTTCCCCACTGCTGATCAATGCCAAAGTGCAAGTGCTCTCTGTGTTAATTGTAATCCTGATTGGTTCTCCATGATTGACAATTTTGATTTACTGGTAAGTCACTAGTAAAGTGCATTGTGTGTGCCTGAGTCCTGTAAATCCAATTCTACCAGTCGGCCTGCAGCACTGAGTGTGCCTCCCAGCCAATGAGCCTTTCAACTGTGTCTCAGACCTGCCACTGCAGTGTCTGTGATTGTATGTCGATCTAGAAAGCGCCCCCACTTGCCACGCCCTAATCTTCCCTTTTTCTACATGTAAGATACCCCTAAAGGAGGCTCATGGGCAAGGTACACAGTATGTGAAAGGTAGGATATATATACTGGTGTGTTTTACGTGTCCTGATAGTGAAATACTGCCAATTAAGTTGCTCACTATTGCAAGGACCAGCTCTCCCATAGGCTGCCTTGTAACATTTTAAAAGTGTAACTTTCCATTGGAAATAAAAAAGATAGATATTTGGAGGTTAGACTCTCTGAACTCAGAATTTAATATCACACCTTTTCGTAAAGTTGTTTTTTAAACTGTGTGTTTGATAATATCACTTTTAGAAAGTGGCCATTTTCTTGTTTGACCATCCTGTGTGCTTCTTCCTGTTTTTGTGATCATCATCTCGGTTTGGAGTGACAGGAGCTGGGGATGTGCATTCATTCTAGACAGTCACAAGGGGGGTTGAGTCCCATACACCGATCTAGCATGTCTGAGATCACCCCACCAACTCCGGTGCAGACCCTGCTGTGCAGCTAAAAGAATTGAAGTATCATTGGACCACAACTGAAGAAATTGACGCAGCGCCTATGTGACCGCTACCGCATCGATGTCCAGCGTGTCAAGATTTCCACTTATCGCACCTATGTCCCAAATCTTCATTGCTGGAGCTGCAGTAAGAAACCGACCCATCACCTACCCGCACAGTAAGGAACTGGCGCATCACCTCCCCTGCGTGGCAGTAAGGAACTGACGGATCACCTCCACTGCAGCAAAGAACCAACGCATCACCTTCCCTGCACGTAAAGAACTGGCACATTACCTTTCCTGTGCCTGTTTTGCGTGTTAGTTTTGGTGCATCCCAAATACTTTGCAAACAAAGTGGCACATGTTATGTTATGTTATGTTATGTTATTTAAATTTTTATAGCGCACAGCTGCCCCAGCAAAGGGGCGTCCTGGCGCTTTGACAGACACTATAACATAACACACAGTAAAAGAAAGAAATTAACCAGACACAGGAAACAGAAAAGTTTTAATCGCCTGCCTGAAGGCGAACAAGTCTTCAAGACTTCAAGAGCACGGATGTATACCGGGAGCGAATTCCATAAGCCTGCCGCTAGCACCCTAAAGGAACGGCCACCCATTCTGCTCAGCTTAAAGCGTGGACAGACAGCCAGATGGAGCCCCTCCGATCTCAAGGATCTCGAAGGCACATAGGGCGTGAGTAGATTGGCAAGTGCCGGCGGCGAAGAAGATTTCAGAATTTTAAAGGCCAGACAAAGTGCCTTGAACTTGATTCGCTGTCTGACCGGGAGCCAATGTAAGGCCGTGATGGTGCCAGACACTGAACAGTGTCTGGGAAGGCCCACAATGGCTCGTGCCGCGGCATTTTGTACTCTTTGGAGCCTAGAAGCCTCCGCTTGATTCACCCCTAACAACAGTGAGCTGCCGTAGTCCAGCCGAGATAGTATTGAGGCCTGGACCACAAGCTGTCTAGTAGGGGGATCAAAGTATTTTAAAACCGGCCTAGTACCCCGCAGAATTCCATAGCACGTGGCAGCCACCTTCTTGGTATGGTCCCTGAAGGTGAGCGCAGAGTCCAACCAGATTCCTAGATTTCTCACTCCAGTAGCTGGAATAGGAGTGACACCTAACTCTGATGGCCACCACTGGTCACCCCATAGCTTAGCGTGCTTTCCTAGCACCAACACCTCCGTTTTGGTGGCATTCAACTGAAGGCAGTTGGTGCGAAGCCAGCTTGCAACTGCCAAAAGACCCGCACGGAATCTGGGGGCCTCCACCTCAGGGTCTCCACTAAGTGTCACCGCTAGCTGTGTGTCGTCCGCATATGAGGCCATCGTAAGACCCCACTGTTTGACGACACCAGCCAACGGTTTCACATAGAGGTTGAACATTGTAGGGCTCAACGAAGATCCCTGTGGTACCCCCAGCTCCAGGGGAAAGGTGGCGGATTGGCCCGGTGGTATAGCCACTTTAAAAGAACGATCCGCCAGAAAAGACCGAAACCACTGGAGAGCGACATCCGTCACTCCTGCCTCCTGTAAGCGTTGGATCAGTATGTGGTGGGACACAGTATCGAAGGCAGCGCTTAGATCTAAAAGTATAAGTGCTGCAGTATGACCTGAGTCCAATACCTGGCGAAGATGTTCCGTGATGTAGAGTAATGCCGTCTCGGTACTGTGTCCCGACCGGAAGCCGTTCTGACTGGGATCCAAAATCTGGTTACGAACCAGATGCTCAGACAGAACAGAGTTGACATGGGCTTCTGTTACTTTAGCGATCCAAGGCAGCAGGGAGATAGGTCGATAATTTTCTGGCAGCCGGGGGTCGGAGTTGGCTTTCTTTAGTATGGGAGTGACCACTGCCTGTTTCCATGCCGTGGGTACCGTTCCACCAGACAGTGACATATTGATAAGATTCAATATGGGGTCACGGCATAGTGGGGAAAGTGTGTTAATAAAGGCTGGCTTTAACGGGTCCGCAGGGGAACCTGACTTGACCCTGAGGCTGAGCTTGTCAAAGGCCTCAATCGACAATTCAGGTAAAAAAGCCAGGGGCTCAAAGTCCGTCATATCAGGGACAGTAGCCTCTCGATCCTGATGGAGTGTGTCGAACCCATGGTAGATTTTTTTCACTTTCTCCACAAAAAAGGAGGCCAGTTTATCACAGTGGGAATCTGTGCAAATCACCTCTGATGAGGATCTACTTTTCATAAGGTCCTTCAGTACCTTAAAAATCAGTTTTGATGGGTTGGGGCTGGTGGCAAATTCGTGAGCGTAAAATGCGGCTCGTGCTCTACAGATGGCTCTATGATAGAGCTTCAACTCAGTAAAATACCGAGTTTTCAGAGCAGGGTCATAGGAACGTCTCCATTCCCTCTCTGTTTTTCGGCACGATTTTTTCAATTCTGCGAGAGACTCATTATACCAGGGACTAGGTGTTTTTGTCCGGCCTTTCGACCACCGTAGAGGTATAAGAGAATCCAGGGCATCGGTAATCCAAACGCAGAACTGTTGGTAACCTTGTTCCACATTAGTGAAAGTGCTCAAAGGTTTCCGCTCCAGTATACCGTAAAACTCTTCCAACGTAAGCTTGTGCCAAAGCCTTTTAAAGATAGGCCTGTCCATAGATATAAAAGGCTTATCATGGACCGGACAAAGGGCTTCTACTAGCAGATGATCAGTCCACCCCATCAGCCTCGGATCTGACAACCTTAACCCGTCAAGTGTGGAAAAAAAGGGGTCAAGAATGTGGCCTCCGGAGTGGGTTGGAAGGGTGACAAGCTGAGTAAGTTGGAGAGCTTCCAAATCCGCCAGCAGGGAGCTCACGGTGGTGGATGACCCATTGTCAAAATGGATGTTGAGGTCCATTTTTCTATGGGGAGAACTGTTTTTACCTTATAAACGTCATATTTTCATATCTGTATGTTGGATGTTGTAATTTTGGTCTTGTTTGGTTTAGATAAATATATTATATGTTCCTAAACTGGTGTGGTGTCCATTTGTGGTGTTTTCACTGTGTTACTGTTGGTTATACCAATGCTTTACACATTGCCTCTTTAGATTAGCCTGACAGCTCTATGCCAAGCTACCAGAGATTGTGCACAGGCAACCTTATGTATGTACCTTAATCATCTGGACTAGAAGTAAGGGTTCCTACTTGGACAGGGTGTATACCACTTTAAATTAGAAACTCCCATTTCTAAAAGGAGTTAAGAAGAGTAAAGTTATACTTCCCTGTATACACTTATGGGTCTATTTACAAGCCTCTTTGCATCGCTCTTGCAATACCCAACATGGTACAAGAGTGCCGCAAACCTTGCGTGTGATTTATGAAGTCACGCAAGGCTATTTTGCATGGCCCTGAGTGGCTCAATAAATCTAGAGTAAGAAAATGAAGAGCTAATCTCTGTGTTGCCTTACTCTGCCCTGAGAAGGGGTTCCAGGGGCATTGCGAGGGTGTTTCCAAGCAACTCCCATGGTTATTAATTAATTCCCAGATTTACCAGAACCTGGGAAGGTGCCAAAAAGATAGGCCTTCTCAGGTGAGGCGCAGCGAGGAGAAATAGCTGTATTTCTCCTTGTTATCTCCTCTTTCTATGTGTGCTGCATCCTGTAGTACACATAGAAAGAGCAATATGCCTCTCAGCAGAAGCCATTTCACTGTTTGAGTGGATGAGCGTCACCAGGCCAGAGCTGAAAAATAAAATGGTAATAAAGTTTATCTATTGCATTTTATTTTTCAGCAACCAACCCATTTTGAACTGTCAGGATGGGCCGAGGCGAGTGCTGCCAAGTGGCAGCAGAGAGATGTGTGCTAAAGTTTTCAATGCACATGCCTCTCTGGCCGTCCGTCTTGAGATGTCCAGCCAGACATGCACATTTTAAACTTCTCTAAACTAGCTGTCTTAGAGAAAGCGCAGACTTCTATTGCTCTTGAAAGCACTGAGTGAGGCCGCTCCCTCCATTCCTGGCGCTGCTTTCATGCCAGGACTGGTTAGGGAAGTTGGCTGAGTGCTGATTTGGTGCCTTGAGAGAAGACCCAAGGGGGAGAATGTTGCGTCATGCAGGAAGATAATGGTATTTTTTTTGTGTGTCACCCGCCTCACCATCCTCTGTACATGTCAGCTGCCACTGCCTCTCAGGATTGTTTTTGTACAGAAAGGTGTCCTTTCCCACACAATAACAATCCTGCTTGTAACATAAGCACCCTTGGGCAAGGGTGCCTGTGTTGGTGCTAGGCTGTCAAAAGCCAGCGCAGGGGAAAAGGCAGGAATGCGTCATATTTCTTTAAATGCGGCCTATTCCTGCCCTTTCTCTGTCGTGCAGTGCAGCGCAGCACGGTGACTTGCTGTGCTGCAGTGCATGATATTCTTGTAAATAGGCCCCTTAGCTTCTTGATATTTTCTTGCTCAATATTTTTGTGGGACGTTGTTTCTTAATTAATAATTTGACACACAACTACATAGTCAGGCTTATTTGCTTTACAAACATCATGGACCATCTAACAGATATAAAAACTTTAAATAATGAGAAAAGATGATTAAACCAAATATTTATCAGATGTGGTTCGAGGCCCTTTTTCACACATGTTATTCTCAAGAAAAATATTACCACACAGCCCCACTCTTTCTATTTTCACACGGCGCATACAAAGTTTCTGCTGCCTGTTTTGCGGATGTGTGTAAAAACAACAGAAACCACTACCATATATATAAACTAGCAGCCCGTCCCGACGTTGTCCGGGTATGAAATAGAATGTGTGTAATGTGTGTATTTGGCAAGGGCAATTTATTTTAAAATCTTGCGGTAGACAACATTTTTTGTTTTATTAGAATAGGGACGGAGAAGGCCCAGCTGCAGCCCTGGTTGATGTTAGCAGGCGCTTGTGTAATTGGTGTAGTGATCCACCGCCTGAGCCCGGCTACAGCCCTGGTTGATGTTAGCAGGCGCGTGTAATGTCGTTGAATGAGAGAGTTATCAGCCGCGGGTAAATCCGTTTAATGAGAGAGTTGAGTGACAGCGAGTAGGAGAGGCTGCAGTAATTGTCCCCACACACGCTCATTTGCGTATTCCCCCGCTTGAGGCCCAGAGGCATGCCTGTTTGATGTTAGCAGGCGCGTGTTCCCTCGCTTGAGGCCCAGCTGCAGCCCTGGTTGATGTTATCAGGCGCGTGTAATTAGTGTACTGATCCACCGCCTCAGCCCGGCTAGAGCCCTGGTTGATGGTAGCAGGCACGTGTAATTTTGTTGAATGAAAGAGTTCAGTAACAGCGCACAGGAAAGGCTGCAGTAAAGTTACTTACCAGGCCTCCAGGTGAATGCATTTGTCACGCCCCCAGGACATGGCCACAGCAGATCTTCTGATAAATTTACGACCCACATGGCATGAAGGGCGGAACGTAGCACACGCCCCCAGCGTTTCTCACGCCCCCAATGTGTCCCTTGATGCGGCGCGATTGCATTCACATGACATGAAGAGCCGGACACACGCCCCCAGTGTTTCTCACGCCCCCCAGCGTGCCCCTTGATGCTGCACAGCAACGTAATTGGCGCTTGCATGTACGACTCACATGGCATGAAGGGCGGACACACGCCCCCAGCGTTTGTCACGCCCCCAGCGTTTGCCATGCCCCCTGCCCACGCCCACGGCACAATGCAGACACGCCCACAAGGGACTAATTTGCTGGCATGGTTCTTTTACCTTTTAAATGTATTGAGGAGTTGGCCTAACGGCTAAGGCGCTAGACCTTGGACCTGGGGATCTGGGTTCGAGTCTTGGTAACGACGCCAGGGCAAATCACTTAATCTCCCCGTGCCTAACAAAAATGAATGTGTGTCCTCATGGGATGTATGACGTTACAACGCATGCTTTTACCACGCATGCTGTTACAACGCGGTTTTTACAACGCATACCATTACAACGCATAGCGCTTTGGGGTGCTGGATAGTGAATAGTTTAATTTACTATTCCAACTCCAGTCCCCGTGGACACTAGGGAAGGTGTTGGATAGTAAATTAAATCTATTCCCTATCCTAGAGCGCCCCCCAGCGCAATGCGTTGTAATGGTTTTCGTTGTAAAACCTGCTTTGTAATAGCACTGCGTGGTAAAAGTTGCGTTGTAAAGGATGTTTCCCATCCTCATGTAACGTAACTGGTGCTATGTAAAGCGCTCTGATACATGATTCAGTTCGGGTCAAGTTCGCGCTATATAAAACTCTGTAAAAAAATAAAAATTTAAAATAAAGTAAGGTGGCCGTCTGCATAGCCTATGTCCTTCTGCTGCAACTTCCCTTTCCAACGCTGTATTGGGTGTTGTGATTGGTGCTGTGGTTACTGAGATTACCCGCCTCAAAGCTTTTGGCTCTCTCTTTATAATATTAGTATGGATATTTCCCTTGGAATGTTGCCTCAGAGGTTCGAAAAAGAATCATCACCAAACTCAATCATAAACTCTTCTAAATGAGACGCACATGGCTGCTCCAGGTTGACTGGAGTGCAGAGTACACATTCCCCAATGGTTAATCATAACACTAATGGGCTTGATACATTTGTGGTGATTCTCAAAACCGTGTAAATATTGTGAACATTCTAGATGTACTTGTCGTCCATATGGGTACTGCTTTTGTTTTCCGCACGTTGTCGAAAACCAAGAATGTCCTAGTACTTCCAGTGAATAGACATTCACAGCCTTGAAAAACTCTTGCACAAAATGGGCCACATTCTCAAAGTTATGTGTTCTTGTAAATGCGCATCAGATTCACAAATATACGCCTTTGTAAGGAAATAGGGCAATTTTGACGCTGACAAAAAGTGTATTCACACTCGTAAACAGATGTAAATTCAATTAAATGGTGTGAGTAATTCTCTTCCAAGGATTAGGAATTGGGTCTTCTAGGGCAGAAAGTCACTGAAAGTTTCGAAACTTCCTTTCTGTGTATCAATACAATTTTCTCCATGATTAGGATTGTATCCTTTCATTCATGGGAATGGCACAACACTTCCACATTATTGGGGGTGTAGAAGAAGGTTATTAATGCAAAGGATTTTTATTATTCACTCAATTGTATATATCTACAACGGAATCCCATGGCTTCCATCTAGTGTCGTACGCCGACGACACACAAATTGTGGTGTCTCTCTCCCAATCGATAGAAGCTACAGCAGAATGTTTTAGGAACTGCCTTCTAGACATAAAATGCTGGATGAGCCACAATTTTTTAAAACTGAACACTGAGAAGACCGAAGTAATAGAGTTCGGCCAGAAGCCATCCGTCTGGAGCCAGCTTTTGTGGCCCCCGGAGGCTGGCTCCTGTCCTGTTCCAGCGGATAAGGTCAGGAATCTTGGATTCCTGATTTACAAAGACCTCTCCTGTACTGCACAAATTAACCAGGTCACGTCAGCCTGCTTCTACACCATTAAGGTGCTCAGAAAGATTCTACCGTATATTCCACCCACTTTACAAAAGACGGTGATGGGAGCCCTCATAATGTCCCGAGTGGACTACTGCAACTCACTCTATTTGGGCACTGGAGAAAGACAACTGACTAAGCTGCAGGCAATTCAAAATGCGGCAGCCAGAGTCCTGTTGAATTTGCCCAAACGTCATCCCACATCCAAAGCCATACGCAAACTGCACTGGCACCCAGTTAGACGCAGAATCCAATTCAAGGCCCTTTGCCTAGTCCATAAATCGCAGTATGGGAAAGGACCAGAAGATTTAGCTAAACTCTTCCCCTGCTATACTCCGCAGCGCACATTAAGATCAGCCAGCCTAGATCTGGTGTGCCTGCCTAAAATACGGAGAGCCCGGTGGGGCGGGAAGTCCTTCTCCCACCAAGCTTCCAAATTATGGAACTCGCTGCCTCTTGCATTGTATTCTGACAAGTCTAAACTGAGCTTTAGGAAGACACTAAAAACTTGGCTCTTCTCCATGACCTAACTTGCTCTTCCTGTTATTCTGTACTATAGCGCCAAGACGCCTCGGCAATCGAGTGCTTTAAAAATATTTCAGTCAGTCAGTGTACATGCCTTGAATTGATGTAAATTGGACTTCAAATGGTGTCCAGCAGTACTCTTGCAAAGCGAAGGCTCTTTCTAGTACTTCTTTTAAAAAACCTTGTGAATTTAAAAAATGTGTGCAATTACACGCAATAATAGGTGTTAACATCTGGATGCACATTTCCATTTTTGTAAAGAATTGGGCGAGTAATGGAACATTAGCACAGGTAGTAAACCAGAAAGAAATATGCGCGCCTTAGAAAATATACTATATATATATGTGCAGATAGTACTAGGCAATACAATATATATTATCTAGAACGTTGATGAACTATGAAGTATGGCTAGATGTAATGCTAATATATCAGGGGTTGGCGGAGTAGACACTGTCAGCAAGCTAGTAACGATAATGCTCCGGGAGTCGCTCCCCATTCTGTAGATAGGTATTGCTTGTCTAGTACAGCCCAAGGTCATTGTAATTGTAACCTTTATTACATAGAGAATTAGATGCAAACACATTTTAAACAAGGTACCATACTAGTTAACATTGTACCTCATTGTATGCTTCAGTACACAGAGATTTAATTAATGTATAGCCTAACCTGTGCTTCATTGAAGTATCATTTATCTGACAAAATCTCTAAATGTCCACCAGCCAATTTCCGTGAATTGGTGTAAATCACTGGTGAATACCTATTGTCGTGTGGGTACAAGGCACCAGGGTGAAGTTAACATCAATAAATGTCTTCTTCTTATTCTTATTCCAATAATGAAGAAGTATGCCCAAGTAGTCACAAATCTTCTGCAGGTGTTCCTTTCAGACTCATACATTAGGAGAAAGCTTCAATACTCAGTCCATTAAAGTGTAAGTTGTGCTACAAGATAAGGGTTTAGTGGGACAGGAACCAGGAGGCAGTTCCAGTGGGGCACCTTAAAAGGAATCAACTTCAGTTAGGAACTTTGAGTCACTAAACTTACATTTTGTACTGTGGACGCTCTCATGACTTGAAGTCATGACTTACAAGTTACTGGGTTTAATCAGCAAGCTGCAAAATTTGAACGGCTTACCAAAGTAAAAATCATCTATCGGCCCATTTAATTTCATACCAGATGCTGCTCCTTCATTTCAGCCTGTGCTGTGCTGCCAGTCAAAGCATGCACATTGTTTTCATCAGTGATGGTTTTATTGTTGGTTGTTTTTAGACTTGGCACTTTTTGCAGGGCCACCCCATACTTTTTTCCTTCACACTTGACTTGCACCCAATTAGTACATTTATTATACTTGTAAGTCCCTAGTAAATTCGCACTGCATGTACCCAGGGCCTGTAAATTAAATGCTATGAGTGGGCCTGCAGCACTCATTGACCCACCCAGTCAAGTAGCCTTTAAAACCTGGGATTGCAGTCTGTGTGTACAGTTTAAAACTGCCATTTCGACTTTGCAAGATAAACCTATTGTGATGTCCAAACTTTCCATTTTATTACATATTAGGTACCCCTAAGGTAGGCCCTATAACGCCGAGGGCAGGGTGCAGTGTATTTAAAAAGTTGGACATGTAGCAAAACATACCAGTCTGAGATTTCATCACCTCCCTATCCCACAATATATGCTTTCTCACAGAAATTTGGCTAAATGCCAACAACTTACCGGCCATTACTCTAGCTATCCAGAATAATTATGAATTAATTAGGCTTGATAAAGAAGTGAAAATTGGAGGGGCATTGCCATCGTTTTTAGTGAATCCCTTTAAGTCTCATGGATTAGCACTATTGCTTCTGAATCCTTGGAATTCGGCATTTTTCAAATAACTCTATCTGCTACAGAAAGCTGGAAGGGCACTCTGTTATATTGCGCACCAGGGCCTAAGAAGGGCTTCAGCCAACTTTTGAAGTAAGCAATAGCCCCCCAGGTTTTGGCCACTAATTCTTTTTGTCTCCTGGGTTACTTTAATTACAATGGAGAAGACTTAGCTGACCCCGAGGTGACGCATCTCATTGCAGACATGGAAACCCTTGGCCTTCGCCAATTAGTCACTGGCCCTACTCAGCAAGTGAGCCACTCACTGCATCTGCTATTCCCCGATTGTGAATCACCTAGGCCTTAAATATGGAAGGATCACTACATAATCCCTATTCAAATTCAATACTCAATAAAATCCAACTGGGAGAAAAACAGAAGTTGGGAAAATCCAGTGAGAAGGCCCTGGCACTCTCTCTCCCCGGACTTCCGGTGTCATTCCAGCTTGGTTTTCACTCAAGCTGACCGAATGTCAATACTCAGTTAGGGAACTTTAAAACAACCCTAATGGAGGCTTTAGACAAAACGATACCTTTAAAACAGATGCGTTCCTCTAATCCACATGTTTCTGCCCCTTGGTATACAACAGAGCTAAAAGCGGAAAAATCGGCCTGTAAAATTCCAGAGAGGAAATGGTGAAGAACTAAAAATCTACAGGACAAGGAGCTTTATAAACTTGCCCTGTCTAGATAGCATTCTAATATTAGATCTACACACAAGCTATTTATTACCAACCAAATCTAACTAGCGGGCAATGCTCTTAAAGCACTTTTTAAGATTGTACAGGAGTTTACGAGCCCCGAGGCATGCGTCCAGCCCCACTTAGTCTCACAGGACTGTGTGACTCCCTTGCTATGTTTTTTCAAGAGAAAATCTCACATATTTATTTAAACTTCAACAACCTGCCTCTAAGCGACCCTGGTGTCACCACTAACATGATATAGTTGGAAGGAGATGGGACGCCCTCTCTAATCAGGCGTGAACCTTTTTCTCTGGAGGATGTCAAGAGGACTCTATACTTGGCAGACTCCCCTCTTGATATCTGCCCACCCAATGTTATGGCTTCACTATCTGAACATCTTGCGCTTGCCATTCACGCCATATTTAATTGATCTGTGGCAATGGGCACCATCGTCTCTGAGTGGAAAGCTGCCCATTCCTTACCAATCCTAAAGAAACTTAACCTGGATCCCAGCATTCTATTAAATTATCATCCAATATCTTTGTTGCCTCTTTTCGGAAAACTGCTAGAAGGCCTAATTTGCAAACAACTTACAGCCTACCTTGAAAAGAATCAACTTCTGGACCTTTCACAGTCCGGTTTTATACCTGGACACAGTACAAAAACGGCCCTACTAGCACTCAGAGATTTGTCAAAACTTTCTCTGGATGCTAGAAGCCCTACTATAATTGTGCTGCAGGATCTTTCCACAGCGTTTGATACAGTTTCCCATGCTAGGCTGAGAGAGAGTCTTTGCGAGTTAGGCATTCAGGAAACTGCTCTCAAATGGCTTGACAACTTCTTGGATAACAGATTCCAAACAATCACCCTTGGCCCCTACACCTCTCGCAAGATTCGTCTGGAAAAGCGGGTACCACAGGTTTCATGCTTGAGGCACACCTTTTTTAATATCAATATGGCACCCCTTATCGAGCCTTTTGGCTTTGGCATTGTATCTTATGCTAAAGATACCCAGCTGACTTTCACTTTTGGCTCTGATCTTGCTGTAACCAAAGAACTTTTTGCAAAGGGAATGCTAGCCATTAGTATTGGATGACTGACAATTGTTTACAATTGAATACAGATAAGACCAAGTTACTGCTGTTTGCCAAAGCCACCTCTCTGTGGTCGAGTGAATGGTGGCCCTCTCAACTAGGATCGGCCTGTCGCCTAAGCGATCAGTGAAGAATCTTGGCATAAAAATTGATCAGACTCTCTCCACAAAAGATCATATTCTAACCACCTTGGGGGTGTGCCACCACATTATGCACATGCTGCACAGAATATTTCCTTTCCTTCCGATTTCTGCTAGAAGAACATTAGTCCAAGCCCTGGTAGGAAGCAGGCTAGATTATGGGAATTCCCTACTGACAGCAGCTAATGAGACAATGGTTGAAAAACTGCAGGTGGTGCAAAACACGGCAGATGGACTTATTCTAGACCTTCCATCAGGCCCGTCAGCTCCTTCATTTAGAATTTTGGATTGGCTACCAGTCAGGAAAGGAGCATTTTCAAGATATGGAGTCTCACCTATAAGGCCCTGCAAGGAACTGACCCTAGGTATCTCCAACAAAGAGTCAAAGCTTATGCCCCCACCAGAAGTTTAAGAACTAGGGAAAAAGTTGTGTCCCCTGCATCCGTTGGGTGAGGTGTGGGGGGAGATACTTTTCTTACTTGTCTCCTGTCTATTCGAACGGGCTGCCTATCAACATCTGCGTTTGTCCAAACTACTGCCAATTTAGGAAATTGTTGAAAGATTCCCTCTTATAATGGTGACCTCTGTAGATAGAAGCTATCTGTTACTGTCTTGTAGCGTCGAGATGCCAATGGTGATTCAAGCGCTTTATCAAGTCTTAATAACAACAAATAACAAAGTTTAATTTTAAGTTACAACTATGAAAGTGACACTTTTAGAAAGTTGGCATGTTCCTGCCCTAACTATTTGGTGCATGGATCCTTTTCCCGGGTCACATGACTGGGTGTAGTTGACAGTTTTACTTTGTTTATTCCTCCCCGGCAGCTCCACAGTAGAAGGATTGGTTGCGTGTGGATGGGCCATCAACAGGCAGGATGGGGAGCTGGGCACAGCCCCATCTGCAACTGATTAGGCTGCTCCCTACCTTCACACAAGGGACTTGCCACCACTGCATTGTTCATACAGCGAGCTTGGAACCAGGGCAGGGAAGGCAGTAAACTTTAAAGACTTCAAAGGCAATTCTCTACAAACTTTCCTCTACTTCAAAGTGGGCAGCAGGTATAAATAATGGCCCCTCAGACACAACTCTTCAGTACATCATTGTACCTGCGGATTCTACAGAAGGAGAACTGCTGTGCTGAAGGCTGCCAAAATTACTGCTACTTTGATGCCCTGCTACTCTGCTGCTCTGCTGTCTGCTGCTCTGCTTGCTGAGAAGAAAGACTGAAACTGCACCCTTCATCCCAGACTGTAGTTACTCCAAGGGTCAGCTGACTGACCTAATCATTTGAGTTACAGGGACATACCACGTTTCAGAGGCTCCCTTTAATTGCTAAGCTGACCTGTTGCCTGGACCTGCCTTAGCCCAGCTGGTCTCTTCTAGAGTGAGTTCCTGACCCCCAATGGGTTCCCCTCAGGTTCTGGACCCTTGGTCTCACTTCAGTTGAACTCCTTTCCAAAGAAAAGGTGAAATCCTGAAGCTTCGGGCTCCTTGCAAATGCAAACCTATCCTGTTCGCGCCAAGATCTTGCCACCCGCACTGCCAACCAATGTGAAATTGCAACTCTTCGCTGCTCATCAACTTTCAACGACATCTGGCAACGCAAGATCTTCACTTTGTGCTAGAATATCGACAGCTAGCGGTGACGGCCAACGCAAAGCTTCCGCAACAAACATACATCATGCCCAACAGGATCTTTATGCTTCATCGATGACTGTCGGGGATGCCCAGTCTGATCTTCGCGCTACATCAATGACTGTCCGTGACGCTCTACTGGCTTTTCGCAGAACCTTCCACCGCAAACAGAATTCTTCTCGCTGGACTTTAAAGGTAACTTTTTCAGCGGGACTAATCTGGTCCCTGTATCTGACCTGAACTTGTGACTTTCACATGGTCTTGCAGGTGCACAGACATAATATCGACTCCACAATATCGAATGGACAAAATATCGAGTTTTAAATATCGTTTGGAGAAAATATCGACAGGACAGAATATCGACAGCCAAAATATCGTTTTTAAGGTAAGTGAAGTAATATCGACTGTAAATAATATCGAAAGTAAAAAATATCTTTTTTTATATAATATGTAATTATTTATAGTGTTTTTATGTTATAATATGTGTGAAAAGTGTCATTTTATGTTATAATTATTTTTAATTAATGATTTTTTTAAAATGATTGTGTAATTTTATTCTGTAGCGGGTTGTGGGTTTATAGGGGAATAGGGTGGGAAGTAATTTAATTATAATTAATTAAATATGTAAATTTATTAATTGGTAGTAATAATTAATTAATTGGTAATTAAATATTATATGTTAATTATTTAAAATTTAATTGGTAATTAATTTATTTTAATTGATTAATTGCTAATTATGTAAATTAAAATAATGTATTTCCTGTAGCGGGTTGTGGGTTTATAGGGGAATAGGGTGGGAAGTAATTTAATTATTATTCATTAAATATGTAAATGTATTAATTGGTAGTAATAATTAATTAATTGGTAATTAAATATTATATGTTAATTATTTAAAATTTAATTGGTAATTAATTTATTTTAATTGATTAATTGCTAATTATGTAAATTAAAATAATGTATTTCCTGTAGCGGGTTGTGGGTTTATAGGGGAATAGGGTGGGAAGTAATTTAATTATTATTTATTAAATATGTAAATGTATTAATTGGTAGTAATATTTAATTAATTGGTAATTAAATAATATTTGTTAATTAATTAAAATGTAATTGGTAATTAATTTAATTTAATTGATTAATTGCTAATTATGTTAAATTAAAGGGGTATTTTTAGGGTTCAGGGTCAGTTTTTAGTTTTTGGGTAAAGGGGTATTTTTAGGGTTCAGGGTCAGTTTTTAGTTTTTGGGTAAAGGGGTATTTTTAGGGTTCAGGGTCAGTTTTTAGTTTTTGGGTAAAGGGGTATTTTTAGGGTTTAGGGTCAGTTTTTAGTTTTTGGGTAAAGGGGTATTTTAAGGGTTCAGGGTCAGTTTTTAGTTTTTGGGTAAAGGGGTATTTTAAGGGTTCAGGGTCAGTTTTTAGTTTTTGGGTAAAGGGGTATTTTAAGGGTTCATGGTCAGTTTTTAGTTTTTGGGTAAAGGGGTATTTTTAGGGTTCAGGGTCAGTTTTTAGTTTTTGGGTAAAGGGGTATTTTTAGGGTTCAGGGTCAGTTTTGGGGTTTTGGGTAAAGGGGTATTTTTAGGGTTCAGGGTCAGTTTTGGGTTTTTGGGTAAAGGGGTATTTTTAGGGTTCAGGGTCAGTTTTTAGTTTTTGGGTAAAGGGGTATTTTTAGGGTTCAAGCCGTTTTGGGTTTTTGGGTAAAGGTTTTTTTTAGGGTTCAGGGTCAGTTTTGGGGTACAGGGGTACAGTGTAAAAATAAAGTAAAATTAAATTTACATTAATTTAATTTCATGAAATGAAATTAAATTAGATTATATTTAAATAATTTTAAATAATTTAAATTAAAAAAAAATATTATATACTTACCAATACTTACGTTGTAATGGTAGTGCGTTGTAAAAGTTGCGTTGTAACGTCATATATCCACTGTTGCACTCTTTGCAGTGGGAATAGTAATTTTTACTCTTTTGTATTTGTACGTTAATAATATTGGCTAATATTTAATTAAATGTTGTTACTATATATATATATGTTTTAAGAAATATGCTTAAAAAAATATTTTTTTACTTTCATTAATTATTTAATTATTAAAAGTTATTTTAAGTATTGTTAATTATATTTTAGTAATTAATTTTTTATATTAATGTAATTAAACATTGTTTTTATTAAAGTCGATATTTTTTACAACTATATTTTTGTTAACGATATTTTGTACTCGATATTTTTGTACTTACCTGTTTGTACATACAAACTCGATATTTTGGTTGTAGATATTTTCTCGTCGATATTTTGGGTAGTCGATATTTTGGTAGTCGATATTATTTCAGTGATCCGGTCTTGCACAACCAGAAATCCACGAGTGTCATTTTGTGCTTTTAGGCGCTTTACTTACCTAAAATCTTTTAATTTGCATATCTCAAGTTCTACTGATTAGATATTTGTTGTTTTGGTTTTAAATAATATATTAAATTTTACTCTATTTTTAAATTGGTGTGGGATTTTTCTTGAGTAGTGATTTCACTTTATAACTGTTTGAATACTTTACACATTGCCTCTAAACTAAGCCTGACTGCTCTTGTGCCAAGCTATGAGAGGATTGAATACAGGTTAATTTGGGGTTTGCATGTGTTTCACCCTGACAGAAATTGTGGTTTCTGCTGGAGTAGGGTTTCGTGTTGTAAAGTAAGTTGTCTTTACAATTCTAATAGGCTGTTCTCGCTTTGTGACAAGAAACGTGCAAGACCTTGTTGCTGCGCATTTAGTATATGTACCTTATGAGTGGGTGCCAGAGCACTATGAAGTTCAAGCACTATACACCTTTTCAGACAACCTACTCCCCTTCCATGTAAGATATCAAATCAATGTGGGCTGCAATGGGTTTACTTAGCAGCTGGGAAAGGTAAATGCTCACAGAACCATGGAGAATTACAGCTGATAATGTCACACTATTGAGGCTCATTTTCAGCCTCTGGGATTTGTTGGGAGGAGCTGGCGAGATGGCTCAACTAGCTATATGTTTGACTCTTGGATTAGTCTGCGTAGCAGTTCCTTAATTCGCCTGCGAGCATGGCATGTATATTTTCTTTTGTCACAGCCATGTAGAACAGTGCACGCTGCATTACGCTTTGCGACTAGGTGTGATAACTCAGCAGGGCAACGCATTGTGATACCGGTTAGATTTGTGCTCTGTCCCTTGCCTTTAGTAGGGTGAGTAATTTTCCAGGTGCAGTAATCTGCAACTTCCATACTAGCCCTTCCAGATTCATCAAAAGAAACAGTGGTTTATAACATCATGTTTTCTTACTGTATAAAACCGGTTTTTGTCAACCCTGCCACTTGAGCATCAAGATCCAGAGGATGAAATGTACTTACTAACTTTGGGAATACAAAGCATTAGGTATAATGTTGAATTTCACACATAGTCAACCTTTGATCCTGGTAATCCATACAATATTTCATTTACTATTTACGTGGTCCCACACTTAGTTGTCCTCCTCAAACCATGGCTATTTATTTTTCTTTTATGCCATTTTTAGGTCGAACCTATACAGCGCTTGTGTTTTTTATCTCGAGCTATCTAATCATAATTGCAATGGGTGTCTGGCCGAGGGTCATAAATATCTGTTTACACATGTCAAGTGTAAATGTGTGCATGTGTGAGCTACATACATCAGGCTGCACTTTCTTGGCACTATCAATGCACCTGTGTACAGTGCGTTGGCAGCCCTTTCATCCCAAACCTGCTGCCTGGGAAACGACTTCTATAAGGGAATCCCAGAATGGAATACCCCATGATCGCAGAGTTTTTTGAAGCCCTGGGTATAATAGGCAGTGTTCCGGGGCCCCACCTTCCATCGCGCAAGAAATCATTGTCCACACCTTCTTTTAGGAGCAAGAAAGGCCACTTTATTTTAGGACAGGTGCATCATAAAATTCATGAACACATTCATTATTTATTTATTTACATAATTCAACTCTACAGTGAGCCTACTAAACCTAAATCCCAAAACCCCGAACAAACTCCTGCCTACTACCCCTAGCCTACCCAACGCTACCCTTCAGGATGGCCAACCCGCTCCAGGCTGCCCACCCCCACTACCAAAAACCCGCCTCCAAAAGAACAAAGGCACCCATCCTAACAGTGGCAAGCCTAAAGAAACGAAACAGCGCCTAGAGCACCGCAAAATAAAAGGAAAAAACCCTTAAATAAATAAAAAAGAGGGAGGGTGGGTGGGGCAAAACAAACCTCCCTTCTCGCCTCCCGCCACGCAGTTCCTAACCGCCAGCCTGACTCCCCTTTTAACCCTTCCGCTAATCAACCCCACCTGGTTCATGATCCTCGCGCGAACCTACCCAGGAAGAGACCGGCTCGCGCCTGGCTCTCCCTGGGTCCCCCCTCGCGCAAGAAATCATTGTCCACACCTTCTTTTAGGAGCAAGAAAGGCCACTTTATTTTAGGACAGGTGCATCATAAAATTCATGAACACATTCATTATTTATTTATTTACATAATTCAACTCTACAGTGAGCCTACTAAACCTAAATCCCAAAACCCCGAACAAACTCCTGCCTACTACCCCTAGCCTACCCAACGCTACCCTTCAGGATGGCCAACCCGCTCCAGGCTGCCCACCCCCACTACCAAAAACCCGCCACCCAGGAAAACCTTTAGCGTTTTCCTGCCCCACCTAAAAGAAAGGAAGGAGCACACCACAACTGTACCTGAAGAACCTTACTAATCAAATCCCTGAGTTCAAGAAGGTAAAAAGAAAGACCCAAAGCTGAGAGATGCACACCGTCCTCACAAAATAAATGATGTTCAGAGACTTGTAAATGATAATGATCCAAACTGTAGATACCCCAGTGTTGACAAAAAGGTCGCATGGTCCTGTTCACTTTCCTTCTAGCCTTTTCCAGGGCGGAATGGTTCCTCGCCCCACGCCATTGCAAACGAGGCACAAACTCAGTCCATATGATCATGGTGCTCACCCATGTGGTTCTGATGATTTCCAGGTCCTGCTTCATTAGTTTCAACAAAGTCAACCCAGAGAGAGAAACCAAGTCATTCTCACCCAAATGTAGCACCAGGAGATCCGGGGGGCCCCCCAAACACTGTGAAACCAAAGCAGCCAAGGCGGGAAAAAGCCCACCCCAGCGCATTCCCCCTGTTCCATGCCAGGAGACTTCGTGTGTCATACTGTTCAGACCAAGTGATCTCCCACATAGCTGACTGGCAGCGGCTAAAGCTGCTCGTTTAACAAAAGAGTGCCCCAGTATCCACACCCTCCGTTTGCATCCGGCGACTGACGGCCAAGGACCTAGGAGAAAAAGAAATGTTAGACAAGCCAAAATGCACTATTTCCTCACATACTTTTCACAGCACTTGGAACGCCAACGACCAATGCGTCGGATCTGGGACCAGTCCCACCCCAACCGAGCGGCCTCCGTCGCCGCACCAATTCTGAAGGAATGGGTACCAAACTGAACAGGGTCCTTCCCCAAGCGCAACAAAACCTTGCGTAATACAGCCAACAATTGAGATGCAACCATAGGACTACCATCCTCATGACAAAATATGGACCCCTGGAGAAAATGCGGAGAGGACACAAACACTTCCCATTCCCCAACCGGGCAACATGCAGGGACACCACTCCTACCAAGGAACACCCACTTACCCCTCCCCATCTGGTCGGTTTTGGATGCCCGCAGCCAAAGTCGCACTCTGTCACTTTCCAACACCACCTCACTGCTGGTCATACCTACCCTGCCCCGCAACCCCAGCAACTCTGATGCCCGAAATGCCCCAAAGAACAACCAAACAAAACACAAACGAAATTTGGCACACTCAAAAGCATCATGACAACACACCTCCAATTCCGGCAACATCAACTGGAGCAACTCAAACGTCACTGGCTGCCGGAGCTGCTGACCACCAGCCCGGAGCCTGGCCAAACCTTTCAACAATTTACGAACCAACACCCCCCAACCGGATCCCTCCCCCACCAAAGCTGCCCATAAAAGGAAACCCCAGCCAATTTGCCAGAAATGGTAGTGGGCGATAGGCCTTTGTCCGCCAAATGTAAAACAAACTGCAAGATGCATTGTTCATCAGACCAACCAGCCCTGAACGGCCCCATCGAAACCTTACCAAACTGCAGAAACTCATTCCAGGCTTTCACATAACCCCGCCTGGTGGAGTCAGCCACTGAATGCTCTACCAAGTGGTGAACCCTCAATCCCCCAGGTCCCATACGTACTGTGGGATCGCTGTTGGTTCCAGGTCCGCCCCAGGAGCTAACTTGCGGAACTCGGACCACTGAAAGCGAGACAAAGAGTCAGCGATGCAATTAGAAGTACCAGGAACATGCCGTGCTTTAAAGACAATATTTAATTGCAGACACCGCAGCATGAATGCGCGCAGGAGCCGCAAAACCCGCAAATCGCGAGCCTTTTGGTGATTGACAAGGTGTACTACTGCCAAATTGTCCACGTGAAACAAGACTGAGCGATTCTGAAACTCATCCCCCCATAGGTGCAAAGCAACCAGCAGCGGGAAGAGCTCCAGGAACGCAATGCTGCGACCCTGATCCTTCCAGTGCGCCGGCCAGCCGGCCGCGCACCATCGACCCTCCCAAAATATTCCGAATCCATGAGCCCCTGACGCATCAGTGAACAACTGTACTTGCCACACCATGTCCTCGTCCGCAAAAAACAAGGACACGCCATTAAACTCCTGTAGAAAATGAAGCCAGACAGTCAAATCGGCACGCACAGCGGTGGTAATGCGCACCCTATGATGGGGAAGGCTTGCACCGGACATGGACAGACCCAGACGTCTGCAGAACGTCCTGCCCGCCCGGACAACCCGGCAAGCAAAATTGAGGTAACCCAACAACTTCTGAACAGTTTTCAAAACCACTTTCCGCTCCCCCAACACCAGATGTATGAAAGCAGACATTTCCTTCACTTTAGCCACAGGCAGTCTCGCCACCATAGACAGAGTATCAATTTCAATCCCCAAGAAAGTCAGGGACATACAGGGACCCTCTGTCTTGTCCGGCGCCAAAGGGACACCCAATTCCTCCGCTAGAGCCTGAAAGATGTTCAAAGCCGACTGACACTGCCCAGAGCGACCTTCCCCAATGAAAAGAAAATCATCAAGGTAATGACAGACCAACACGTGGCCACTAACAAAAGTGAATCGCCACTGCAGGAAGGAACTGAAAGTTTCAAAAAGGGAGCATGACACTGAACAGCCCATGGGCAACACCCGATCCACGTAGAAACTACCATCAAAATGCATGCCCAACAGACTGAAATCCCAAGGATGAATGGGCAAGAGCCGGAAAGCCGACTGAATGTCGCTCTTCGCCAGCAAAGCCCCAACACCAGCCGTGCGCACGAGCCGTAAGGCATCGTCCACCGAAGCATAGTTGACAGTTGAGTCAGCTGGATCAATAAAGTCATTAATTGATGAACCCTCGGGCCAGGACAGGTGGTGGATAAGACGAAACTCCCCTTCCGCCTTCTTGGGCACCACGCCCAGGGGTGATACAATCAAGTCAGGCAGGGGACAATTCACAAAAGGACCAGCAATCCTACCAGCCGCAAGCTCGGCATCCAGTTTCTTCCGCACCACATGGGGACTCTCCTTCGCAGACTTCAAATTGTCCGACCACCTGCCCACCCTGGGTCCCTGATACCCAATCCGAAACCCAATTTTGAAACCCCAAGACAAAATCTTAGCGGCCTCAAAATCCGGATAATCCACCAGCCAGAGATCAAGAACCTCCTGCCTAATAGGAGTAGGAGCCCTTGTAAACAGACTGTTGTTGCTGCCCCCTACCCCCTGAACCTCGTCCCTGATCACCCCAACGCTGGCCGGGAAAACACTGGGTGAGGGCATGCTTCCCTCCACACTGCGAACACTCATGTTTGTACCTGCAAGCAGGTCTGTTACAGGATCCCCTGCTAAAATGCCAGCATGTGCCAGAGGCGGCTGATTGACCTCTGCCCCAAACCCCCGCCCCAAACTGAGCGGGGCGAGCTGAAAAGGGCCGATAAAACACTGGCTGCCCGCTAGCTGTATGGGTCGTAGCAGGTGGGTTTGCCGATGCCATCCATTGCAACCATAACTCGGAATCAACCTCACCCCACGAACGCTCAGGGAAAGCGCTCATGCGCGCCCTGAATTCGTCATCGTAGGACAACCAAGCAAAGCCGCCAAAATAACTGTGAGCCTTGCGGATGACATCTGCATATTTAAACATGTCTATTGCTTTCTCAGGATGACGTTGACAATAAACGCTGGCATAAATTAGAAAGGCCGAAGTCCAGTTCTCTATGGACTTCGGAACCCGAGGCCTCCGAGCCAATTCTAATTCCTCCTCCTTCGACCCTTCTTTTGCCTGGACATCCCTATGGAGAAGTCGAAAAACATCCACAAATGCCCCAGACCATATCAGATTCTTTGTTTTTTCGGACAAATGGGACCCCAATGGCATCCCCACCCCAGAATAAGGCAACTTTTTCGGTAGGATACTATCCTCCGTGACCCGTGTGGCAGCCACCCCGCCATCCCCTGATGTAGAAACTTCCTTTGAAACTTGCACCGTAGAAACATTTGAAATTACAGGCCGCTCAAGCCTTGGTGCCAGAGCGACTCGCTCAACCACAACCCCATCACCCGTACCAACAGATCTTGTACTCTTAACAGGGAGACTCTCCCTAGGTTGCCACACAGACCACCACCCATCCTTACCTCTCGGTAACTGCTCCGACTGCTGTGCGACAGCCCCACGATCCCTCTGAGAAGGTCCAGACCACACTGCCCCTCGGACACCTGCAGGGTCCGCTCGAGACTCCTGCAAAACACGAGAAACAGTGGGTTGCCCCAACCCGCCCCCCTGGGCCCGTGCTGCCAAAAGCCCAACATCTTTATCTCTCAATTCCCCTTCTTCCAACTCATCATCATGAAAACTCCCATAGAAAGCTTCATCAGAAAATGCAACTTGAGCACTACCACTGGGCATAGCCCCATCACCGATACCCCCATCATAAAACTGCCAGTCGATGTTGTGAAAGCTATGTGCACTGAAAGCTGTAGAAGAGCCGTCCGCTCCAGACAGCCCCCCTGTAAGCCCACCACTGGAAACAGCCGTGTGGACAGTTCCCGGGCCCGTAGAAACAGCCAACAGCCGCCCAGCCGAAGGCGCAGAGGGAAAACTGCGGCCGCTCGAGCCAGACAAGGAAACGGCCCCAAAAACATTGCCCCCCACAGTGGAACCGCACTCACCCCCCGACGCCAGACCATGAACACCCACCGACCCAGCCTCAGGGCCACCCAGAAGCCCACCTGGACGACCCCTGGGGACCGGGAACAGTGTCTGACCAGTAGCCGGGGGAGCCCCCTTGCGCGGCAAACCCTTACCACCCGGGGTCATGGACGTGTGGGGGGGGGGGCCGGGAGCCAGGAGCACCAGTTACAGCAGCCTTGGGGGCCGAGGGGAGCAGCACGGTATGTGCAGCCCCCACCGAGACCACAGCAGGGGCCGGGGGCGGGACCTCAGAGGGGGGGGCAACAGCGTCAACCGTGGGAGGAGGGCCAGCATTGTGGAGTGGAGCAGGCACAGGCCCCGGCATAGCAGGGGAGAGCAGATAACACTGCCCATTGAGCCACAAGTATGGGGAGACTCCAACTGGCAAAGGCGGCACCGAGGGCAAAGAGGCAAGGGGAACCGCATCAGTGGGAGGGGCGTGCAAGCGCCCATGCTGCTCCAGGCTGCGCCCGCGCTTGGGCTTGGGGCCCGCCTGCGGCTTCCCCGACTTCCCAGGTGCCAAGCCGCCTGTGCGCGGGGTCAGCCGGCCCATAAAACGCCCCCGCCTCCCCCCGGGCGCCCCTCGTGCACCAGCATCGAAAAACTGGAACTCACATACCTGCTGGAAGGCGCCCGGGTCACTCGGCGGGGGTTCTGCCTCCACGGCGGGCAAAACAGGCCCAGGCCCGTCTGCTGGCATGGCCGCCTCGCCGTCTTCCTCGTCCTCTGGGCCCGGCGACAAACACGCCTCCACAGCCCTGGCGACGCCCTCCGCAGCCTTGCGAGGGGGGCGGGCCATGCCGACCCACGCTTCCGCCGGGACGCCCGGCATGAGCAAGTCCTCACGCCCTGCCGCACAAAGGATTTGTACCGCCCTCCTGACCTCCGCCGCTTCCTCCATGACCCAGGCAAAGGTAACCACGAGCGCAAAACAAACCTCCCTTCTCGCCTCCCGCCACGCAGTTCCTAACCGCCAGCCTGACTCCCCTTTTAACCCTTCCGCTAATCAACCCCACCTGGTTCATGATCCTCGCGCGAACCTACCCAGGAAGAGACCGGCTCGCGCCTGGCTCTCCCTGGGTCCCCCCATGAACCACTGGAGCACTCTCCCTATCACTCACTGTACCTACCCGAACGTATAACCCATTCCTAGTCCCCCTTTGTCTAGCTACACCAACACTGTCTACCCCATCCCTCTCCCTGCATCTCACTGTTATGTTTCCATCTCCCTTCACTGTATCTCTCCTTATCTACTTCACTTTTCACTTGTCCTCATCTTTCTCTTTAACTCACTTCTCAATCTCTTTCTCTAAACCACACCACTCTCACTGCTCTGTCCTCTCTACACTCTCTACCCCTCTCTATCCCACCACTCTCTACCTCACCTTTCCATACCGTAATTCTTTCTATACTTCACATTTCTCTCACTACACCTCATCTTTCTTTTCCCATTCTCTTTCTCTCCCTTGCTGCCAAACCTTACAATGTACTTCACCATGTATTCAATTCCTTGCCTCTTCAACTCCCTGTCTCTTTATAACTCTTTTCACCTTACCTGGCCTCTCATTACCTTTCTCATTACTTCTCTTACTCTACAATCACTTTTTCTCTATCATTAAGTTCTCTTCTCTCTTTTATTCATCGCTTTCTGTACCTTTCGCTCTTTAAGATCACCCCCGTCAACTCTCTTCTCTCTACATCCTTCTCTTTATACTTCATTCCATCTTACCTTTGACTCCACGTCATTCTCTACCCCCACCCTCTCCTTACTTTTGTATCAATTTTCTCTTAACCTCAGCAGTCTCTCTACTTCACTAATGTTCTCTTTCCACCTCACCTTTCTTGTGGGTAGGACAAGGTGTCCCCCACACAGAAAGGCTGGCACAAAGTATAAATTATGGCCCCTCAGAAAACTCTTTAGTACACTCCTGGACCAGTGAAAGATTAAGACAAACTGCCCTGCTGCTTGAAGGACTGCCTTGCAGCTGGAAAGGCTGCCTTGCAGCTGGAAGGTCAGCTGAACCAGCTCTTTGAAACCTAGACCACCAAAAGTGACTCACAGGGGTAGTGTGTATACGATTCGGGTCATAGGTCTATTTAGGAGAAACAGTCTCAGTTTTGGCCATCATGTGTTACACGCAACTGGGCTGGGAATCGGCTCTCATGTTCTAGAGTGGGTATCATCTAATTGGAATTGGAATTGGAATTGGAAGTGGATTTGTAGAGCGCGTAGCTACCCGTGGGCATCCCAGTGCTGGACTCGTGGAATTAGCTTGGGAACAGAGTGACCTTGGGGAGCAGCCAGGTTTTCAGGAGCCTACGGAATTTTAGTAGATTGGTTTCCCTGCGAATGTTGAGGGGAAGGGAATTCCAGAGCTTGGAGGAATTGTATGAGAATAGGCGTCCTCCTGACCGTGCTTTCTTGATTCTGGGAACGCTTGCCAGGAAGAGGTGGTCGGATCTTAGCTTCCTGTTGGCTTTGTATGGTTTGAACAGGGATCTCAAGACTGGGGGGCCCTTGTCCTGTAGAATTTTATGTGTAATACAGAGGGATTTGAAATTGATTCTTTCATGGATTGGGAGCCAGTGTAGGGAGCTTAGGGCAGGCTTAGAAGAGCATTGATTTTTTGTGCCTGTTAGAAACCTAGCTGCCGAGTTCTGGACAAGTTGAAGTTTGTTTATGACTGATTTCGGGGCGCCAAGGTATAGGGCGTTTCCGTAGTCTAGTCTGGACAGGATGAGACCCTGAATGAGGAGTTTTCTGGAGTGGGAGGTAAAAAGGAGAGGATTTTACGTGGGGTGCATAGGAGACCAAAGCAGGTTCCCGTGTTTTACCTAGCTTGAGTTTGAAAATTGAGGTCCTGGTCGAGCCAGACACCCAGGCTTTTTATTTCTTTTTTTGGAGCGGGGGTTGGTCCCATGCACGATGGCCACAAAGGTTTGGTGGTGAGTTTAGATTAATTGCCTAGCAATAGGATCTCTGATTTGTCTCCGTTTAGTTTGAGAAGAGATTCGCTCATCCATCTGGAGATGTCTTTGAGACAGGAGCATAGATTTTCCTGGCAGTGGTCCGTCTGGTTTAGGGAGACCACGAGTTGGGTATCGTCGGCATACGTAACCAGGTTGATGCCAAAAGGGGCTACAATTTCCTCCAGAGGGGACATATATACGTTGGTGAATGAGCCCAGTAAATCTATTTTAGATTTTTCTAAGTTAATCAATCAGTATCTTTGACACCTATTGACGCAAGCAGAGATGCATGTTGAGAATTTTGGTAAAACCCAAGGAGGACTGTGCTAGGTCTTTATTGATGACGTACATTTGATATTTTTAATTTCTTCCCTGCAACACTGAGAGCAACTTCTTATCCTGCAGAGCTTTATGGGCAACACCAGGAGGATTATATTCTGATGTGAGCTCTTCCTTTGATAGGAACCTGTGTTTAGAAACCTTGTTGATAAGCAGTTTATATATTGGGTTTCTATAAGTGAATCAAAGATGCAGAGTAGTATGGTTCTTTGGCAACTCTCCAGGAAATAGCAAATCATGTTGTGATTGGTACAGTACTCCACGAAAGGTGGGGCCAAACGGTCTACTCTGCTCTAATCTGCTCATGAAGAGATGAGCACCTCTTCCTGACAGCATGTCAAGGATCTTGTTTCTTGTCTAGTGATTGTCCTTTCTAAATCCACTTTCTGTTTTTGTTTTCAGAACTGTGACCTCTGCAAGCTGCCTGTGCCCAAAGATGACCTGGTGGTGTACGCTGACCGCGCTGGGTATGATCGGCA